>NC_139963.1:10492762-11692762 GCF_963993115.1 Abramis brama | reverse complement strand
GCCTGAAAGCGAGGAGCGGTTACAAGCGCCTGAAAGCGAGGAGCGGTTACAAGCGCCTGAAAGCGAGGAGCAGTTACAAGCGACTGAAAGCGAGGAGCGGTTACAAGCACTTACATTCACTGATACATCGGTTTCAACCTCAGCCGGCATGACAGGTCAGTTAATCTAAAAGTTTTTGTTTTGTGTTGGCTTCACTATAAAATATTCTGTTATGTTATTTTATAATTCTATTTTTTTTATCTAATGTCCCTACAGGTCCTTCTACATCTGCACCCACTGCTATAGATTTCCCATCCACTCCCTCAACAAGCTCCAGCTATCAAGATAGATCAACAGCTCCTCCAGTTGATCCAGTTGAATGGTCAGCATTCCTGTCAGACTCAGAAAGGACTGATCTGGTAAGAAGAGGGCCAGTGCCAATAAGTGACACCTTTACCTTCCCCAAGAAATCAGATGGACGAAGCTTTCACTACCACTACACATACAGACAGTTAGTTAATGGGGAAAAAATCAAGCGAAGCTGGCTGATTTATTCAAAGAAAAAAGATGCGGTTTACTGCTTCTGTTGCAAATTATTTTCAAGAAAGTCCACAAAACTGTCAACAGAGGGACAGCGTGATTGGGTAAATGTAGGTGCTTTGCTGAAACAGCATGAGAATAGTCAAGATCATTGCAATAATATGGTGAAGTGGAAAGACTTTGCCCTCCGTCTTTCTAAGCAGAAGACTATTGATGCAACAGAAATGGCCCTTTTGGAGGCAGAAAGAAATCGTTGGAGAGATGTTCTCATCCGTTTGATTAGTATCATTCAGTCTTTGGCAGAGAGGAATCTTGCACTCAGGGGGTCTGTCGATACTTTGCATCAGGCCAACAATGGGAACTTCCTTAAAGAGGTGGAACTGATGGCAAAATTTGACCCGGTGTTAAAAGATCACATCAGACGAATTGATAGTGGAATGCAGCACAACACGTGCCTGGGTAAGACTATCCAGAATGAGCTAATAGAGTGTGTCAGTGACAAAATAATTGAGGTAATGGTGGCAGAAATCAAGGACTGCAAATATTATTCAATTATTTTAGACTGTACACCTGATGTTAGTCACCATGAACAAATGTCTGTCGTGGTGCGCACAGTCACTCTGGGCAAAACACCAGAAATAAAAGAGCACTTTTTAGGATTTCTGATAGCCCCAGAATCCACTGGCCTGGGTTTGTCCAATCTAATCCTTAACAGGCTTGAGGAATTGAACATCCCTTTTCAGGATTGTCGGGGGCAGTCCTATGACAATGGGGCTAATATGAAGGGAAAAAACAAAGGTGTGCAGGCTAGGCTATTGGCTAAGAATCCAAGAGCTTTTTATGTGCCTTGCAGTTCTCATACACTAAATCTGACAGTTTCAGATGCGGCTAAAGCATCAACGGATGCTTCTTGTTTTTTTGGAAATGTGGAGAAGGTGTACAATTTGTTTGCTGGGTCCACTCAAAGGTGGGCCATCTTACGGAAGTTTGTTGACATCACCCTCAAGTCCTGGAGTGAGACACGCTGGGAAAGCCAGATAAAAAGTATTGAAGCTTTGCGCTACCAGTCAGAGAAGGTGAGGGAAGCCCTGCTAGAAGTGAGAAGCGACTGACCCTGTAGTGGCTGTTGAAGCCAATTCCCTTGTGGAAGAGAGAGGTTCATTTAGGTTTCAGATTTGTTGTGTTGTCTGGTGTGACATTTTGTCTAAAATTAACATCACGAGCAAGCTTCTACAGTCAACCAACATGCAGCTTGATGTAGCGGTTAATAGGGGTGGGGGAAAAAATCTATTCTTAGATGCATCGAGATGCGGACGTGGACGATTCTGAATCGGTTCACAAATGTCAAAAATCGATTATCTAAAAAAAAATTTTTTTTTCTTTTTCTAATAACATAATGTTGACGGAACACAAAAGGCGGAACTCTAAAGCAGACGTGCAGTGCGCGGACAGTCTGTGGCGAGCACATAACAGAGTCGCGCACATAACAGACGCATGATGGCTGAGCGCGAAATTCGAACGGCACCCTCTTCCTTAAAAGCTAACGTATGGAAAATGGGCAATTTCATTGTTACCTATTTAGTTTTTTTTGTATGAGAGCTGCTTTCTGTATTGTTTAGTTTTCACATCAATATGCTGTAAACCGATCTGTTATACGTACGTTATACTGCCCTGCAATATGTGCAATGCCAGTCACAAAAAGTTACATTTTGACTGTGCTCTCTGCAAATGTTCATTCACTTTTTTTGTATAAGCTGTTTTTGATTGTGATATACAGCAAACATTTCAAGTCATAACTCTTTATTATTTAGTTGTGTATAAGAGCGACTGTGTATGTTACTAATTATTCAGAATATGCATAAGACCACAAGCATTATATGAGAGCTGCTGGTACATAATTCTATATTTCTGAACGAAAACTGTGAATTTGCTACAGCAAAATGTTTTTTGTCTGAAGGATTATATTGCTCATTGGAAATAACAAGAGGATGTTGGTTAGAAGTCTATTATTAAATGCTAGAGATTCAGAATATGCTGAAGTTTGTATTCATTTACTACAAGTACGCTGCTAGTACAGGCACACATTTATTTTCCTGTTGGTTCTTTGCAATGTTGGGACATATGCTGGCAAATGTAACCTTACAGTTGACTTGCCAAATCACTTCCATTTGTTTTATTAATAAAATTAATATAGGAAGTATTGGAATTAAGTTTGTTATGGGTCATCATAAATACTTTGCTTTAAAAGTACCAAGTAGTAAAAAAAAAAAAAATCGATGAAGTGAGTCAGCCCTGGCGATCCTCAAGAGCTAAATCGTTAATAATCGATAATCGTTACCCTCTGAATCGTAATCGAATCGAATCGTGAGGTGCCTAGAGATTCCCACCGCTAGCGGTTAACCTTGTAAAAAAGAACAAAGGCGAACTTATCAGTTACCGAAAAACAGGCTTCTGTGATGCACAGACATCTGCTAAAGAAATTTGTGAGCGGATGAACACAGAAGCAGTGCTGAAAGAGAAGCGATTGCGTTCTACAAAAAGGCACTTTGCCTATGAGGCTGCAGATGAGCCAATAGTGGATGCTATGAAGAGGCTGGAAGTGACATTTTTTAATGCTGTAGTGGACTGTAGCATTCTGTCATTGGAGGATAGATTTAAGTCTCTAAGTGAGGTTAAAGAGAACTTTGGAGTGCTGCTCAATTTTAGGGAGCTAGATCAAAAGGTCCGGAGGGAACAATGTGAGCTTCTTGGGGAAAAACTCTCTTGTGGAGAGGAGGCTGATATTGATGGTAGCGCACTGGCAGTAGAGATAGAGAGTCTTCCTGAACTTCCCCAAACTATGATGACTGCCTTTGAGCTTCTCACATACCTCTCACAAAATGAGATGTGTGAGCTTTACCCAAATCTTTGGGTAGCTCTCAGGATAGCCTGCACTCTGCCTGTGTCAGTTGCCTCAGCAGAGAGGAGCTTTTCCAAGCTCAAATTGATAAAAACATACTTGAGATCATCAATGGCCCAGGAAAGACTAAGTGGACTTGCAGTCATTAGTATTAATAACAAAATTGGCCAAGCAATACCATACAATGATGTCATCAGTGACTTTGCCTCCAGAAAGGGTTAGGGTTAGTCATTGTTGTACAGTTGTGAGGTGTCATTGTTGAACCCTTGCTGTTCTTATGTTTGCTTTCATTATTTAAGGATCTTTTTTTTTGTAACATTCTATTTTTTATTATATTAATGTTTGTCTATTTTGGTTTTATTTAAAAGATTGCACATTTAATGCACATTTGCAAATAGTTTATTTAACCCTTATGTGCTGTTGGGGATGTTTTCATCCACTATGGGGTATTTTTTAGTCTAAATTTGGCCATAACTTTCTCTGTGTTTCAGCAAATGGAATGATTTTTGGTGACAAATCTTATTTTGACACATATTTTGGGAAAATGCTTTGAAATTTTTCAAAAACTCAACAGTACACTGTGGGCAAATTTACTACCCTTTCGTTATGTTTGTGGCTGAAAACAGCCACTACTTTAAACTGCTGTAAAAATATATCAGATAAATATTTTTTTCAATTTTGTTTGCATAAATCTATTAATCAACCTCAGTCCTGCTCAAAAATACTAAATGTTTAAAAAAAAAATCAGGATTTTAACTCTTTAATTGCCAAATTCGTAAATGATGTCACTGATTTGGGAAAAAACACACACAAAATGACTCATTTTCAATATAAAATGTGATTGTGGACTGGATTTTTTTTTACCTTTTATCACAGTCTTGGACATGTCAAAGATTAGAAACAACATTGGTTTTGATGCATTGTTAGTTTTTGTGCAGCATCAGATTTTAACTTTTTCTCCCTCATTTACTGTTCGTGGCTGTTTTTGCCCCATTGACTTCCATTATAACCACATTTTTTGATTGCAAAGTCATGACACCATATAATTATGCATTTTTGATTGTTGGTGGTTTTCCCTGTTGGGAAGAGGTAAAATTTGTAATTTTTACTGTTGATAACCAGGTGGCACCATTAACCCTTTAGATAGGCCTGTGCAAAAAAAAGCTTAGTTTCTGGCTTTTACATGGAGTTATATGGAGTTTATATGAAGTATAATAGCATAATAAAGTGTGTGTGTGTGTGTGTGTGTGTGTGTGTGTGTGTGTGTGTGGGCCCCCAAGAGGCTTGGGCCGGCACTGCGTCTAGCCATTTTACCTCACTCATTTACATTAATAATAGCAGAGGTTTATGGGTAAAATGTAATTGAGTGGCGCCAAATGAACTTGTATCTGTTTAAATTGGTCAGCGCAGCTGGTGAGGATTGTTAGCGCCGCGCTGCCCATTGGGTGTCGCTAGGAAACACGCCACGGCTCGGACTATTGAACCGCGCGGATGACATGTCAGCGCAGCGCGAGCTCTGTAAACCCCCGCTGTCTCGTCCCACTTTTGGTTTGTTTGGCTTCCCATATTCATCTGCAGTGTTTGCCAAGACAAATCTCTGTTATTAACGCGCAAACAACAGCAAAGTATCAAACTTTTACGTGTAACTATTAGTAGTGATGGGTATTATTGACACATCTCATGATTCGTTTCGATTTCGATTCACAAGCTTGCAATTCGATTCAGTTTCAGTTATCAAGGAAAAAAGTCCCTCAGTTAATGCTGTTCACTATTTAGGGAACCCTGTCAGTTGTTCACTTTAACCTTTAATAGTTACGAGCAACTGATGTGTATACAAACATTTGGAGGCCGAGTTTTGCTCCACTCGCTTAAAATATACTGCAGTTATTGTTGCTACTGTGAAATCATATAGGGGGAGAACGGGGTAATGTGAGACATCGGGTAATGTGAGACACCCCCTGTATCTAGGCAACGGAACACAATTTTGGTCATTTGACCATTATGTTTTCAAGCCCCTCTCATTTCCCCTTGGCCATGAAGGAGAGGACCTCATGGTGCTGTAGTAAGCATGTTTTTTTCACAAAAATATTTTTTTTGCATGTAAAAGTAAATTTTCTTGCTGTCAACTTAATCAACTGTTGTGCCAAAGCAAATTGATTCTGGTAGAAAAACTTATATCATACATGTTGATGAACTACCAACATATAAAACCATGCGATGATGCTAGCTGAAGATAAGCCTGAATTGCTCAGAGAGATCGTTTTTTTCTAAAATGTGGCGGTGGGGTAAAGTGAGACAAATGCTGTGGGGTAAAGTGAGACATGAGGCACAAGTTAAGTTTAGTCTTAAACATATTTTAACGTAATATTACATGACATATGTTTTATTTTTAATGTCATAAACATTGTAGAAAAGCCATCAAAAAGAGAAGGGGGAAGTAAAATCAGTAGCCTGGGGTGCAGTAGCTTAGGCAAAGAGGTGGAGCACCTTCTCCATCTCACCTTGTCCGAATGGAGCGTTTGTCCCCTCCTCGACAAAACCCTCAAGGTCCGTTTTAGGACCGAGGTCGCTCCGACAGGAGCTCCGCACTCTCCCTGGGAGCCTGCTAGGGAGTAAAGTCGGCATGGGAATCTCGTCCATCTGCAACCTCACGGACACTGTCCGTTTTTGTTTTCGGAGGAGGACCTTCCTCCACCGCTTTTTCTCCAGGGGTGTCTCAAGCCCCTGGAGTCGCTTCGCCGTTTACCCAGACGGACCATTCAACAAGCATACGTTTTACCTCGGGATCAACCGAGAAGCCCCGGACAGTGAACCGCGATGCACAGGCTCCCTTGACTGCATTGAGCTTCCAAATGTATCACAATATTTTGGACATAGTTCTTTTTTTTTTAGGAGGAATTTCCTCCAGTGTGCCATTCACCCTTAGCACGCCAAGGGCGTTGGACCTTCACTTGGATGCGCACCGGTGGGTCATCAAAATAATGTGCTTAATTGACCAATCCCCATGATTCTTTTACTAGTCCGACATTAGTTCTGGAATGTGTGGTTGTCAAGCTAGCTGTCAGGATTTTAACTGTTACAACATGTGTTGTTATGGAAGTTTCAGAGTGGAAAAAGTAAGTGGATCAGTTTACCCCCAGCTGGTTCACTTTACCCCCTTGATTTCTCTGGTCTGTCTCAGTTTACCCCTAAGCTGGGGTAAAGTGAGACACAAGACCACTTTTTAAAAAACAATCATATTTTCACTGCCCTTCGTCCTGAATACATTCTAATAATTTCCATTGCTAGGAAACATCCTGAATTAATGGGAAATGTGTCAATTTGACTGATACATCATTTTAGCTCGCTTAGAGGGGAATAAATGTAAAAAATGTCTCACTTTACCCCACTCTCCCCTAAAACTGGATTATTTTCGATGTTTTAACTTTGAGTCTGTTTGGAAAAGTACACTTTAGCATGCTTATAAAAAGTAATCAACATACTTTAAAAGTGCGAACTGAATGTAACAATGTCAACTTTGCATGTTATGTGTAAGCAAGTTAAAATGTCTTAGTTTAAATTAATATTAAATACAATTAGTTGAACTTAAGCGTAAATACACATTTGTAACGATGATGTTGTTGCAATCTAATACATTTAAAATATATTACTTTAAATAGCCTATATCAAATTACACACTACATTTAAAATTAAAAAGTACTTTACATGTGCTTTAGTAAATTACTCGACACATCAAAATAAGTGTACTATAAAACATGAACGGTTTCTAAACAGAATGATTTGAAATATCCTTAAACTTTTAATTTCACATTATTGAAAGAGTACTTAAGTGTGTTAAGAAACATGAGAGTATGACTCCTGCACTGTTTCGATTTCTGGGTACGCTCTTTATGGAGATGGTCTAATTGACCCTAATTAGATTCAGTACAATTCCCCAAAAATCACACTATGAAAAACAACAAATGTTCAGGTACAAACAGTAAACTTTTAATACCAACACGTGTCAAACATTACAAAAATATAATATCTGAACATATGATTTATGAAAATATTGTTTAACCATTTTTAAACCATTTTGTTTTGATAAAATTTGAAAATAAACAGTATTCTAACTTTTTTTCCAGTTTCATTTAATTTTTTTATTCACATTTTTTATGCTCAAAATATTCTGAACAAGTTGGCTAATTTTATGTTATGTAGACACTGCGTTTAGTCAGAAGCAACATTATATGTTGTGGACTCTTGAGATATCAAATGGTGTCGGTCATGAAATGTTCTTTATAATGCATGCTGGGAGTCTTCCTCGCTGTTGTGGTGAAGATGTCCGTTCTACTTTCCACATCTTTCTCTCCATGCTTGATGTTGCTGTGATTGATGATTTCTCTCTGATGAGGCGGTGGATGTGGCAGCTTTTTCCTCTTGAGGAAAGAGGCTGAGGAGGAGAAATGCCATTGTGGCTTCGACGGAAACAATCGTCAGCAAACTATTGGATAAATCTCAGAGGGCACGAGGATAGTCATCCAAAAGAGGCAACAAAAAAAGAGCATGTTGACATTGAAATTAAAGGCACACTAATATGCAGCTTTCCGTTTTTGTCAAACAGCGACCCCTAGAGTCGCTGCGGAGTACTTGTGGACGGTAGAACGGGTGACAAAACAGTTACACGAGTCCGATTGGGGAATAAAGTGCAAGTTGTGAGATGCCAATCGCCTCCGTGAGTCTGTCTGGCCTCTGTAATAACTTCATCTGTGAGCTATCCCTATTTCTCCTCCTGAAACAACGCGTTACAAAGCGTCGGACATCGAACAGGCACCGATAACCGCTGAAGATGTCTACTAGTCCATCAACAAGAACGATATTTACTCGAGTCTGACTTGCTCGGTCAGTCTGCCATTTCCTTTTTCTTTGGTCCTCCGACAAAGCTTTCCTAGCTTTCTGCTTCTTTTTTACCAGTTCAGCCATGACGAAAGTGTGAAGAACTCAATATGTAACGTTACCTTTTTCTACGTGTACGTGTGCAGTGCCGTAAAGCAATTCGTTACATCGCGAGACCTGATATCACGCGATACTTACTGACGCTGAGTCTGCGGTATGCAAGGAAGCTGGCATTCGCTTTGCTGAGGATTTGACGAAAGAAGATAGACTCTTAAGACGTGAGTTATGGCCAAGAATCGAACAAGCCAGGAAGGAAGGCAAAGCAGCTTTAGAGGCCCATTTGGGTACATCGATGGTAAACGTATTTCTTGAGTGGGTATTGACTGTTTCTCGTTAATATGAGGTGAGATGGTCTGAAAAGGAAACGGGACTTTGGTTTCTATCTCACAAGCTTTACATTTTAGTCTGCGTTGCAACAGACTGTTCTTTTATTTTTGTTAAATTCAATTTATAATTCCTTTTTTGTTCAATTTGTTCATGTTCACGTTAAAATCGAGCATCTCGTTTTCATCCTTGAATTGTAGGGGTTTAAAGGATTCTGTTAAAAGAAAGGCAATTTTTTTATTTTGCAAAAGTCAAAAATCACACTGTTTGTTTTTACAGGAAACTCATTCAGAATCGGAAGATGTGGCCTTTTGGAAAAAACAGTGGGGGGATGACATGTTTTTCAGTCATGGGTCGAGTCGATCTGCAGGTGTCGCTGTTTGCATGAATAAATGCCCTGGTAAAATTATTACTCACAGGGCTGATGTGGATGGTCATTGGCTCGCAGTGGTATTACAGTTGGACGAATTATTTTTCATCTTGGCTAATGTGTATGGATATAATGCCCGCTCCCAAAATAAGGATCTTCTGGAGAATGTAACAGTTGTCATAAATGACCTAAAAACTAGTTATCCTACAGAATATGTTTTAACTGGTGCCGATTTCAACATGACACCAGACGAACTTATGGATAGACATCCTTCTAAATTTAGTAGTTCTCATACGAACTATATTATTCAAGATTTCTGTTTATCAAATTCATTAACTGATATATGGAGAAAATTAAACCCCACTTCCAGACACTTTTCTTGGTTCAAACCAAATGCCACATCAAAATCGAGAATCGATTATTGGCTTGGATCTGAGATTCTTTCAAGTTATGCAACTAAATGTAGTATTTCAGGTGCCCCCTTAACAGATCATAGTGTAATCAATCTAATCTTAGAACAGAATAAGAAATCTTCTAAAACTAAAGGGTATTGGAAATTTAATGCAGACTTACTAAATCATAATGACTTTTGTGCATATATAAAAAAAAATAATAGCTGAATTTAAAGTAAAAAGAATGCAGAGTGGTATTAAATGGGAATACTTAAAACATAAATTGAGAGAATATTCAATTACATTTAGTAAAAATCTGATAAAAAAAGAAACGAGAAAAAGAATTTTAGTTGATTCAAGAGATTAATAAATGTTGTTGTGAACCCATTATGTCAGAAGAGGAGAGACAAAAACTTACTAAGTTACACTCTATTTTAGATGAATTTTATATTAAAAAGGCAAAAGGGGCTTATGTGAGATCCAGGGCTAAGTGGATGGAAGAGGGGTAAAAAAATAGTTCATATTTTGTCAATCTGGAAAAAAGGCATCAAGAAAGAAATTCGATTCACTGTTTAATTGTGAATCAAGTAGAGCACTCAGATCATAACACAATAGTAAATGAGGTGTTTAATTTCTACTCTAAATTGTATTCGTCATCATTTTCCCCTAGTATTTCTAATTCTTTTTTTCAGATGATAAAAAATAATATACCATCAATTGATAGTGGGTTTAAAAATCAAAAATCAAAACTGGTCAAATTGACCCACATCATAACAAGAGGTTATCATAATCATTTCACTGTTACGTGGATGATACACATATTTATTTGCCAGTGAGACAATCAACAATTTATTAGCATTAAAGCTTAGATGGCTGCTAACTTCCTGAAGCTTAATGACGACAAAACTGTAGTTATGTTTGGTCCTGGAATTCATGAAGTGGCTCAGTGCTTGAAATTTACCCAATCTGGTCTCACTAAAACTAGTGTAAAAAAATCTGGGGTTTGTTCTGGACAGTGATTTAAATGTGGACAGACAAATAAATTCTGTTCTAAGACTGAGTTTCTTTTATCTGTGTCTTTTAGCTAAAACAAATCATCTTTCGTTGACTTTGAGAAAGCGATCACAGTGGTCGTATACACACGAATGGACTTCTGCGATTCGCTTTATTCTGGAATTGATGGCAGAGCAATAACGCACCTACAGAAAATACAGAAAGCAGCTTGCTCAAGTCTACTAAGAAATATGAATCAGTCACAGCGCTACTAATTTATCTGAAATGGCTACCCGTTCTGTATAGACGTATCTATGAGATTATTTTACTAGTTTTTAAGGTGCTACACAATCTTGCTCCTGCTTACCTTTCTAGTATGCTGTTAGTCTGCACTTCATCTAGATCTTTGAGATCAAAGAATTAAAATCTTCTTTGTGTTGCCAGTACAAAATATAAACATCAGGGCAACAGAGCTTTCTCCTCAGTTGGTCCCTGGAATGATCTGGAACGATCTCCTTCTTTCAGTTAGATCAACCAATACATTGGCCAAGGTTAAAGTTATGTTAAAAACAAATCTTTTAAAAAACATTTGGGAACTTTCGGTGAATCGGGTGTCAATCATTACTATGTCTATGTAAGTGTTTCCTTCTTTTCTTTTTTTCTTCTTTTTGCATGTTTTTAAGTGTTTGGTCTTGTGATTGTGAAGCACTTTGGGCAACATCTGTTGTATTAAACTGTGCAATAGAAATAAAAAGAAAGAAAGAAAAATAAAAGGCGGAATCGGAGGGAAGGAGTATCCCGGTGGAGACCACAGCGGAGCTGATGGAGTGCAGAGCCGAGCTGTAGCCGACGGGCTGACAGGCCGAGGTGAAGTCATGAGCCTGGAGTCCTGCTATGAAGCCAGAGGATCCGTCTCGCAGAGCTTATCGGGTGGAGAGGAGCTCAGAGGAGGAGCTGGAGGGAGACAGTGGCAAGCGCTGAGCCGTGGAGCTGCGCGACACCATCGGGACAGGCGAGTCTTGAGGGAACCAGCAGGTAGGACAAAGATAACGGGGTGGGCAGGGACTGGGAGGGACCGAATTGTCTAGAAGATAACTTTAAGTGCTTTCAGGGTCGGGAACAAGGGCGGAAGCTGGTTCCGTCAGTCAATGAGCCGGCTGAGGACGGCTGTGAGGAAGGATCTGCGCACCCATAATGTATAATCCATAAATTTGGCGAAAGGATGGTGATCCTCCCCTAACCGCAGCATTTGGCCGAGGATGTCATCCATCCCACTCCAAAAGAGATGTTTGAGCGTTTCATCATCCCAGCGCGACTGGTTGTACAGATCAAAAAAAGCCATCCACATATTCCTCCAGTGTCCGGCTATTTTGGAAGTAGCAGTTCTCTTTATCAATTGCGGTCTATTCATCTGTCACGTACTTTGAGATTTTTAATAAGATACATGATACAAGAAATAACAAACATGGATACTTTAATAACATTAGAATAATTAAAAAAGATTAATTTCCACATTAAAAATAGACGTGAACAGACAAGGGGCTGAAAACATATACACAGGCTTAACGAGGGAATACAGGTGAACGTAATCAGTAACCATGACACTAAAGGGCTGATTACAGGACACCGTTTTCAACTAAAAACGTTAAACTTTTTATGCGTTTTGGCCGTTTGTTTACACGACAGCGGCGTTTTGGATGCCTGAAAACGCAAAGTTTTGAAAACGGGTTTCAATGTGCACGTTTTTGAAAACAGTCTCCGTGTAAACAACAAAAATGTGAATCTCTGAAGACGATGACGACATGCACAGGCGTATTACTTGTTCAGTCTATAGTGCTTCATCGCCATCTACTGGCCTGGCAGCAGAATACAGCGTTTTTAGTCATTTTCGCGGATCTGTGTGAATGTGGATCATTTTGACAATGGTGTTGTCTGTACGCGAAAAACTCAAAGGAAAAACTTCTCAGTTTTAAGCATATCGTTGTCGTGTAAACGTACCCTAACTAGGGCACAGTGAACACTAATGCCAGGTTCACATTGCACGATTTACAAAGTCGTCAGATCACTGTTCTTTTCACACTGCAGGACTATCTGGGGTAACATTCAGTTGCTGTTGTGTTCACACGATGGATCGTCTGAGCTCAATGTTCCATATTTGGTGACTGTTTTGTGATAAAAGTGATATTATGACAGAAATGAATTAATTTGTTACAGAAGAACGCATCAGTGGAATATGAGTGCCACCTGGTGACTATTTTAGGTACAGCGCCTAAACAAAATCTCACAGGAGCTTCAATTTTTGAACACAACTTGATTAGACAAATGGCTTTGATTTTTTGTAAAATATATACTTACAGTATATTTGTTTTACAGTTAATGTAAACTTATATAACTTTATTACACTTTCATTTTTCGAAGTGCTTCTAATAAGCTTGGTGTCTTCTTTAAAAAGAGACCAAGCTTATAGGTCTGAATTCCAAAGCATTCATGAATTGTAACCATTTAATGTGGAGTGACAGTTATGGGGTTAATCTGAAGCTATATACATTAAAGTGGTGTTGAATGGTATGTCAATAATAAAGTTGTTCTAAAGTTTGAAACTTTGAAAGAGAGACAATGATTGTTTTGTAGGCCTTTAATTTCAGCAGTAAAACCATGAATGAAGCAGAGGTTTATTTAGTCACAGCTGCTCATACATCAGGCATAATGATTTTGGAATCATTCAATCTGCTACATTGTTGCTTTTGTTTTATAGTCCGGGATTAAGCTACTTAATAATGTTGGTCTATAGGATCAATATACCAAAACCAAATCTGAATCTTAACTAGTTGTGTATTAAGTAGAAAAGCGGCGCAGTGCCAAACGCTGCTCCTCCTGCATGGACCACCACCGCAACGGCGTCTTGATGTGAGTGATCATATATATATTTTAATCACAATTTACTGTTAGGCTAAAGTTAATCCTCTGTGGTCGACCATTTTGCTGGATTTTTTCACATAGCGGCAAAATATGAATATGCCTACAGAGAGCGCGCGCTGTTGACATCAACTCGATAAAACTCATCAGATGCATGTACTTTACGTCCTCCCGTCCTCGGGAGTTCGTTCTCCTGAGTCGAATTTGTCAAGTCCGAACTACCAAGGACTCAAGTCCACTATAAAAAAATAGTGCGGTCCGCGTTGCTCTGATGTCATGCTGACGTATGTCAAAAAACTCTTGCGAGCGCAAGGCAGATGTGTCGAATTCTGCAGGCGAGCGCAGTTGTATGGCAGGCGATCGGGGTCAAAAGTCTTTAAACGAAACGCGTGATTTTTGACCGCGTCAACGCACCGTTTGTCCGTGTTAACGTGAGCCAATGAAATTGTTGTATTTGAGACTACATTTGCATATGTGACATGATGGTACGTTGGTATATATGTATACAAACATCAGATGTCATGTTTATTCATGAAGGATGTCGTAATGGTATACTGGTATGCACGTATGCAAACATCAGACGTTATATTTGTTCATGAGGGATAATGCATTGGTACGTTGTGAGTGATGTCAGTCTTATGCACTGATCTATATAGAATGACTGGATAGCTCATGACGTCATAAACAGTGAAGCCACCGCGCCGCCATATTGGTATTCCCTAGTGAGCTCAGGCGTTCTATTGAATCAATAGGAAATTTTATGATTTGACTGAGAAAACATTGCCTACCCAAGACACCGTTTTTAAATCTAAAGTCTCCCTGTACATTCTTACAACGCAAACATCCTAAGCATTTAAATGGGTATTTGTTTAAAGTCGGAAATTTCATCCTTTTGTGAATGTCATTTTACACTTGTATGCTGCAAAAGTGCTGTCGGAGCTACCAATCTCTGTATAACGGCAGTTGGAGCCCTCTGCTGGTAGGGAATCGTAAGATGGCCGCTCGAACACTTCCAGTGGCTTCACTGTCTGCTGGCAGTTTAGAACGTCATGAGCTATCCAGTCATTATATAGATCAGTGGTCTTATGTCATGATTTGACATGCCTTTTTAAGTTGTTAGTTTAACGTTCTTTCTCAAGGTAGAAAAGTCAACAGCTTAAACGATGGCTCCAGGCCCGGTTCTAGAACCAAATCACTGAGGGTGCTTCTGAATATAGTGAGGGTGCTGCTTACATAATCGTAGGAAATAGCTCATAATCAGTCTGAAACATAGTATCTCAAAATTGGGGATGTTGTATACAACAATACTACTGTAATTGCTGTTATGTTAAACAATATACGATCTGGCAGTAAATTATAGAATAGCATGTAAACAAGCAAATGTAAAAACAAATATTGCATGACAATAACTGTAATTGTGATTGTCAAAACATTTGGTAACTAAATAGAATTTTATGAAGTTTAGTGACAACATGTTACAATGTTTCCATTGTACAATGACTGGTATAGGATACAGTTTTTATTATTGCTTGACAAAAATGTCAAGATTTCAATTCCATTCTTGTGATTTGATTCCGATTTTGATTCAATATTGACTATTTTGGATACATGTTTATTTTAAATTTTATTAAAAAAAATTATCTCACCAATGCTGTAAACATAGAGGGCCTAATCTGCTGGTATTATTAAAGGTTAAAAATAATATTAAATTAAATATAATGCAGTTTTTGTTATAATAACAATTATTTAATGACATAAGTAAAAATATAATAAATATGTAATATAGTGCTCAGCAAAATCTCCTCTCTAGCTATTTTTTCTATTTAATTAACATGCTATGGTCGTTAAATGGCTTTCCTGAGGTAAATGTAACGTTATGTGACATAATAGTTCTCCTGCTGTTATATTGACCTCTTTCCATGGTTGAAAAACACTAATTGGTCGATATTATGTATACTTTCGGTAGGTTGTACTGCATCTTTAAATAAAAAAGTAACAGGTGATCGGTTCACGTGCACTTGAACTGAGGCGCTCAGCGATCTGTCACGTCACATTTACAAGCGCCAAAGGTATTTTTGTCTGAATTTCGTAATAAAATTGACGGAATCTAAGAGCTGAGAATTAGTTTAATATTAAAAGTACCTCTTTGCTCCACAATTTTTCTGTGCGTGAGAAAATGGATGTGTGGCGTGAGAGCGTGTGAAAAGTGTCAATTGCGTGAGTCTCACGCTCAATGCGTGAGAGTTGGCAGCCCTGCGTTACCTAAAGCCCCGTCTCAGAAAGTCAGCTAACAAAATTTCTGAGCGGGAAGCACGCACGCAAGCAAAGTGGGCAATTAAAGAGACAGCTTCACCTTTTGCGTATCGCGATCACGAAAGGACAACTACAATGCATTAAACATGAAAGCATAACGAAATAATTTATTTAATATATATATATATTTGTTTAATTGTATTAATTTATTTATTTTGTGTAGGCTATCCTATTATAGGCAAGAGTGTGAAATCCGTCTGTGTTTTATTTTCGGCAAAATCTCGTTTATGTGTGCTATTAATAATTTTTCATCTGAGGGTGCTTTCACTTTTATTTGAGGGTGCTTAGCACCCTCAAGCACCCCCGTAGAACCGGGCCTGGATGGCTCTTAGAATGGCTCTTTTCAGACTGTGTACAGCTGAGCCAAGAAAAGCTTAAGATTGCATGGAGCTGATAAGCATGAATGGCAGAAGAAAAATACTGCAATTAAAAAACAAAACAAGAGAAAATTATTTTAATGCAAGCAATAAAAAAAATAAAAGTAAAAAATAAAAGAGGATAATGCACGATTAACTAGATTAAGGCATACTCCTGTCTTAATTTAAACCCTGTCCACCACCCCCAAAGGTTTCACAAAGTAATTCTTGCCACTGTAACTTATGGTTTCCTAAAGACAGGTTTATAGGTAATAAAAATAAAATAAAAATAATAATAAAAATATTAATACAGGGATCAACATTAAGCCTTTTCATTTGATTGTCCTTCGGTCGGTCATTCACTTGTGAGTAAAAACATTTGTTCAGGAAAAAAAAATTGTTTTTTTTTTTTTTGTGTGTGTGTTGTTTACTCCGAATCAGTATTCTCATCACTGTTCAGTCAGCTTTAACATATATACATCGGCATATTTATGATATTTTAACCTTAATAAAGGGTATTTTTCCCTAATCGTTTTAAATATATGCTTCATCTTTTATTTAAAATTCTTAAATTTGATCAATAAATTAAAATAGAATAATAAGAAGCTAAAGGACTGTACCAATCAAATTAAATTGCATTAAATAATGTAATGAGATTATTTAAAATATTTTTTGAATATACAAATAAGAAATATTATTTGTATATAGAAATAATATTTATAAACCACCAGTAGGAGGCGGAAGGCGACCGTCTTAATGAGTGAGTCATTGAGTCATTTATTCAAACGATTCATTCAAACGGCTGATTCATTCAGGGATAAGGCGGTTGTAAATGAATAGGAATTCATTGAATCTTTGACTCAACTGATTCTTTCAAAACACTGAATCATTCGGCAATGAAACACGGTTGAGTTTTCCTTTGAGATGCGCTGTGGAACTATTTTCGTGTTTGAGTCATGCGCATAACCTCGCGTGCGTAGACAATTCGTGCGCAAAGTCATGGTAATGTTAAGCCAAGTCACAAAAATTTGATTTGATCAATGATTGACATTTAAATCAGTGATTTATCCTTTAAATTGAATGATATTCAGAACAGAATAAAAAAATAACTATAAACAAGCCAAAACGAAATAATTTAAAGCGAAAGTAAAAGTAAACGGCGTTGGGCTCATGTATCTCTCTCATTAGAATCAAAATGTTTCAACATTCGCGATGTATTTGGATGGTGAGCTATTCTTTATCATAGGCTTTGTACTTCACTCACGTTCCAATATTGACGGAAAAAATCATCCTCTTCACTTGCGCAAAAATGTGCTTGGAAACATCGCAGTGGAGCGGAGCTTACGCTGAATTGTACTACTGACTATTTAAACAGAGCAGTGTAATTTTATTACGGCTATAATGAACACTGAACAGGCTGCGATGTCAAGATTGCAATGCTGGAAGTGTGTGTGTGTGTGTGTGTGAGGCGCGGGCGCGATCGAACAGTGGAAACATAAAAACATACTCCGTCATGTTCATACAAGACATCATTCAAACTGCAAAGTGTTGCAATCAAGGCGTAACCAGGTTTTGAAAATCAGTGAGGTCCGGGGTGAGGTGCAGGGCCGGATTAAGAATTCAGAGGCTCCTGGGCACAATGTCTTGTAGGCCCCCCCCTTAAGCAGGCCAAATGTATAGTTTGTCCAAGGACATTTTAATTTTGCATTAACAGTTTTAGTTTACTGACTTAAAAGGAACTTTGTTGTACTATGTTGGAGTAAATGATCATTCTTTCCCATAGGATTTTGTAAAACTATGTTGGGTAAACCTCTGTCCCTCTAGGGAGAGAGGGACAGAGGTTTGCTCCCCCGTAAGAAAAATTGGGCATGCTCCCCCGTAAGAAAATTTTGTACATTTTAAGGTTAAATGCATCAATCTGATGCTCTTTGAGAGCTCAAAATTAAGAGCTTCAACGGGCTTCAATGAACTGTGCACAAAGAAAAAACTTTGACTTGTACCTGGACATTAAAGGGGGCTCAAACATATTTTTTAGTTATGATATAGAGTTTCTGTCTACATTACATTATCACTGGTGTTTTGGATGCCAAACAATTAGTATAATAATGTAATAATGATTTATATAATTATTCCTATGACATAAAATCCATATAGCCTAATAAATGAAAATGAATATTTCAAAAGTATATTTTACATTACACTATAGGAAAATTACAATACTTTTGTCCTAATGTCTTCACTTGCAAGAAATAAACCCTTTGATCGCATGAGCAAAGTGCGCACTTTTCTTTAAATCACGCACCACAAACATAATGCCTATATAGGATATTAATTAAAGTCTTGTGCTGTTTTATAAAGCACAAAACCATATCACGGTTTAAATTTGAGTTCATTGGCAAAATATAATGCTAGAGACCTTTATGTTAGGCTATACATTTTACATCTCATGTGTGTTGGGAAAAGGGAGAAGAGCAAGTTCGGCAAAAGGCCGTTTCGAACTCGAGTCGAACGCGTCAAAAGCTACTTAGTTTCAAGCACTTAGTGCAAATATACGCTCCGTTATCGGAAATGTAAAAGAAAAAAAAAGGTTTTTTTTCTTCCCCTCACTTGGGCCCCAAGTGCGCATGGGCCCCTGGGCCCGTGCCCATAATGCCCATTGGGTAATCCGGGCTTGGTGAGGTGTTAAGAATTGTGCTATAATAACACCCACAAATGCAACTCATTATATACAATATAGCCTAAACTTTAAAATACGCATTCTTTTGTCATTCTTTTTGACATCTCATTTGTCTCCTTCTGATCTCTATCCTCTTCCTCTCTCTTGCTCTCCTCTTTGTCCTCATATCCGTCTTCCTGATCTTTCAATTTAGGCTTTTTTTTAAAGAAATACATGTAACGTATTTTGCCGGAACATTTTTGCCCTTCTGCACTCTCTCTGTTCTGTCTGTTTTGGAGGATAAACATTGATAATTTAGACCTTCTTTATTGCATCACAATTTGTTATGTAACAATACTGATTACTGTAATAGATTTCCATAATAAACATTGCTATATGGGTAAGTAATAGTAATTTTGTGCTCCAATGCAGTGATTCTCAACTGGTTAGGCCATTGGACCCACATTTTCCCATGGACATTAAGCTGCGACCCTTTTTATAAGGAATTTGACCTATATAGGCCATTCTACAGAATTGGTGCATACTGCTGTCCCACAACCAAAAAACACATTTAAAAAGCATTTAAGTATTCAAATCTTATATGTTTACAAAGATCCTTCTATTATCTATTGAATCCCACAATAATATTTAAAATATCAGTAAGCTTAATATATATAAAATCATCATTTATTGGGTACTTTCAATTGTGAGGTGGCTGTCCCGAACAGTCATGACCGAAACATGTCATCATTGTTATGGTAGTGACAAAAGGGAACACATAATCATTTATTTGGGGGAAATAAACACAATTGTTGTACAGTTATGCAAATCATTAGTATTTTAGTATGTTTTACTAGTGTTTTAGTATGAGAGTTAAAATTCTGTAATTGCTACAAAAACATTACTGTCACTACCGAAAATGTGCCGTCACGACCGGAACGTGGATGTTTTGTCTAAAAAATAAATAAAGTATATTGAATTATCAACTAAGATGTTAGTATGTTTGGTTCAATGTTTATTCAAACTAATGAATCCTTAACTTTGAAATTAGTATGATTAACAATGCCTTTTACAATGAAAGATTGGATTCAAAATACAACAAATCTTATAAATTACACTTGAAATATTGTCAAAATTGTAATTGTTATTGATTTACCTGTGAAAACTTTTTTTTTTTTTTTTAAATAGCAAAGAAGGTAGATGTAAACAAAATATGAATAGGTCATAAGCCTTATTAAATTATTTATTATTGTGTTTCGGTAGTGACAAATTTGGGAAGAGGAAAAATATTCCAAAACTTTCTGAAAATACAATATATATATATATATATATATATATATATATATATATATATATATATATATATATATATATACACTGTATATAAGAATATGACACATAGGCCTACTGATGATGAATAAAGTATATGGTAAGGCTATTAAATAGCAGTTCCAAAATAGTTTTTGTAAATACAAATAAGTTGGTATGTCAGACCACAGTCATTTAGAAATATAGTGCAAAAACACAGTGAAAATAAAGTAGCATTTTGGGGTTAAGGAAACAACAGTTACCATGGTAAATAGCCTACACAATACTAACATGAGCTGTTAATGAACATGACCACTGATCCTGATGAATAGAATGAAAATTGAATGAACATAAACCTGCATGTAAATCATTCCAAACATGAAGTTGCGGAATTTATTGGCACTTTTTTGGTAATTTCATGACTTACAAATTGACATCAACTACGATGTTGTTGCATCATGCTTGTAGTTTCTTTTGCGCTTTATTTATAATAAAGTGACATAAAGCGCCCTGCCGCATTTGCGCGTGTAATTGAAGAGGACGCGCAACGAGACTGACAGGACAGGAAAGTACGTTTTTTTTTTAGGTGAGAGATTTTTTTATTTCGTAACAAGTTACAAATAACGTTAGAATAATGATACAGATCTGTATTATGCTATTGTTTTTGATAGTGTTGTACATTTCTTACAGATAATTACGATGATCATTGCGTTTGTCTTACCGAATGTGGTATCTTCCTGTCAGCAATTAGTTTGTCTAAGCTTCTTCTTTTTTATTAATGCCACAAAAAACATTAAAAAACAAAAAATAATAATAATCCGAAATAAGTTCAAAGCTTGTGTTTTGGAAAAGAAAATTAATATATCACTAGCCCTAACATTCAACTTCCCACTTTATTAACTTCCTAAAGCGTCGCAATAAATGGGAAAAACGAATCCAAAAAGACGGTGGATCTGGCAACACGGAGGCTGCACTCGCAGCCCCGTTCACTGTTCTACCTTCTCGCAGCGACATGAATTGCAAACACACATATGACGCGGTTTAAACGGCTAATTAATCATTCAGAGAGCTTGAAATTTTATTTTTGAATATAAAAAAATGACCGAGGTCCGGACCTCGGTGACCTCATAGCTGGCTGCGGCCATGGTTGCAATACGTTGGAGGATATTTTGCAAATAATTTATTTAATATGTTTTGTGACAGTTTATTTTCAGAAGTTTCAAAGAGTTAGTAAAAGAGTAAAGAAAAATGTAACTTTTTAATTTAAGTATCTATTTTTTATTAAGTATTTATTTTGTATTAATACATAACCTCATTGTATTAGTTTATAATGTAACATTATAGCGTGACATTTGTGTCAATAATTGTAAAGCACAGGTGACTCCGCGTGATGGGACTCCCAAAAGGCTCGGGCCGGCACTGACTTGCCCCTTCAAAAAAATCCATTTGTCCCGGACAAGCGTAAATGTCGAGCCTGTAATACATATCAAAACATATTTTAAATATGATGTACTAATTTCATCATAGCACTCATCAGCCTGCAGCATCCAAGATGATGTTTACTGTAAACAACACAGAGACAGAACAGCACAAACAAACTATCATAGCAGAACTCATGTCTCCATTTATGTTTAAAACAGTTACAGTTTATAGACTTTAAAAACATTTATCACCACTTGTGATTCACAAAGTGAAAATTAATTTTAAGAAGTTTGTTTCCAGTTGGCCATTGTCTTTTAACGATAAAACAGACACTTTACTCTTGTTCTAAGAACATAGTTCAACCCTGCTGTCTTATTTGACTTTTATTTTAATTTGTTTACACAACAGCTCTGACAAAAAAAATATGATAATAAAATGTTTTGGGTTGAACACCAAATTTTAATTTACAATTACTTAAATTACTTAATTTACAATGGAACATTTATTGATTTACTCTAGCACTTAAGATATCAGTAGAACAAGGCCACAATAAACTAAATGATTAATATGTGGGTAAATCTAAAGGTAAGTCTGCTTTAAAAAAAAAAATTACAAGTTTGAACATGGCCACAATGTACACATTGAGAAACACGTTCAAATTGGTCATCTTAACATGGTAAAACTGTGCATCTTTACACATATTAAAGTAACGCGACGACAAGTGACACCTTAACACGACCAGAATGTGCATGTCTACACATACAAAAGAAACACATAAAAAATTGCCGCGTTAACGTGGACAAACAGTGCGTGTTGACGCGGTCAAATTACATGCGTTCCGTTTAAAGACTATTGGCCCCGTTCGCCTTCCATGCTGTTGCTCTCCACCGACAGCGCTGATCAAAAGCATGATGGGAAACAACTTGCTGACGACACAGTTTAATGCTCATTAGGCTTGTCTGAGACAAGGGGGTACTCTATCGGCCGAAAACTGAAGCTTCGCCGGGGGCCGCCATTGATTAGCAGACCATCACCTGCTGTTAGCATTCCATTGACTCCCATTCATTTTGGCGTCACTTTAACAGCTAATAACTTTACATCTGAGGCGTTTAAAGACTCCATGTGTCCATTGTTTATTTCTAAAGAAACACGACAATGTATAAAAGGCTCCATTACCTTGTATCTTACATTATGGCCCCGTAGAAGCTGTTTTTTATTTTTTTATTTAATTTTATTTTATTGAATACAAAATTATACATACAACCAAGGCAAAAGTATTCATTCTACAGTATGTAAAAAATTCGAATGAAAGGCTCAACACAGTTTAACCAAAAAATTACTTAAAAAAATAAAGAAAATAGACATATTTGAAATCATATCTTACATCTCACTTAGGGTAAAATAAATAAAAATAAATAAATAAAATAAAATAAAATAAAAATAATTAAATTAAATTAAATTAAATTAAATTAAATTAAATTAAATTAAATTAAATTAAATTAAGGGGCAATATCACACCAAATCATATGAAATCAAAAGATCAATCAGCTTCATCGCACTCCCACCTCTCATTCTCTCAAGGGCTTTAGAAAAACACTTTAGATCATTTTTGAACACAACAATTAGTGGGAGGGATTTAAAAAATCTACATTTGTGAATGAAATATTTTGCCATTATTACAATGTTATTAATCAAATAAAAATGAACACATCAGTCTTTGGGAATTCCACATAAGATGTTGTAAAGTAAAAACAAAACCATCAACAACCACCTCCTTTTCTATCAACCAGTCTTGAACTGATATCCAGAAGACTTTTGAAAAATTGCATGTAAAGAAGATATGATCAGTGTCTTCAGAATGGCTATTACAGAAAGAACAGGGGACAATATCTATATTAAAATTTTCGATTTAAGAGTTTGTTAGAAGGATAAATCTCATTTAAGATTTTGAAGTGTGTTTCTTTTGCTTTAGGAGGAATAGGAAAACTTAAATAAGCTTTTCTAAGATATTTTACAGTATTCTTATTAAACATGTGATCTAGTTTATTTCTTTTAATTTGACAGGGATAACATGTTATTAAGACGACCTGTCTTATATACTTGTTGGTACAATGAACACTTTTAAAATGAATATCTCCAATGAATAAAGTGGGACGAACTGGTTTAACTTTAGCATAAGAAAGGGAGCATCTCATCAGCATTTTTATGCCAGAAGGTATTGCATTAATGACAGTGAAGAACTCTTTCGGTGACAGGTAAATCCATGCTTCAATGTAAAAGCATTATAGTCTAAAAGGTTTTCATCCATTAGATCCTTCACCGACCACATACTTCTGCTTAGCCAATTCTTAACGCATACAGATTTGTTCCTATGCAATATATATTTATAGACACATTATGAGGTGTAAAATTGTGTGTATGTGCCAATTTCCAAAATAAGAGAACTTGTTGAGGGAATGTTGATAATTTCACCGGGAGTTTGGATAAATCAAAATCACAATTGAGCAAATATTGAATTCCACCAAATTCTTGAAACAAAGCTGAAGGAACTGCAAACCAAAAACTACCTTCATTACATACAAACATTTTTAGCCATTTGAGTTTTAACAAAATATTCATGTTTTCAAATTCAATCACATTCAAACCACCTTGTTCGTAAGATTTAACAATGTCAGCTTTTTTAATATAATGAGTTTTTTGCCTCCAAATAAAATTATACATTTTCCGGGAACATGTTTTAATAAAATTTGCGGGGGGAGCTGAAGAAAGAGCGGGATAAATCAATCTGGATAAGTATTCGACTTTGGTTAATAAAATTCCACCAAAAATTGAAAGGTCTCTTTGTAACCAGCAATTTAAGATTCGGTTTGCTTTTTGTCGATTTTTTTCAAAATTATCTTTCGTACAAATTTTCTGATCTTTGGTAATTGTAATGGCTAAATATTTCACCTTATTTTTTACCGGAATATTATGCAGACAAGTGCAAAAAGTTCACATTTGCTTAAATTTAGCTGGAGTCCTGATGCCTTAGAAAAGGTTTTAACTAATGAAATAGCCAGAGGAATGTGATCTTTGTTTTTTAAGAATAACGTAGTATCGTCTGCCAAATGACTGATTGCTATACTTTTATCAAATACATTTAATTTCTGTACCGTTTGATCATGAATAACTAAAGTAGACAACATGTCTGCAGCCAAAAATTTATAAAAGAGTGGATAGAGGGCAGCCCTGTCTTATTCCACGACTGATAGGAAATCTTTGTGAAGTGCCGTAAGGAAGAGAAATGGAACTGTTCATATCTTTATAAATAATTTTTATAATATTGACAAAGTGCTCACCAAAACCAAAGTGCTCTAAAGCTTTAAATAAAAACCTGTTCTAACGTGTCAAAGGCTTTCTTAAAGTCTAAGAAAAGAATATATCCATCCTCCTTTATCAAATGATTGTATTCAACCATATTACACTGTTGTGAATAGATCTTCCTTTAAGGAATCCCGATTGAACCTCATTAATTACCCCATTAAGGCCCTCTTTCAATCGATTGACAAGAACGTGTGTAAAAATTGTATAATCATTGTTAAGCAAAGTGATTTGGCGGAGATTATCTAAATATCTATGATCTTTATCTGGTTTGGGAATTAAAATAATCAAGCCTTGACTCATTGTGGGCCCCGTAGAAGTCTTTTAGTAAAAATAGGGTAACGATTGCGTCATAACCAAGCGACTCTCTGTCGCACAGAGAAATTACCGTATAGGCAGGAGGAGAAGCTTGCAGTCAGTCGGGGGGAACGTGGAGGCATAAAGTCTGATAAAGTCAAGGGAGAAGCCCATAGAGAGTCATAAAGCTGCTCCTGCTCCTATATGGACAGCTCCTGCTCACACTCTCCGTCTCTGTGAGATTCGGAAGGGAATGATTCAGATTTCTCTTGGCACAGCTACTAGAAGACTTACAACGGTCAGATAGGTCGCTTACGTCACATCTACATCGTCAAGCTCAGTTTGAATAATGATTAATGATATCTTTGATAAAATAGAGAGAGGATTCGGGTTATCTTTATTTGCAGATGATGGAAAAGAGGGCGTAATGTAGAGTTTGTTTTAAAACAGATACAAAGAGTGTTAAATATGTGATATTTGGTTTTAAAAGAAAGTGACCTAATATAGGGCTATACTGTATATGTATGGGTCTCCATTGGAGAAGGAAAAGGTTTTTAAATGTTTGGGTATTTGGTTTGAAGAGCGTATGAACTGGGCCGTGCATGTAGGTAAAATTGTATTGAAGTGTGAAAAAGTTTTGAATGTGATGAGAAGTCTGGCTGGGTGTGGGTGGGGGGCTAATAGGGAGACAATGTTGCTAATTTTTCAGGCCATGATCAGATCTGCTCTTGATTATGGGTGCTTTGTATATGGATCTGCTTCCAAAACTGTTCTGGCTAGGTTGGATGTGGTGCAGGCAAGAGCTTTGAGGCTTTGCTGTGGGGCCTTCAGATCTACCCCAGTACTTGCCCTGTTCATTGAAATGGGAGAAATGCCCTTATGGTTAAAACGCATTAAGTTAGGGTTACAGTACTGGGTAAAACTTAGTGGGTGTAATCATACCTTCCCAGCAAAGTGTTTGTTGCAAGAGGTTGCTGGAGATAATAGATACAATAATTTTTGTTTGTCATAGTAAATCAGTGGGCAGGAAGATGAGCATGGATCAGGGAAGTATCGTAGAACACACAAGTTGGTTGCCTATGCCCTATTGGGTGCTGCCTGAAATGTGTGTTGAGCTTGGTTTTCTTCAGGAAAAAGATAAATGGGAGGTGGCACCAAAAATAGAGGAATATCTTAATTCAATCAGTGAGAGTACTATGATTGTTTTTACAGATGGATCTAGAGATCCAGTTAGTGGGAAAGCTGGATTTGGGGTATGTGTGGAACAGCTAGGGTTGGAAATTGGTTGACGTATTTCTAATGGAAGTTCTGTTCTCACTGCCGGATTAATGGCAATTGTATGGGCTCTATGGTGGATTGAGGAAGGAAAACCTACAGGGAAGTCATTATTTGCTCTGATTCTGCAGCTGCTCTAGAAAATGTAAAAGTAGGAAAATCTAAAGCTCGTCCTGACATTGTAAATGGTATCTTCACTGAAAAAAATGATTTGTTGAATTTAATAAAAAAAATTATGTTAAGTGGTTGCACACAATTGATTTTAGCTACATTTAAACAAATTTAACTCAATACATTTTAGTTCAACTTAATGCATTTGTTTAAATGTAGCTAAAATCAATTGTGTGCAACCACTTAACATATATTTTTTTTTTTATAAAATTCAACAAATCATTTTTTTCAGTGTTGAATGTGTTTTTTAGAATTAGGTTTGTCTGCAACATCAGGTTTTGCTGGGTTCCCGGGCATGCTGGGGTGAGGGGGAATGAGCGGGTGGATAAAATTGCAAAGGAGAGCTTAGGAAGAGAAGTAGATGTCCATGTATTATTAGGGAGAGTGGAACTGAGGGAACAAATTAAAGAGGGCTTAATAAATGAATGGCAGAGAGGGTGGGAAAAGGAAACTAGGGGTAGACAATACTTTTCCATACAACCTAAAGTTAGGAAAAGATGTTCATGTATCATTTTGTCCCGTAGGGACTCAGTTAAAATGTGTAGATTGAGGTTGGGGCACTGTGGGTTAAATTATTCTTCGTGCATTGTAGGAAAGCATGTTTCTGGATTGTGTGAATGTGGGAGTCTTGAGACGGTAGGACATGTTTTCCTAGAATGCAGAAAGTATAGGGCAGAAAGAAATATATTATTTATTTAACTGGCAGGACTTTCTCTTTTCTCTTTGTTTGGTCACAGTGACGAGTATAAACTGATCTCCAAGGCAGTTCTTCAGTTCTTGCATGATACAGGACTGCATGTAAGAATTTAGTTCAAACTTTGACCTGTGGAGGGCAGTAATACGCTCAGCAGCGTCTACACCGCCGGGATCCTACAAGAAGAAGAAGAAGAAGAAGAAGAAGCTCAGTTTGAGGCTGCACAGTTCGCTCAGCCATCAGGAGTGAGTGCTTCTATTTGACTTCACTTTTCTCTGTTGAACTCTTTGGGGTCACTGTGTCCATTTCTTATACTATGTCAGTAGTCTATGCAGCAGAGAGAGCTACAGAGAGCACGCAGCTCAACTTCATCACGTTCAGTCTGAGAGAAACTCTCCTGTCAACAGTGAAACCGAAAGCGTTCATATCGGATGACTAGACAGCATTTCGGGTAAATCAAAATCTAACAATGTCTTTACATGTCACGGTAAGTTCATTACAACGTTTCACAGTTATCAATGAGGACCGTTTGCGTCTAAACTATTTAAACAAGTTTGATCGCTTCGCTTCTCTCCGGACAGCTCCTCCTATCACGGTAGAAACTTTAATGGCGGATCCCGGACTAGAAGCGCAGGGAGTTTAGGACAAACTCACTCACAGCTCCAGCACACCGACTGCGACTCTACTCGTGTGTTCAGCCCAAAACAGTAGGTAAATATGATAATACACGCAAAAAGTTAACTTCAAAAATGAACAAAGAGGGGTAAACGAGTTTTAGCGAAAAGCGAAAGCAAATAAACTTAACTTAGGCCCATAAGCATAGGCCTACTGAAAATGCACACACTCATCTGGTCGGTATATAAATTAATAACGATTTGGGACAGTTATTTAATTGAAAATGAATGGCCTGTCAAGATTTTGAGCACATGAGCTCAGCAGATCTGTGTCAAAAGCATTTTGTAAGCTTATTTAGTGTTTGCCATTGAAGGACGTGATGGGCTAATATTTTTACCTTAAAATTGCTACAAATAGTACGTACCATATGGGCATTTAATGTAAAATATACTGTATTTAATTATAAATAAACAAAGTCATTTAAAATACTAAATAATAATTATATAAACAACTCATAACTGTAACAAAAACACAAACTTTACATAACAAAAAAATCAGTAAAATGTATTACAAGAACGGTTGATTCTTAAACCCATTTAATCATTGAATTCCTGTATAAATAACTCAATGTCATCCCTGAAAATGAAATTAATATGATTAATATTAATAATATCTGTTCATATCAATTGAGCTGACCACAGAAAAAAAAATCTAACTTTAATAATAAAATGAGAAGAAATGCAGAGATGGAGATTGTCATTTTAGCAGATAAACGCTTAATAAATCACATCATGACAGAAATCTTACTTACTATATTCCTCATCATGATTATTCTGTTGTCCATGAGCTTTCATCAGACAATGGGTCGATGCTTTCCCGTCGATGAAGCTTCTATCACTGCCTCAATCACACTTTGATGTTCTTTTATTTTCTTTTGAGCGTAGAATCTGTTTCTCAGCTGTGCAGCAAATACCTGACACGACTCCCATGTTGCTCTTTGTAGAAATGAAGTTTTATTCACGGCCGGGAGATCACTGGCCACAACAACCAAGTGAGTCTCCTGAATAGAAAGAAATATGTACACTTATATCATACAGTTGATTAAAAATCAATGTCACTCAAGTCTTCTTCACTGTGATTTGTTCTGGTGATTGGTTTGTAATGATCTGAGCTAGTCATATGACTGTTAGTTACACTGTGTTAAGCACTTTTTGGGTAAGTATATATGGCCTTTGACCTGAGCATCCTTAGTATGCGTTTCTCTGTACATTTAATTTTGAAAATACCCATTACATAAAATATTTCTATCACACATAGAAGCTAGCGCTGCACTGTTAGGGCATGCTTTATAGCAGGGCTATTCAATTAGCTTCATTCGAGGGCCGGATTATTAAATCGAAATGTTGAGGAGGGCCAGTGGTTTTAGCTTATTTATTGAAACATTATTTATTACTTATTGAAACATAACAGTATCAATAAATAAGCTGAAGTAAACCTAAAAAAAGTATTGTATTTACTTGGAAATGTGGTACACAACAGTATGCAGATTTATGAGTCTTTAATAAATAGCTTATTTACAGCCATGTACAAAAATATGAATTATACAAGATCATAGCTATTGGAAATAATTATTTTATTTATAATTATTTTAGGCGTAAATGAAAATATTCTGACAGTGAGACTTGATAACCACAGGTAAAACCACGCACGGCTACTCACTCACTACCACTGTATAACAAAATGCCTAAACACAGGTAAAAACTATACACAAAATTAATTGTATATTCCTCTACCCACCTAATTAATCTACTGCAATATAAATTACTATAAGATAGTATTCAGTATAAATATTACACATTTCTGCCCAAACCACAGTAAATTACTACAGTGCATTCATGGTAAATGTTTGTAAATCTGGTGATTAGGGGATTTAAAGTCTTCTAACTTCGTTCATGGCACAATGTTTCTGCTGTTTACCTCATCAGTCGTGTTGGGAACGTTGAGGCTGTTTCATCTGATTTAAAACTAGTTAAATCATCGAGTGATTTGTGGTTTGTAACAGAGTGTCGAATTGAACCACTTCTCACTGGATGTCGCATTGCTGTTTAATAATAGTGTCCAGAACCGGGAGTAAAAGCTTGCGTTTCGTTGTCCACTGGGCGGTGCTGCGCAGTTCAAAGTAAACTAAACTGCGAGTTTAACTGAAACTAAACTGAAAACAGCGCTATTTGTTCTATGTTTGTTGTTACTGTACGAGAAACAGCTCCAGATGATTCAGTGGCACTGGTGAGAGTTTTTCATTTCCTGAAAGAGCAACACGGGTGCGTTTGTGAAAACGTTTCTCTGGTTAGTCGGAGCGCTCATGGTACGCACAGTGCGTATAGACGTACAGCTGCACGGGCCACTACGGCCACTCGCATATCTAACCAAATGTAGTCACACCGCCAGGAAAAGAGGTGGAGGGAGGTCGGGGTGCCTTTGGGCCAGATGGAGATGATTAGCGGGCCGCCAATTGAATAGCCCGGCTTTATAGTTTCCTGGTTTTGACGTCACCCGCCTCTGATGTTCCGTCACATTTCACATTTGTGGTGCTGTGGTCACACATTTCCGACTGATTTCACACATGCTTCACGATGCAATCACGCAGAGCATTCAGTCATTCAATGCAGTGTAAGTTCCCTTGAAAGGAAACACAGAACATAAAGTTCTGTAAGTTCATTAAGTTCCCTTGAAAGTTTGTAGATGGTTGTTCCATTAACTAAAAAGAAAAATAAACTACATAAATCAATGTATATGAATACAGAAACTAACAAGAGCAACATCTATAAAATAAAAAATGTTTGTTTGAAAATAGAAAGTTGAAGTTGGTCTGCAGTATCATTTGGTAATAGTAGATGTAGATAATAATTCAACACAAGATTCAGGACATGTCTGTTAAACACAAACCCACAAACTAAGTAAAGCACAATTGAGATCCGTCACACTACCAATCAAATATCCTAAAGGAATTCACTAAGAAATTAGCATGATAAAATGGATTATTCTGGTCCTTGGTTATGATTGGCAGAGTTGTGTCCAAAGCCATTGTAAAATATTCTATAAACACACACCTGTGAGCTCATTATCCTAGTATTATTGCATCAACAGTGGCTGTTGCTGTATCTGTGTTTTTTCTGTCATCATAACAACGGCCCTTAACTGGCCTAAAATCCCTGTAAACCACAGCTTCTTGGCCCCCAAACACACAGCGTCGGCACCACAGGGGGCCCGGCCACTCCGGTCACAGTGCACCCTCACTTCTGGTCACTGGTACTGAAACTTAAAGCTACACTGTGTAATTTTTTTAGTTGATTCTTAGCAAAAAACACTTAGTTCTTTCAAAGATATATGTGCTCATTAATGTATATTTACTTCTTTCAAGTAATAAAGTATTCTCGTATGTTTATAATCTGCCATTGAAAGTACATACGGGTGAGGGGTTCGAATGCCGGTCGCCATGTTGCCCCTCCATCTTGAGACTACATTAGCCAAAGAGGGACATACCTGTAAATTCAAGCTTCGCCTTTCGCGCTTTACACTCAGTGACACAGAGACGAATGCGAGGGGGAGATTACTCGCGACTGCGGCAGATTTGAAAGACTGCTGATGGAGGATCACGCCTATTTTCGAGGACATGTAGCAGAGTCGCCAAGGAAGCGAAAGAGAGAATTAAAACGTCAATGCGACAGGCAAATCAGCAAGACCAAAGTCAATATTGGAGTAACTTTTCCCAGATGGAAAGAGCTCATGAGGAGCAAAGATTTTAAAACGGACGCCAAAGTTGCCTGCTTTCTTATCGGCAGGTAATTCAGCCTATTTGTGTAAATTCGAAGTTTTATAGTTGCTTGTCTAACCATAGACCATGGTGCATAACGCCAGAACGACCTCTAGTATAACTTGCGTTACTTTTCCTCACGTCAATGGTGACAAAGTATTGTTTACCTTGTATCATAAATCTGTGCTGCTACGGATCACAGGTGATGATTAGTTTTAAAGGCGCAATTGGACGAAGTTGAACTGGAAGCATGTTAATCTTGGAATAATATGGCCACCGTAGGAGTTAAAACGTTGTCTTATACAATTTCACCGCTAGATGGGGGAAAATATCACACAGTGTAGCTTTAATTGTGTCAAAATTCATTTTATGTTCTGTGTTTCCACATACAGGCCTGAAATGAATTCTCTTATATAGGAAGAAGAGAAGTCGAAGTCTGCCTATAAAATGAATGTGTGTGAGGAGAGAGAAGAGGAGGCGTCTGTTCACAATCAGAGAGCAGCATCTCCAGGATTCAGCTATGTGTCCATGAAGAGTAACAACTCCATGCGTCATCTGCCCCCTAATCTCAGTGATGGACCATCTCCAGGATTCAGCCATGTGTCTATGAAGAGTAACAACTCCATGCGTCATCTGCCCCCTAATCTCAGTGATGGACCATCTCCAGGATTCAGCTGTGTGTCTATGAAGAGTAACCACTCCATGCGTCATCTGCCCCCTGATCTCAGTGATGGACCATCTCCAGGATTCAGCCATGTGTCTATGAAGAGTAACAACTCCATGCGTCATCTGCCCCCTGATCTCAGTGATGGACCATCTCCAGGATTCAGCCATGTGTCTATGAAGAGTAACAACTCCATGCGTCATCTGCCCCCTAATCTCAGTGATGGACCATCTCCAGGATTCAGCCATGTGTCTATGAAGAGTAACCACTCCATGCGTCATCTGCCCCCTGATCTCAGTGATGGACCATCTCCAGGATTCAGCCATGTGTCTATGAAGAGTAACCACTCCATGCGTCATCTGCCCCCTGATCTCAGTGATGGACCATCTCCAGGATTCAGCTGTGTCCCCATGAAGAGTAACCACTCCATGCGTCATCTGCCCCCTGATCTCAGTGATGGACCATCTCCAGGATTCAGCTGTGTCCCCATGAAGAGTAACCACTCCATGCGTCATCTGCCCCCTGATCTCAGTGATGGACCATCTCCAGGATTCAGCCATGTGTCTATGAAGAGTAACCACTCCATGCGTCATCTGCCCCCTGATCTCAGTGATGGACCATCTCCAGGATTCAGCCATGTGTCTATGAAGAGTAACAACTCCATGCGTCATCTGCCCCCTAATCTCAGTGATGGACCATCTCCAGGATTCAGCCATGTGTCTATGAAGAGTAACCACTCCATGCGTCATCTGCCCCCTGATCTCAGTGATGGACCATCTCCAGGATTCAGCTGTGTCCCCATGAAGAGTAACCACTCCATGCGTCATCTGCCCCCTGATCTCAGTGATGGACCATCTCCAGGATTCAGCCATGTGTCTATGAAGAGTAACCACTCCATGCGTCATCTGCCCCCTGATCTCAGTGATGGACCATCTCCAGGATTCAGCCATGTGTCTATGAAGAGTAACAACTCCATGCGTCATCTGCCCCCTGATCTCAGTGATGGATCTGCTGAAACATCTGGCACTGTGTGAGTATCATGAAGTGGATTGTGAAGTTTTTTTAACATGATGATTCACTCACTGATGTTCTTATCTATGAATATTAACTTGTTAATAATAGGGCTGTCAAGCGATTAAAATGTTGAATCTAATTATTTACATAATTTGGCTGAGAAATTACCCCCAAAAGATAATTTAAAGTCTTTGTTAAACAAGAAAAGCATCAAATAGACATGAAAAAAATAGCTTTAGAAGAAAAATCTTATTTGATTTAACAAAGAATTTATTACACACAAACCAGGGATGTGATTTTTTTCCATATTTTCCGACCTGAAAAGTATGACCCATATGAATTGCGTAATTCCAAGGGGGGGTTTGGGGGTTAATGATGATTGAAAGTGCAAAATGGACTTTAACAATTACTAAAACTGTGAAATAGGGCTGGGTGGTATGATGGTATTGTTACCACTGTATAAAATGTCAACTAACATACTTTTTTAATTCCATGTATACTGCAACATGTCAGTAAGTGGGCGTGGTTAACTCACATGCAGCCTCTGCGAGACTGAGACACTGATATTTGTTAAAGGGTAACTGAACCCCTGATCAGAGCCTGACTCCACCCACTGGCAATATTTGAAAAATGCTGGAAAAGTGGGCAGACCCCAGTGGAGATAGAGGGGACAAACCGAGGGCGGGGCTGAGCGGGGGGGCGTTCACCTGAGACCCGCAGTGATGGATGTCAGACTCTAAAATGGAGAGTGACTCTAAAATGGAGAGTGACTCACAGGGTCGCAAGACGACGTAAAGTACATGCATCTGATGAGTTTTATCGAGTTGATGTCAATAGCGCGCGCTCTCTGTAGGCATATTCATATTTTGCCACTATGTGAAAAAATCAAATGTGTCATTTGTGTGTGTGTAACTACTTAGTCAACACTAACAGTTGCTGCTGTTCATTTTGCAAACTTACTTCTGAACTCTTTCCTCTCTTGATTAAAGCTCCAGGTGACGGGTTGCCAGTTATCACAGAAATAGCAAAACAAGCCCATTAAAACACAATATAATAAGCAGACATGGCAAAACTACCAGGGAACACATTTAACCAATATAACTAGTATTAGTAATATCCTACAAAATTAAAAGGAAGTAACTTTAATTTATTATTAATAGAATAGTTCAATATAAAACATTTAGATATTATAAACTGATTGATGAAGTAAAACTTTATTTATTAATTTCAATTGCACCGTACGAGTTGCATTTAATATCAATTGATGGCAGTTCATCTAAAATTTTAGTGTTTCATTTATTATATTTAGCTATCAATATAGTTTAACAAATACATAATTTACCAAGAAAAAGAAAAATCAAACTAGGTGAAGTCAGTGTTTCCCACAGATCATAAATCAATTTGTGGCGGGGGGATAATCTCCATTAATAATCTGTTACACAGAACTTTATTATATTAAATATTAATCAAAAATGATTCACACCTTCACAAAATCCAAATATTCAGTGTAAGAGTTGTTGTGAACTTAGAATCGAAAGACCAGGAGACTTGGTTGTTTCTTCAGCAGGATTCTTTATTGAGAACACAAGCTGTCGGCAGCTGCAGTCACCAAGTCTGACGTGAATGTTCTCTTACAGTTTATATACATTTAGGGGCAGGAACCGAAAAAGACAGGTTTAGGAACCGGTTTTAGACTGAGAGCATTGCCCACCCTAATCCACTCAGCATATCTATTCAAACACTGAGACCCGAGTACAGGACTGGCTGGACTTTCTTGCTAAAACACAAACTCCAAGAGTTTCAGTAAAACAGGACTGACCAGAGTCGTTTGCTAGAAAACTCTGATAATCATAATTTATACCTAACCTTAACATGCTAAATTCAATGTAAACCTAAATTAAACATTTTAATAAATTTGCATTCCCACATTTGCCCCTTTGAGAGTCTTAAAAAAACTCTCACAAAATACAAATTTATACATTTAATTCTTGTAACTTGTGTAAGTTACAGGCACATAGCAAGTTCAATCTTGTAACTTGTGTAAGTTACAGGCACAAAGCAAGTTCAATCTTGTAACTTGTGTAAGTTACAGGCACAAAGCAAGTTCAATCTTGTAACTTGTGTAAGTTACAGGCACAAAGCATGATCTGTGTTGTTCATCTGTAATTGCATGTTGACACAGAAACAAACATGCAATTAGGGTCCGTGAAGTTCTTACGGGTAATATTCTTTTATGGTTGGACCAGTCATTTTCTCGTGAGAGGCGTGAGTCATTTGTTGAATGAAACACTTGATACTGTGGAAGCGTACGTAGAACGCCAGTAGGAGAAATAACAGCAGCATTGCTATTTCTTTAATCCACAGCCAGGGTTTACCTATCAAGTTTCCGAACCATGAAGAATTGTCTTCAGTCATCTGGTGTAATTTTGTTGAAAGATCAAGAATGTCTTGTTGGATTTTGTTCAAGTTCTCTGCTGGATCCATTAACCCGGTGCAGCACTCAGGTACACCATACGATGGGATTAATGCTCCAAGAGTTCTTGACCACCACGTTTGAACACAAGTGAGTCCTGGAATTCAGCCATCTTTGTTGATAGAAGGAGCTGAATTTTGTAGCTGTGGAGAGCTTGGGGTGGAGTGTGTATTTTCTCTGATAGCTGGTAGAACATAAACCAGGGTGCACCTGCCGTTGAATTGGCTGGGTAGGATGCTGTAGACAGAGATAGGGTGTGCAACCCATGGGATTCCGGCTCCTACTGAAGGTGCATGTGGCATGCAAACGTTCTTTCCAGCAAACAAGGCATTTCTTGACATATTCATCAGCTCTAAGAAGATGTTGTTTCTGGGGTCCACACTTTGTGCGATGTCCATGATGGTTAGTAGTAGTACGACAATCTTGATCATGATGAGGGATGACTGAAGTTCCCGTAGGTGAGTCTGCGTTGTGTATTTTTTTTTTCTTCTGTGTTGGTTGTAGTCTCTGCAGTTGGTCTAGTTGTTTTCTGGAGGTTGGGTCTTCATATGCAGGTGTGTAGGTCAGTGCATATGGTTAAAAACAAACAAACAAAGAACAACTGCAACAGACCAGTATTCATTGTAAAGACTCTGTTCAATCTGTATCTGCTAATTGTGGTTCCTTCTTTAATTCACTTTCTGACCACAATGGAGTCGCAAAACCACCTTTTTCCGTTGTGGGGATCAGTCTGGCATTTTTTCTAAACATTTCTGTGAGTTTTCTTTGTTACCACACAATATAAAAAAAAAACTAAAACTTCTCTAGGGTACACTTGTTAACACATCAGCTATTGCTAACTTTCCAAATGACCAACACTTCACACTTAACCTCCCTGCCTACAAAAAAACAGAGGATAAAACAAAATATTAGCAATTTACGCTAAAATCTTCCCTGCCTACAAAAAACAGAGGATCAAACTAAATATTTAGCAATTTACGCTAAAATCTTCCCTGCCTACAAAAAACAGAGGATCAAACTAAATATTTAGCAATTTACGCTAAAATCTTCCCTGCCTACAAAAACAGAGGATCAACTGAAATAACTAGCACGTAAAGCTAATTCTTCTCTGCCTAAAGCAAAGGATACACAATATTAACCTGTAATGTTAATCTTCCCTGACGGGCAGAGGGTATCTTTCATCTCTAAAAAAAAACTTTTTTTTAAAGGATAACTTAGTTAACAAAACCCTGCAGCTGTCTGTTAACTCTTCTCTGAACGGCGCAGAGGAAAAACACATATACTGGTCTGTAGCAGTTCTTTGTATGGAGTGAAAACTCACCAACCCTTGGTTGTAAAGGAAGATTCTGGAACTCAGTCAGGCTTTGAGATCTTTGAGCTTGAAGTTTCAATCTGGAGGAAGCTGGAAAAATTCAGTCTGGTAATCTTTGTTTAGCTGGAAGTTTCGCTCTGGATTCCAAAAGATGCAGTCTGGAAAGCAGATCTTTTGTTGAGCTTGCTGTTTCAATCTGGATTCAGGTCTTTGAGCTTGAAGTTCTTTGAGTTTCCTTTTTCTCCATCCGGGTTCACGGCACCATCTGTTGTGAACTTAGAATCGAAAGACCAGGAGACTTGGTTGCTTCTTCAGCAGGATTCTTTATTGAGAACACGAGCCTTCGGCAGCTGCAGTCACCAAGCCTGACGTGAATGTTCTCTTACAGTTTATATACATTTAGGGCAGGAACCGAAAAAGACAGGTTTAGGAACTGGTTTTAGACTGAGAGCATTGCCCACCCTAATCCACTCAGCATATCTATTCAAACACTGAGACCCGAGTACAGGACTGGCTGGACTTTCTTGCTAAAACACAAACTCCAAGAGTTTCAGTAAAACAGGACTGACCAGAGTCGTTTGCTAGAAAACTCTGATAATCATAATTTATACCTAACCTTAACATGCTAAATTCAATGTAAACCTAAATTAAACATTTTAATAAATTTGCATTCCCTCAGAGTAAAAAAGTGACATAACATTATTTATATAAAAGTTTATTTGATTCACAGCTTATTTAGAGTTTTGACCTCGACAACCCAACTGCATTTACCGCAAACAGTCTAAACTAAAAGATTGTTTTGGTTGAATCGGTTCAAAGGAGTCATTAGTTCGCGAATCGGACGCGTCATTAGCAGACTTGTATGCGTTGTGTGATTATCCCGGCAGTTAGGACATCGCACAAGATTTGTCAACACAGAAAACATTTCATCATTGGATAGGTTTTGTTTTGTTTTGTTTATTTAAAGTGTTTTTCATATCAGCTGAATAGGCGGGACGCTTTTCAGAGAAGATAAGGCAACGCAGCAGTAATTCGAGAAAAAAATACCCGAATGCTCCACGTGAAACTTCGGTCTTCCAATCTTTTACCATTGTGTCAATTCTCAAATGATTTTGATTAATATGCGCGAGAGAGAGCGCGCGCGCGACCGGGCCTCTCTCTCTGCTCGTTCTTTCCGTAATATGCACCCTATCGCAAGCGCAGCAATCATCTACATCACTCACCGATCAAATAAGGCTTTGGCGAGACAAAAAATCGCTTGTGAGAGAGACGCGTGAGTGACAGAGAGACGGAGGGAGAGCAGGGAAAGGAAATGCAGCTGAATGAATGCGCTGTGTGTTTTAAATAGCGTACTTTTTTTTTTTATAACTAAACGCAATATGTGGTGGCCGGTGTTGATTCTGTGGCGCACCGCCACGAATTAGTCTATGTGTGGGAAACACGAAGTACTTTTCATTTCTAAAGTATTTGAAATGATTTATCATATAAAGCCCTTTTTTGTTGATTTTAAGATAAAATCAGAGAAATATATGTCTACTAGATTTAACGTTTTATCTGTACATCAGCATCAGGGAATAACATTATAATCTCGTTCATGGTAGAGAAAGCTTACATGTACAAAACTAAATGTGAAGACTTGAATGTAAACACAGCTTTTGTGTCTTTATCAGCTTTTCCATAAATATACTGGCCCTGATAATCATCACAAATACTTACCGCTTGCTTCATTTCTGTAAATCCGTTTTTATGAATGAATGAGTCTCTCACCGTTGCTCTATAGTTTTCTTCGTCAACAGCCGCTTGCACCCCCTGCTGGTGAGGTCGACTAACAGCTATGGAGATTATCAATCGGTAATCTACTGATATTCCTGCCGTTCCCGGATGTCAAAGGTTGAATTTTCTGTCGAATTTGAACCACTGAATTTGTGGAGGCGAATTTAAGCGAAATAAAATGGACCAAAAATTGCCTGTCGAATATTATAGGTTGTATTTTTTAACAGAATGAATATTTTGGAAGTGAAATCTGAAAGGTGAATATGGATCATTGAATTTTTAAAAATTAAAATGTTTGTGAAATGTTTTGAATTTTCAAAACTAAATATTCACAACTTAAATATACAACCATGTTGAATTTCAGCCCATAAAAATGGAAGCCCTAAAAATACAATGCATTAAAATGCAAGCAGGGTTAGTAACGTTAGGTAACGTGTGTCCACCACAGCGTGTTTAGCCGGCTGAAAATGCCTGGTGCTCTTCTGAAAACAACCAGCTGGTGGTGCTTGAGAGTGCTCTGGAGGCACAGTGTTTTTCGGTTGGTTGATGGTTTCAGATGGTTGGTCAGTGTAGTATTTGTCCTGCCCCCCCTCTGCTATGATTGGACGGCTGGGTAAAAAGTGACAGTGATGAGCGCTGCATTTCACCCAAAGTTGAACAGTTTCAAAGTTGAACTCTCAGCTACCAAAAAAAAAAAAAAAAAAAGACTGGGCAAACCAACTTGTGAATATTATTATGGAACATAGTGCGTCAAAATGCTGTGTCATCAGTTTTCCTGAAAGAACACAGAACATTATAATGTTTTACGCACCGTTTACACAGTGTAAATTTATTTCGTACCTATTAACATTTTGAGTTTACAGTTTATGTCAGAACGGCTTTATGAAAGATTTACACAAAAATTCGTTCCGCTGGTGTTTCATGAATGAGGCCCAATTATACCTTGTCTTCCCCATTTGGTCAGTAAAGCATCTCCCTGAAGCCATCTCGCTCTTCTTCTGGTATCTTGCAACAAAGACAATAACACACACATACATGCAGTTTCTTCCTCAAGATTGAAAGCCTGAAACTCTTTAACTGCAGCCATGGCCAAAAGTATGCGCAGTGACATACATTTTGTGTTTTACAAAGTTTGCTGCTTCAGTATTTGTAGATATTTCTATGTTGTACTGGAAACCACTGATTAGCATTTCATATGTTTTAAAGGCTTTTGCTGGCAAAAACATTAAATATATACAAAGAGTCAAAATTTACAGTTGATCCTTCTTCATAACCTCTGCAAATCTCTCTTGTTGTGCTGTATTTAAGCTTCTGGGCCAAATCTTGACTTATGGCAATTCATTCATGTCTTATTAGTGCTCTCAGTTGATCACAATATGTGGACTTCTGCTTGTCCACTCGCCCTTTTAAGGGTTGACCCCAGGTTCTCTATGGCAGTGCTTCTCAAACCTGTCCCGGAGAACCCCCACCACAGCACATTTTATTTTTTTAAAGTCTCTACTAATGTTTAATGATGAGCTGATGGAGACAGGCTGCCTGGCCACAGATAAAACATTTTTAATGTAATGATCTCAGAGCCACTTCATTACCACTCTTGCCTTGTGACATGGTTCTCCATCATGCTGGAAAATGCACCGATCATCACCATATTGCTCCTGGATCGTTGAGAGAAGTTGCTCTTGCAGGACGTTTTGATACCATTCCTTATTAATAGCAGTGTTTTTGGGCAGAGTATTGAGAGCTCACTCCTTTGGATAAAAAGCAACCCGACTCAAGGATGGTCTCAGGATACTTCACTGTTGGCACGACACAGGACTCATTGTAGTTTTCACCTTTTATTCTCCGGATAATCGATTTTCCAAGTTTCCCAAACAGTCGGAAGGGGGCTTCATCAGATAAATTAACTTTGCACATGTCTTCTGCTTTCCAATCCGTGTACTTTCAGAATTTCAGTCTGTCCTTGATGATGTTATTGGAGAGAAGTGGCTTCTTTGCTGCCAATATTGAGCAGTTTAACTCAATATTGACTCTTCAGGAGGAGACAGGCCTGACACTTGCTGGACACTCTGGGACGTCCTGAAGCCTTCCTCACTGCAGCTTAACATTTCTTGATGAATTTCCTTGCATGTGAGGCCATTATAATGCAAAGTGATAATGGCAGATCTTTCTTTGGATGTAACCATTTCTAACACAAGAACACAATGATTGGAAGCACTTCTTCCAAGGGCTGTGCGATATAGATAAAAAATGCATCGCGATATAATGTCATATCGTTCGGTATCGATAATTATAGACATTTTTATAACAAATAGAAAAGTTTGAATTTAAACCACTGTTTTTTAATTTATCCACATTATTAAGCAACAAATGATATTAGTTTTAGCAGTCAAAAACTAAAATAAAATGTAAACAAAAATATCATATATTAAGATAAAAAAAAGTAAGTGTTAAAGAAACTCTTGAATTTAAATAAAATGTTACAAAATGTGTGCAATGTAAAAGTGTAAACGTAGATCAATCAAAGCAAACTTTGAGGAATCAACATGTAATAAGTAGGAGTTTAACAGTTCGGTTCGATAGGACACAGTGGTGTCACGGTTAGGTACGTTTTTGATACAGCAAAAAGAAAGAGATGCCAGAGAAAAGAAAAAGAAAAGCCATTTTTAAATTTAAGTAGGAGTTTTCCTACATCTTGAAAATTTTAGTTTTATAAATGGGGTAATATTTGAAGGATGAAAAAATAATATTTTGGTCATCACATTAAAAATAACATTTAATAAAAAACAAGGTTGGGATGCAATTATTATGGTTTTGAATCAAAAAGTCTGTCAAAGTAATCAACTTCAAACCTTCAGTTTACATGCAAATATTTTTATTTATGACCCCACACTGTTTGAACAGGAATTAACATCACATTCAGGAAAAACAAGTGGCTCTAAAAATGTGACTCATGGTGACTAAAACCCTTGAACATTTTATACAAATAAAACATTATGGCCTGGTTTCACAGACAGGACTTAGATTAAGCCAGGATTAGGCATTTAGTTGAAGATTAAAAGTAATGAAGAAATGATCGGAAATGTGCAGAGGTTTCACCAAAATGTTGTCTGGGATGCAGTTGCGTGTGTAAATAAGATCAAGTTGGTTGCCTGATTTGTAAGTACCTGAGGTGATGACCGTTTGAGATCGAATGAGGCTAGGAGAGATGAAGTCTGTTTTATAAGGCTTCTCTAGATGAATGTTGAAATCGCCAAAGACTACAAGTGGGGTGTCATCCTCAGGGAAAGAGTACAGCAGCACATCCAGCTCCTCTACAGAGGTTCCCAGTTAGCCTAGGGGGTAATAAATAACTACAATATCAATCTTAATGGGAGTTGTAAGTGTAATGGCATGATATTCAAATGAATTGTTAGTGCAGGGAAAGGGAAAGGGGAAAAAAAGATAATTAAGTGTGATACAGGTGTCCTTGCTCGGTGGAGTCGCGCTGGTAGAGTCGCAGGTCTTTACCCGAATCAGTCTTCACACGAGGAGGCTGAACATGAGGGCTGAACGCTTCTGCGGCAGCGCACACACTACATACATATACAGCTTTCCAACGCTTGAGTGAGGACAGCTGTGCCCCAATTAGCTCAGTAAAAGCAGATAACCCGTAAATGGGAGAAATCGAAACTAAAGTGTTGGACAGCACGACAGTAAAATTGCAGTAAAAAAACAGCAACACTCAGCAAATGTGGCTGTTATTCAAAATTGCAATGTGTCTAATAAAATACAGATTACTAAAAAAGTAAAAAATACAAATAAGCAGAGAATCGAAAATAGTCCTTCCTAGTAGCGAATAATAATCTAAGCACCAACAGAACTGGGTATTAAGCAAAAACCACTTGCACACTCTCACCGTGTTCACTGACTGACCGCTTGTCCTGGCTTTCTCCTAAATCTCTCCAGTTTATATTTGCTTGTACAGACACTGTGCACGCTCTTACAATAAGCACATCAAAAGCCCATAAATGGGAGAAATCATAACTAAAGTATTGGACAGCACGACACTTAAGTGTAAAGCGGAAGAGATGATTGATTCAGGTGCGCTCTGTTTCTCCTCTTGAACAAATATGTGGCTATAGCGATCTACAAATTTATATAAATTGCATTTATCGTTTGAATTTCATGATAAAATTCTCAGAATTTGAAACCTTAGACCTTGTTCTTATCAAAATAACAAAGTAAATATTTTATTATGATTTTTGAACGGGAGGCGTGCTACAAATAATGTTTACTGAAGGTAAGAAATATTTACTATGTTTGTAAAATTATTATCATCTGGGCATGAAACTCTGGATGGTGATGATCCTTCAGGTGCTGCAACATTTTAGATGTGTTCGCCGCTTTTGATGACACTTTTCATCTGCATGTTTTACATTTTGAATACTGTCTTCAACCACTCCTCAATTATTTTTTAGATAGTCAAAGGACTTCTAAATAGCTTATATAATTTGCTTATTCAGCGGATACAAGTCCAGGAGATCATGTTGTTCCACCATGTTTTCATTTTAAGAGTTTCACTCATGCTGAAAGTTTATGCTATGTATGCGCCCTTTACCCAGATAATCACCTTGTGAACTCACTACAGCCTCACAGAGCATCCAGGCAGACGCGTGAAGCAAGTGCTTAATCTCAGTTCGAAAGACTTTTTCAACTTTTTTTCAGTTTTTTAACGGTATTGTCCAAATTATTATGGTTTAATAACTGTGACTCTTTTAATCGTGGTTAATTGTGAAATCAGGTAATCGTGACGTCCTTACTCTTGTCTACTGATTGGTCAGTTTAAACCTAAAATATTTTGTCACATAGTTAGGGAAAAAAAAATCAAGGAAAACAGTGATCTGTGTCTGCTTCATTAAATTAACATTTATTAGTTTATATATAATATATAATATTTTAAAGATAAAACAGAGGATTCATTAACAGTATTGCATTAAAAACAATTAGGATTACTTGAGCAACTGGGTATTTTTTCTGCCTGCTGTAACTCTTTCATTCGGTTTGTATTGAACATGCATACCGGCTCAGTTTAGCTTTCTTACATTGCATGTGTATTTGTTTGAAGAATGTCTTAATGTTGATGAGACCTCTGTTTTCTTTACATGTAATACAAGTACTGCTCTATAAACCAGTATTGGTGTTCATTTATTGGAGCAGACAGATAATCTGCAAAGAAAGAGTCTGAAATATTCTCTCTTTCTCCCAGTATCTTCAGCAGGAAGAGAAAGAGAGCAGCATCTCCTCTACAGCCCCCTGATCTCAGTGATGAAGCAGCGCCCAGCGACCGTCTGTGAGTGTATTCATGTAGAGTGAGACATTCAACACAAGAACACAGAGTGTACACACAAACAACAAGAGGGACATTATTACATTTTCATTTTATTTCTGCAATAAAGTTCTTTAAACGAAAAAAAAAACAAATACAACAGAAACTGAAATTGTGATGTAAAGAAAGAGTCGGTAGGGCCTTTGTTAAATACAGCCTCTTTGTTAAATATTGTTTGTATATGCTTCTCTTCCATTTCTCTTTTATATGTCTATATGACACTGTATTTTTGTTACATGGGTTTTCTGCATCAGCGTGATATGGACAGTAATCATTAGGGGTGTAACGGTACACAAAAATCACGGTTCGGTACGTACCTCGGTTTTAAAGTCACGGTTCGGTTTATTTTCGGTACAGTAAGGGAAAGAAATGCAAACATTAAACTGCAGGTTGTTTATTACTATAATTTTTTTTTACAAGTTGTTTACACTTTTTAAAACACTTTTTAATAAAATAGATATAAAATAAAAAAAGAATAAGAAATAAAATACTGCTGCAAAGTTCTCCACTAAATAAAATACTCTCAGTCTCAAACCAATATCACATAATAAAATATAATGAAAAATATAAATAAATAACTATGATTACAGTGCAGGAACAGAAAATAGCCCTATATTAAAATAATATTAAACAAATATATTAATGTATTATTATTTTTCAATAATCAATCAACATAATCAATTTAAGATTTTTTTTTTCACTTTTTTAATAATTATCAAAATAAAATATAGTCCAAAGCTATTATTACCAGAGCATGTGATCAGAGCAGGTCATTTTACCATTGTTGCCAGCATGACTATACCAGCTGCTCAGCAAACAGAAGTCTAGTTACTACTGAGAAATGTCACCTTATTTGAGCGGACTTTGCTTTTCCAGTGCGTGATCGGTACATGATTGAAGTGTTTGGGCCGTTAACGACAGAGCAGAACGCGCAGCGCAAACAGGGACTCGAACATTGAGCAGAGAGCGCAGCGGGTCGTCGACACACACACACACACACACACACACACACCACGGAACGGAGAGTGCGGCGGCGCACACGAAGCGGAAAAGCTTTTTTTCGCCCTGCAGTCTATTTCATTGGTTTAGGTTACAGTGACGACGGGTAAAACACTGGTAAAACCAGAGAATGTCTAATAGGAAAAAACATTAGAATCAGCTGCAGGGCGGGATTTGCGCTGAACGCGGAGACTTCCGCCACTTAATATGTTCGTGTGGAAACACGAAAATGTACCTATGTTCCGCACACAAAATATTGCATTCAGTCATTCGGTACACACGTGCACCGAACCGAAAGCCCTGTACCGAAACGGTTCGGTACGAATACACGTACCGTTACAGCCCTAGTAATCATATTATAGTCTATTAATCAAACACTTCTTTCTAAATGTGTTTGTGGTATGATTTCAAATAGGATAATTTAATATTAGAGACATTTAAATATTTTCTCTTTTTTGTCTTTCTGTTCATCATAATGTTTTTTTTCCAGTGGTGTGAGATCTGACCAGATCAGAGATGTGTCCTGTCAGACCAGCTCATCCTCCTCCTGTCAGAAACACATCAGTCATCATGACACAGAAGCAGCCCTGCAGCTCGATTCTCACCAACCAGTGCAAAATGATCTTCAGAGAGTCAAAGACCAGCACAAAACCAGCATGAAGAACAGATATGAGAGGCTTTTTGAGGGAATCAAACTACAAGAGAATCAGACCCTCCTGAACAGGATTTACACACAGCTGTACATCATAGAGGGAGAGAGTGAAGGAGTGAATGAAGAACATGAGGTGCTACAGATGGAGAAAAGTTACAAGACACTCCAAGACACTCCAATCCACTGCAATGACATCTTTAATCCTTCACCTGAACCTGGATATGAGGAGAAGAGAAGAGAGAAGAAAGACAAAATCAAGACTGTTCTTACTAAAGGCATCGCTGGAATTGGAAAAACCGTCTCTGTGCAGAAGTTCATTCTGGACTGGGCCGAGGGAAAAGCCAATCAGGATGTAGATTTCATGTTTGTGCTTCCATTTAGAGAGCTGAACTTGATTAAAGATCATCAGTACAGTCTTCACAGACTTCTGCTGGACTTTCATCCTGAACTTCGAGATCTGGACTCAGAGATGTATGATCAATGTACAGTTGTGTTGATCTTTGATGGTCTGGATGAAAGCAGATTGACACTGAAGTTTTCAGACAGTGAGAAAGTTTCTGATGTGACTGAGACTTCATCAGTGGGTGTGTTGATGTCAAACCTCATGAAAGGAGATCTACTTCCCTCTGCTCTCATCTGGATCACCACCAGACCAGCAGCAGCCAATCAGATCCCCTCAAACTACATCAACCGTGTGACAGAAATTCAGGGATTCAATGACCCTCAGAAGGTGGAATATTTCAGGAAGAGAATCAGTGATGAGCATCAAGCCAGCAGAATCATCTCACACATCAAAAAAGCAAGAAGCCTCCACATCATGTGCCACATACCCGTCTTCTGCTGGATCTCTGCCACTGTGCTTCAGAACATCCTGAAACAAGATCTCAGTGCAGAAATCCCTCAAACTCTGACTGAAATGTACATACACTTCCTCCTCATTCAAACTCATATGAGGAACCAGAAGTATGAAGAGAGAGATCCAGAGAAACTCCTGCAGTCCAACAGAGACGTGATTGTGAAACTTGCTGAACTGGCTTTCAATCAGTTGATGAAGGGCAATGTGATGTTCTATGAGGAGGACCTGAGAGAGAGCGGCATAGACGTCACTGACGCCTCAGTGTATTCTGGGATTTGCACTGAGATCTTTAGGGAGGAATCTGTGATTTATCACAGGAAGGTTTACAGCTTTGTTCATCTGAGCTTTCAGGAGTTTTTTGCAGCACTGTATGTGTTTTTCTGCTATTTACACAAGAACAGTGAAGTTCTGAAAATGTTCCTCACAGGAAAGTCCAGAACTCAGTGTGGGAATATTCTACTAGATGTGTTTCTGAAGGAAGCAATGAATAAAGCCTTGAAGAGTGAAAATGGACATCTGGATCTTTTCCTTCGGTTCCTTCACGGCGTCTCACTGGAGTCCAACCAGAGACTCTTACAGGATGTGCTGATTCACACAGAGAACAACCCAGAGAGCATCAAGAAAATAATCCAAAACCTCAAACGAGGTCAAAAAAACAATGTCAGTCCTGAAAGATGGATGAATCTGTCACACTGCTTGATTGAGATGAAGGATCATTCTGTTGTTAAAGAAATGCAGGCATTTTTAAACTCTAAAACAAAAAGAAAAAATCTTTCTCTTGCTCAATGCTCAACATTGGCAAACATGATCCTGATGTCAGAGGAGGTGATGGATGAGTTAGACCCTAATAGGTACAACATCAAATCTAAAGAGGGTAAATTGAGACTGTTCCCTGCTGTGAGGAACTGCAGAAAAGCTCTGTGAGTGTGAAAATATAAGCATAATTATATTTGACAGAAGTTTGGGGGTTTGTGTTAAAAAAAAAAATTGTGTAGTTTTATACGTTGTGAACATAACCAAGCTACCAGTAAAACTAGTCCAACTCTAAGGCAGGTGTTGATGCCATTTTAGTCAATATAATTGGTTTAGTCAATATAATTGGCCATTTTAGTCAATATAATAAAGTACTTCATCATATATATATATATATATATATATATATATATATATATATATATATATATATATATATATATATATATATATATATATATATATATATATATATATATATATATATATATATATATATATATAGCTCTAGTCCTGGAGGACAAGTGTCCTGCTGAGTTTAGGACACTGGCCCTCCAAATTTCCTCACACAAGAGAATCTCATTCAAATTTACTTGCAAATTATAGACAGGTGTGTTGAACTAGAGTTGGAACTTAAGTCTGCAGGACATCAGCCCTCCAGGACTGGAGTTGAAGATCCCTGATGTACATAATGTACTTTTAATTAAGTAAAATCTTTGTTTTAATTTTGACCAGAGAGTGAATGTTAAAGTAACATGATCTTTTATGGTGAATTTGGTTAACTAAGTCAGTGCTTCTCAAACCTGTCCTGGGTCACCCAACACTGGACATTTTTGATGTCTCCCTCATCTAACACACCCGATTTAACTCAGTAGTTCATTAGTAGAGACTGCAATATCTGAATTGGGTGTGACTGATGTGAGAGACATCCAAAATGTGCGATGATGGGGAATAATATATTGCATTAAAATATATTACGATATATTGAATAATGCTGAATAATGTAATGTACACGTTGAAAACACGTAATCCAAATAGTTGCCTCAATTTTTTTAGTTGAACCAAGGCAGTATTTTTTAGTTTGGAAACCTGTTGCCTTAAATTTCTCAATTATTTTTTAACACATTATCAAGCAAAATATTGCCTTGGTTTATCTCAAAAATAATTGGGGCGACTATTTGAATGAGTATTTTGTTTATATTATATTTTTATTATGTATATTTTGTTTGACCAGTTAGACTTAAGTAATACCAACAGAACTTTCCTCGTAAACTCAACCCAAATATTTTGTGTGGCAGAAACATAACTCAAGTGAAAGTAACACATGAATACACAGTGCAATAATAAATATATTGTCACATATTTTTCAATTTATGAAAAGTGACAATTCCTTGTTCATCATATTTTAATATATTAACGCAATATATTCTGTATATTTCCAGTATATTTAAACCATTTAATATATTGATCATAAATATGTGTATGGAAATATATTTTCTTTGCAAAAGGGGACATCAGCACAACTGCATGCATTTTAACCAGAGTCCTTGCTGTTTTCAGGTTGGCATACTGTAATCTCACAGATCAGCACTGTGAAATTTTGGCCTCAGCTCTACAATCATCAAACTCCCCCCTGAGAGAGCTGGACCTGAGTAACAATCACCTGCAGGATCTGGGAGCAAAGCTGCTCTCTGCTGGAGTAAAGAGCCCAAACTGTCAACTTAACATACTGAGGTTTGTGTTTCACACTGACGATAATTAGTACAGACCCCCGTCAAGCATGTTTAAGAAGAAAACATTTTGGGAAATAGAAAATTGTTCTGTTTTTCTCTTCATAAGCCTACCACAAATTGAACTGCCCTCTTGGGGATGTGTATACAGTGGGGTCCAAAAGTTTGAGGCAAAAAGTAAAAATGTTTAAATTCTGCACTCTTTTATCATTTATAAACATATTTTCATGACAAATGACCCTTTTGTAAGCAGTCTTTAAAATTTTACTGACCAGTCCTACATTAACCACTGTTGCTGTTTTTTTCCCCCTACGTTTTGCTTTTTTTTTAAACTATATTTATGAATCATCTTTGTGTTTGGATAATTTTAAATACAAACACAAATAATCCCAAAATATGCTAATTTGTTTTTGTTGGGTCATCCAAAATAGTGACACAAGGTTTCTAGAAATACAAGTTTTTTCCCTTTAAGATATTCATGCTGTAGATTTTTCACCTTCATTTCTGTGACGTCCACCAGCTAGAGTTCTCCATGATCTCCACCAGAGGACATTCTTTCTGACTCTTTAGCTTCTCTACCATGAACTACATCTCCCATAACCCATTGCCCAGACTCATTATGGTTTGATTACTTCTACCTGTCTATCACTTGCTTGCATAAGTTTGTCTATTTAAGCTCTGTGCTTCTACCCACTGTTTGCGAACTGTTAGTGTAAATACTGCAGTTCTTGAGTACTTGTATCTTCGGCCAATGCATATTGGCGTGCAAGATGTGCATCTCGCGGTCTGCCCCACAGTGTGGGTATAAATATACGGAAGCAGATGCAATGCACATTCAGCTTTTTTGAATTTAAAAAAAAAATTGTGTAGTTTTATACGTTGTGAACATAACCAAGCTACCAGTAAAACTAGTCCAACTCTAAGGCAGGTGTTGATGCCATTTTAGTCAATATAATTTGTTTAGTCAATATTATTGGCCATTTTAGTCAATATAATAAAGTACTTCATCATATATATATACAGTGCAATGCATAAGTGAATACACCCATGCTAAAGTTGACTAAAAAGAGGAATAAAAAATCATATTTTGGAAATTGAACTTAATGCCTTAATTTAAAAAATTAGGAAAAATCCAACCTTTAAGGACACCAATTTTCTTTGTGAATGAATAATGTATCGTAAATAAATAAATGTTCTTCCTTAAAATACATGGTGCATAAGTGAGTACACCCCTATGTTAAATTCCCATAGAGGCAGGCAGATTTTTATTTTTAAGTATTTAAAAAAAAATTTTTTTAGGATACTATGCATCCTGATAAAGTTCCCTTGGCCTTTGGAATTAAAATAGCCCCACATCATCACATAGCCTTCACCATACCTAGAGATTGGCATGGGGTACTTTCCATAAGATCATCTCTCAATGCAAATCAAACTAGCTTTTAGGCTAACTGAAATAAAATCATGCCAATCTCTAGTTATGGTGAAGGCTATGTGATGATGTGGGGCTATTTTAATTCCAAAGGCCAAGGGAACTTTATCAGGATGCATAGTATCCTAAATTTTTTTTTTTAAAAATACTTAAAAATAAAAATCTGCCTGCCTCTATGGGAATTTAACATAGGGGTGTACTCACTTATGCACCATGTATTTTAAGGAAGAACATTTATTTATTTACGATACATTATTCATTCACAAAGAAAATTGGTGTCCTTAAAGGTTGGATTTTTCCTAATTTTTTAAATTAAGGCATTAAGTTCAATTTCCAAAATATGATTTTTTTATTCCTCTTTTTAGTCAACTTTAGCATGGGTGTATTCACTTATGCATTGCACTGTATATATACTGCTCAAAAAAATTAAAGGAACACTTTGAAAACACATCAGATCTCAATGGGGAAAAATATCATGCTGGATATCTATACTAATATGAACTGGGTAATGTGTTATGAACAAAAGGATGCCACATCGTTTGATGGAAATGAAAATAATCAACCTACAGAGGATTGAATTCAAAGACACCCCGGAAATCTAAGTGAAAAAATGATGCAGCAGGCTTGTCAATTTTGCTGAAATTTTATTGCAGCAACTCAGAATGGTTCTCAGTAGTTTGTATGGCCCCCACGTGCTTGTATGCATGCCTGACAATGTTGGGACATGCTCCTACTGAGACGACGGATGGTGTCCTGGGGTATTTCCTCCCAGATCTGGACCAGCGCATCACTGAGCTCCTGGACAGTCTGAGGTGCAACCAGGTGATGTCAGATGGACCGAAACACAATGTCCCAGAGGTGTTCTATTGGATGTAGGTCAGGTGAGCGTGGTGGCCCTTCAATGGTATCATTCCTTCATCCTCCAGGAACTGCCTGCATGCTCTCACCACATGAGGCCAGGCATTGTTGTGCACCAGGAGGAACCCAGGACCCACTGCACCAGCATAGGGTCTGACAATGGATCCAAGGATTTCATCCCAATACCTAATGGCAGTCAGGGTGCCATTGTCTAGCCTGCAGAGGTCTGTGCGTCCCTCCATGGATATGCCTCCCCAGACCCTCACTGACCCACCACCAAACCGGTCATGCTGAACGATGTTACAGGCAGCATAACATTCTCCACGGCTTCTCCAGACCCTTTCCTGTCTGTCACGTGCTCAGGGTGAACCTGCTCTCATTTGTGAAAACCACAGGGCACCAGTGGCGGACCTGCCAATTCTGGTGTTCAATGGGAAATGCCAGTCGAGCTCCCTGGTGCTGGGCAGTGAGCACAGGGCCCACTAGAAGACGTCGGGCCCTCAGGCCACCCTCATGAAGTCTGTTTCTGATTGTTTGGTCAGAGACATTCACACCAGTGGCCTGCTGGAGGTCATTTTGTAGGGTTCTGGCAGTGCTCATCATGTTCCTCCTCGCACAAAGGAGCAGATACCGGTCCTGCTGATGGGTTAAGGACCTTCTACCGCCCTGTCCAGCTCTCCTAGAGTAGCTGTCTGTCTTCCTGGAATCTCCTCCATGCTCTTGAGACTGTGCTGGGAGACACAGCAAACCTTCTGGCAATGGCACGTATTGATGAGCCATCCTGAAGGAGCTGGACTGCCTGCGCAACCTCTGTAGGGTCCAGGTATCGCCTCATGCTACCAGTAGTGACACTGACCCTAGCCAAATGCAAAACTGGTGAAAAACAGTCTGAAAAGATGAGTAGGGAAAAAATGTCAGTGGCCTCCACCTGTAAAACCATTCCTGTTTTGGGGGTTGTCTCACTGTTGCCCATCTAGTGCACCTGCTGTTAATTTCATTAACACTAAAGCAGCTGAAACTGATTACCAACCCCCTCTGTTACTTAACTGACCAGATCAATATCCCAGGAGTTTAACTGACTTGATGCTATTCTCTGATTAAAAAGTGTTCCCTTTATTTTTTTGAGCAGTGTATATATATATATAATATATATAATATAATATATATAGCTCTAGTCCTGGAGGACAAGTGTCCTGCTGAGTTTAGGACACTGGCCCTCCAAATTTCCTCACACAAGTGAATCTCATTCAAATTTATTTGCAAATTATAGACAGGTGTGTTTAATTAGAGTTAGAACTTAAGTCTGCAGGACATCAGCCCTCCAGGACTGGAGTTGAAGATCCCTGATGTACAAAATGTACTTTTAATTAAGTAAAATCTTTGTTTTAATTTTGACCAGAGAGTGAATGTTAAAGTAACATGATCTTTTATGGTGAATTTGGTTAACTAAGTCAGTGCTTCTCAAACCTGTCCTGGGTCACCCAACACTGGACATGTTTGATGTCTCCCTCATCTAACACACCCGATTTAACTCGGTAGTTCATTAGTAGAGACTGCAATATCTGAATTGGGTGTGACTGATGTGAGAGACATCCAAAATGTGCGATGATGGGGAATAATATATTGCATTAAAATATTACGATATATTGAATAATGCTGAATAATGTAATGTACACGTTGAAAAACCGTAATCCAAATAGTTGCCTCAATTTTTTTAGTTGAACCAAGGCAGTATTTTTTAGTTTGGAAACCTGTTGCCTTAAATTTCTCAATTATTTTTTAACACATTATCAAGCAAAATATTGCCTTGGTTTATCTCAAAAATAATTGGGGCGACTATTTGAATGAGTATTTTGTTTATATTATATTTTTATTATGTATATTTTGTTTGACCAGTTAGACTTAAGTAATACCAACAGAACTTTCCTCGTAAACTCAACCCAAATATTTTGTGTGGCAGAAACATAACTCAAGTGAAAGTAACACATGAATACACAGTGCAATAATAAATATATTGTCACATATTTTTCAATTTATGAAAAGTGACAATTCCTTGTTCATCATATTTTAATATATTAACGCAATATATTCTGTATATTTCCAGTATATTTAAACCATTTAATATATTGATCATAAATATGTGTATGGAAATATATTTTCTTTGCATAAGGGGACATCAGCACAACAGCATGCATTTTAACCAGAGTCCTTGCTGTTTTCAGGTTGGCAGGCTGTAATCTCACAGATCAGCACTGTGAAGTTTTGGCCTCAGCTCTACAATCATCAAACTCCCCCCTGAGAGAGCTGGACCTGAGTAACAATCACCTGCAGGATTCGGGAGCAAAGCTGCTCTTTGCTGGACTAAAGAGTCCAAACTGTCAACTTAACATACTGAGGTTTGTGTTTCACACTGATGATAATTAGTACAGACCCCCATCAAGCATGTCTAAGAAGAAATCATTTTTTGGGAAATAGAAAATTGTTCTGTTTTTCCCTTCATAAGCCTACCACAAATCTAACTGCCCTCTTGGAGATGTGTATACAGTGGGGTCCAAAAGTTGGAGGCAAAAAGTAAAAATGTTTATATTCTGCACTGTTTTATCATTTTATTAACATATTTTCATGACAAATGACCCTTTTCTAAGCCCTGTCTTTTAAATTGTACTGACCAATCCTACATTAACATTACATTACATTACATCCTAATTTTTTTCCGGACGTTTTGCTTTTTTGCTTTGTGTTTGGGTAATTTTAAATACAAACAAAAATACTCCCAAAATATGCTAATTTATTTTTGTTGGGTCACCCAAAATAGTGACACAAGGTTTCTAGAAATACAAGTTTTTTCCCCATTTTCCAAATCTTTGAACCATTCATGCTGTAGATGTTTCTGTGACATCCACCAGCTCGATCTCCACCAGAGGACATTCTTTCAGACTCTTTCACCTCTGTGCGGGAAGAGGGGCTCCTGTCTTGCGGGCGGAGATCGTAGTCCTACTGGCGAAGGACTCTATAGAGCCCGTCCCTCCAGCAGAAATGAAGACAGGGTTTTACAGCCCCTACTTTATCCTTTGGCATATGGCATCCACAGCCGCTTCTATATGCTTTTGAGTTTGATGTAAACTTTTTTTATTATTTTAGAACCTCCAGACCGAAATCTAAAATCATCTCCATTTCTGACATGCTCACAGAATAATTTTGTCTTATTGGGAATGTTTGTCCCTGTTTTTGTTTCAGTTCTGTTTTTATTTAAAATCTTGTTTATTCTGAATATTTGTGTTTGGTGTGAAAGAACTTTAATGTTCAACAGCAGAGATTGTGTCGATCACTACTGCTTTTGTGTGTGAGACTTGTCATTGACTGTCAATGATTTTGGACACTAACATGAACACTATTGTTATAGATCATCTGGATGTTTTATGACTGAGGAAGGTTGTGCGGCTCTGGCGTCAGCTCTGAGTTCAAACCTTTCACACCTGAGAGAGCTGGACCTGAGTCACAATGACCTGCAGGATTCAGGAGTGAAGCTGCTCTGTGTTGGACTGAATAGCCCAAACTGTCAACTCATCATACTTAGGTTTGTGCTTCATAGAAAATAAATAAAAAATTAGAAAATTTAAAAAGTCTAAAAATGACAGAAACATTTTAACTGATTTGTGGTAGTGTAATTAATACACGGTTTGATTCCATTATGCCAATTATATAATACCGTATTTTCCGGACTATAAGTCGCATCAGTCAAAAAATGCGTCATGAAGAGGAAAAAAACATATATAAGTCGCACTGGACTATAAGTCGCATTTATTTAGAATTTTTTTTCAGAAAATCCAAGACCAAGAAAAGACATTTAATCTGGAAAGGCAAGTTATTCAACTACACAGTAGCACACAGAACAACAGGCTGAATAGGTGTCCGGTATGTTAACGCAACACATTAACAGTTCTTCAGCTACACAATAGCATAAAGAACATATACCTGGGAGGCTGAATAGGCTAAATTAACATAAGCCAGCGAGTCTAACAAGCAAGTTACCAGTAAACAAGTTCACCAAGCTCCCGCGACCTCATTCCACATCATTTTCTTCATCCTTGGTGTCGCTTCTGAACAACTCCGCCAACTAGAGCGCCCTCTCGCGGCTGTAGACGGTAATGTTTTCTCTTGGTTCATCTCAGTCTGAATTAATTTTGATATATAAGTCGCACCTGACTATAAGTCGCAGGACCAGCCAAACTATGAAAAAAAGTGTGACTTATAGTCTGGAAAATACGGTAATCTTCTGTCAATTAAGGCTAAAGTCTGTCATGATCTGACATGTCATGATATTAACCCGTAAAGACCTATAATATTTTTGGGGCACCTGACTCTGTACTTTTCTTTGTTTTTCTAACCCATTATAGCAGTCAGCATAAAGTGCCATATATCATTTTAACCTTTTCACACGTAAGTTTTAAATATTCTGGCTGACCCCCAAGCGTGAGTTATTCAAGGAAATTATTTCTGTTATTTAGAATGTATCACTTTATTGTTTCCATGGTTTCCATGGTGACACAAAGCAGCTACAATAGCGCTGAATGACTGATGATCTTTTTTATTCAAAATAGTCACAAATTTATTATTATTATTGATATTCCGATTGTCAAATAAGTTCAAGTGGATGTTTTGTTGTTTAAACACTTTTATAACGAGCGCAAAAAAAATGACTTGTAAAAATCATATTATGATAATTACTGTCAGTAAATGGCTGAAGTGTTGTATGAATCCATATACATTTGGATATTTATTTAGACATTATCCAACTAATATCTTTCTAAGTTTGGTACAGGGATAGGAATCAACAAAAATGCCCCTGAAATTTAAGACAAGGATGCAAAAATGTAACCCTGCATTATTAAACAAATTGTATTATGGCTGTGGCGATTTAAAGTGGAATGTGAAAATAAATGAAAAGAGTCAATTGCGGCAATACATTTAAATCATACTTGAATAAATTGAAATCTGAGGCCTGTTACCATTGGTGGACAAAGTACACATATTAAGTATCTGTACTTTACCTATCATACTTGAATAAAAGTACAGATACTAAAATAAAATATTACTCCAGTAAAAGTATTAAGTATTCCTTTTCAATTTTGCTTGTGTAAAAGTACAAAAGTACTTGATTTTTAGTATATTGAAGTATTAAAAGTTAAAAAAATAATTATTATTAATTAAATTATTAGTTATTTAATGTTTATTTTTAAATTTTGTATACTTTTATACTTTATATTTTATACTTCATATTAATTTGATGATAACACTACAATAAGGTTTCTCCTCTGTTTTTAACCATTCATATTTAAAGAACCTACACATAAAATGTAAACCACAAACCCCAAATAAAGGTCACAATCTGCTGCTGGGTCATTTAGTAAAATGAAATAAATGAAATCCATGTGATGTTTTTCTTTCACTCTGATAATCAGTTTAAATGAGTGCAATGAATGAGTGCTATCTGTCACTGCTAATGTCTTTAAAGTCCACATGAACTGAAATTTGTGACCGTTTTCTTACTCGAACGGAATATTAAATGAGATAAAAGTAGAGGTCCGGTTCTTGATTTTAGCACCCCTTCTCTCCATCTCTAGCTCACAGTATACTGATGGTTGGAGGAGGTTTAAGGATGTTCAGCCCAAGCCATCAAACTGACGTCATCAGAGAAAAAACACATTCAAAATTGGAAACAAATTTTCATATTTTGATTAAAGATTACAAAGACTGTCTTGCATCGGGAAACTGTTTTGTATTGCTCCTGCATCACATTATAAAAACTGCATTAATGACAAAGAACTGATTAAGATATTACAACAATCTATCAGTAAAGGCAAACAGCTTGTCTTCTACTTTGGTGTCATAATTTATGATTTTATTTATTCTGCTTTTAGCACTGTCAATTGGAGAACGCTGAACAACGCTGAATTAGAGGGGGATGAGTCAAAGTGAAATATCCCAATATAGTGTTACCCCTGGTTACACAGACAATGCTAATGCTAGTCCCAGACTAAAATGCATGTTTGAGCTGGTTAAACTGCTTCCTTGTTTTGTCACAAGATGCACACCAGTAATGTTTTTTTCTAAGGCACATTTATAAAAGCTTCTTAAATTTCTTAATTGAACTAAGGCCTAATCCTGGCTTAATCTAAGACCTGTGAAACCAGGCCTTAGTGAATAAATAGTTTGTAAATAGTGACTGCCGACAAATTAGTGTACAGAGTTTATTAAAAGAAAATTAAGGGGATTGGGCACTTTGTATTCACAATTATTTTTTCTGAATAATTGTTCAGGGTTCGTACGTTTTGAAAAAACCTGGAAAAGTTATGGAATTTGAAAAATGCAAATTCCAGGCCTGGAAAGGTTTTGAAACAATAAAAAGACCCAGAAAGTTTTGGAAAAGTCATGGAATTTTTTTTAACACAGCATAATATGTGATTAATACAAAAACTGTTTAATAAAAAAAATATTTCGCGTTGTCTTAACGTCCTTATATTCTGGCGGCATAACGTTCAGTTCACTTCCGATTCACTCACTTGTTGCGATGTTGCCTGAGGCGAAGTCGGTGCTGACAGAAATTTAATTGAAATGCCAGGAAAGTGGCACGAGCATGCTAAAGTTTTGCAAGCACCGGTGGGTCGAGAATGTAGCGGAAAGAGGATTGCAGCTCTGGCCGCATGTGAAACGATACGCAGCATATTAGCCTACGTCTGTCTCCTGAGAGGAGAGAAGAAAACGAGTAAATGTCAGTTCAATTGTAAGTTCATTCATTATGTGCTTAGGAGTGTGCGATATTGTCTATGAACTATGATGATATTGTAATCATTGTTTTAACTATGTACGAGGCACTGCGAGTGCGAGCTGACATCGCGTTTGTCTCTCATGCTTGCTTTCACTGCGTGATGTGTGCAGATATAGATGTCCCCAAATGAGTTTTTGTCTTATATTTATATCATATTATGTTGTTATATTAGAATATCACATGAGCAAGAGTGCCGTTTTCCTGTGCATAATTGCAAATGTGCTATTTATTTTATACAACAGTTAAATTAACAATAAAGTTAACATTGTGAGTTACTTTTTGGACGCAATATTGTCAATTTTCACTTTATATCGCCGACGAGAATTTCATAATGAAGCCGTGGTCCAACAGACATCGTTGATTTTGTTTGTTTATTCATTCAATGAAATGCGTTTTGAACGAATCATTTTAACGATTCAATGAACAATCACTTGTTTTTCTGAATGAATCAGCCGTTTGAACGAATCGGTTGAAATTACTCCAACAACTCGCTTATTAAGACAGTGACTTGCCGCCACCTACTGGTGGTTTTAGTTTCATATTTAAAGTATCTTTTAATTAAAACATTAAAATTATAAATCATTTCATTTAAATATTGAATAGCTTTATTTATGCAATTGTAAATGAAGTGTAAATATAGTAGGCTAATGCCAGTTTTGATGCCGCTTCTGTGTCAGCTCTAATGTCGACTGACATTTTCAGGAATACATAGTCATGGTAATGTGCCATAAAGTCATGGAAAAGTCATGGAAAAGTCATGGAAAAGTCATGGAAAAGTCATGGAAAAGTCATGGAAAAGTCATGGAATAGTATTGGTTAAAATGTGTATGAACCCTGATTGTTCAGTTCTTTGACAAAGACAAGATAATAAAACATTCGGGACTTTATTGAAAACATTCAAGGCTTCAACCCTGTTTGTCCACCCCTAGCGCAGCCCCTGCCTCAGGCTATATTTTAACTGTACATCTCTAAAAATGAAGCACACTAACATGAACACTTGTTGTTGTAGATTATCTTACTGTATGGTGACAGAGGAAGGTTGTGCTGCTCTGGCATCAGCTCTGAGTTCAAACCCTTCACACCTGAGAGAGCTGGATCTGAGCTACAATCACCCAGGAGATACAGGAGTGAAGCTGCTCTCTGATACACTCAAACATCTGGACAAACTCAAGTATGTAGAGCAGTAACAGTCATCATGTATGATGTGTATTTGAGTGTTAAATTTGAGAAAGACTGAGTTTTCCTTTTAGAGTCTCTTTATTTTGTGGTTGTCATGAGATGATACTTTTGTTCTCAAAAAGACTTAGACTGTACATTAATGTATTGCTCTATCCTATTATTGCATACCGCAAATAATGTTCAGAAATATTACAACACATAATTATCTTTCATAATAAATTAACAGACATAGAGATTTAACATGATGACATAATAATAATAATAATAATATGATTATATGCCTTCAGTCATAGATAATTTTTTTTATTCCACCTGCTCCATTAAAAAAAAAGTCATAATTTATTAGGGCACTGATATGACAGAAGTTATCATCACTGAGTGAACCTAATTTAAACATATTTGTCACAATGAGCAAATTTTCACAAATGTGTTACTGTTATTTTCATATTCTCTATTCAAAAAGCTTCAAAATGATGTATGATTTGTTGGAATCAGACAAAAAAATGACACACCTGTTTGAAGTCAATAGAGTCAGCAAAGTCAATTTTGAGAAAAATCGAGTTAGTTTTCTGAAAGTTCCAAAACAAAATCACCTTAAAACCTTAAAATCCCTGGTAATACCACCAAACTTGGCACACACCAAGTCAAAACCAAATATCTGTAGGAAAAATATAGATTTTTTTTTTCAGGATAACACAATTGTTTGATTATCATTGAGACAGACAGCCTATATATTAAGACCTACTGTAATGCACAGATGTAATATAATGTTACACATCAGATGTTTTTCCCCAACAGTTAACCGAACATTCACTTAAGACATAACAGATAATGTTTGAGTGAATACTCGCCAAGACAGACATTTTGAAATACTGTAATTCTGGGTGTATGTGTATATCGGGATCGCGCGCTGTCTGAGGCGTCTTTCTGCGCACACTTTAGATCTGTCAGTCAGCGAGAATACGATCGTTCTGTTTACATCAGCATGAGTTTGAAAATCACATGTCATTGGTTCAGACTCATGCCACTGAGAATTCGCTATGAATATTCACAAAGTTGAAATGCTGTGCTTTAAAACAATACCAAACTTGTACTGAGAGGAAGCGCCAGTCATCGAAAAGTGAGCAGAGAAAACTGCATTTTGTCACGGATTGAAGGAAAGGTAGGCTACTCCTCTCAGAAAACGTACAAATAAAGATAGTTTTAGATGTTTAATTGCTATTTGGAGCGTTGCCTGTAGTTCATAATAGGGTTGTGCCGATAGACGATAGTATCGTGTATCGACGATAGACAGAGATATCGCCGATGGCAGATGCCTTTGACGATATCAATACGATAATTGGCTCGTTTTCCGATTAATGTATTAAATTATTATTATTATTATTATTATGAAGCTAGTATAGTTATTAAATTAATTAGGAACTACAATTATATTTGCCTTGCCTAAATTCATAACGACATCACCACATAACCACACTTGCGACATCACGGACACGCGCATGAGGACTCCTCAAAGAAAATGTTTTTAAAACAGACTAAAAAAACTACACCCCACAACGAAATTTAATTGCAAGGTGATCCATTCACAAATTGTCAAGAGTGCTTGTTTTAACAGACGCATCATTCTTATACAGAGCCAAGATGAAGACGCGGCATCGTTGTTTGTCAGTATTTTGTTTCCATAGCACATTAACAAAATATTTAATGACACTAATAACACTAAAAACAATACAATTACAAAATATTAATTATAGCCTAATAATATCAATAAAATTATACAGGCCGCCTAGGCCTAATAAAAGTCTTTAGTTCACGAAGCATATCTGTGAAACTCTGCCATCTGTAAAAATAACAAGCAACTTCAAACTTGTTTAACAAGAAATATTCTTCAAATTTTTTCACTGTCAATAATGTAAGTCCACAAGAGAAATATTACAGGGCTCCAGACTAACTTTTTTCACTAGGAGCACAGTGGCCCCCAACTGAAAATTTTAGGGGCACAACCAGAAAATTTAGGGGCGCACACCGTAAATCAACATGCTAACCAAATCTACTAATTTCCACTGTATTACTAATAAATACTCTGATAATAGATGCAGAAATTACAATGTGCTGTTTCAAATTCATTGTCACATTTTATTCTGCACTTTTGAAGATGCAACAACAAGGTAAACTGACAGTACCATCGCTGTCATGACAATACAAATAGTAAACAAAATACCATACATTCAGAATAAAAAAAAGTGCTTCGTAACAAAGTGCTTAGTAACCTTTCGGTCATTTCACAGTTACAAACAATACTTAAATGTATGTAAACATTAGGGGCACTGGCCAATAACATTCCACTAGAACAAGTAGGCCTAACAACTTGAGCCTTTACTCACTCCCCCTTAGAGCAGATCCTCCTGTGTTCCACTAGTGGCTCGTTTCCACTGAGCAGTACAGTACGGTACGGTACAGTACGGTACGGTTCGGGTCTGTTAACCATGATCTGGCTAGCGTTTCCACTGCCAACAGTACCCTTACTTGATAGGCGTGGTGTTTCGATCGACGTAATTTTCGCGCGAAGAAGAACATAGTAAACTACAATGGATGACATACAGCAGATCTTGTTCTTGCTCCTCGACATGTTTGTCACAAGAAGACAAGCGCCGACATTAGGCTTTTCTCAATATTAAGTACGCAAAGTTTGTACTTGCCATGTGCGACTCACTCCTACATGCACATGGTACAGCGCGTTCTTAAAAGCGTCACTCAGCTCGCTCTGCTACTCCGGTTATCTCTGTTACTCTGTATGTACAAATTTAAGCAACAATAAAACGAAATATGTTATAAAACACTACTCTGCCTCTTTTCGTTTTCATTTAAATAAATTAAACATTATAGGGACACAAATGTGGTTCATGCGCAACGCATATTGATTATTCACTGCACGTTATACGTTATTCTATTTATAACAAAACGATTTAAAACACAACCCTAACGTTACCTCTTTTCGTTTAAATAATAAAAAAAATTACACATTACAGGCAATATATGCATTTGTACAAATGTTGCAATAAACATCAGTGATAATCTTGTAATAAGAAAATGACAAGAAACCATATTTCTTTTTGTAAAATTTCAGTTTTATCAATAATAGCCAATATAAAAGTTTAAGTAAAAGGTACAAGAAGCTATACAATAAGAAATAAAGCAAACAATTCAGTCAAATGTCCAAATGCTGCGCTAGTCTAACATTACAACAGTAAAGTTAAATACAAATAGCCTATAATATGAAACTAAACTTAGCCCTCAGTCAAAACGATTGACAGGGAACGAATTATATATTCACGAGACCAAAGATCGCCCGTTAGGTCTGCACAAGATGAATTATATCTCATGTTTAACCACTACCGTCGGAGTCATCGGCGAACGTCAGAAGAACTAACTTAGCCGAGGAAAGGCTCATCCAGCCGGGAAACATGAGCGCCGAGCGCCCGCTGATCGCATGGATCTCACAACCGGGGAAAAACAAATCATCTTTATAAATAAACCACAGATTAGAGCTTTAAACAACTACATTCTCGCCTGAAAAACTCTTAAAATTACATTTCGTGACACAGTAACAGTATATTATATTAAACTGTATATAAAAAAATGGCGCTTCTTATGTTGTCATTCCCCTCGTAGCACGCGCAAGTGACGATTCTCTGTCAACCAATCAACGTCCTGCAGTGAGTCTAGCTCCACCTTTTAGTACCGTACCACTGTGCTAGGTACCCCAACGGAAGGGTACCCAAAAAGTGGTACGGTACGGTTCGGCTTTTTGGTACCATTCTCAACTTTTGGCAGTGGAAACGCAAATAAAAGGGTACCGACCCGTACCGTACCGTACCGTACCGCTCGGTGGAAACGCGCCATAGGAGGCTCAGAAGGCCAGCCCTTGTAATTTGGCCTCCTAGACCTTTTACCCTGACTGAACCATGTTTGTACAGCTTCCTTGGCATCAAACTCTTGTAAACTAGGTCCCTCCATGCTAATTCGAATCAAGTCCTCCACAGTGTCTACATGCAGGGACCCCCTGACATCAGATTTAATCCTCTTCTGAGCAGAAAATCCCCTTTCACATATAGCAGAGGAGACCGGGAGGACCAGCATGATGTGCACAAGATGTAGGATGTTCTACAAAGAATGGATCATTAGTGTAGGTTTTATTTAATCAAAAAGTAACAATTACTAACTAAATTAACAAGGATATGATCATAATGGGGTACCTTGTAATCAGAGCAGAATGGCAACTTAGTTACCATCATCCCCCATAAGGCATGGTAAGACTTGTCCATGTAATTCCTAAAAATGAATGTCTTCATGGATTGATACTCCTCTCTAGCCAGATTGAAACAGCCATTTCTGAAAAGAGTGAAAGGAAAAACTGACCAAACAATCTAGGTTAAGGATCAAAGTAGATGTTTGAAATGTTGCTCTGTGTTATACTTTTTACATCTTTATGATAATTTAAAAAGAGTCACTAACCTTGTTAAGACAGAGGAAAAGTGGTCTAGCAGGAAGTCCAGCTCCTCTGCACCATAGTCTGTCAGCTCTCGTTGCTCTGGCCAGGAATCATGACTGAATATCTTGAATGACTTCACTGCCTTTGCTGATGCTGATGTAGACTCTTCATCTATCAAGGAATAGAAAGACAGAGTTGAGAGAAAAAAAAATGAATGTGTCATAATGATAGCTTATCTTATTTTCACATATTTTTTTAAATATATAATTCTGTGCTTTCACTTACAAAGCAGACTGCTGAATCTTTGCTTCAAATGAAGCAAAGTGCAGTCGATGGTTGCGCTCACTGCTTGTTGTAGCTTAGGTGTGCTTGCCATGGAGAGTCCTTCCTTTCCCAGCCCAGCAGCTTCACCTTTGATGGTGATCCCCTGAGTTCACAAAACATCCAACATTTAGACAAGAATAAAAAAAATCAACTCCAAATCTAAAATTTACTTTAAAAAAAACCTGCTCACCTGAAACTTGTACAAAAGGTGAGTTTCCCCCTTACCCTCTTGTTGTCTTCTCTGGGCCTGAAGGTCTGCCAGTAATTCTGCCAGCCTACCACCTGGCTTGCATCTCACTGACATGGCCTCAATAGTTGCAAGGAGATTCTCAATCCCATTCACAGCCTGTAAAACATTTTCCTTGTGAAAAACAAGGGTAAAAGCAGCATATTCCTTGATTAAAATTATTTGTTTAACTATATTCTTCTTAACATGTCAACATTACCTGAGGCAAAATAACATCATTTCTTTGGAGAAGAAAGCTGAATTTACTTATGGCCTCAAACAAGTCAGCCAAGAAGTGACAGAAACCCACAAAGCTTCCATCTTCCATCATCTTCTTGACCTGCAAGACATAACCAATTACTAACCACTAACCACCAATATCAGTTATTTTGTATGCCTCCCAAATATGAAATCATTTTGAATTTGAATACAGACCTTCCTTGATCTCCCAGCAATATCAGCATTGGTGGATGATGCAGTCAAATGTTCCATGTGGTAATACACTGCTGTGAACTGGCCAGGGTTCTGCAGATGTTTATCCTTTCCTCCAGGTTTTAGCAAAGTTTGGAGGGCCCGGTTCACATGTGGTAGCCAGCGTGTCCCACTGACACTACCTGGTACATTTACACGAACACCCAACTCCTCTCCAAGTGCTCGTAGTTCTCTCATAGACTTGCTGCTAAAGTGATATGTCTTCCAAACCATGTTGAGGAGATTGTAGACATGATCCACCATCGGAATTTTCCTTTGTACAGATAGCATTGCCAACTCCAGTCTACAATTACAATGAATTCAACTTAAAATTAAACATGCATTGTTTAGGTTACTACCCTATCTTTATTCTGAAGGTTCACATTTAACCTACCTATGTGGCATGCAATGAAATGGGACAATAAAAGCCCCTGCCTCAGCTTGGAGGAGGGCTATTACCCCTCCTTTATGCCCGAGGTTGACAGCTGCACCATCAGCTCCCATGGCAACTGTCTTCTCTAACCACCCTGTCTCTGTCCCTAGATGCTGAAAGGCCTCTTTGGTGGCATCATATACACCTTAAAATGCAAGCACATGACTATGGTGTACAATTATGTCTTACACTGGACGAAAACACCAGTTGCCTGAACAGTTATTTCCCTCTGTCATCATCACACCTCACAGCTGAAGTATTATGGCACCTTAAGTGATTATTTAAACTAATAAATATTCACAGTAAAGACAGCTAAAGAAGTTAGTAATAGGTCTAAACATAATGTGAATTAAAACATAACTTGAGGCACAGCTGAATCATTACTGCAACTTAAGTGATTATTTAAACTTATAAATATTCAAAGTAAAGACAGCTAAATAAGTTAGTGATAGGTCTAAACATCATTTGAATTAAAACATAACTTACCTTGAGCATGTGCATGTTTCACTTCGATGTGGCCAATCAAAATATTCATTGGTTTCCCTTCGTTTAGGATCCTTGCGTATATGATTTCGCATTCCTTTGTTGAAACGTCGGTGTCCCCATCGATCATAATTGATAAATACGGAGCACCCTTGATTTTCGTGTAAGTCTTCCCCTTCAGAGTATCCGCAATTACTCCAACGAATTGTGCGCATGCTGTATCGTTGTTGTATGTTTCGTTAAGTTTTAAGCCATTCTTCCTTTGAAGGTCGAGCTGGCTTTTGTATTTGGTGAAGGGTAGTTCCTCCTTAGCAACGAAGTAGGCCGTGTTAAATTTCAACATCATCTCTGCCTCATCTGTGCTCTGATTTGCAGTTATTTGTTTTCTAAAAGCAACCGGCAGTGGCGTTGCTTTTTGACTTATAAACATGTCACGGCATACTCGGTGCTTTAGGCTGAGGTTGTGTTTTATCGTATAAAAAAAATCCGGGGGGGGGGAGGCAAATTTACTGGTCGCACATGTGCGACTGGATGTAAAATTCAGTCGCGCACTCTCAAATTTTGGTCGCAGTCTGGAGCCCTGTATTAAGCCAGTAAATTGATAGTTGCTGTACCGTTATATCCACCGTCGTCTTTGAGAGAACGCGCCGTTAATGCAGTGAAAGCTCAGTCCGTTTCTGCTTTCATTTTCAGGGAATGAGCGTGTTTACATGCACGTTATTAACTCGATTATGCTGAATAAACAGACAATGCATGTGGTCATGTAAACGCATTAACCCGTTTTCCTTTATCAGAGTCAAGTCATAGGTTTAAGTATAACCGATCGACTTAGATTTTTGCCTCTGATTTCTCCCGGCATTTAAAACCCGCGTTATTTGGGCTTATTGAAGTGCGGTGCGCATAAGTGAAGTGCATCCAGACAGAGAGAGCACTGGTAGGAGGACATATATCGCAGACTGCAACACTTTTTTTTGACCCAAGAAATTAAAACGTGTTCTCATCTCGTGCAGAAGTAGCCTACAGGCAAAATGTTGCATCAGTAACGGCATGAGAGGATAATGTGTGTCCGTAAATTTCCCGCTGACATGTTGAAATACTCTGAGTCAGATACAAGAATGATTAGGATCTTTTTTTACCTCACTATACCGGGAAATAACCTGATTTAGCCTATTAATAAACACTCCATCTTTGCTAGCAAAATAGAAAAAAATTCTCATATTTAAAACGAAGTAATAAAACAAGCAAATTGAGTAAATAAGCAAGTTAATAATCAAATAAGTAAGCCCCGCCCCCCTCACGATAATATCGTGTATCGCCGATCTCACAGGCTGACGATAAGACGATATGAAAATGGAGCAAATCGCCCAAGCCTAGTTCATAATTAGTCTGTGCACATTTTGACTTAATTTGCCAGCAGGGGTCACATTTGTTTACGTCTATAAGTCTTTAATGATAGAAAATTACTGTGTGCAGCTGTAACACTCTTTTTATATCCATGTGTATGTTTGTACCCAAAAGACATGATACAAACAAAACAAACAAACAAACAAATATGTTAAATGAATATTAAAGGTACAATATGCAATAATTTTTTGCCGCTAGAGGGCGCTACATTCCAAACAACAACGGCGTAGCTTGATGACGATGTGAAGGGGCGTGGAATGATGGGAACTGTCGTTTTTAACTCCACCGTGGATGTAAATCAGTCAGACGGGAATCGAAAAATCATGTTCATGGATGAGGTTAAGTTCTATTTTTATAATGACATGCTTTTTGTGGCGAGGGGGGCGTGGTTCAGCGCGGTCTGTAATGGGAGAGAGAAGAGACGAGCAGGACGCAAGTAGGTCAAGTGCAAATGACGAACACCTGTGTCTTATTGCCGTGATCCGCATGGAGAGACCGCTTATAAGCCGCGCTGGAACAAGAGAGAGACTGAAGAGAAAATTGGATGCAGAGAAATAAAACCCGGTGGATCCGAGCTCTCATTTTCGGTTGCCACGGTGAATGCGCGTTGTGCACGACTTTTGTTTGTTTTGTTTTGCTTTATTTTAATAAAGTACAAGTCCCAGTCACGCCGACCCCTGTCTTCTTCCTTCCTGACTCTTGAACCTCATCACACTTTTATTTCATTAAAATGAATTAACCGGAAGAAAAGTAAGGTTTAATACTACATTGGTTGTCATAGATGCTAATGTATGTCGAATTCATTGTTGTGATAACGCTGCGCAGTTTTAGGTGTTCTAAACAATTGTTGTAAAAGTACATTTGAACATACCCACATCATTTGCCAAAATACTGATTAAAGGGATAGTTCACTTTGAAATTAAATTTTGGTATGTTTTAGCTTACCTCAAGGGCATCCAAGATGTAGGTGTCTTTTTTTCCGCAGTAGATTCAATTTTGATATTTTTAGGTCAAACCGTTCTTGTCTGTCAGTCATATAATGCAGGTCTATGGTCACCACCTTAAAGAGCATGCACAGAAAATGAACAGTATTTATATCGTTTTTACCTTTTGTACACAGCCACGTCCAAGTGATCTGATCTGACGTGTACGCAGACTGGTGCATAGATATATACACTAGATGTCGCCTTGGCTACGGCCTTCGTTCAATGAACTGCCGTCGCCAAGGCAACATCTAGTGTATATATCTATGCACCAGTCTGCGTACACGTCACACACTAGGAAGCGCCCGCGCCCTCAGATCACTTGGACGTCGCTGTGTACAAAAGGTAAAAACGATATAAATACTGTTCGTTTTCTCACACAAACCGCTCGTTTCGTGTCTCAGGCCATCAATTGTGTACTTACGATGGGGAATTGTTTAATTTGGACGACGGGGAATTGTTTTAATTTGGACTTGTGCACGCTCTTTGAGACAGTGACCATAGACCTGCATTATATGACTGACAGACAAGAACGGTTTGACCTAAAAATATCAAAATTGAATCTACTGCGGAAAAAAAGACACCTACATCTTGGATGCCCTTGAGGTAAGCTAAAACATACCAAAATTTAATTTCAAAGTGAACTATCCCTTTAATCTTTATGTATAACACATGCTATATTTATTTACGTGGCCATAAACACCAGACGTAATAAACAATGTCAATAAACTAAACACAAATCTAAAGCAATAATACTTCCCTTACATAAACATAACTATTACCGAATGCTACATTTGGAAAATATAAAATTAAGCATGCTTTGTCGACAGAACCAGCTGCAATTGGTAAAGAATAATTGTGTTCCATAACGACTGCAAGAAACAAGTTAACGTTTGTTGCTTGATAGATGCTACAACTACAACTTCCGCACTTGTCCAGGTCAGGGCTCCACGCAGTACGAGCGGAAACTGAGGGTAACTCGGATATGACGCAATTGACTGGCGACTCCCAGCTCTCCCCTGCTCTAACGCCCAGTTTCCTTGGTTAAAATCTCAATTTTCTCAGGATTTAAAAATAGTTGGAAACATTTGGGATATTGTAAGTAATCAACTTAACAAAATGTATAACACTGGCCTTGAGATTATGGGATATTTTAATGTAAAATTCTTACATATTGTACCTTTAAGTGCCTGTGTACTCCATGTATGAAATGGACCAGTAGCACAACTGCTAGTGGACGGTAAGTTAACAAACTGAAACTGCACAACAAAATACTCAGTGTTATGTTCTGCTCCATGACTATACACTGTACAACCCAGCAAGTTAAGCTAACTCATTTAATTTGAGGAAACCGATTATCTCAATTCAATTAAGTTTTTTTTTAACAATAGTTATGAGTACTCTATAGTGTACCTATTTCAATTGAGTCCACTAAAACGAGGATATTTCTTAATATACAATCTAACTATACACATTGCATTCAAATACTAAAGTATTTGTATAGCTGAAACTTCACTATATTGAGTAAATATAGTGCAGGTGTTTATGGCAGCCTCTGTAAATGCCTGCAAGTGAAAATGATTTTCACAAAATGATTATGACTAGAGTAGGGCTGGGCGATACAGCAAAACAATTTATCACAATATAATATTGTTTATATAATATATAATATAATTTCATATCATACAGTATCAATAATTATTGAACATTTGTATAACCTTTTTTAAACCGACCAGTAGAACAAGTTTTAATTTAACCACTGTATTTTTTAATTTACTCAATTTATTAATGCAAACAACAAATCATTTTACTTTTAACAGTCAACATCTTTCTTATATATTATCCTGTTAACTTTCACGAGGACATCGACGCACTGAATCATTATTTGTTTAAATTAGTTCAAAGTTACTGTTAGATTTAATGTTATTACCTTGACAAACTGTATCATTAAAAAGATCGAAGACTCAAGCTTCAGTATTTGACGACTATTTTATTCTGAGAAACTCATAGTGACAGTTATGTCTTAATTTGTGTCAGGAGTTATGTATTAAAAAATGAGTCGATACCTTTAATATGAATTATTAGCGTCAGCCGCTCCCGTTCAGAAAAACCTCCTGCACGGTCGTCATGAAAGCGCTGACAAAACAAAGTCCCTCGGGGCTTTTAGCTCAAAATTGTGCAGATTTGGTCTATACGTGATATTTCTATAGAGAGGAATAATATTTATTGAATTTATACCTAAAAACTCAAACTGAGCTTGACGACGTAGATGTGACGTGAGCAACCCGTCTGTCTTCTAGTAGCTGTGCCAAGAGAAATCTGAATCATTCCCTTCTGAAACTTGCAGAGACGGAGAGTGTGAGTTGGAGGTGTCCATGAGCTAGGAGCAGGAGAAACTTTTGCTAAGTATTCTGATTAATTACTTTGTCATTTTGCCTCCACGTCCCCCTGATTGCCCGCAAGCTTCTCCTCCTGTCCATACGGTAATCTCTCTACTGTGCGACAGACAGTCGCGTGATTATGACACATTCGTTACGCCAAAATGAATGGGAGTCAATGGAATGCTAACAGCAGGTGAAGGCTTGTTAGCCAATGGATGCCCCCATAGAAGGTACTGGATTACCCAATGCTAACTAGGGCTTGTGCGGTTACCTCATTACCGCAATACCGCGGTCACATGATGCCTACCGCGGGTCTGAGCTCGTCACCGTCATCACCGCAAAAAAAAAAAAAAAAAAAGCATTGGCCTGCACATGTGTGCACGTTGTGTCTAATTACATTGATTCTAATGACATGGATTGTGTCTAATGACATTGTGTCTTACATAAGTTTTGTTTAGAAAACCTTGAATCCATCAAAAGATGGAGCACATCCGACCTTTCGCGAGTCGGGGAGCGCAATGTTCCATGACACATAATAACATTCCATTCGTATTGACTATTAGGCCTATATACGAGAGTACCTACAGACATCCCAAGTCTCCCAGAAGTTCCGGGAGTCTCCCGCATATTAATAGCGGCTCCATGATGCCCGCAAAATAGTTAAAATCTCCCGGAATCTAGAGCGAGCGAGCAAGAATGCGCATGCGAGACAGAGACTGTGTTCCAAACCGTGTAGCGCGCGCAAGGCAGAGAGGGAGAGGGAGCGAGAGAGAGCATCCTGATATGGGGTTTACCGCTATACCGCGGGAATTTCTTGCTTTTCAACCGCGGCAAGAAAAAATCCATACCGTCCCAGCCCTAATGCTAACAGCAGGTGGGGGTCCGCTAATCAGTGGCGGCGCCCGGGGAAGCTTCAATATTTTATGAAACCCTGCCCCCCTGGGGGGAACGCGCGTGCACGCAGATAGTTTTACCTGTATTTCCAGCAGATGTTAGACGCTACAGATTCATCACAACCATTTTTCACGGATCCATGATTAAAAACGTATGTTTCACCAGTTGTACACTAGTATGCATAATAAAGCGATGTTCGTGCATGTTCCTGCGTATTTGATGCAATTTCAAAGAAGTTTAACATACTTTAGTGTGAAGCTCAGAAACCACGCCTATGTTAACATGGGGCATTCGGTTTCATTGGATGAACAGACTTGTCAGAGCACTTCAGAAGACGAATCTTCTTCTCAACATTAGTGTATCATATTTTCCGTAGTGTGTTGTCATGAGTTCTAATCACAAATAACAACAGATGTAGATTAAATTAAAGTAGCTAGGCTACCTAAAAGAAACATAAATTACAAAGTCATTTACATTTTTTTCAACAAGTTGCATTTATTGATCTGCATATAGCCTAATTTTATAATGGATCTATTATTTTTATATAAAAACACTTATCAGCTTATTTTACTCTGCTGATTATATTAAGATCTCTTTTCTGTACAACCAGCTCTGACGCCTCTGGATCCTTTCCCCTGTACATAAAGCAGCTATGCTTATAGGGTCATGAAGTTAATTATCTCACGAACTTGTAACATTTTCAACAGATTTATAAAATAAAATAAATAAATAAATAAAAAATAAATAAATAAATAATTATTTAAATTAAGTGAATTACATTGTATCGAGCTTTCCTGTAGCTCAAACAGAGCGTTAGCGCTTGCAACGACAAGTTCATGGGTTCGATTTCCAGGGAAAGTAAGAACTGATAAGAATGTAAATGTGTACCTTGAAATGCAATGCAAGTTGCTTTGGATAAAAGCGTCTGCCAAATGTGTACATGTACATTATGCTCAGTAGGAGCATGAACTTGAATGTTGTGTATCTAATGTCTTGTATTGGACATGTAGAGAACACTTTGTTTTTAGTGATTAAAGTCCTGTGAAAAACACTGAGAGGCGACCACAAATTGTATTACTGAAATAAGCAAAACATATGATATAGTGATAATGAATTATTACAAATATATACTGAGATATAACAATACTCTCTAAAACAATAGGAAATGCTTTATTGTTTGAAATGCTTTTAACAAAAGAAATATGACACAATGGTCTATCAGTTTTATAAATAAAATTTAATGGGTGTGGGCCTCTTTTTATGTAATATAAATTTAAATTATGCCAGTTCTCTTCATTTGACTGGTACCATGAATCTCATTAACATATTGTCTTTACTTGTCATTCATCACATCATGTGCTTTCATTATTGTTGTCTGCTAACCGTTAGGAACAGATTAAAAGGTCTATAAATTAAGTGTCGTTGTTAGGCCATATACTGCCACAGCAAATGGATGCAATTAAAGTTAGACAAATCAAAAACTTGTAACCAATATCCCGATCGCTGCTCAAGAAAGGAGCGTGATTATATAAAGAGGAGATGTGAACATTTCACAATGAAGGGTGATGGTGTGTTAAATTGTTCTTAAAAAGATAATACAACTGTGACATTTATTTACTAATATAACATGATTGTATTAGATGCAGAGCAGCATAGGTATGAAGGCCAAACTGGCCAATGGGTAAGAAAAATTTATACATATACATTGCAAAACAAGTAACTGTTCTTCATTAACATGTAACTTAGTCTATAGTTTGTTCTTCCTTAGATTGAATGTTCAGGATGTTGAAGGTGGGACTGTGTGGTCAGATCTCCCACTGTTGGCAAATACAGCTGTCCTGCATGCATGCACATTTGCCTATTTTTTTTCTTCTTCCTTTTGTTATTGTTGCTTTCATACCTGTTAGCTAATGAATATGTTTGTTGAACATTCCCCTGAATAAATGCTGTGGGTAATTCACTGGATCCATAAGCTATGGCTTCTCAATTTTCAACACTCTTTAGGAACATTTATGGAGTGTAGCCTACTGTATGCTTTATGCTTTAACTCATTCCTCAGTAACATTAAAATAAATAATAAATAAATGCTTTATTTAAATCCCTTTAACCACAGCAGTATTGCTGCTCAATTTAAATTAAGCCACAAATTGGCATCATAACAATAATCTGCGAATACACACGCACTGCAAAGACACAATGCCAATAGCATAATTTATTTAATCTACTAACAGTTGTCATCAGATATTCAATTTAATTGAAACGAATGTAACAAAATAATGTGGGCGTGGTCTGTGTGTGTCGTGACATTAAAACACATTAAAACTTCCCTTAAATGCGTCTGAAACATTCAACGGAGCAGCGACAGAGTAAACAACAGTGTCCTAATATGATACAAACATTTTCCAATAATGTGGAAAGCTTTTAAATCTGCTCAGTGAAAAATTCGCTGTGACGAATCTGTAGCCGTCTAACATCTGCTGGAAATCCAGGTAAAACTATCTGCATGCACGCGCGCGTCCCCACTCCACCGTTACAACGGCACAGATGCGTGAGATGGTCGAGCACATCCCTTTAAACAGACATCAGTGGAAAGTTTGTAGTCCAGTCGGATGTCAATGGCAATGAAAATAAAACGAGGCATGTTGCTTATTATTAACGTTAACTGGCGAGAGAGAAAGGGCGAGAGAGAAGGAGAGCGCGAGAGCGCGCACTTCTGTTGAATGCTCTTGATTGCTGATCGTTCACTCGAGCACGTGTCATTTGGATTAAAACGAAATCGTATATGTAAGTAAAGTAAAACATGAACTGTTACCTGATTTATGTATAACGAGTGGTTCCCTACATTATTACAGGACGTTTGAAGACGTCAAGAAGTTTAATGAACGCAAACATCCGAAGCGCGCGCCCCGCAAACCAACGTCTTGATAGACAGCGCGCGAATACTGAATTGAATTGTCTTTTTTTACGTCTTGCGCTTAAACGGACGAATTCCGTACGAAGTTCATGTAAAAACGCCCGTCTTGGTGAGTATCCTAGTAAACAAAGTCGGTTGTATCTCAAGTAAACAACATAGCCATGTTCAAATGCGGTCCGTGCGTTCGGTCTTAAAGGGACAGCAGTCTAATAATCCTGCTACTGTGTTTTAATGTTAATCAAAGGACAAATAAATTACTCACTGCTCTTGACTAAATAGGCTACCCTTTTCAACTTTACAAAAATATCCATCTATATTTAATTTAGACAGTAATGAATATGATTTTTTTTGTCACATTTGATGACTTTATTCAAATTTCTGTATGTTAGATCTACCCGAAAAACTCTAAAACACTATTTCATTTGTAGCCTTTCTTTGTTCTATTGTATTTATTTGTCCTATTTGTAATTCGATTATTTGTTCTCATTTTGTTACTGACTGCTTACTTGTCTTTAATAATGTTTTAAATTCACATAAATTAGGCTGGCAGTTTTTGTTGTATCAAAATTGGATTAAATAATTGATATTTCACTGGTGTCTAAACATTTGTATCACTGACCCGATCCTCAGCACTGAGCCCTGCTGAAGCTGCTCTAAACATGTGCTGTGCTATTAAATGAAAGATAAAATATGATAGAGCAATAGAATGAACAGTGACAGTAACAGAAGCTCATACAAATGCATTTTAGCAGGCTTAAAGGGTTAGTTCACCCAAAAATGAAAATTCTGTCAGTAATTACTCTCCCTCATGTTGTTCCAACCCTGTCAGACCTTCGTTCATCTTCGCAACACAAATTAAGATATTTTTTATCAAATCTGAGAGCTGGATCACTCCTCCATAGGCTTCTAAGACATTATAACTTGCTGGCCCAGAAAAGTTATTAAAGAGATCGTTAATATAGTCCAAGTGACTGCAGTGGCTTAATCTTAAGTTTATCAAGCGACGAGAATATTTTTTGTGTGCAAAAAAACACAAAAATAACGACTTTATTCCACTATTCATTTCCTTCTCTCTGGGCCTCGAGTTGGTTCACGTAGTGTTTTAGCGCAGCGCGTCTGTGTTGTACGTCACACGTAGGCTAGGGCTGCTCGATTATGGAAAAAATCATAATCACGATTATTTTGGTCAGTATTGAAATCACGATTATGTAACACGATTATTTCACATGACTTTGGGAACATGTTGCATTTATTAAAAAGACACGGTAACACTTTACAATAAGGTTAATTAGTTAACATTATTTAATGTATTAACTAACATGAACTAACAATGAGAAATACATTTGTTACAGTATTTATTAATCTTTTTTAATATTAGTTAATAAAAATACAGCTGTTCATTGTTCATGTTAGTTCACAGTGCATTAACTAAATTAATGTTAAAAAATACAACCTTTCATTTTAACAACATATTAGTAAATGGTGAAATTAATATTATGAATAAATGCTGTAGAAGTATTGTTCATTATTAGTTAATGTTAACTAAGGTAGTTAACTAATGCTAATTAATGAACCTTATTGTAAAGTATTACCAAAGACACCTTTCAAGAATTCTTAAAAAAATCGAAATTTGAACATTGTACTTTTTGAACTACTAAAAATAAATAATATATAACAGATAATACTTCAATGAGTATTTTAATAATTCCCGCAGGTCTACCACTTATAATGCGGGAAATTCCCCCGCAAACATTGATTCACTTTAGCATGTAGATTGTATAAGTAGCCTAAATGAATCCACACAGATTATAAAATCAAATCAATAATTTTAAAACTTTCTCCAAGACGCAATTTCACAAACCGCGTGAGTGTTCAGCGGTGCTGCGTCTTCTCTCTCTCCGTCTCTCAAAATGGGTTGGACAAGGCAAGCGTCGAAACTACACTTTCGCGTTTAGGAGTCGGGACATGACGGAATTGTCACTTGTACAATCGGGCCAGCATTGCATCGAAACTAAAGTTTATCATTTTCACTTCTTTTTAAGTTTTATCAGTTTAAACATTCAAGCTGAGAGGGTTTATGGCATCGGGAGGGGCGGATGTGCGCGTGCGCGCGTCATTCAGAACACAAGACAAAATAAGAGCGTTCTTTCAAAACAGAACATGGCAAAATAATCGTTTTTACTCGATTATACTATTTTGGTGATCGTTGGGAGCAAAAATCGAAATCGAAATTCAATTAATTGCACAGCCCTAACGTAGGCTCACTATTGGCCGACGCTGGTCATGTGTGTGATGCGTGTGACGTACAACACAGACGCGCTGCGCAATTATACTACTATTATAATGAAGACAAAAGTATAATTAGAGCCATAACCGGGCCGGAGAGGTGTGAATGTGTGCAGGAGAGACTGAGACTGAATGGGGCTCGTTTACACCACAAAACAATAGAGACAATACACTAAATGGATGCTTAGAAAATGACAATAAACATTAGTTAGTGTTTTAGAGTCTTCTCAAAATAAGATCTTGAAAAACATTTAATAAAAGTGTCAATAAATATAAATATAACATGGTCAGAAAAATACATTTCTAATAACTTTACAAAACTTTGAAGCTATTTAAAACTATTGTAATTTCATTATGACTATTTAATTCTGACTTTACAATAAACTGCCAAGTGTCTGCTTTCAAATGAGTCCATACTTGTGCTTTTAGTGCAAAGGCTTCATGAACTGTTAATTAAACTGTTTTAGTTTGAGTTTGGCATTTCTGGGGATTTTATCAAAAGCAGCCGACAGGTTTTAAATGAAGATTAAATAAGTGCTAATGAAGCTTTGGCTCGTCTCCTGAGGCCACAAGAGGGCGCAATGAGCAAAATATTAATGTACTGCATTCAATTGTTTATTCAAAGCTAATAAAAAATAAAATAAAAAAGTTTAAAGTTTGCATTGTTTAAACTAACATTTATAAATTAAATATAATTTCATAAATTGCATAACAATTATGAACCAAACAGCATCATGTATTTATGCATATTTAAGAGAAAGAGCTGAAGCGCCGATCACACAGATTACATTAAAAACACATGAGATGCAGTGGAATAAAAAAATCCCCATAAAGTCTCGAGTCACATGTGACCCTGGACCACAAAACCAGTCACATGGGTCAATTTTTTTAAATTGAGATTTATACATCATCTGAAAGCTGAATAAATGAGCTTTCCATCAGGACATCAGGACAATATTTGGCCGAGACACAACTATTGAAAATCTGGAATCTGAGGGAGCAAAAAAATCTAAACATTGAGAAAATCTCCTTTAAAGTTGTGCATTAATGTTCGTGATTGTGTTGCATTCACTCACAAAAATAAATGTTTTATATATTTGCGGTTGGAAATTTACTAAATATCTTCATGGAACATGATCTTAATATCCTCATGATTTTTGGCATAAAAGAAAAATCTATAATTTTGACCCGTACAGTGATTGTCGGCGATTGCCACAAATACACCCGTGCGACTCGTGACTGGGTTTGTGATCCAGAGTCAAATAAAGTTGAACCTCTTTTAACTTTACATGGTTTTCTGAGCTCTTGTGAGAGACTCGAGTGCAACAGTCAAAGTTTTCTGTCTAGAAAATGCTCAAAATATGTGTTCTGTGTGAATGGTTTGGTTTCGGTTTTGACGTAATCAAGATTTTGTCCGCTTTGAGCTTCTCTATTTCTCTAATATGTTGAATGAACAGCAGCTGCGAACAAAACATTAATACGCAACAATGACACTTACATAAACATCATCCTCATCTTGTGCACCACTGAGAGTCTCCTAAAACTCTAATGCACCGTTTCTGCATTCGAATGTGGATTTGTATTTTAAATTCGACGAATAATCGTGTCCTTTTTATTCACTCTCATCTCATCGCAGAACAACAGCGGCCCTCAGTTCAGCGTGTGTCCGTGTGTTCTGATGTCACTAAACCTCGTGTGAACATGAATTACTCATGAAGAAATAACTCTAGACTTTATGGGCTTTGAGAAGAACTTCAGATAGTCCAGAGCAGTTTGTGGAAATAAATCTGTAATTTATCAGCATTTTATTTGATCTTCTGCTTATTCTGTCTTATTTTGGACTGAGATATTTTCTCTTCATCTTTATTCACTGGAGTTCAGTTTTAAAAAAGCGAGATATATTAGAGATTAGATCGACCCGGACGCCGAATCCCTGCCAGAAGAAACGAGTCTTCATTCAGCCGAGAGTTTGACTGAGAGAGACAGAAGCCGGAGACGAAGAGATGACGATAAAAAGAGCCGTTTATTCAATAATCTCAGTAGCGCATGTTTCAATATTCACACTTCGTCCGACTAGAACAAATGAACAAATGTTATTATAATAAAGCAGAATCAGTGTGAGATCAGAGTTTCTCAACATCGTCCTGTGACGCTCAACACTGAAACATGAAGACAAACATCCCTTCAAACACTCAATCATGAGATTAAACTACAGAAGGAAATAATTATAATATAAATATAAACACATAAAATGGCATAAATTAATAATAATAATATGATTAAATGATAAATGATGTAAATCTGTGTTCTAGTGTGGATCACGGAGGAGAGTTCATGATGACAGCAGGACCCCGAAAATGTAAGTCCAGAAACAGATTTAGTGTGTGTTGTTGTAAATGTTGCTGTTGTAATGTGTGTGTTCTTGTGTTCAGATGCCGTTGATCTCACACTGGATCCAAACACAGCACACACTCGTCTCGCTCTGTCTGAGGAGAACAGAAAGGTGACGTGGGTGGGAGAGAGTCAGTCGTATCCTGATCATCCAGAGAGATTTGAGTGTTATGCTCAGGTTCTGTGTGGAGAGAGTCTGACTGGACGCTGTTACTGGGAGGCTGAATGGAGTGGAGATGGTGTTGAAATATCAGTGTCATATAAAGGAATCAAGAGGAAAGGAGGGAGTTTAGACTGTTGGTTTGGATATAATCAGAAGTCCTGGAGTCTGAGCTGCTCTAATCACAGATTCTCTGTCTGTCACAATAATAACCGCACTGCTGTTTCTGCTGGTTCAGGATCCTGTAAGAGAGTAGGAGTGTGTGTGGACGTGTCGGCCGGCACTCTGTCCTTCTACAGCGTCTCTGACACACACACACTCACACACTTACACACATTCACACACACATTCACTGAACCCCTCTGTGCTGGATTTAGACTTTATAGTGTTAACTCTTCAGTGTCTCTGTGTCACATTAAACACACACACACACACACAACTGACTGACACACACACACACACACACACACAACTGACTGACACACACACACAACTGACTGACACACACACACACACACAACTGACCAACATACTCACTCACACACACACAACTGACTGACACATACACACACACACTCACACACACTGACACTCACACACACAACTGACTGACACACTCACAACTGACTAACACACACACACACTGACTGACAAACTGACTGCACACACACACACACATTGATTGACACTCACACACACACATTGATTGACACTCACACACAACTAACTGACTTACACACACATACACACACAACTGACTAACACACACACACACAGCTGACTAACACACACACTGACTGAAACACACAACTAACTGCACACACACAACTGACCGACACACAAACACAACTGACTGACTGACACACACACACACACACACACACACACACACAACTGACTGACACACACACTGACTGAAACACACACACACGACTGACTGCACACACACACACAGCTGACTAACACACACACACTGACTGAAACACACACACACACTGACACACACACACACAACTAACTGTCTGACACACACAAACACACACGTACAACTGACTGAAACACACAAACACACTGACTGACACACACACACACACACTGACTGACACACACAACTGACTAACACACACACACACACACAACTGACTAACACACACACTGATTGAAACGCACACAGATTGACACACAACTGACTGACACACACAAAACTGACTAGCACACACACTGACTGAAACACACAACTCATTGACACACACAACTGACTGACTGACACACACACACACACACACAACTGACTGAGACACACACACACACACTGACTGACAAACTGACTGCACACACACACACAACTGACTGACAGACACACACACACACATTGATTGACACTCACACACAACTAACTGACTTACACACACATACACACAACTGACTAACACACAGACTGACAAACTGACTGCGCACACACACACACACACACACACAGCTGACTAACACACACACTGACTGAAACACACAACTAACTGCACACACACAACTGACCGACACACAAACACAACTGACTGACTGACACACACACACACACACAACTGACTGACACACACACTGACTGAAACACACACACACACTGAATGACACACACAACTGACTGCACACACACACACAGCTGACTAACACACACACACACACACTGACTGAAACACACACACACACACTGACTGACACACGCACACACAACTGACTGACACACACACACAACTAACTGTCTGACACACACAAACACACTGACTGACACACACACACACACACACACTGACTGACACACACAACTTCCTAACACACACTGATTGAAACACACGCACACAGATTGACACACAACTGACTGACACACACAAAACTGACTAACACACACACTGACTGAAACACACAACTCATTGACACACAACTGACTGACTGACACACACACAAACACACACGACTGACTGACACACACACACACACACACACAACTGTCTGACACACACACAGACACAACTGACTGACACACACAACTAACTGACTGATACACAAACACACACACACATACACACACGTACAACTGACTGACACACACACAACTGACTGATACAGACAAACACAACTTACTGACACACACATTCACTGAACCCCTCTATGCTGGATTTACAGTTTATAATGTTAACTCTTCAGTGTCTCTGTGTCACGTTAAACACACACACACACACACGCACGTGTATATATGGTTTAGGAGGACAGTGTGTAACCGCAGTGGTTTAGAGGGAAACCCATTTCCTAAAACTCTACAAATTAAACATGTTGATCTAACTATACAATCATGGAGAATAACTGACAGACACAAACACACAAAGTGTTGCTGTTGTTGTTTCTTCTCTCGTGTGTGTTTTCTGTGATCAGTGTATAAACTCACTGTCCTGTTGTGTGTGTGTGTGTGTGTGTGTGTGTGTGAACGTTTGTTGACGTTGGTTTGAAGATCTTGTTGATCATATTAAGAATATCAGAGGATGTTTTCTGGGTTTTTGTTGTTTCTTTGTGTAAATATGTTGTTATATATTTGACTCTGTTGATTCTGTGAGGAAGACGAGCTGATGTTCATGAAACTGTTGAACTTGTTTTAATGCATATAATTATTGTGTTTAATACATAAATATAAGTTCAATTCAAGGCAAATTCTGAATTGGGTGAATCTCACAAAATATTTTCACCCCAAAACGAAAGTGATTAAATAAGAAATTATATTTTGCTAATATATATATTGTGAATGAATATATTGTAAAGTGTAATTTATTCCTGTGATCAAAAGCTGAATATTCAGCATCATTACTCCAGGCTTCAGATGATCCTTCAGAAATCATTATAATATGAAGATTTGATGATCAAGAAACACAACAGTCATGTTACTTCATATTTTTGTGGAAATGGCGATACTTTTTTTGTAACATTGTAAAAGACTTTGCTCTGTTTAGATCAGCTTAATGCATCCATTCTGAAAAAAAAAAAAAAAAAACTTTTTAAAAAGTTATAAATGCACTTTGCGAATAATACACTTTTCTTGACCAAAACTTTTGAACTGTACTGTATACTATGACAATCAAAGAATAAAATCACTATAGAAATCAGTGTGTGTGTTTTTTCTGGCCAGGATATTTTATTTGTTCTTTGCATCTCTTTGTCTTTTTTGCTCCTGTATTGATTTGAAAAGTCTCGTCATCCCGAACGCTAGATGGCGGCCGCGATTCATTTATTACACACACACACACAACTCTGTAGGGCACTAAACCATAGACATAAATACATTTATTATGTCTATGCACTAAACCACTGTGTGTGTGTGTTAGTTTGTATATAAACCGATCTGAGCGATGGCTGGTTCGCTAGTTTGTCTCAGGGTTTGTCTCGGTTGTTTGGGTCAGTTAGCAGCGCGAGGCTCGTGTCTCATTGTTGAACACATGCGCGCGCAGCGTCCCGCCTTCATCTGCAGTGTTTGCCAAGACAAATCACTGTTATTAACGCGCAAACAACAGCAAAGTATCAAACTTTTACGTGTAACTATTAGTAGTGATGGGTATTATTGACACACATCTCACGATTCGTTTCGATTTCGATTCACAAGCTTGCAATTCGATTCAGTTTCAGTTATCAAGGAAAAAAGTCCCTCAGTTAATGCTGTTCACTATTTAGGGAACCCTGTCAGTTGTTCACTTTAACCTTTAATAGTTACGAGCAACTGATGTGTGTACAAACATTTGGAGGCCGAGTTTTGCTCCACTCGCTTAAAATATACTGCAGTTATTGTTGCTACTGTGAAATCATATAGGGGGAGAACGGGGTAATGTGAGACATCGGGTAATGTGAGACACCCCCTGTATCTAGGCAACGGAACACAATTTTGGTCATTTGACCATTATGTTTTCAAGCCCCTCTCATTTCCCCTTGGCCATGAAGGAGAGGACCTCATGGTGCTGTAGTAAGCATGTTTTTTTCACAAAAATATTTTTTTTGCATGTAAAAGTAAATTTTCTTGCTGTCAACTTAATCAACTGTTGTGCCAAAGCAAATTGATTCAGGTAGAAAAACTTATATCATACATGTTGATGAACTACCAACATATAAAACCATGCGATGATGCTAGCTGAAGATAAGCCTGAATTGCTAAGAGAGATCGTTTTTTTCTAAAATGTGGCGGTGGGGTAAAGTGAGACATGAGGCACAAGTTAAGTTTAGTCTTAAACATATTTTAACGTAATATTACATGACATATGTTTTATTTTTAATGTCATAAACATTGTAGAAAAGCCATCAAAAAGAGAAGGGGGAAGTAAAATCAGTAGCCTGGGGTGCAGTAGCTTAGGCAAAGAGGTGGAGCACCTTCTCCATCTCACCTTGTCCGAATGGAGCGTTTGTCCCCTCCTCGACAAAACCCTCAAGGTCCGTTTTAGGACCGAGGTCGCTCCGACAGGAGCTCCGCACTCTCCCTGGGAGCCTGCTAGGGAGTAAAGTCGGCATGGGAATCTCGTCCATCTGCAACCTCACGGACACTGTCCGTTTTTGTTTTCGGAGGAGGACCTTCCTCCACCGCTTTTTCTCCAGGGGTGTCTCAAGCCCCTGGAGTCGCTTCGCCGTTTACCCAGACGGACCATTCAACAAGCATACGTTTTACCTCGGGATCAACCGAGAAGCCCCGGACAGTGAACCGCGATGCACAGGCTCCCTTGACTGCATTGAGCTTCCAAATGTATCACAATATTTTGGACATAGTTCTTTTTTTTTAGGAGGAATTTCCTCCAGTGTGCCATTCACCCTTAGCACGCCAAGGGCGTTGGACCTTCACTTGGATGCGCACCGGTGGGTCATCAAAAAAATGTGCTTAATTGACCAATCCCCATGATTCTTTTACTAGTCCGACATTAGTTCTGGAATGTGTGGTTGTCAAGCTAGCTGTCAGGATTTTAACTGTTACAACATGTGTTGTTATGGAAGTTTCAGAGTGGAAAAAGTAAGTGGATCAGTTTACCCCCAGCTGGTTCACTTTACCCCCTTGATTTCTCTGGTCTGTCTCAGTTTACCCCTAAGCTGGGGTAAAGTGAGACACAAGACCACTTTTTAAAAAACAATCATATTTTCACTGCCCTTCGTCCTGAATACATTCTAATAATTTCCATTGCTAGGAAACATCCTGAATTAATGGGAAATGTGTAAATTTGACTGATACATCATTTTAGCTCGCTTAGAGGGGAATAAATGTAAAAAATGTCTCACTTTACCCCACTCTCCCCTAAAACTGGATTATTTTCGATGTTTTAACTTTGAGTCTGTTTGGAAAAGTACACTTTAGCATGCTTATAAAAAGTAATCAACATACTTTAAAAGTGCGAACTGAATGTAACAATGTCAACTTTGCATGTTATGTGTAAGCAAGTTAAAATGTCTTAGTTTAAATTAATATTAAATGCAATTAGTTGAACTTAAGCGTAAATACACATTTGTAACGATGATGTTGTTGCAATCTAATACATTTAAAATATATTACTTTAAATAGCCTATATCAAATTACACTACATTTAAAATTAAAAAGTACTTTACATGTGCTTTAGTAAATTACTCTACACATCAAAATAAGTGTACTATAAAACATGAACGGTTTCTAAACAGAATGATTTGAAATATCCTTGAACTTTTAATTTCACATTATTGAAAGAGTACTTAAGTGTGTTAAGAAACATGAGAGTATGACTCCTGCACTGTTTCGATTTCTGGGTACGCTCTTTATGGAGATGGTCTAATTGACCCTAATTAGATTCAGTACAATTCCCCAAAAATCACACTATGAAAAACAACAAATGTTCAGGTACAAACAGTAAACTTTTAATACCAACACGTGTCAAACATTACAAAAATATAATATCTGAACATATGATTTATGAAAATATTGTTTAACCATTTTTAAACCATTTTGTTTTGATAAAATTTGAAAATAAACAGTATTCTAACTTTTTTCCAGTTTCATTTAATTTTTTTATTCACATTTTTTATGCTCAAAATATTCTGAACAATTTGGCTAATTTTATATGTAGACACTGTGTTTAGTCAGAAGCAACATTATATGTTGTGGACTCTTGAGATATCAAATGGTGTCGGTCATGAAATGTTCTTTATCATGGATGCTGGGAGTCTTCCTCGCTGTTGTGGTGAAGATGTCCGTTCTACTTTCCACATCTTTCTCTCCACGCTTGATGTTGCTGTGATTGATGATTTCTCTCTGATGAGGCGGTGGATGTGGCAGCTTTTTCCTCTGAGTAATCCGTAAACCATTGGTTTTCTGTATCTTCAACAACATTGTCCTCAGTCTCTGAATCATCCTCTAACTCTGAAACATCTTCATTTGTACCAGGATCACACTCCAAATCCTGTGAAATTACTTATTTTACTGTCAATCTTTGGAAGCTCATTTTTCTGCTGTTTCTGTCAAAGTCTTGTGCAACGCTGAGCAAAAGTGTGGGAAAAGCTCTTCATTCTCATAGATATTCATTATAGGGGAGTGAGAAACAAAACATAACAAAAACATTCATCAAATAGAGTTTTTTGGAGGAGGGGGTCTGTGAAACTGCCTTTGAAGATCCTTCATAAAAAGTTTGGTTAAAAGCTATTTCAGTTATCTTGAAAATAGAAATGACCGCTTATTTTTACTATCTGTGTCTTACAAAGATTTATTTTATCTGTCTGTAATTTTCAATTAATTCTGAAAAAAGAAATTCCCAATTAATTCTGAACACCGTGATGTAGCTTTTTCAAGTGTGCTTTGTCAGGGTTCGAGCTGAACTCAGCAATAGTCTCTATGCTCGATCGCTTCCGCGTTTGGTCTCAGCCCGCCCAGTTACATCCGCTGCTGCGTCGGAAGCCGCTTTTGCATTCGGTGGAGATAATGGTAAATTACACTCGCTGTTTACGAACTTCCAGCGGTTAATGTGAATGATGTTAACAATGTTGTGAGGCTGTCACACCTAAGAGTAAGGAAATTATATATTTCGAGCTACATAGACAACTCTGAAGGTGAGTACTCTCTCATATCATGCGAAATCCGACTAGCGAATCGGTTTCTAAAATCGTTGTCTCCGTTTCTGAGAAAATGAATTTTATGAAAGTTTTGCCGCTTGTACACTTCGCTATAGAACGGGCTATGCGGAAGTAAAGATGCTGGCTAAGAAATATGTCAGCAGTGTTCGTGAAAGTGCAAATACACTTGCAATTTAGGACTGGAGCTAAAGAGTCCTGACATACATGAAATAAACGTTTTTAAAAGTAAATGTTTTAAAAATAAAGCTTTTGAATAGCTGCCTATGAGGGTCAAATTGACCCATGAACATCAAGATTGTATAAAAATTCTGTCTGCACATTTCACAACATTGTTGAAACGTTGCATGCATGTTCGATCATGACCATAAAAAAAAAAGTTTAATATTACTTCAGGTAACTTGAAAAAAGAAATGACAGCTAATTTTTACCACCTGTGGCTGACAAAATGTTTTGATGTATTGAAAAAAGTGGGGGAAAGCTCCTTTTTAGCTTCATAGGGTAGTAAAAAAACTAAATAACCAAGATATTTTGTGTCTGTACAGTTGCTTTTAAACGTTAAAATTTATGGGTCAAATTGACCCACGAACATCACAAACGAAATGGTAATTATGTGCGTGTATGTCAAAACACATCAGCATGTTGAAACTGTGTGTAGTGTAGGAAATATAAGCTGACTACGCCACCACTTATTTAAGGAAGCAGGAGCTCTCCACAGATCACAACCATACTTGACACGAACAACACAGATCATCAACAAGGAAACAATCAATACTCGACAAAGACACAGGGCAAATGAGGGCTTAAATACACAGACTAATTACAAGACAAGGAACACCTATGAACAATGATAAGAAAATTAACTAATGACAAGACACATAGCAGGATCACATGACAAACAGGGAATCACATGACAAGACACAGAAACAAGTGAACAAGAGTATAGTAGTAGTGAAAGTATGGGCTGGAAAGAGAGAGTTGGTGATTTGTAATTATTATAATCCTTGTAAAAATCTAGAGAAAACTAAGCTAGAAGAGATAGAGGGACACAATTATAATTATATGGTGTGGGGATTTTAATGGGCATAATAAATTGTGGGGGAGTAGAAAAATTGACTATAATGGTCAGATAATAGAAGAAATGCTAGATGAGAAGAGTTTAGTGTGCTTAAATAATGGTGTGTGTACAAGAATTGATGTTAACACTGGAAATGAATCAGTATTAGATCTCACATTAGTTTCAAATAAAACTGCAGCAAGATGTGATTGGACAGTGCATAAAGATAGTACAATAGTGATCATTATCCAGTGTGCTGTAAAATAAATCTAGAGGTATATGGAGTAGTGGGGAAGCAAGGGGGAAATGGATTTTTGAGAAAGCTGATTGGGGAAAATTCCAGGAGGAAAGTAATAAATTGTTTAAGCAAATTAGTGATGAATTGAGTGTTGAAATATTAGACAATCAAATTAAGCAAGGCATAATATCAGCAGCAGTAGAATCCATTCCCAAGAGTAAAGGAAGATGTAAAAAGAAAGCAATGCCATGGTGGGATGAAAAATGTAAAGAAGCAGTAACAAATAGAAACAAAGCATTTAGGTTAAAAGAACACATAATTATCATCACTTGATTCAGTATAAACAAGCTCTCAAGCAATAGTAGGAGGACAATTAGACAGACAAAAAGAACATTCTGGAAATCTTATTGTGACACAATAGGAAATAAAACTCAAATAGATGAAATATGGGGAATGATTAAAAAAAATGTTGGGAGATAAAAGAGATTGGAATTACCCAGTTTTGACTGCAGGAAATGGGAATGCGATAACAAATAAGGAAAAGGTAGAGATGATGGCAAAAGGTTTAGTTAGTATAAACAGTTCTAGTAACTTGACAGAGGAAGGAAGAATAGGAATAGAAAGAACAAAAGCACAGTATAAGGATGCGATATGCAGGAAAGAGAATGGGGATGAGGAACGAGACGCTCCTTTTATCATGGCAGAGTTGCAGAGAGCACTGGATATATCAGGGAAAACGGCTCCAGGAAAAGATGAAGTGTGTTACAGTGTGTTAAAACATCTAAGTGTAGAGGGTCTGAGGAAATTATTTAGTTTGCATGAATAAATTCCCTGGTAAAATTATTACTCACAGGGCTGATGTGGATGGTCATTGGCTCGCAGTGGTATTACAGTTGGACGAATTATTTTTCATCTTGGCCAATGTGTATGGATATAATGCCCGCTCCCAAAAATAAGGATCTTCTGGAGAATGTAACAGTTGTCATAAATGACCTAAAAACTAGTTATCCTAACTAGTTATAGAAAATTAAACCCCACTTCCAGACACTTTTCTTGGTTCAAACCAAATGCCACATCAAAATCGAGAATCGATTATTGTCTTGGATCTGAGATTCTTTCAAGTTATGCAACTAAATGTAGTATTTCAGGTGCCCCCTTAACAGATCATAGTGTAATCAATCTAATCTTAGAACAGAATAAGAAATCTTCTAAAACTAAAGGGTATTGGAAATTTAATGCAGACTTACTAAATCATAATGACTTTTGTGCATATATAAAAAAAAATAATAGCTGAATTTAAAGTAAAAAGAATGCAGAGTGGTATTAAATGGGAATACTTAAAACATAAATTGAGAGAATATTCAATTACATTTAGTAAAAATCTGATAAAAAAAGAAACGAGAAAAAGAATTTTAGTTGATTCAAGAGATTAATAAATGTTGTTGTCAACCCATTATGTCAGAAGAGGAGAGACAAAAACTTACTAAGTTACACTCTATTTTAGATGAATTTTATATTAAAAAGGCAAAAGGGGCTTATGTGAGATCCAGGGCTAAGTGGATGGAAGAGGGGGAAAAAAATAGTTCATATTTTGTCAATCTGGAAAAAAGGCATCAAGAAAGAAATTCGATTAACTGTTTAATTGTGAATCAAGTAGAGCACTCAGATCATAACACAATAGTAAATGAGGTGTTTAATTTCTACTCTAAATTGTATTCGTCGTCATTTTCCCCTAGTATTTCTAATTCTTTTTTTCAGATGATAAAAAATAATATACCATCAATTGATAGTGGGTTTAAATAAGTTTGTGAATCAGAAATAACCGTACAAGAACTTGATGCAGCTGTTAAAAAGAGCAGACCTGGTAAATCACCCGGTCCTGATGGTTTAACCATAGATTTTTATAAACATTTTTGGGAGGACCTAAAATTTCTTTTGTTGGAAGCTTTACAGGCGTGTATAAGGAATAATGAACTTTTACGTACTATGAAACAAGGCCTTATAATTTTTTTACCAAAACCAGGTAAAGATAAGAGATTATTAGATCATTTACGCCCCATAACACTTCTAAATACAGATTACAAACTTTTTACTATGACTTTGGCTTATAGATTGACAATTACAAATTATCAGTGTGACACAATCAGGTTTTTTAAAGGATAGATCAATTCATAATAATATTAGGTTAATTTTTGATTTGATTGAATATAGTCAATTAATTGAAGAAGATGGGTTTATTTTATTTTTGGATTTCTATAAGGCCTTTGACATGGTGGAACACCCTTTTATTTTTCAAACTCTTGAGCACTTTGGTTTTGGTCCAAAATGTATAAGTATTGTAAGAATGCTATATAAAGACATAAACAGCTCTGTAGCTCTTACTCAAGGTACATGTTCAAGATTCCTGGTCAAAAGAGGTATTAGGCAAGGTTGTGGTTGCTCACCTTTACTTTTTATCATGGTTGCAGAAATGTTGTCTATTTTAATCAAAGTGAGCAACATATCGGGCATCAATTTAGAAGGGAATCATTTTATCATCAGTCAGTTTGCTGATGATACGACTCTTTTTTTAAGAAATGAGCAGCAAATTCCCTTAGCACTTCAGTCTATAATGATTTTTTCAAAAGCTTCAGGTTTATGGTTGAACATGTCAAAATGCGAGCTATTGGCCATCCATGATCACCCTAGTATATCATTATACAATATCCCAGTAAAAAATGAAATTAAATACTTAGGTATTTGGTTATCTAAGGAAAAGGATCATTTAGAAAACTTAAATATTGATAAAAATCTAGAGAAATGTAGATTAATTATGAACAATTGGTTGCAGAGAGACATAACGATCTTTGGTAGGATTTTATTAATGAAAGTAGAAAGCCTTTCTAGATTCATCTATCCATGTTTTTCTTTATCAGTGTCTGCAAAAAAGATAAAGGCGATAAATAAGTTAAATTTTGATTTCATATGGAAAATGAAAAGTCATTATATACGTAAAAGTGATATGATTAAAGATTACGATGAAGGTGGTCTTAAAACAATTGACTTTGATATTATGAATGGGGTCATAAAACTTAAGTGGTTACAATTTTTCATAAACAACGAATCTTCATTTTGGTTTCAGATTCCTACAGCTATATTCAAAAAATGTGGTGGTATTAGTTTTCTGTTACAATGTGATTTTGAATTGTCTAAACTCCCCATAAAACTTTCTGCTTTCCATCAACAAGTACTACTATACTGGAAACTGATCTTTAAACACAATTTTAGCCCACATAACATGTCTATCTGGAACAACAGGTGTATTGTGGTGAATAGAAAATCTATATTTATTGATGATTGGTGGAAGAAAGGCATATGGTCACTAACACATATTATGAATGACTTAGGGAATATATTGAGTTATGATGATATTTGTGGTAAATACAATGTAAGTTGCTCCCCTAAAATGTATGATAAAATTATTAAGGGTATTCCATTGCAGATGATAAATTTTGTTAAGGAAATAGTAAAATATTCAACAATAACTCCCAAATTGCCTGTTCTTATGATAGAAAATGTTAACTTTACTGATAAAAAATGTTCTAACAGATTTTTAAGAAATTGTTTATTACAACGTTGTTTTCCAGGACCAGTAAAGAGATCTTATATATTTTGTCATTTTGATAAGAAAAAAGTGTCTGAAATTAGAACAAATTTTCTTACATTCCCTGTCAATCCTAAATGTAAAGAGGTACATTTTAAAATTATGAATCATTTTTATCCTGCAAAAGAATTTTTAAGAATAAGATTTAATGTTGGGGATTCCAGTATTTGCCAATTATGCAATCTGGAGATAGAAACAGTTGAACACTTGTTTTTTCAGTGTAATTTGGTGCAAACACTCTGGAATGATGCATTTTGTTGGATCCACCAAAGATTACCGGTAAGACTGATCCTCTCATGGGAAATTGTTAAATTTGGCATGTTATTTAAAGACAAAAAGTTATCATTCGTATTAAGTAATTTGTTACTTTTGTTAAAATTTTACATTCATAAATGTCAATTTTTCAAAACTCCCCCAAGATTAGTGGTGTTTAAAGAGGAATTTGTAATATATTTAGAGACGTTAAGAGGGATGAAAAGTCCTAAAGCAAGATTTTTGTATATTTTATTAGAAGATTTTGGTTTCATAATATAATCTCCTACTCCCCTACTACTTCTTTGTATTATTTTTTTTATATATTTTTTTATGTAATTATGTATAGAATGTGAATGTAAATTGAATCTCAGTCAATGTTTGTAAACCTCCCTGTTATGAATGCCTTTCTGTGTTATTGTTCAAAGCATTAATAAAAATAAAAAAAACGTACTGATGCTGAGGCCGGCGGCCAAAAGCCCAAAGTTGCAAGGGTGGTTTTTCGGCTCACAGGCACTTGGGGGGTGCGAGACGACCACCATTCAACCCGAAAAAAGTCATATAACTATTCCAATGACTCCGAAGCTGTTCGGTTAAGGTAAAAAAGTTACTTAGTTCACCTTTAAATTGTCGAAATCAGAAGGGAAGAGTCTAGTGTGGAAAAAGGTGATGGAATTATGGCAATATCAACGGGATCATGAAAGTAAAGGAAGACATCTATACATGATTCAAAATAAAGTAGGCATTGTAAGAGAGATGACAAATAGAAGGAAAGAACAAGTTATAATAACAAGACTTATTGGACATTAAATGGAACTCTTTTTATGTCAGGAAAACATCCCACAGGACAATGTGACGAATGTACGGAAGAGGATTAGGGCCAGGCAATAATAAAAAAAATAAAACCATCTCGAGATTAAAGTCATTATAATGCGAGATTAAACTCGTTAAATTTCGAGAAAAAAAGTCGAAATACAATCTTGAGAATAAACTCATTAAATATTGAGAATAAAGTCGTTGTGTTTCGAGAAAAAACTCGTTAAATTTCGAGAAAAAAGTCGAAATACAATCTTGAGAATAAACTCATTACATTTCGAGAATAAAGTCGTTGTGTTTCGAGAAAAAAACTCGTTAAATTTCGAGAAAAAAACTCGAAATACAATATTGAGAATAAACTCATTAAATTTCGAGAATAAAGTCGTTGTGTTTCGAGAAAAAAACTCGTTAAATTTCGAGAAAAAAGTCGAAGTAATTGTGAGAATAAACTCCATAGAGGACATGGCAGAGTTAAATCACTTAGTCAATCTATATTTTTGACTTTCTTTCAGTAACAAAGAATAGAACATGGTCTAGGTCGGCTAGGTGTTTTTAGAAGAAAGAATCAGTTCAATTTGCGCGATGTACTCGCTTTTGTCCAACAATACCATTGTTAAATACCAAATACCAATACCATGGTCATAAATACCATTTTCCCAGGATACCATAAGACGCATTATTAAACTGTTGATCCTCAAGGTGTGGAATTTTGACGAAGGAGACGCTTGAGAAGACGCCAGTACACTTGCGCTGGCCCAAATACACTCTGGCTGCGGCATATGGACAGCTATGATAAATTAAAACCGTACAGCATTGCCATTAATGGCTGTATAGATGGTTACAGTCGTTACATTCTGTGGATGGAGGCGTACACAACCAACAACGATTAATAATGCGTCTTCCTGGGAAACCACGAAACCTCGATGAGGTTGATATCAGTAGGCTATGCAATGAACACTGATCGAATGCGTTATTCTTTACATTTCATTTCGACTTTTGTTCTCGAAACAATGACTTTATTCTCGAAATTTAATGAGTTTATTCTCAAGATTGTATTTCGAGTTTTTTTCTCGAAATTTAACGAGTTTTTTCTTGCAACACAACTTTATTCACGATATTTAATGAGTTTATTCTCGAGATTGTATTTCAACTTTTTTTCTCGAAATTTAACGAGTTTTTTCTCGAAACACAACGACTTTATTCTCGATATTTAATGAGTTTATTCTCAAGATTGTATTTCGACTTTTTTCTCGAAATTTAACGAGTTTTTTCTCGCAACACAACGACTTTATTCTCGATATTTAATGAGTTTATTCTCAAGATTGTATTTCGACTTTTTTTCTCGAAATTTAACGAGTTTAATCTCGCATTATAATGACTTTAATCTCGAGATGGTTTTATTTTTTTTATTATTGCCTGGCCCTAATCCTCTTCCGTACGAATGCCAAGAGGAGGAAACAGTCAGTCACATTTTTATGTCATGTTGAAAATCTACACAAGAAAGTTGTGTAAAAACATCATTTACAATAAATTGTTTTAGGACAGTATAATGTAAAAAATATATTAGAATGTGGAAAAAGGAAAGAAATATATATATATTTTTTTTTTAAAGAGGACTGGACTGGAAAGACGAGTATAAGTATGAAGTGACATGATAATTGACAGCAGATGGCAGTAATGCAACTTTCTGGAGCTTTTTGAGCTAGAGATGGAGAGAAGGGGTGCTGAAATCAAGAACCGGGCCTCTACTTTTATCTCATTTAATATTCCGTTCGAGTTAGAAAACAGTCACAAATTTCCAGTTCACGTGGACTTTAAAGACATTAGCAGTGACCGATAGCACTCATTCACTGCACTCATTTAAACTGATTATCAGAGTGAATGACAAACATCACATGGATTTCATTTTCATGGATTTCATTTATTTCATTTTACTAAATGACCCAGCAGCAGATTGTGACCTTTATTTGGGTTTTGTAGTTTACCATTTATGTGTAGGTTCTTTAAATGTGAATGGTCAAAAACAGAGGTGAAACCTCATTGTAGTGTTTAATGTCAAAACACATCCGTGTGCAAGTTCTAAGTAAAAAACAAAACAAACAAAAACAGGTTAATCAGTATTTCCGACAACTCAAAAATCAAAACTGGTCAAATTGACCCACATCATAACAAGAGGTTATCATAATCATTCATAATCATAATCATTTCACTGTTACGTGGATGATACACATATTTATTTGCCAGTGAGACAATCAACAATTTATTAGCATTAAAGCTTAGATGGCTGCTAACTTCCTGAAGCTTAATGACGACAAAACTGTAGTTATGTTTGGTCCTGGAATTCATGAAGTGGTTCAGTGCTTGAAATTTACCCAATCTGGTCTCACTAAAACTAGTGTAAAAAAATCTGGGGTTTGTTCTGGACAGTGATTTAAATGTGGACGGACAAATAAATTCTGTTCTAAGACTGAGTTTCTTTTATCTGTGTCTTTTAGCTAAAACAAATCATCTTTCGTTGACTTTGAGAAAGCGATCACAGTGGTCGTATACACACGAATGGACTTCTGCGATTCGCTTTATTCTGGAATTGATGGCAGAGCAATAACGCACCTACAGAAAATACAGAAAGCAGCTTGCTCAAGTCTACTAAGAAATATGAATCAGTCACAGCGCTACTAATTTATCTGAAATGGCTACCCGTTCTGTATAGACTTATCTATGAGATTATTTTACTAGTTTTTAAGGTGCTACACAATCTTGCTCCTGCTTACCTTTCTAGTATGCTGTTAGTCTGCACTTCATCTAGATCTTTGAGATCAAAGAATTAAAATCTTCTTTGTGTTGCCAGTACAAAATATAAAGATCAGGGCAACAGAGCTTTCTCCTCAGTTGGTCCCTGGAATGATCTGGAACGATCTCCTTCTTTCAGTTAGATCAACCAATACATTGCCCAAGGTTAAAGTTATGTTAAAAACAAATCTTTTAAAAAACATTTGGGAACTTTCGGTGAATCGGGTGTCAATCATTACTATGTCTATGTTAGTGTTTCCTTCTTTTCTTTTTTTCTTCTTTTTGCATGTTTTTAAGTGTTTGGTCTTGTGATTGTGAAGCACTTTGGGCAACATCTGTTGTATTAAACTGTGCAATAGAAATAAAAAGAAAGAAAGAAAAATAAAAGGCGTAATCGGAGGGAAGGAGTATCCCGGTGGAGACCACAGCGGAGCTGATGGAGTGCAGAGCCGAGCTGTAGCCGACGGGCTGACAGGCCGAGGTGAAGTCATGAGCCTGGAGTCCTGCTATGAAGCCAGAGGATCCGTCTCGCAGAGCTTATCGGGTGGAGAGGAGCTCAGAGGAGGAGCTGGAGGGAGACAATGGCAAGCGCTGAGCCGTGGAGCTGCGCGACACCATCGGGACAGGCGAGTCTTGAGGGAACCAGCAGGTAGGACAAAGATAACGGGGTGGGCAGGGACTGGGAGGGACCGAATTGTCTAGAAGATAACTTTAAGTGCTTTCAGGATCGGGAACAAGGGCGGAAGCTGGTTCCGTCAGTCAATGAGCCGGCTGAGGACGGCTGTGAGGGAGGATCTGCGCACCCATAATGTATAATCCATAAACTTGGCGAAAGGACGGTGATCCTCCCCTAACCGCAGCATCTGGCCGAGGATGTCATCCATCCCACTCCAAAAGAGATGTTTGAGCGTTTCATCATCCCAGCGCGACTGGTTGTACAGATCAAAAAAAGCCATCCACATATTCCTCCAGTGTCCGGCTATTTTGGAAGTAGCAGTTCTCTTTATCAATTGCGGTCTATTCATCTGTCACGTACTTTCACGTACTTGGGAAAGCAGATGGCGGAAGCAGTAGCAGCAGTAGTAGCAGTGGTAGCAGTCGCAAGGGGATGTGAACTGCTACGGCAAACAAACAACAAATATGCGACATTTCAGGCGTCTGCAGGTCTGATATTTGTCAAGTACGCTACAATACTGACTTTCTACTGGCTCCGATTATGCTATGTGGCAGCCCGACAAAGCTGCCTCATACGGACAATAAACAAACGCACATGTAAACGCTCAAATCCTAGACATGTCCAACGCACGCCAATGCAAGCTCCATCAAAGTCTCTATCTACTCTATCACGCGGTTTCTTCGGCATGATTTTTGTCCTCATGATGGGCCTGCACGCTGTTGGAGTCCCTGTTTCTGTCCGCGATTGCCTACCCTACAGCTTGCCCGGCTGTCTGGGAGGTGAGGAGCCAGGATGCCTGGACCTACTGGATAAATGGTCTGTAGCGCTACCGGCTGTGATAGACGGGGTGCTCCGGGAGCCGAGTTATTGCACATCGGAGACTCATGCCTGGAGGATCCGCCCTGCTGAAGTTGGAACGGGGGTCTGTGGACGAGCCTGGAGCTGCGCTGTGCTGTGGCCTGCCTCGAGGAACGCCGGTGAGCGTACCCGGTCGCCAGCGGAGTTTTCCTTACCAACGGAACTTTCTGCACCACAAACCAGTTCCCCGGTTAACAACCCACACTGTTCTGACCACAGGTTTGTGTCCACAAACTCTGATCAAATAGTTTCTCATCAGCCACTGGTTTTCTCCACACAAACTATTATTTTTCACCGATGGGAAACTGATGTCAAACCAAATATTTCCAACGAAAAAGAAAATAAGTCTAAACACATTTTAAGTTCATCAAGACTTTTAATAACTGTTCTCTTGTTTATTGGAAATGTGGAGCTTAACCCGGGGCCTGACTTAAATATTTTAACAACTTTAGGCATATTGCACCTGTGGGGATTGTATGCATATGCAAATTATATTAGATCTTTTACTGCCATATCACAGCCACAATGTACGGGTATACCTATAACTTGGGGCTGTTTTCCCCATTCTAGAATTTTAGCTCCGACTACTTTTATTTCTCCACCTTTTCCGATTTTATCTTCTGATTCTGAACCACCTTCTTTTAATCCTTTAGTTAAAACTGTTAAAATTCAGAGATCATCTCATCCAAGAAATAGTCCAGCTAACCCAGGTCAACTTGGTAGCGTCAGAGGCTTTAAAATCTGCCACTTAAATATCCGTAGCCTTGTTCCTAAATTAGACGAATTTAAAATCTTGCTTGCACAATCAAAAGCACATGTAATGGCTATCTCTGAATCATGGTTAACCCCCAATATTCCTGATTCTTTTCTCTCAATTGAAAATTATGAATTGTATCGTAAAGACCGCAATAGTAAAATCGGCGGCGGAGTGGCTTTCTATGTGAGTCGGAATTATGCACATGTAATATCAATTTCTGAAACTGAAACTGAAACACTAAAACTTATTGTACATTTTACTCCGCAACACGCAATTACCATCATTCTCACCTACAAGCCACCTAATGTGAGTGAAAGTTTTTACCTATCTCAGCTTTCTGATCTAATTAAATCTGTTACAACAAAAGAGCTTGTAATTCTAGGTGATATCAACCTTGACTGGGATGATAACTCATCAAAATCTTTGAAAGCTATTGCATTGAAACTTGGATTGTATCAATTAATCAAGGAACCAACGAGAGTTAGCAAAACCCGCAGTTCCATTCTGGATCTCATTTTTACAAATCAGCCCTCAAAATACACAATGTCGGGTGTTATAGAGGTGGCTATTTCAGATCATTCACTAATTTACGCAGTTAGACGAATTTTAAAACCCAAAAAAACTCATGCTCTTCACTCTGCTCCTAAAATACCAACCTCAAAATTACCACAATTTAATGCCGATCTTAGTGCTACTGACTGGAATGATGAGCTGTCATTACAAGATCCTGAACAAATCCTAACACAGTTTCATTTTAAACTACAGAAAATACAGAATAAGTATACTACAACTAGCAAGGTTCGTCCAAGGAAAAATAAATTACCTTGGATGAACACTGGATTATTCCAACTCCTTAAACTGAAGGGCACTCTTCTTAAATTATATAGATTAAATCGAACACCTGAGACTAAAAATAATTTTATACAAATTAGAAATAAAAGTACTCTTGAGCTGTGTAAAGCTAAGGCGGTCTATTTTAAACAGCAAATTACTCAGTCTGCTAATAACCCAAAGATATTATGGCAGACACTTAAGGCCATTACTGGTGAAAAAGAATCTGAAAAGAAAAATAATGCTAACACTCAAATTTCTCTACGGGGTACTCTGATCTCTGACTCAGAAAAAATTGCATGTGCTTTTAATGATTATTTTGTATCATCAGTTAGAGAATTAGCTATGGATTTTGCTACTCCCTCTTTGCCTTCACCAATCCTTTACTCAACATCTGACCAGTTCTCTTTTTCTGAGATAACAGAATGAGGTGATACAAGTACTACATATGTTAAAAAATTCTCATGCCCATGATATATACGGTTTAAACACCATATTTTTAAAGACTCATGCTAATAGCCTGATACCTCTGTTTTTACATTTAACCAATCTTTGTATCAGGCTTTCCATTTTTCCTATTGAGTGGAAAGCAGCACAAGTTATTCCAATTTTTAAATCTGATGATCGCACTCTTGTCTCAAACTACAGACCAATTGCAATACTACCAGCAATGTCTAAATTGCTGGAAAAAGTCCTGCATAACCAGCTAAGTGCATACCTTGAATCCAATAACTTGCTCAGTGACTGTCAACACGGTTTTCGTGCTAAGAGATCAACTATGTCAGCACTACTTCTCTTCACTGAACAATTACGTGACTCTCTTAATAAAGGTCACATCACGGGAGCTATTTTTATTGACTTTCGCAAAGCATTTGAAACAGTGAACCATCAGATATTGCTGAACAAACTCCACTCGTTTGAACTGTCTCCATCAGTGATTGGAATGCTTTCCTCATATCTGACAAACAGATCGCAGACAGTCAATTTTAACCATGTCCTATCGCAGCCATTAGGCTGTAATATGGGCGTGCCTCAAGGCAGCATTCTTGGACCCCTACTTTTTCTTTTATACATCAATGATTTCTCACGAGTCTGCAGACATTCAAAATGCTTATTGTATGCGGATGATACTGTTATATTTCTTTCTGATTCAAATCCTACTGTCATAAACTCCAAATTATCATTTGACCTTCATCTCTTACATGACTGGTTGAAAAAGAACCATCTGACCATTAATGTAAAAAAAACTGAATGCATGTATTTTCACTCACCCAGAAAATGTTTTTCTTTTAATGATTGTATCAAATTTGCAAACCAAAATCTTGTTATCACAAAGACCTATAACTATCTTGGTGTTCTACTGGACTCGCATCTCACATACCAAGAGCATATTTCCAAATTAACAAAAAAGCTGAATCAGAAACTCTATGTTTATAATAAGATAAGGTCGTATCTCTCTTCCTCAATCTCTGAAACTTACCTACATGCTATTGTGTTCTCAACAATGTCTTATTGTTTGCCAATATGGTCTCTCACTACAAAAGAAATCACCGAACCGATAGCACGACTATACTACAGAGCACTCAAGATTCATAGTAACCTCCCAAGATGGTCTCATCATTGCAATGCCCTAACACATACAAAAGCTTTGACTTTCCAGAACTATGTAAATTGTCATGCCATTACATTTTATTCTCAGATTCTAAACAGCACTTCACCAGCACTCACAGAGCTTCTTCCGACACACAAGATGAGACCACAACGTCTCACTAGGTCAGTCTCTCAGGAACTTATCCCAGTTCCGTCTTACAAAAATAATTTTGGTAAGAGATCCTTTTTCTATACTTACACCAAAATTTGGAATGACATTCCCTATCACATTCGAACATTATCTTCTATCATACTTTTTAAAAAAACATATAAACTATTTCTCCGGGATAGTCATACTTGCACACACTAATTTGTTTATAGATTTGTCTTCATGTATTTTATTGTTATATTGGTCGGTACTCTGTTCAGTCTATGTCTATGTCTTGTAAAAATGTACTGAGCTTGTTCATTGTTTTATGTTGCTGCAGAACAGGAACCTGCTGTAAACCAGTTGCTTAAACTGAGCCAGGCCCGTTTGACGGTGACTTAACTGTTACTTTTAACTTTTCCTGTATAATAAATGAAATGAATGAATGAATGAACTTTGAGATTTTTAATAAGATACATGATACAAGAAATAACAAACATGGATACTTTAATAACATTAGAATAATTAAAAAAGATTAATTTCCACATTAAAAATAGACGTGAACAGACAAGGGGCTGAAAACATATACACGGACAGGCTTAACGAGGGAATACAGGTGAACGTAATCAGTAACCATGAGACTAAAGGGCTGATTACACGACACCGTTTTCAACTAAAAACGTTAAACTTTTTATGCGTTTTGGCCGTTTGTTTACACGACAGCGGCGTTTTGGATGCCTGAAAACGCAAAGTTTTGAAAACGGGTTTCAATGTGCACGTTTTTGAAAACAGTCTCCGTGTAAACAACAAAAATGTGAATCTCTGAAGACGATGACGACATGCACATGCGTATTACTTGTTCAGTCTATAGTGCTTCATCGCCATCTACTGGCCTGGCAGCAGAATACAGCGTTTTTAGTCATTTTCGCGGATCTGTGTGAATGTGGATCATTTTGACAATGGTGTTGTCTGTACGTGAAAAACTCAAAGGAAAAACTTCTCAGTTTTAAGCATATCGTTGTCGTGTAAACGTACCCTAACTAGGGCACAGTGAACACTAATGCCAGGTTCACATTGCACGATTTACAAAGTCATCAGATCACTGTTCTTTTCACACTGCAGGACTATCTGGGGTAACATTCAGTTGCTGTTGTGTTCACACGATGGATCGTCTGAGCTCAATGTTCCATATTTGGTGACTGTTTTGTGATAAAAGTGATATGACAGAAATGAATTAATTTGTTACAGAAGAATGCATCAGTGGAATATGAGTGCCACCTGGTGACTATTTTAGGTACAGCGCCTAAACAAAATCTCACAGGAACTTCAATTTTTGAGATATCAGCTTCAATTTTTTAACACAACTTGATTAGACAAATGGCTTTGATTTTTTGTAAAATATATACTTACAGTATATTTGTTTTACAGTTAATGTAAACTTATATAACTTTATTACACTTTCATTTTTCGAAGTGCTTCTAATAAGCTTGGTGTCTTCTTTAAAAAGAGACCAAGCTTATAGGTCTGAATTCCAAAGCATTCATAAATTGTAACCATTTAATGTGGAGTGACAGTTATGGGGTTAATCTGAAGCTATATACATTAAAGTGGTGTTGAATGGTATGTCAATAATAAAGTTGTTCTAAAGTTTGAAACTTTGAAAGAGAGACAATGATTGTTTTGTAGGCCTTTAATTTCAGCAGTAAAACCATGAATGAAGCAGAGATTTATTTAGTCACAGCTGCTCATACATCAGGCATAATGATTTTGGAATCATTCAATCTGCTACATTGTTGCTTTTGTTTTATAGTCCGGGATTAAGCTACTTAATAATGTTGGTCTATAGGATCAATATACCGAAACCAAATCTGAATCTTAACTAGTTGTGTATTAAGTAGAAAAGCGGCGCAGTGCCAAACGCTGCTCCTCCTGCATGGACCACCACCGCAACGGCGTCTTGATGTGAGTGATCATATATATATTTTAATCACAATTTATGGTTAGGCTAAAGTTAATCCTCTGTGGTCGACCAACGCGCCGGCACATTTTGCTGGATTTTTTCACATAGCGGCAAAATATGAATATGCCTACAGAGAGCGCGCGCTATTGACATCAACTCGACAAAACTCATCAGATGCATGTACTTTACGTCCTCCCGTCCTCGGGAGTTCGTTCTCCTGAGTCGAATTTGTCAAGTCCGAACTACCAAGGACTCAAGTCCACTATAAAAAAATAGTGCGGTCCGCGTTGCTCTGATGTCATGCTGACGTATGTCAAAAAACTCTCGCGAGCGCAAGGCAGATGTGTCGAATTCTGCAGGCGAGCGCAGTTGTATGGCAGGCGATCGGGGTCAAAAGTCTTTAAACGAAACGCGTGATTTTTGACCGCGTCAACGCACCGTTTGTCCGTGTTAACGTGAGCCAATGAAATTGTTGTATTTGAGACTACATTTGCATATGTGACATGATGGTACGTTGGTATATATGTATACAAACATCAGACGTCATGTTTATTCATGAAGGATGTCGTAATGGTATACTGGTATGCACGTATGCAAACATCAGACGTTATATTTGTTCATGAGGGATAATGCATTGGTACGTTGTGAGTGATGTCAGTCTTATGCACTGATCTATATAGAATGACTGGATAGCTCATGACGTCATAAACAGTGAAGCCACCGCGCCGCCATATTGGTATTCCCTAGTGAGCTCATGCGTTCTATTGAATCAATAGGAAATTTTATGATTTGACTGAGAAAACATTGCCTAACCAAGACACCGTTTTTAAATCTAAAGTCTCCCTGTACATTCTTACAACGCAAAAATCCTAAGCATTTAAATGGGTATTTGTTTAAAGTCGGAAATTTCATCCTTTTGTGAATGTCATTTTACACTTGTATGCTGCAAAAGTGCCGTCGGAGCTACCAATCTCTGTATAACGGCAGTTGGAGCCCTCTGCTGGTAGGGAATCGTAAGATGGCCGCTCGAACACTTCCGGTGGCTTCACTGTCTGCTGGCAGTTTAGAACGTCATGAGCTATCCAGTCATTATATAGATCAGTGGTCTTATGTCATGATTTGACATGCCTTTTTAAGTTGTTCGTTTAACGTTCTTTCTCAAGGTAGAAAAGTCAACAGCTTAAACGATGGCTCTTAGAATGGCTCTTTTCAGACTGTGTACAGCTGAACCAAGAAAAGCTTAAGATTGCATGGAGCTGATAAGCATGAATGGCAGAAGAAAAATACTGCAATTAAAAAACAAAACAAGAGAAAATTATTTTAATGCAAGCAATAAAAAAACTAAAAGTAAAAAATAAAAGAGGATAATGCACGATTAACTAGATTAAGGCATACTCCTGTCTTAATTTAAACCCTGTCCACCACCCCCAAAGGTTTCACAAAGTAATTCTTGCCACTGTAACTTATGGTTTCCTAAAGACAGGTTTATAGGTAAAAAAAATAAAATAAAAATAATAATAAAAATATTAATACAGGGATCAACATTAAGCCTTTTCATTTGATTGTCCTTCGGTCGGTCATTCACTTGTGAGTAAAAACATTTGTTTGTTCAGGAAAAAAAAAATGATTTTTTTTTTGTGTGTGTGTGTTGTAAATGGGTCAATATCACTATAAAGTGCCTTTGGTGTCCTCATCAGAATCGCTCGGTCATCATGAACATAATGCAAAATAATGTAATTCTGAGGTTTTATTATAAATGGCCAAACACTTACACACATAAAAGTACAATGATACATCTCTTGAAATGTGTTTTTCTGATTTTATACCATTTTCTTTGATTGGATGTATGTGATTTTGGCATGTCCCACACGCTGCTCAGCTAACTTCAGTGAGTGTAAAAAGTGGTTAAATTACATAAAATTCAAATACTTTTTTAATGTACTTATTGTCCTCAGCAAGTTATTTAATAAAACAAGTCATTTTGATTATTTATATTTTATTTTCATAATAATATTAAGCAGTTTGCATGTGTCCCTGAAATTGCTGTCCACCCTGTCATTATGGGGTAAACGCCCCTTTAAGAAACCAACTGATGTACTCAGTGACATCAGTGGAGCTTAAAACATCTGCAATGCACACAATAAGTATCTACACTTATATTTCCTAATTTTCATCATATTGTGTTTGTAGTTGCCTGTTGTCAAGCTTAACATGTCCACCCTGTCATTGTGAAATATTAATTAATATAAAAATTCTAAATATATATTTTAAACAGTGCACAGTCAGCTTCAACAGTGAATCACTTTGCTAACTGCTGTACACCATGTGCTCATTAAATACTAACTTTAGCCAAAAAATGTCCACCCTGTCACATGATAGGGTGGACATGGTTCATGACAGGGTGGACATTTGCAACTCCTGAAAATCAGCCTGAGCCAGGCCCCTCCTTCTTCTATATTGGTTAAGGGTTTCTTGAAGGTCCTGTTGTTTTTAAAATGTTCCCCCGTTCTAGTTCACCCATTAAAGCATTTGTCCACCCTGTCATGCCAAGTTCCACCCTGTCATTTTGTTGTCCAACCTGTCATGTTTAACTTTTAGGATGAAAATAAACAAATTATTTTAACAAGTTAACAAAACCCTGTGTGTGATTTCTTAATAAACAAATGATGGCCAGTTAGTATTGTTTTAATATTTTGACTAAATATCTTTATTGTTAGATTTTATTTAGAATAGAATGTGCAACTATCGCATATTTTATTGGGCAATACATATTTAAGCAGTAACTTCATTATTATAAAAATACTTTTACCATTACCTAAAATGTTTTGTTGGGAAAGGGACACATTATCTTTCCTCAGATCTACATTTTATAATCACTATGCAATGAAAATGTATTTATTCTACTATGAATTTGTCCATGACAGGGTGGACATATTTTATCGTTTGCTCTTATATTGTCAGCTTGCAGTTAATTTATAAAAAGTGCTGGAGCTTGACCAATATGCATTTCTAACAGCCTAATGTCTCCTTAATACAACACATATAAAGTTAAATGGAAAATCTCATATTTTTATTATGGAAATTGTGAAGTCTCAAAGGCACTTTATGGTGATTTTGACCAATTTACTCCGAATCAGTATTCTCATCACTGTTCAGTCAGCTTTAACATATATATACATCGGCATATTTATGATATTTTAACCTTAATAAAGGGTATTTTTCCCTAATCGTTTTAAATATATGCTTCATCTTTTATTTAAAATTCTTAAATTTGATCAATAAATTAAAATAGAATAATAAGAAGCTAAAGGACTGTACCAATCAAATTAAATTGCATTAAATAATGTAATGAGATTATTTAAAATATTTTTTGAATATACAAATAAGAAATATTATTTGTATATAGAAATAATATTTATAAACCACCAGTAGGAGGCGGAAGGCGACCGTCTTAATGAGTGAGTCATTGAGTCATTTATTCAAACGATTCATTCAAACGGCTGATTCATTCAGGGATAAGGCGGTTGTAAATGAATAGGAATTCATTGAATCTTTGACTCAACTGATTCTTTCAAAACACTGAATCATTCGGCAATGAAACACGGTTGAGTTTTCCTTTGAGATGCGCTGTGGAACTATTTTCGTGTTTGAGTCATGCGCATAACCTCGCGTGCGTAGACAATTCGTGCGCAAAGTCATGGTAATGTTAAGCCATGTCACAACAATTTGATTTGATCAATGATTGACATTTAAATCAATGATTTATCCTTTAAATTGAATGATATTCAGAACAGTACAAGAATAAAAAAATAACTATAAACAAGCCAAAACGAAATAATTTAAAGCGAAAGTAAAAGTAAACGGCGTTGGGCTCATGTATCTCTCTCATTAGAATCAAAATGTTTCAACATTCGCGATGTATTTGGATGGTGAACTATTCATTATCATAGGCTTTGTACTTCACCTACGTTCCAATATCGACGGAAAAAATCATCCTCTTCACTTGCGCAAAAATGTGCTTGGAAACATCGCAGTGGAGCGGAGCTTACGCTGAATTGTACTACTGACTATTTAAACAGAGCAGTGTAATTTTATTACGGCTATAATGAACACTGAACAGGCTGCGACAGGCCCGGGGTGGGTAATCGGGAGAATCGGGAGAATTCCCGGTGGGCCGCTTCACTTTTGGGCCGGTCGAGGATTTATTAAATTTATTTTTTCACATTTGTCCCGTTAGTTACATTAGGCTACACACGTACCGCATTCTGACACTGCAGCGCGCAGCTTCTGCATGGGTTGTACCATGTGAGGGAGTTCTCCCCTCCCCTCCTATAGAGTTGGTTGGGTCCATAGCCCATCTTTTCCAAAACGTTAGGTGTGTTCGACATCGGCTGCACCCGATCGGCGAGAGTAGCCGCGTGCAGGCGGGGAGGAGCTGCAAACGGAGACGTGAAGTCGGACACTTTCTGGTTCCCGTGGTGACCGCTCACGTAGTGTTTGCATACTTTACCACAGCTGAAGTGAAATAAATGCAATATTTGCCTAATAATGCACAGATGTTTCAGATACATTTTCATTCAATACTTTATGTACTGCTTCATACAGCGTCTGTTTGAACAAGAATAAAGGTCAACATAAGCTACTATCAATGAAGTGGAGTCTACGTTTTTTAATCAGTTTTAATTTGATAAACATGACAAAATATAACATCGCAACGACATGAAAAGAGTGTTTATTGTTATAAAAACTGATTTGAGAGCTTTAGAGGAACTAAAGGTGTTCGAATAAACACGAAACACACGTGATCGTTGTCATGCAGTGAATCCGGCCAATCGTGGAACAGCTGTGTCGTCATCAGCCCTCGTTCAGCCCAGTGCAGCCGCTCTTGAGAAGCTGCGCTGGCTGAGTTCTCCGGCTACTCTCGAATCGCTCTCGCGGTACTTTGATGGCACATGTCACAGTCACGTGGTGTCGGCGCTGTATCAAGTCGGACAAAATTTCTAACCGGCATGCACTGCTTTAAGTCAGCCGCCGATCGGTCTGCGCAGAGCTGCATGAAGTCGAACAAGCCTGTTTTCTCAAGTAGGCTACCGCGGCACCGCCTACCGATAGCTGGGCCGGCCCTACCGTAACAGTACGCGTCAGGGAGGATGGATGGGAGGAAGAGGCCAGGAGGTATGGAAGCTTGTTTCCGCCACAGAATAAAACATTTTAAAAGATAATTGCGACTTTTTATCTCACAATTGCGAGTTTACATCTCGCAATTCTGACTTTATTTCTCAGAATTGCGAGATATAAAGTCAGAATTGCGTGAAATAATGTTGCAATTATGTTATAAAGTCAGAAATGCGAGATATAAAGTCAGAATTGCGTGAAATAAAGTCGCAAAAAATAAAGTCGCAATTGCGTGTTATAAAGTCTGAATTGCGTGAAATAAAGTTGCAATTGCTTCTTATAAAGTCTAAGTGAATTATTATTTAACCTTTACATTATTTGTTGAACCATGGTATTAATACAAACTACACAATAGAAAGAGCTGAACTGTTGCTTAATTTATCCAATTTGGAAAAAGTGCTCATTTGGAATTCCACCATGGAAAAAGTGGGCCGGTCTTAGGCCTGAAACTCCCGGGCTGAAAAGTGTCCCCACTCCGGCCCTGGGCTGCGATGTCAAGATTGCAATGCTGGAAGTGTGTGTGTGTGAGGCGCGGGCGCGATCGAACAGTGGAAACATAAAAACATACTCCGTCATGTTCATACAAGACATCATTCAAACTGCAAAGTGTTGCAATACGTTGGAGGATATTTTGCAAATAATTTTTTTTTAATATGTTTTGTGACAGTTTATTTTCAGAAGTTTCAAAGAGTTAGTAAAAGAGTAAAGAAAAATGTAACTTTTTAATTTAAGTATCTATTTTCTTATGAAGTATTTATTTTGTATTAATACATAACCTCATTGTATTAATTTATAATGTAACATTATAGCGTGACATTTGTGTCAATAATCGTCAAGCACAGGTGACTCCGCGTGATGGGAGGGGGCCCCCAAATTAAATTCTGCATAGGGCCCCCAAAAGGCTCGGGCCGGCACTGACTTGCCCCTTCAAAAAATCTATTTGTCCCGGACAAGCGTAAATGTCGAGCCTATAATACATATCAAAACATATTTTAAATATGATGTACTAATTTCATCATAGCACTCATCAGCCTGCAGCATCCAAGATGATGTTTACTGTAAACAACACAGAGACAGAACAGCACAAACAAACTATCATAGCAGAACTCATGTCTCCATTTATCTTTAAAACAGTTACAGTTTATAGACTTTAAAAACATTTATCACCACTTGTGATTCACAAAGTGAAAATTAATTTGAAGAAGTTTGTTTCTATCCAGTTGGCCATTGTCTTTTAATGATAAAACAGACACTTTACTCTTGTTCTAAGAACATAGTTCAACCCTGCTGTCTTATTTGACTTTTATTTTAATTTGTTTACACAACAGCTCTGACAAAAAAAATATGATAATAAAATGTTTTGGGTTGAACACCAAATTTTAATTTACAATTACTTAAATTACTTAATTTACAATGGAACATTTATTAATTTACTCTAGCACTTAAGATATCAGTAGAACAAGGCCACAATAAACTAAATGATTAATATGTGGGTAAATCTAAAGGTAAGTCTGCTTTAAAAAAAAATATTACAAGTTTGAACATGGCCACAATGTACACATTGAGAAACACGTTGAAATTGGTCATCTTAACATGGTAAAACTGTGCATCTTTACACATATTAAAGTAACGCGACGACAACTGACGCCTTAACACGACCAGAATGTGCATGTCTACACATACAAAAGAAACACATAAAAAATTGCCGCGTTAACGTGGACAAACAGTGCGTGTTGACGCGGTCAAATTTCATGCGTTCCGTTTAAAGACTATTGGCCTCGTTCGCCTTCCATGCTGTTGCTCTCCACCGACAGCGCTGATCAAAAGCATGATGGGAAACAACTTGCTGACGACACAGTTTAATGCTCATTAGGCTTGTTTGAGACAAGGGGGTACTCTATCGGCCGAAAACTGAAGCTTCCCCGGGGGCCGCCATTGATTAGCAGACCATCACCTGCTGTTAGCATTCCATTGACTCCCATTCATTTTGGCGTCACTTTAACAGCTAATAACTTTACATCTGAGGCGTTTAAAGACTCCATGTGTCCATTGTTTATTTCTAAAGAAACACGACAATGTATAAAAGGCTCCATTACCTTGTATCTTACATTATGGCCCCGTAGAAGCCGTTTTTAATTTTTTTATTTTATTTTATTTTATTGAATACAAAATTATACATACAACCAAGGCAAAAGTATTCATTCTACAGTATGTAAAAAATTCGAATGAAAGGCTCAACACAGTTTAACCAAAAAATGACTTAAAAAAATAAAGAAAATAGACATATTTGAAATCATATCTTACATCTCACTTAGGGTAAAATAAATAAAATAAAATAAAATTAAATTAAATTAAATTAAATTAAATTAAATTAAATTAAATTAAATTAAATTAAATTAAATTAAATTAAATTAAGGATTAAAGATCAAGCAGCTTCATTGCACTCCCACCTCTCATTCCCTCAAGGGCTTTAGAAAAAACACTTAAGATCATTTTTGAACACAACAATTAGTGGGAGGGATTTAAAAAATCTACATTTGTGAATGAAATATTTTGCCATTATTACAATGTTATTAATCAAATAAAAATGAACACATCAGTCTTTGGGAATTCCAAATAAGATGTAGTAAAGTAAAAGCAAAACCATCAACAACCACCTCCTTTTCTATCAACCAGTCCTGAACTGATATCCAGAAGACTTTGGAAAAATTGCATGTAAAGAAGATATGATCAGTGTCTTCAGAATGGCTATTACAGAAAGAACAGGGGACAATATCTATATTAAAATTTTGATTTAAGAGTTTGTTAGAAGGATAAATCTCAAGATTTTGATTTTTTTAATCTTAAGATTTTGAAGTGTGTTTCTTTTGCTTTAGGAGGAATAGGAAAACTTAAATAAGCTTTTCTAAGATATTTTACAGTATTCTTATTAAACATGTGATCTAGCTTATTTCTTTTAATTTGACAGGGATAACATGTTATTAAGACGACTTGTCTTATATACTTGTTGGTACAATGAACACTTTTAAAATGAATATCTCCAATGAATAAAGTGGGAAGAACTGGTTTAACTTTAGCATAAGAAAGGGAGCATCTCATCAGCATTTTTATGCCAGAAGGTATTGCATTAATGACAGTGAAGAACTCTTTCGGTGACGGGTAAATCCATGCTTCAATGTAAAAGCATTATAGTCTAAAAGGTTTTCATCCATTAGATCCTTCACCGACCACATACTTCTGCTTAGCCAATTCTTAACGCATACAGATTTGTTCCTATGCAATATATATTTATAGACACATTATGAGGTGTAAAATTGTGTGTATGTGCCAATTTCCAAAATAAGAGAACTTGTTGAGGGAATGTTGATAATTTCACCGGGAGTTTGGAGAAATCAAAATCACAATTGAGCAAATATTGAATTCCACCAAATTCTTGAAACAAAGCTGAAGGAACTGTAAACCAAAAACTATCTTCATTACAAACATTTTTAGCCATTTGAGTTTTAACAAAATATTCATGTTTTCAAATTCAATCACATTCAAACCACCTTGTTCGTAAGATTTAACAATGTCAGCTTTTTTAATATAATGAGCTTTTTGCCTCCAAATAAAATTATACATTTTCCTGGAACATGTTTTAATAAAATTTGCAGGGGGGAGCTGAAGAAAGAGCTGGATAAATCAATCTGGATAAGTATTCGACTTTGGTTAATAAAATTCGACCAAAAATTGAAAGGTCTCTTTGCTTTTTGTAGATTATTTTCAAAATTATCTTTTGTACAAATTTTCTGATCTTTGGTAATTGTAATGCCTAAATATTTCACCTTATTTTTTACCGGAATATTATGCAGACAAGTGATATCACTCTGATGCAGGGCAAAAAGTTCACATTTGCTTAAATTTAGCTGGAGTCCTGATACCTTAGAAAAGGTATTAACTAATGAAATAGCCAGAGGAATGTGATCTTTGTTTTTAAGAATAACGTATCGTCTGCCAAATGACTGATTGCTATACTTTTATCAAATACATTTCATTTCTGTACCGTTCGATCATGAATAACTAAAGTAGACAACATGTCTGCAGCCAAAAATGAATAAAAGAGGGGATAGAGGGCAGCCCTGTCTTATTCCACGACTGATAGGAAATCTTTGTGAAGTGCCGTAAGGAAGAGAAATAGAACTGTTCATATCTTTATAAATAATTTTTATAATATTGACAAAGTGCTCACCAAAACCAAAGTGCTCTAAAGCTTTAAATAAAAACCTGTTCTAACGTGTCGAAAGGTTTCTTAAGGTCTAAGAAAAGAATATATCCATCCTCCTTTATCAAATGATTGTATTCAACCATATTACACTGTTGTGAATAGATCTTCCTTTAAGGAATCCCGATTGAACCTCATTAATTACCCCATTAAGGCCCTCTTTCAATCGATTGACAAGAACGTGTGTAAAAATTTTCTAATCATTGTTAAGCAAAGTGATTGGGCGGAGATTATCTAAATATCTATGATCTTTATCTGGTTTGGGAATTAAAATAATCAAGCCTTGACTCATTGTGGGCCCCGTAGAAGTATTTTAGTAAAAATAGGGTAACGATTGCGTCATAACCAAGTGACTCTCTGTCGCACAGAGAAATTACCGTATAGACAGGAGGAGAAGCTCGCAGTCAATCGGGGGGACGTGGAGGCATAAAGTCTGATAAAGTCAAGGGAGAAGCCCATAGAGAGTCATAAAGTTGCTCCTGCTCCTATATGGAGCAATTAATGGCTCTATGGTGGATTGAGGAAGGAAAACCTATAGGGAAGTCATTATTTGCTCTGATTCTGATTTAGCTACATTTAAACAAATTTAACTCAATAAATTTTAGTTCAACTTAATGCATTTGTTTAAATGTAGCTAAAATCAATTGTGTGCAACCACTTACCATAATTTTTTTTATTAAATTCAACAAATCATTTTTTTTTCAGTGTTGAATGTGTTTTTTAGAATTAGGTTTGTCTGCAACATCAGGTTTTGCTGGGTTCCCGGGCATGCTGGGGTGAGGGGGAATGAGCGGGTGGATAACATTGCAAAGGAGAGCTTAGGAAGAGAAGTAGATGTCCATGTATTATTAGGGAGAGTGGAACTGAGGGAACAAATTATAGAGGGCTTAATAAATGAATGGCAGAGAGGGTGGGAAAAGGAAACTAGGGGTAGACAATACTTTTCCATACAACCTAAAGTTAGGAAAAGATGTTCATGTATCATTTTGTCCCGTAGGGACTCAGTTAAAATGTGTAGATTGAGGTTGGGGCACTGTGGGTTAAATTATTCTTTGTGCATTGTAGGAAAGCATGTTTCTGGATTGTGTGAATGTGTGAGTCTTGAGACGGTAGGGCATGTTTTCCTAGAATGCAGAAAGAAATATATTATTTATTAAACTGGCAGGACTTGGAGTTAAGGCTTTTGCTCTTTTCTCTTTGTTTGGTCGCAGTGACGAGCATAAACTGATCTCCAAGGCAGTTCTTCAGTTCTTGCATGATACAGGACTGTATGTAAGAATTTAGTTCAAACTTTGACCTGTGGAGGGCAGTAATACGCTCAGCAGCGTCTAAACTGCCGGGATCCTACAAGAAGAAGAAGAAGCTCAGTTTGAGGCTGCACAGTTCGCTCAGCCATCAGGAGTGAGTGCTTCTATTTGACTTCACTTTTCTCCGTTGAACTCTTTGGGGTCACTGTGTCCATTTCTTATACTATGTCAGTAGCCTATGCAGCAGAGAGAGCTACAGAGAGCACGCAGCTCAACTTCATCACGTTCAGTCTGAGAGAAACTCTCCTGTAAACAGTGAAACCGAAAGCGTTCATATCGGAGGACTAGACACCATTTCGGGTACATCAAAATCGAACAATGTCTTTACATGTCACGGTAAGTTCATTAAAACGTTTCACAATAATATCAATGAGGACCTTTTGCGTCTAAACTATTTAAACAAGTTTGTTCGCTTCTCTCCGGACAGCTCCTCCTATAACGGTAGAAACTGTAATGGCGGATCCCGGACTAGAAGCGCAGGGAGTTTAGGACAAACTCACTCACAGCTCCAGCACACCGACTGCGACTCTACTAACGTTAGTGTGTTCAGCCCAAAACAATAACGTTAGGTAAATATAATAATACACGCAAAAAGTTCACTTCAAAAATGAACAAAGAGGGGTAAACAAAAACAAATAAAAGCGAAAACAAATAAACTTAGGCCCATAAGCATACTAAAAATGTACACACTCATCCGGTCGGTATATAAATTAATAACGATTTGGGACAGTTATTTAATTGAAAATGAATGGCCTGTCAAGATTTTGAGCACATGAGCTCAGCAGATCTGTGTCAAAAACATTTTTGTAAGCTTATTTAATGTTTGCCATTGAAGGACGTGATGGGCTAATATTTTGACCTTAATATTGTTACAAATAGTGCCCATACGTGTACCATATGGGCATTTAATGTAAAATATACTGTATTTAATTATAAATAAACAAAGTCTTTTAAAATACCAAATAATAATTATATAAACAACTCATAACTGTAACAAAAACACAAACTTTACATAAAAAAATCAGTAAATGTATTACAAGAACAGTTGATTCTTAAGCCCATTTAATCATTGAATTCCTGTAGAAATAACTCAATGTCATCCCTGAAAATGAAATTAATATGATTAATATTAATAATATCTGTTCATATCAATTGAACCGACGACAGAAAAAAAAATCTAACTTTAATAATAAAATGAGAAGAAATGCAGAGATGGAGATTCAGTCATTTTAGCAGATAAACGCTTAATAAATCACATCTTGACAGAAATCTTACTATATTCCTCATCATGATTATTCTGTCGTCAATGAGCTTTCATCAGACAATGTATGAGGACGTGTGATGTCATTGTCATGTACAACTTTTTTTTTTATTAAAAAAATTATTATTATTTTTTCCTATTTCTTTAAAAACTAAAATGTATGCTTTTTTTGGGATGTCCCACAAAAAAATGTAATAAAGGATTAGGGTCGATGCTTTCCCGTCGATGAATACAAATACAACACCAAATAAGACACACAATTTCACATATAGAGCTTACTGAAGACATATGTCGTGGAAATTCTTAATATGAATACAACCTACTTAATCTGACTTCTTTACCATGGACAATTTAAACAACTTGCAGTTGTTAAAAATACAATACAATACTTCCCTGGAGTAAGGTGACAGCGTCCCGTCGATGAAGCTTCTATTACTACCTCAATCACACTTTGATGTTCTGCTTAGGGGTGGGAGATATTGACCAAAATTAATATCTCTATTTTTTTCCAATATCTCGATATCGATATTCAGAAGATATTTTTGCCATCCTTCAAAGAAACTTGTGCAAACTGGCAAAGAAGGTCTAGTTGGTATTTTGACTTGCTGCATTTGACCTATTATTGTAGGCTATAGAAAGAAAAAAAAACAATAAAGGAGCTAACTAAACAGAATCTGAGGTAGCCCCTACTTTTTCCACTTACAAAAAAATAAATAAAAAAACGGAACTAGGCACCTCTTGCAACAGTGATTATTAAATCAAACAACAATATTGTTGATGATGAATTCAAAGTAAAAAAATATATTTTCAAAACGCTATAAATCCATAATTTTTCCCAAAAATGTATGGTTTGTCTTTTTAAAAAAGTCTTTTGTCTTTTATTTTTCGTGTTTGCATTTATGAGGAAAAAACACGTGACACGTGACAGTTCTCCATTGTGGACGTGAGCGCTCTGAAAGCGGCACTAAAAGACTTTCAAACTTTCACAGAGACCTCAAAACAGAAAGCACAAAGCCTTTCTTTAAAACGAATTTCGTTTTGTATTAATTGTATCTTAATTTTAATAATTTTTTCATTAACCAATTTCCTGGATTTCATACATAAAAAGTATAGGCTAGCACAACAAAAGTGCTTGAACTGGAAATTATATCACCATGAACCGAACCGTAGCCTACTCGCCTCACAGGCCTAAAAAATGTGAAATATATTTACAGAAAGCTGGTTCTAAACAAAACCATCCAAAACAAAATAAAACTATAATAAATGTGCATTTCTCCGGTGCGTTCACTAGCCTACTGGGAAGATCGCGAGTCAATAGCCTATCGTCGACTTCATCTTTGCAGCCGACACAGAAATTAATAAACAATTAAAATATATTATTGCAATATTTTACATATTCATAATCATTACTTTTGCTGGTTCTTTGAGGCAGCTTTTTAGGTTTAGGAAAGAGCGTTTTGGAAAAGAGCTCTTCACGTACAAACACCGTTTCACCAAGGCACAGCGGCCCTTCAGCACATAAGAACAAAAAAAGAGAAAAAGCACGGACTTACTAATTACGAAACTTTGATGTGGTTGAACAGGTGAAACTGTCACAAATTCCTCTGCAGCTCAAACCTTCTCAGTACGAGTTATGAAGGAAGAGAACAGCATTACAGTGTTCAGCGCATCCTCCTCTGATTGCTACTGATTGCTGATTCTTAAATCATTTTAAAAACGGTTTTGCGCATGTGCTTCTGCGCGCACTATTTCGAATTTATTTATGAATGTGCATTTTTGACGACACGGGACCATGGGCTGGGCCACTCGGAGGGTGCTTCCGGGAATAGTACTGCCCTACAGTATTAAAAATCGCTACATTTAATTGTTTAGAAGGTTATAGTGTGCGTTATTTGTTTTCTCTTTAACTTCTTTCAGCTCTTTTCATGTTTGGGGGGTCGGATTGTACTAATTATGAAATATTCGATATCCCAATTTTGCATATCGTCCAGACAACAATTTGGATATTATCGTCTAAACGATATATCGCCCACCTCTAGTTCTGCTGTTTTCTTTTGAGCGTAGAATCTGTTTCTCAGCTGTGCAGCAAATACCTGACACGACTCCCATGTTGCTCTTTGTAGAAATTATGTTTTATTCACGGCCGGGAGATCACTGGCCACAACAACCAAGTGAGTCTCCTGAATAGAAAGAAATATGTACATTTATATCATACAGTTGATTAAAAATCAATGTCACTCAAGTCTTCTTCACTGTGATTTGTTCTGGTGATTGGTTTGTAATGATCTGAGCTAGTCATATGACTGTTAGTTATACTGTGTTAAGCACTTTTTGGGTAAGTATATATGGCCTTTGACCTGAGCATCCTTAGTCTGCGTTTCTCTGTACATTTAATTTTGAAAATACCCATTACATAAAATATTTCTATCACACATAGAAGCTAGCGCTGCACTGTAAGGGCATGCTTTATAGCAGGGCTATTCAATTAGCTTCATTCGAGGGCCGGATTATTAAATCGAAATGTTGAGGAGGGCCAGTGGGTTTAACTTATTTATTGAAACATTATTTATTACTTATTGAAACATAACATTATCAATAAATAAGCTGAAGTAAACCTAAAAAAAGTATTGTATTTAATGTGGTACACAACAGTATGCAGATTTATGAGTCTTTAATAAATAACTTATTTACAGCTATGTACAAAAATATGAATTATACAAGATAGCTATTGGTAAGAATTATTTTATTTATAATTATTATAGGCGTAAATGAAAATATTCTGACAGTGAGACGTGATAACCACAGGTAAAACCACGCACGGCTACTCACTCACTACCACTGTATAACAAAATGCCTAAACACAGGTAAAAACTACACAAAATGAATTGTATATTCCTCTACCCACCTAATTAATCTACTGCAATATAAATTACTATAAGATAGTATTCAGTATAAATATTCCACATTTCTGCCCAAACCATAGTAAATTACTAGTACATTCATGGTAAATGTTTGTAAAGGTGGTGATTAGGGGATTTAAAGTCTTCTAACTTCGTTCATGGCACAATGTTTCTGCTGTTTACCTCATCAGGTGTGTTGGGAATGTTGAGGCTGTTTCATCTGATTTAAAACTAGTTAAATCATCGAGTGATTTGTGGTTTGTAACAGAGGTGTGTCGAATTGAACCACTTCTCACTGGATGTTGCATTGCTGTTTAATAATAGTGTCCAGAACCGGGAGTAAAAGCTTGCGTTTCGTTGTCCACTGGGCGGTGCCGCGCAGTTCAAAGTAAACTAAACTGCGAGTTTAACTGAAACTAAACTGAAAACAGTGCTATTTGTTCTATATTTGTTGTTACTGACCGAGAAACAGCTTCAGATGATTCAGTGGCACTGGTCAGAGTTTTTCATTTCCTGAAAGAGCAACACGGGTGCGTTTGCGAAAACGTTTCTCTGGTTAGTCGGAGTGCTCATGGTACGCACAGTGCGTATAGACGTACAGCTGCACGGGCCACTACGGCAACACTCGCATATCTAACCAAATGTAGCCACACTGCCAGGAAAAGAGGCGGAGGGAGGTCGGGGTGCCTTTGGGCCAGATGGAGATGATTAGCGGGCCGCCAATTGAATAGCCCGGCTTTATAGTTTCCTGGTTGTGACGTCACCCGCCTCTGATGTTCCGTCACATTTCACATTTGTGGTGCTGTGGTCCCACATTTCCGACTGATTTCACACATGCTTCACGGCGCAATCACGCAGAGCATTCCCACAGCGTCATTCAATGCAGTGCAAGTTCCCTTGAAAGGAAACACAGAACATAAAGTTCTGTAAGTTCATTAAGTTCCCTTGTAAGTTTGTAGATGGTTGTTCCATTAACTAAAAAGAAAAATAAACTACATAAATCAATGTATATGAATACAGAAACTAACAAGAGCAACATCTAATAAAATAAAAAATGTTTGTTTGAAAATAGAAAGTTGAAGTTGGTCTGCATTTGGTAATAGTAGATGTAGATAATAATTCACACAAGATTCATGACACGTCTGTTAAACACAAACCCACAAACTAAGTAAAGCACAATTGAGATCCGTCACACTACCAATCAAATATCCTGAAGGAATGAACTAAGAAATTAGCATGATAAAATTGATAGTTCTGGTCCTTGGTTATGATTGGCAGAGTTGTGTCCAAAGCAATTGTAAAATATTCTATAATCGCACACCTGTGAGCTCATTATCCTAGTATTATTGCATCAACAGTGGGTGTTGCTGTATCTGTGTTTTGTGTCATCATAACAACGGCCCTTAACTGGCCTAAAATCTCTGTAAACCACAACTTCTTGGCCCCCAAACACACAGCGTCAGCCCCACAGGGGGCCCGGCCACTTCGGTCACTGTGCACACTCACTTCTGGTACTGAAACTTAATTGTGTTAAAATTCAGTGTATGTTGTGTTTCCACATACAGGCCTGAAATGAAGTCTCTTATCTAGGAAGAAGAGAAGTCGAAGTCTGCCTATAAAATGAATGTGTGTGAGGAGAGAGAAGAGGAGGCTTCTGTTCACAATCAGAGAGCAGCATCTCCAGGATTCAGCTGTGTGTCCATGAAGAGTAACAACTCCATGTATCTGCCTCCTAATCTCAGTGATGGACCATCTCCAGGATTCAGCTGTGTCTCTATGAAGAGTAACAACTCCATGTATCTGCCTCCTAATCTCAGTGATGGACCATCTCCAGGATTCAGCTGTGTCTCTATGAAGAGTAACAACTCCATGGTTCATCTGCCCCCTAATCTCAGTGATGGACCATCTTCAGGATTCAGCTGTGTGTCCATGAAGAGTAACAACTCCATGTATCTGCCTCCTAATCTCAGTGATGGACCATCTTCAGGATTCAGCTGTGTGTCCATGAAGAGTAACAACTCCATGTATCTGCCTCCTAATCTCAGTGATGGACCATCTTCAGGATTCAGCTGTGTGTCCATGAAGAGTAACAACTCCATGTATCTGCCCCCTAATCTCAGTGATGGACCATCTTCAGGATTCAGCTGTGTGTCCATGAAGAGTAACAAATCCATGTGTCTGCCCCCTGATCTCAGTGATGGACCTGCTGTGAACTCTGGCCCTGTGTGAGTATCATGAAGTGGAATGTGAAGTTTTTTTAACATGATGATTCACTCACTGATGTTCTTTTCTCTGAATATTAACATGGTAATAATAGGGCTGTCAAGCGATTAAAATGTTGAATCTAATTATTTACATAATTTGGCTGAGAAATTACACCCAAAAGATAATTTAAAGTCTTTATGTTAACCCTTGTGTTATGGTCAATTTGACCTGTTTAGATTTTCTAGTTGTTGGAAATACTGGTTAACATATGTTTTTTTTCTTGATATTTTGTGACTTTTTCTCATTTATCATCATGAACATGCATGCAAAGTTTCAACATGCTGGTGTTTTTTGACATATACAAACAAAATTACTGTTACTTTCGTGATGTTCGCGGGTCAATTTGACCCTCATATTTTAACTCTCTAAGGCAACTGTACGGACCCAAAATAATAACATTTCTTGGTTATATTTTGTTATTTTATTTTTTGACTACCTTATGAAGCTAAAAAATTAGGTTTCAATACAGAAAAATATTTTGTCAGCCACAGATGGTAAAAATTACCTATCATTTATTTTTTCAAGCTACCTGAAATATTTAACCTTTTTTTTTTTCTTGATATTTTGTGACTTTTTCACATTTATCATCATGAACATGCATGCAAATTTTCAACATGCTGGTGTTTGTTTTTTTGACATATTTTTTGCTCTAACCCAAACCAAACACACTTGAAAAAGCTAAATCATGGTGTTCAGAATTAATTGCAAATTACAAATGAAAATCTTTGACAGACACAGATAGTAAAATAAGCTCTCATTTATATATTCAAGATATCTGAAATATCTTGAGACTTTGACATAGACGGCAGGAAAAATGAGCTCAGATTAATTGATTAATTGTTCAGTTATGATGTTCTAAGCAAAAAAAAATGTTTTAAAAAATGGTTATAAAACAGTTTCATTAAATCATATCTTCAGATATATATTTTTTGGAATATTTGACAAAATGTTGATATTAAAAGTTTACAGTTTGTACCTGAATCTTTGTTGTTTTTCATAGTGTGATTTTTGAGGAATTGTATTGAATCCAATTAGGGTCAATTTGACCCGAACCATAAGGGGAGTACACAGAATTCCAACATAACACAAGGGTTAAACAAGAAAATAATCAAATAGACACGAAAAAAATAGCTTTAGAAGAAAAAATCTTATTTGATTTAACAAAGAATTTATTGCACATAAACTAGGGATGTGATTTTTTTCCATATTTTCCAACCTGAAAAGTATGACCCATATGAATTGCGTAATTCCAAGGGGGGGTTGGGGGGTTGATGATGATTGAAAGCGCGAAATGGCCTTTAACAATTACTAAATAAAGCCCTTTGAAATAGGGCTGGGTGGTATGATGGTATTGTTACCACTGTATAAAATGTCAACTAACATACTTTTTTAATTCCATGTATACTGCAACATGTCAGTAAGTGGGCGTGGTTAACTCACATGCAGCCTCTGTGAGACTGAAACTCTGATATTTGTTAAAGGTGGGATATGTAATTTGCAAAACGGCCGGCAGATTTTGAAAATACACAACTCAAATGGTCCTACCTTCTTTCCTTTGACTCCACCCATTCAAAGAACATGGACATGGATGGGGGGAGGGGGGATGGTACGACCATTTGATTGACGCACTTACTGTCCAATGATTCTAGGTGGTCTTGGAAATGATTGGCTGGAGTTTTTCAAGTCCTGCCCGTTCCACAGATGATAAAATTGCTTAATTTTTATTTCAGTGCTTCTAACTCAGTGGCTGTAAGTGGGTTAGGAATAGGATTTCAAGTGATTTTGAAAAAATGGCCAAAAAAGAGAATTACATACCCCACCTTTAAAGGGTAACTAAACCCCTGGTCAGAGCCTGACTCCACCCACTGGCAATATTTGAAAAACGCTGGAAAAGTGGGCAGACCCCAGCGGAGATAGAGGGGACGAACCGAGGGCGGGGCTGAGCGGGGGGGCGTGCACCTGAGACCCGCAGTGACGGATTAATTGACAGCTGCTGTCAGACTCTAAAATGGAGAGTGACTCACAGGGTCACAAGACGACGTAAAGTACATGCATCTGATGAGTTTTATCGAGTTGATGTCAATAGCGCGTGCTCTATGTAGGCATATTCATATTTTGCCGCTATGTGAAAAAATCTAATGTGTGTCATTTGTGTGTGTGTAACTACTTAGTCAACACTAACAGTTGCTGCTGTTCAGTTTGCAAACTTACTTCTGAACTCTTCCCTCTCTTGATTAAAGCTCCAGGTGACGGGTTGCCAGTTATCACAAAAAGAGCAAAACAAGCCCATTAAAACACAATATAATAAGCAGACATGGCAAAACTACCGTGGAACACATTTAACCAATATAACTAGTATTAGTAATATCCTACAAAATCAAAAGGAAGTAACTTTAATTTATTATTAATAGAATAGTTCAATGTAAAACATTTAGATATTATAAACTGATTGATGAAGTAAAACTTTATTTATTAAGTTCAGTTGCACCGTACGAGTTGCATTTAATATCAATCAGTTGATGGCAGTTCATCTAAAATTTGAGTGTTTCATTTATTATATTTAGCTATCAATATAGTTTAACAAATACATAATTTACCAAGAAAAAGAAAAATCAAACTAGGTGAAGTACTTTTCATTTATTTGAAATGATTTATTATTTATCATATAAAGCCCTTTTTTGTTGATTTTTAAGAGAAAATCAGAGAAATGTGTATATATATATATATATATATATATATATATATATATATATATATATATATATATATATATATTAGGGGTGTGCAAAGCAGCCGGTATTTGTATCTGTATTTGTTGAGGGGGGAAAAGTATTTGTATTTGTATTTGTATTCGAGTAAAATTCAAAATAGGTGTAAAAATCCAGTTTGTTTGCGTTACACTTCTAATTTATGTTATAGTGTAAGTATTCTTTAATTATATCCATTATAATAATTATGGATATGCAATATTGGTTGATGTTTTTCCATAAATCCAGCAATGAACATGTAACAAGGAACGTCATTGAAAAGAAAATAACATAACAGCCATTACCAACGTTAACGTTACTCTGTCAACAGCCTATTGTCTACATTACCGAGCTAACAGAGCTACTAGTGTTGTCACGGTACCAAAATTTCAGTATTCGGTACCAATACCAGTGAAAATCCACAGTTCTCGGTACCAATTTCGGTACCAAAGCTTAATTTAGATTAAATTTACATATATTAAAGTGTATATCACGGTTACAAAGATGGAAACTGTAGTATTAAAAACACTTTACAATAAGATTCCATTTGTTAGATAACATTAGATAAAATGACCTAACAATAAACAATAGTTATATACTGTCGCAATTATTCTCCTTGGGGTTCATTTAAAAATACATTTTTAACATTACTTACATTATTATTTATGTTAACATTATTTAATGCACAATGAATGAAGTGAACAAACATGACCAATCAAGTGTTTGTATTAAATAACATTCACAAACACTTATTAATGTTGTAAAAATATATTGTTCACTCAATGTATTAGATAACACATTAAGTAATGTTAATGAATGGTATCTTATTGTAGTGTTACCAAACTATATAGGAGATAAAACGTGTTTTATTTGACTTGACTGTACTTTTATTTCATCCAAAACTGCATTCATATTTAATTTTAAAAGGGCTTTTTAAACCTGCTAAGAGTTATCCAGCCAAGAATAAGACTAGAACTGATTTTCTGATGGACTGATATTAATGACGGCTTTTTATTTCATTTCTCATCTCCATAAATATATCTAAAGCTAATGCAAGGGCTAGAAAACAATTCATTCTTTGCTGATACTTCCTCGTCATCATGGAGAGCGCAGTTCGCACCGCTATCTCCTTTCCACAAGCTTGCTCTCCCGTACGTCTATCGTTGCTATGTAACCATGGACATAGGCGCGCCCCTCGCTTCTATTATGAGCGCGCTTGCCGCGCGCCTACATTTGAAATCTGAACGCGCAAAAAACGCGCTGTGTGAACGACGTATGTGTCTCTTTCCTCCTTTCTTATCAACAAGTGGATTTACAGCCACCACATCAGCAGCGCCGCCGGTCGCCATGTCTCATGAGGAAACGCAGTTTTTTGATATAAAGTTTTTCTTGTTCCCGAATACAAATATTTTTTTAAGTATTTGTTCGAAATAAGTATTCGTAAAAAACACATTATTTGTGCCTTTCCGAATACCGTATTCGGGTTCGGCTCCACCCCTAATATATATATATATATATATATATGTCTACTAGATTTAACGTTTTATCTGTACATCAGCATCAGGGAATAACATAATCTCATTCATGGTAGAGAAAGCTTACATGTACAAAACTAACTTTTTTCAGCTTTTTTTTCAGCTTTTCCATAAATATACTGGCCCTGATAATCATCACAAATACTTACCGCTTGCTTCATTTCTGTAAATCCGTTTTTATGAATGAATGAGTCTCTCACCGTTGCTCTATAGTTTTCTTCGTCAACAGCCGCTTGCACCCCCTGCTGGTGAGGTCGACTAACAGCTGTGGAGATTATCAATCGGTAATCTACTGATATTCCTGCCGTTCCCGGATGTCAAAGGTTGAATTTTCTGTCAAATTTGAACCACTGAATTTGTTAAGCGAAATAAAATGGACCAAAAATTGCCTGTCGAATATTATAGGTTGTATTTTTTTTAACAGAATGAATATTTTGGAAGTGAAATCTGAAAGGTGAATATGGATCATTGAATTTTTAAAAATGAAAATGTTTGTGAAATGTTTTGAATTTTCAAAACTAAATATTCACAACTTAAATATACAACCATGTTCAATTTCAGCCCATAAAAATGGAAGCCCTAAAAATACAATGCATTAAAATGCAAGCAGGGTTAGTAACGTTAGGTAACGTGTGTCCACCACAGCGTGTTTAGCCGGCTGAAAATGCCTGGTGCTCTTCTGAAAACAACCAGCTGGTGGTGCTTGAGAGTGCTTTGGAGGCACAGCGTTTTTCGGTTGGTTGATGGTTTCAGATGGTTGGTCAGTGCAGTATTTGTCCTGCCCCTCCTCCGCTATGATTGGACGGCTGGGTAAAAAGTGACAGTGATGAGCGCTGCATTTCACCCAAAGTTGAACAGTTTCAAAGTTGAACTCTCAGCTACCAAAAAAAAAAAAAAAAGACTGGGCAAACAAACATGTGAATATTATTATGGAACATAGTGCATCAAAATGCAGTGTCATCAGTTTTCCTGAAAGAACACAGAACATTATAATGTTTTACGCACCATTTACACAGTGTACATTTATTTCGTATCAACTAACATTTTGAGTTTACAGTTAATGTCAGAACGGCTTTATGAACGATTTACACAAAAATTCGTTCCGCTGGTGTTTCATGAATGAGGCCCAATTATACCTTGTCTTCCCTATTTGGTCAGTAAAGCATCTCCCTGAAGCCATCTCGCTCTTCTTCTGGTATCTTGCGACAAAGACAATAACACACACTTACATGCAGTTTCTTCCTCAAGATTGAAAGCCTGAAACTCTTTAACTGCAGCCGTGGCCAAAAGTATGTGCAGTGACATACATTTTGTGTTTTACAAAGTTTGCTGCTTCAGTATCTGTAGATATTTCTATGTTGTACTGGAAACCACTGATTAGCATTCAGTCTTGACTTGGACTCGACTAGTCCTGGTCTTGGACTTGTCTTGGACTCGACAAAGGTGGTCTTGACTACAGCCCTAATACAAAGAGTCAAAATTTACAGTTGATCCTTCTTCATAACCTCTGCAAATCTCTCTTGTTGTGCTGTATTTAAGCTTCTGGGCCAAATCCTGACTTATGGCAATTCATTCATGTCTTATTAGTGCTCTCAGTTGATCACAATATGTGGACTTCTGCTTGTCCACTCTCCTTTTAAGGGTTGACCCCAGGTTCTCTATGGCAGTGCTTCTCAAAACCTGTCCCGGAGAACCCCCACCACAGCACATTTTATTTTTTTAAAGTCTCTACTAATGTTTAATGATGAGCTGATGGAGACAGGCTGCCTGGCCACAGATAAAACATTTTAATGTAATGATCTCAGAGCCACTTCATTACCACTCTTGCCTTGTGACATGGTTCTCCATCATGCTGGAAAATGCACAGATCATCACCATATTGCTCCTGGATCGTTGAGAGAAGTTGCTCTTGCAGGACGTTTTGATACCATTCCTTATTAATAGCAGTGTTTTTGGGCAGAGTATTGAGAGCTCACTCCTTTGGATAAAAAGCAACCCGACTCAAGGATGGTCTCAGGATACTTCGCTGTTGGCACGACACAGGACTCATTGTAGTTTTCACCTTTTATTCTCCGGATAATCGATTTTCCAAGTTTCCCAAACAGTCGGAAGGGGGCTTCATCAGATAATTTAACTTTGCACATGTCTTCTGCTTTCCAATCCGTGTACTTTCAGAATTTCAGTCTGTCCTTGATGATTTTATTGGAGAGAAGTGGCTTCTTTGCTGCCAATATTGAGCAGTTTAACTCAATATTGACTCTTCAGGAGGAGACAGTCCTGACACTTGCTGGACACTCTGGGACGTCCTGAAGCCATCCTCACTGCAGCTTAACATTTCTTGATGAATTTCCTTGCATGTGAGGCCATTATAATGCAAAGTGATAATGGCACATCTTTCTTTGGATGTAACCATTTCTAACACAAGAACACAATGATTGGAAGCACTTCTTCCAAGGGCTGTGCGATATAGATAAAAAATGCATCGCGATATAATGTCATATCGTTCGGTATCGATAATTATAGACATTTTTATAACAAATAGAAAAGTTTGAATTTAAACCACTGTTTTTTAATTTATCCACATTATTAAGCAACAAATGATATTAGTTTTAGCAGTCAAAAACTAAAATAAAATGTAAACAAAAATATCATATATTAAGATAAAAAAAGTGTTAAAGAAACTCTTGAATTTAAATAAAATGTTACAAAATGTGTGCAATGTAAAAGTGTAAATGTAGATCAATCAAAGCAAACTTTGAGGAATCAACATGTAATAAGTAGGAGTTTAACAGTTCGGTTCGATAGGACACAGTGGTGTCACGGTTAGGTACGTTTTTGATACAGCAAAAAGAAAGAGATGCCAGAGAAAAGAAAAAGAAAAGCCATTTTTAAATTTAAGTAGGAGTTTTCCTACGTCTTGAAAATTTTAGTTTTATAAATGGGGTAATATTTGAAGGATGAAAAAATAATATTTTGGTCATCACATTAAAAATAACATTTAATAAAAAACAAGGTTGGGATGCAATTATTATGGTTTTGAATCAAAAAGTCTGTCAAAGTAATCAACTTCAAACCTTCAGTTTACATGCAAATATTTTTATTTATGACCCCACACTGTTTGAACAGGAATTAACATCACATTCAGGAAAAACAAGTGGCTCTAAAAATGTGACTCATGGTGACTAAAACCCATGAACATTTTATACAAATAAAACATTATGGCCTGGTTTCACAGACAGGACTTAGATTAAGCCAGGATTAGGCATTTAGTTGAAGATTAAAAGTAATGAAGAAATGATCGGAAATGTGCAGAGGTTTCACCAAAATGTTGTCTGGGATGCAGTTGCGTGTGTAAATAAGATCAAGTTGGTTGCCTGATTTGTAAGTACCTGAGGTGATGACCGTTTGAGATCGAATGAGGCTAGGAGAGATGAAGTCTGTTTTATAAGGCTTCTCTAGATGAATGTTGAAATCGCCAAAGACTACAAGTGGGGTGTCATCCTCAGGGAAAGAGTACAGCAGCACATCCAGCTCCTCTACAAAGGTTCCCAGTTAGCCTAGGGGGTAATAAATAACTACAATATCAATCTTAATGGGAGTTGTAAGTGTAATAGCATGATATTCAAATGAATTGTTAGTGCAGGGAAAGGGAAAGGGGAAAAAAAGATAATTAAGTGTGATACAGGTGTCCTTGCTCGGTGGAGTCGCGCTGGTAGAGTCGCAGGTCTTTACCCGAGTCAGTCTTCACATGAGGAGGCTGAACACGAGAGCTGAACGCTTCTGCGGCAGCGCACACACTACATACATATACTGCCTTCCAACGCTTGAGTGAGAACAGCTGTGCCCCAATTAGCTCAGTAAAAGCAAATAGCCCGTAAATGGGAGAAATCGAAACTAAAGTGTTGGACAGCACGACAGTAAAATTGCAGTAAAAAAACAGCAACACTTAGCAAACGCGGCTGTTATTCAAAATTGCAAATAATAAATACAAATTATAAAAATATTATAAAAAATACAAATAAGCAGAGAATCGAAAATATTCCTTCCTAGTAGCGAATAATAATCTAAGCACCAACAGAACTGGGTATTAAGCAAAAACCACTTGCACACTCTCACCGTGTTCACTGACTGACCGCTTGTCCTGGCTTTCTCCTAAATCTCTCCAGTTTATATTTGCTTATACAGTCGCTGTGCCCGCCCTTACAATTAGCACATCAAAAGCCCATAAATGGGAGAAATCGTAACTCAAGTGTTGGACAGCACAACACTTAAGTGTAAAGCGGGAGAGATGATTGATTCAGGTTCGCTCTGTGTTTCCTCTTGAACAAATATGTGGCTATAGCGATCTACAAATTTATATAAATTGCATTTATTGTTTGAATTTCATGATAAAATTCTCAGAATTTGAAAGCTGAGACCTTGTTCTTATCAAAATAACAAAGTAAATATTTTATTATGATTTTTGAACGGGAGGCGTGCTACAAATAATGTTTACTGAAGGTAAGAAATATTTACTATGTTTGTAAAATTATTACCTTCATCTGGGCATGAAACTCTGGATGGTGATGATCCTTCAGGTGCTGCGACATTTTAGATGTGTTCGCCGCTTTTGATGACACTTTTCATCTGCATGTTTTACATTTTGAATACTGTCTTTAACCACTCCTCAATTATTTTTTAGATAGCCAAAGGACTTCTAAATAGCTTATATAATTTGCTTATTCAGCGGATACAAGTCCAGGAGATCATGTTGTTCCACCATGTTTTCATTTTAAGAGTTTCACTCGTGCTGAAAGTTTATGCTATGTATGCGCCCTTTACCCAGATAATCACCTTGTGAACTCACTAGTAACAGCCTCACAGAGCATCCAGGCAGACGCGTGGAGCAAGTGCGTAATCTCAGTTCGAAAGACTTTTTCAACTTTTTTTCAGTTTTTTAACGGTATCGTCCAAATTATTATGGTTTAATAACTGTGACTCTTTTAATCGTGGTTAATTGTGAAATCAGGTAATCGTGACGTCCTTACTCTTGTCTACTGATTGGTCAGTTTAAACCTAAAATGTTTTGTCTCATAGTTAGGGAAAAAAAATCAAGGAAAACAGTGATCTGTGTCTGCTTCATTAAATTAACATTTATTAGTTTATATATAATATATAATATTTTAAAGATAAAACAGAGGATTCATTAACAGTATTGCATTAAAAACAATTAGGATAACTTGAGCAACTGGGTATTTTTTCTGCCTGCTGTAACTCTTTCATTCGGTTTGTATTGAACATGCATACCGGCTCAGTTTAGCTTTCTTACATTGCATGTGTATTTGTTTGAAGAATGTCTTACTGTTGATGAGACCTCTGTTTTCTTTACATGTAATACAAGTACTGCTCTATAAACCAGTATTGGTGTTAATTTATTGGAGCAGACAGATAATCTGCAAAGAAACAATCTGAAATATTCTCTCTTTCTCCCAGTATCTTCAGCAGGAAGAGAAAGAGAGCAGCATCTCCTCTACAGCCCCCTGATCTCAGTGATGAAGCAGCGCCCAGCGACCGTCTGTGAGTGTATTCATGTAGAGTGAGACATTCAACACAACAACACAGAGTGTACACACAAACAACAAGAGGGACATTATTACATTTTCATTTTATTTCTGCAATAAAGTTCTTTAAACGAAAAAAAAACACAAATACAACAGAAACTGAAATTGTGATGTAAAGAAAGAGTTGGTAGGGCCTTTGTTAAATATTGTTTGTATATGCTTCTCTTCCATTTCTCTTTTATAGGTCTATATGACACTGTATTTTTGTTACATGGGTTTTCTGCATCAGCGTGATATGGACAGTAATCATATTATAGTCTATTAATCAAACACTTCTTTCTAAATGTGTTTGTGGTATGATTTCAAATAGGATAATTTAATATTAGAGACATTTAAATATTTTCTCTTTTTTGTCTTTCTGTTCATCATAATGTTTTTTTTCCAGTGGTGTGAGAGCTGACCAGATCAGAGATGTGTCCTGTCAGACCAGCTCATCCTCCTCCTGTCAGAAACACATCAGTCATCATGTCACAGAAGCAGCCCTGCAGCTCGATTCTCACCAACCAGTGCATGATGATCTTCAGAGAGTCAAAGACCAGCACAAAACCAGCATGAAGAACAGATATGAGAGGGTTTTTGAGGGAATCAAACTACAAGAGAATCAGACCCTCCTGAACAGGATTTACACACAGCTGTACATCATAGAGGGAGAGAGTGAAGGAGTGAATGAAGAACATGAGGTGCTACAGATGGAGAAAAGTTACAAGACACTTCAAGACACTCCAATCCACTGCAATGACATCTTTGATCCTTCACCTGAACCAGGATATGAGGAGAAGAGAAGAGAGAAGAAAGACAAAATCAAGACTGTTCTTACTAAAGGCATCGCTGGAATTGGAAAAACCGTCTCTGTGCAGAAGTTCATTCTGGACTGGGCCGAGGGAAAAGCCAATCAGGATGTAGATTTCATGTTTGTGCTTCCATTTAGAGAGTTGAACTTGATTAAAGATCATCAGTACAGTCTTCACAGACTTCTGCTGGACTTTCATCCTGAACTTCAAGATCTGGACTCAAAGATGTATGATCAATGTACAGTTGTGTTGATCTTTGATGGTCTGGATGAAAGCAGAATTACACTGAAGTTTTCAGACAGTGAGAAAGTTTCTGATGTGACTGAGTCTTCATCAGTGGGTGTGTTGATGTCAAACCTCATGAAAGGAGATCTGCTTCCCTCTGTTCTCATCTGGATCACCACCAGACCAGCAGCAGCCAATCAGATCCCCTCAAACTACATCAACCGTGTGACAGAAATTCAGGGATTCAATGACCCTCAGAAGGAGGAATATTTCAGCAAGAGAATCAGTGATGAGCATCAAGCCAGCAGAATCATCTCACACATCAGAAAAGCAAGAAGCCTCCACATCATGTGCCACATACCCGTCTTCTGCTGGATCTCAGCCACTGTGCTTCAAAACATCCTGAAACAAGATCTCAGAGCAGAAATCCCTCAAACTCTGACTGAAATGTACATCCACTTCCTCCTCATTCAAACTTATATGAGGAACCAGAAGTATGAAGAGAGAGATCCAGAGAAACTCCTGCAGTCCAACAGAGACGTGATTGAGAAACTTGCTGAACTGGCTTTCAATCAGTTGATGAAGGGCAATGTGATGTTCTATGAGGAGGACCTGATTGAGAGCGGCATAGACGTCACTGACGCCTCAGTGTATTCTGGGATTTGCACTGAGATCTTTAGGGAGGAATCTGTGATTTATCACAGGAAGGTTTACAGCTTTGTTCATCTGAGCTTTCAGGAGTTTTTTGCAGCACTGTATGTGTTTTTCTGCTATTTACACAAGAATAGTGAAGTTCTGAAAGAGTTCCTCACAGGAAAGTCCAGAACTCAGTGTGAGAATATTCCTCTGGATGTGTTTCTGAAGGAAGTAATGAATAAAGCCTTGAAGAGTGAAAATGGACACCTGGATCTTTTCCTTCGATTCCTTCATGGCATCTCACTGGAGTCCAATCAGAGACTCTTACAGGATCTGCTGATTCACACAGAGAACAACCCAGAGAGCATGAAGAAAATAATCCAAAACCTCAAACGAGGTCAAAAAAACAATGTCAGTCCTGAAAGATGGATGAATCTGTCACACTGCTTGATTGAGATGAAGGATCATTCTCTTGTTAAAGAAATGCAGGCATTTTTAAACTCTAAAACAAAAGGAAAAAATCTTTCTCTTGCTCAATGCTCAACATTGGCAAACATGATCCTGATGTCAGAGGAGGTGATGGATGAGTTAGACCCTAATAGGTACAACATCAAATCAAAAGAGGGTAAATTGAGACTGGTACCTGCTGTGAGGAACTGCAGAAAAGCTCTGTGAGTGTGAAATATAAGCATAATTATATTTGACAGAAGTTTGGGGGTTTGTGTTCAAAAATTTTTTTTTGTAGTTTTATACGTTGTGAACATAACCATGCTACCAGTAAAACTAGTCCAACTCTAAGGCAGGTGTTGATGCCATTTTAGTCAATATAATTGGTTTAGTCAATACAATTGGCCATTTTAGTCAATATAATAAAGTACTTCATCATATATATATATATATATATATATATATATATATATATATATATATATATATATATATATATATATAGCTCTAGTCCTGGAGGACAAGTGTCCTGCTGAGTTTAGGACACTGGCCCTCCAAATTTCCTCACACAAGTGAATCTCATTCAAATTTACTTGCAAATTATAGACAGGTGTGTTTAATTAGAGTTAGAACTTAAGTCTGCAGGACATCAGCCCTCCAGGACTGGAGTTGAAGATCCCTGATGTACAAAATGTACTTTTAATTAAGTAAAATCTTTGTTTTAATTTTGACCAGAGAGTGAATGTTAAAGTAACATGATCTTTTATGGTGAATTTGGTTAACTAAGTCAGTGCTTCTCAAACCTGTCCTGGGTCACCCAACACTGGACATTTTTGATGTCTCCCTCATCTAACACACCCGATTTAACTCAGTAGTTCATTAGTAGAGACTGCAATATCTGAATTGGGTGTGACTGATGTGAGAGACATCCAAAATGTGCGATGATGGGGAATAATATATTGCATTAAAATATATTACGATATATTGAATAATGCTGAATAATGTAATGTACACGTTGAAAACACGTAATCCAAATAGTTGCCTCAATTTTTTTAGTTGAACCAAGGCAGTATTTTTTAGTTTGGAAACCTGTTGCCTTAAATTTCTCAATTATTTTTTAACACATTATCAAGCAAAATATTGCCTTGGTTTATCTCAAAAATAATTGGGGCGACTATTTGAATGAGTATTTTGTTTATATTATATTTTTATTATGTATATTTTGTTTGACCAGTTAGACTGAAGTAATACCAACAGACCTTTCCTTGTAAACTTAACCCAAATATTTTGTGTGGCAGAAACATAACTCAAGTGAAAGTAACACATGAATACACAGTGCAATAATAAATATATTGTCACATATTTTTCAATTTATGAAAAGTGACAATTCCTTGTTCATCATATTTTAATATATTAACGCAATATATTCTGTATATTTCCAGTATATTTAAACCATTTAATATATTGATCATAAATATGTGTATGGAAATATATTTCCTTTGCATAAGGGGACATCAGCACAACAGCATGCATTTTAACCAGAGTCCTTGCTGTTTTCAGGTTGGCAGGCTGTCATCTCACAGATCAGCACTGTGAAATTTTGGCCTCAGCTCTACAATCATCAAACTCCCCCCTGAGAGAGCTGGACCTGAGTAACAATGACCTGCAGGATCTGGGAGCAAAGCTGCTCTCTGCTGGAGTAAAGAGTCCAAACTGTCAACTTAAAATACTGAGGTTTGTGTTTCACACTGATGATAATTAGTACAGACCCCCGTCAAGCATGTTTAAGAAGAAAACATTTTGGGAAATAGAAAATTGTTCTGTTTTTCTCTTCATAAGCCTACCACAAATTTAACTGCCCTCTTGGGGATGTGTATACAGTGGGGTCCAAAAGTTTGAGGCAAAAAGTAAAAATGTTTAAATTCTGCACTCTTTTATCATTTATAAACATATTTTCATGACAAATGACCCTTTTGTAAGCAGTCTTTAAAATTTTACTGACCAGTCCTACATTAACCACTGTTGCTGTTTTTTTCCCCCTACGTTTTGCTTTTTTTTTTTTTTTTTACTATATTTATGAATCGTCTTTGTGTTTGGATAATTTTAAATACAAACACAAATAATCCCAAAATATGCTAATTTGTTTTTGTTGGGTCATCCAAAATAGTGACACAAGGTTTCTAGAAATACAAGTTTTTTCCCTTTAAGATATTCATGCTGTAGATTTTTCACCTTCATTTCTGTGACGTCCACCAGCTAGAGTTCTCCATAATCTCCACCAGAGGACATTCTTTCTGAGTCTTTAGCTTCTCCACCATGAACTACATCTCCCATAACCCATTGCCCAGACTCATTATGGTTTGATTACTTCTACCTGTCTATCATTTGCTTGCATAAGTTTGTCTATTTAAGCTCTGTGCTTCTACCCACTCTTTGCGAACTGTTAGTGTAAATGCTGCAGTTCTTGAGTACTTGTATCTTCGGCCAATGCATATTGGCGTGCAAGATGTGCATCTCGCGGTCTGCCCCACAGTGCGGGTATAAATATACGGAAGCAGATGCAATGCACATTCAGCTTTTTTTATTTTTTTTTAAAAATTGTTTAGTTTTATACGTTGTGAACATAACCAAGCTACCAGTAAAACTAGTCCAACTCTAAGGCAGGTGTTGATGCCATTTTAGTCAATATAATTGGCCATTTTAGTCAATATAATGAAGTACTTCATCATATATATATATATATATATATATATATATATATAGCTCTAGTCCTGGAGGACAAGTGTCCTGCTGAGTTTAGGACACTGGCCCTCCAAATTTCCTCACACAAGTGAATCTCATTCAAATTTACTTGCAAATTATAGACAGGTGTGTTTAATTAGAGTTAGAACTTAAGTCTGCAGGACATCAGCCCTCCAGGACTGGAGTTGAAGATCCCTGATGTACATAATGTACTTTTAATTAAGTAAAATCTTTGTTTTAATTTTGACCAGAGAGTGAATGTTAAAGTAACATGATCTTTTATGGTGAATTTGGTTAACTAAGTCAGTGCTTCTCAAACCTGTCCTGGGTCACCCAACACTGGTCATTTTTGATGTCTCCCTCATCTAACACACCCGATTTAACTCAGTAGTTCATTAGTAGAGACTGCAATATCTGAATTGGGTGTGACTGATGTGAGAGACATCCAAAATGTGCGATGATGGGGAATAATATATTGCATTAAAATATATTACGATATATTGAATAATGATGAATAATGTAATGTACACGTTGAAAACACGTAATCCAAATAGTTGCCTCAATTTTTTTAGTTGAACCAAGGCAGTATTTTTTAGTTTGGAAACCTGTTGCCTTAAATTTCTCAATTATTTTTTAACACATTATCAAGCAAAATATTGCCTTGGTTTATCTCAAAAATAATTGGGGCGACTATTTGAATGAGTATTTTGTTTATATTATATTTTTATTATGTATATTTTGTTTGACCAGTTAGACTTAAGTAATACCAACAGAACTTTCCTCGTAAACTCATCCCAAATATTTTGTGTGGCAGAAACATAACTCAAGTGAAAGTAACACATGAATACACAGTGCAATAATAAATATATTGTCACATATTTTTCAATTTATGAAAAGTGACAATTCCTTGTTCATCATATTTTAATATATTAACGCAATATATTCTGTATATTTCCAGTATATTTAAACCATTTAATATATTGATCATAAATATGTGTATGGAAATATATTTTCTTTGCATAAGGGGACATCAGCACAACAGCATGCATTTTAACCAGAGTCCTTGCTGTTTTCAGGTTGGCAGGCTGTAATCTCACAGATCAGCACTGTGAAATTTTGGCCTCAGCTCTACAATCATCAAACTCCCCCCTGAGAGAGCTGGACCTGAGTAACAATCACCTGCAGGATTCGGGAGCAAAGCTGCTCTTTGCTGGACTAAAGAGTCCAAACTGTCAACTTAACATACTGAGGTTTGTGTTTCACACTGATGATAATTAGTACAGACCCCCATCAAGCATGTCTAAGAAGAAATCATTTTTTGGGAAATAGAAAATTGTTCTGTTTTTCCCTTCATAAGCCTACCACAAATCTAACTGCCCTCTTGGAGATGTGTATACAGTGGGGTCCAAAAGTTGGAGGCAAAAAGTAAAAATGTTTATATTCTGCACTGTTTTATCATTTTATTAACATATTTTCATGACAAATGACCCTTTTCTAAGCCCTGTCTTTTAAATTGTACTGACCAATCCTACATTAACATTACATTACATTACATCCTAATTTTTTTCCGGACGTTTTTCTTTTTTGCTTTGTGTTTGGGTAATTTTAAATACAAACAAAAATACTCCCAAAATATGCTAATTTATTTTTGTTGGGTCACCCAAAATAGTGACACAAGGTTTCTAGAAATACAAGTTTTTTCCCCCTTTTCCAAATCTTTGAACCATTCATGCTGTAGATGTTTCTGTGACATCCACCAGCTCGATCTCCACCAGAGGTCATTCTTTCAGACTCTTTCACCTCTGTGCGGGAAGAGGGGCTCCTGTCTTGCGGGCGGAGATCGTAGTCCTACTGGCGAAGGACTCTATAGAGCCCGTCCCTCCAGCAGAAATGAAGACAGGGTTTTACAGCCCCTACTTTATCCTTTGGCATATGGCATCCACAGCCGCTTCTATATGCTTTTGAGTTTGATGTAAACTTTTTTTATTATTTTAGAACCTCCAGACCGAAATCTAAAATCATCTCCATTTCTGACATGCTCACAGAATAATTTTGTCTTGTTGGGAATGTTTGTCCCTGTTTTTGTTTCAGTTCTGTTTTTATTTAAAATCTTGTTTATTCTGAATATTTGTGTTTGGTGTGAAAGAACTTTAATGTTCAACAGCAGAGATTGTGTCGATCACTACTGCTTTTGTGTGTGAGACTGTCATTGACTGTCAATGATTTTGGACACTAACATGAACACTATTGTTATAGATCATCTGGATGTTTTATGACTGAGGAAGGTTGTGCGGCTCTGGCGTCAGCTCTGAGTTCAAACCTTTCACACCTGAGAGAGCTGGACCTGAGTCACAATGACCTGCAGGATTCAGGAGTGAAGCTGCTCTGTGTTGGACTGAATAGCCCAAACTGTCAACTCATCATACTTAGGTTTGTGCTTCATAGAAAATAAATAAAAAATTAGAAAATTTAAAAAGTCTAAAAATGACAGAAACATTTTAACTGATTTGTGGTAGTGTAATTAATACACGGTTTGATTCCATTATGCCAATTATATAATACCGTATTTTCCGGACTATAAGTCGCATCAGTCAAAAAATGCGTCATGAAGAGGAAAAAAACATATATAAGTCGCACTGGACTATAAGTCGCATTTATTTAGAATTTTTTTTCAGAAAATCCAAGACCAAGAAAAGACATTTAATCTGGAAAGGCAAGTTATTCAACTACACAGTAGCACACAGAACAACAGGCTGAATAGGTGTCCGGTATGTTAACGCAACACATTAACAGTTCTTCAGCTACACAATAGCATAAAGAACATATACCTGGGAGGCTGAATAGGCTAAATTAACATAAGCCAGCGAGTCTAACAAGCAAGTTACCAGTAAACAAGTTCACCAAGCTCCCGCGATCTCATTCCACATCATTTTCTTCATCCTTGGTGTCGCTTCTGAACAACTCCGCCAACTAGAGCGCCCTCTCGCGGCTGTAGACGGTAATGTTTTCTCTTGGTTCATCTCAGTCTAAATTAATTTTGATATATAAGTCGCACCTGACTATAAGTCACAGGACCAGCCAAACTATGAAAAAAAGTGTGACTTATAGTCTGGAAAATACGGTAATCTTCTGTCAATTAAGGCTAAAGTCTGTCATGATCTGACATGTCATGATATTAACCCTTAAAAGACCTATAATATTTTTGGGGCACCTGACTCTGTACTTTTCTTTGTTTTTCTAACCCATTATAGCAGTCAGCATAAAGTGCCATATATCATTTTAACCTATTCACACGTAAGTTTTAAATATTCTGGCTGACCCCCAAGTGTGAGTTTTTCAAGGAAATTATTTCTGTTATTTAGAATGCATCACTTTATTGTTTCCATGGTGACACAAAGCAGCTACAATAGCGCTGAATGACTGATGATCTTTTTTATTCAAAATAGTCACAAATTTATTATTATTATTGATATTCCGATTGTCAAATAAGTTCAAGTGGATGTTTTGTTGTTTAAACACTTTTATAACGAGCGCAAAAAAAATGACTTGTAAAAATCATATTATGATAATTACTGTCAGTAAATGGCTGAAGTGTTGTATGAATCCATATACATTTGGATATTTATTTAGACATTATCCAACTAATATCTTTCTAAGTTTGGTACAGGGATAGGAATCAACAAAAATGCCCCTGAAATTTAAGACAAGGATGCAAAAATGTAACCCTGCATTATTAAACAAATTGTATTATGGCTGTGGCGATTAAAGTGGAATGTGAAAATAAATGAAGAGTCAATTGCGGCAATACATTTAAATCATACTTGAATAAATTGAAATCTGAGGCCTGTTACCATTGGTGGACAAAGTACACATATTAAGTATCTGTACTTTACCTATCATACTTGAATAAAAGTACAGATACTAAAATAAAATATTAAAATATTACTCCAGTAAAAGTATTAAGTATTCCTTTTCAATTTTGCTTGTGTAAAAGTACAAAAGTACTTGATTTTTAGTATATTGAAGTATTAAAAGTTAAAAAAATAATTATTATTAATTAAATTATTAGTTATTTAATGTTTATTTTTAAATTTTGTATACTTTTATACTTTATATTTTATACTTCATATTAATTTGATGATAACACTACAATGAGGTTTCTCCTCTGTTTTTAACCATTCATATTTAAAGAACCTACACATAAAAGGTAAACCACAAACCCCAAATAAAGGTCACAATCTGCTGCTGGGTCATTTAGTAAAATGAAATAAATGAAATCCATGTGATGTTTGTCTTTCACTCTGATAATCAGTTTAAATGAGTACAATGAATGAGTGCTATCTGTCACTGCTAATGTCTTTAAAGTCCACATGAACTGAAATTTGTGACCGTTTTCTTACTCGAACGGAATATTAAATGAGATAAAAGTAGAGGTCCGGTTCTTGATTTTAGCACCCCTTCTCTCCATCTCTAGCTCACAGTATACTGATGGTTGGAGGAGGTTTAAGGATGGTCAGCCCAAGCCATCAAACTGACGTCATCAGAGAAAAAACACATTCAAAATTGGAAACAAATTGTCATATTTTGATTAAAAATTACAAAGACTGTCTTGCATCGGGAAACTGTTTTGTATTGCTCCTGCATCACATTATAAAAACTGCATTAATGACAAAGAACTGATTAAGATATTACAACAATCTATCAGTAAAGGCAAACAGCTTGTCTTCTACTTTGGTGTCATAATTTATGATTTTATTTATTCTGCTTTTAGCACTGTCAATTGGAGAATGCTGAACAACGCTGAATTAGAGGGGGATGAGTCAAAGTGAAATATCCCAATATAGTGTTACCCCTGGTTACACAGACAATGCTAATGCTAGTCCCAGACTAAAATGCATGTTTGAGCTGGTTAAACTGCTTCCTTGTTTTGTCACAAGATGCACACCAGTAATGTTTTTTTCTAAGGCACATTTATAAAAGCTTCTTAAATTTCTTAATTGAACTAAGGCCTAATCCTGGCTTAATCTAAGACCTGTGAAACCAGGCCTTAGTGAATAAATAGTTTGTAAATAGTGACTGCCGACAAATTAGTGTACAGAGTTTATTAAAAGAAAATTAAGGGGATTGGGCACTTTGTATTCACAATTATTTTTTCTGAATAATTGTTCAGTTCTTTGACAAAGACAAGATAACAAAACATTCGGGACTTTATTGAAAACATTCAAGGCTTCAACCCTGTTTGTCCACCTCTAGCGCAGCCCCTGCCTCAGGCTATATTTTAACTGTACATCTCTAAAAATGAAGCACACTAACATGAACACTTGTTGTTGTAGATTATCTGGCTGTATGGTGACAGAGGAAGGTTGTGCTGCTCTGGCATCAGCTCTGAGTTCAAACCCTTCACACCTGAGAGAGCTGGATCTGAGCTACAATCACCCAGGAGATACAGGAGTGAAGCTGCTCTCTGATACACTCAAACATCTGGACAAACTCAAGTATGTAGAGCAGTAACAGTCATCATGTATGATGTGTATTTGAGTGTTAAATTTGAGAAAGACTGAGTTTTCCTTTTAGAGTCTCTTTATTTTGTGGTTGTCATGAGATGATACTTTTGTTCTCAAAATGACTTAGACTGTACATTAATGTATTGCTCTATCCTATTATTGCATACCGCAAATAATGTTCAGAAATATTACAACACATAATTATCTTTCATAATAAATTAACAGACATAGAGATTTAACATGATGACATCATAATAATAATAATAATAATAATAATATGATTATATGCCTTCAGTCATAGATAATTTTTTTTATTCCACCTGCTCCATTAAAAAAAAAAGTCATAATTTATTAGGGCACTGATATGACAGAAGTTATCATCACTGAGTGAACCTAATTTAAACATATTTGTCACAATGAGCAAATTTTCACACGTGTTACTGTTATTTTCATATTCTCTATTCAAAAAGCTTCAAAATGATGTATGATTTGTTGGAATCAGACAAAAAAATGACACACCTGTTTGAAGTCAATAGAGTCAGCAAAGTCAATTTTGAGAAAAATCGAGTTAAAGTTTTCTGAAAGTTCCAAAACAAAATCACCTTAAAACCTTAAAATCCCTGGTAATACCACCAAACTTGGCACACACCAAGTCAAAACCAAATATCTGTAGGAAAAATATAGATTTTTTTTTTCAGGATAACACAATTGTTTGATTACCATTGAGACAGACAGCCTATATATTAAGACCTACTGTAATGCACAGATGTAATATAATGTTACACATCAGATGTTTTTCCCCAACAGTTAACCGAACATTCACTTAAGACATAACAGATAATGTTTGAGTGAATACTCGCCAAGACAGACATTTTGAAATACTGTAATTCTGGGTGTATGTGTATATCGGGATCGCGCGCTGTCTGAGGCGTCTTTCTGCGCACACTTTAGATCTGTCAGTCAGCGAGAATACGATCGTTCTGTTTACATCAGCATGAGTTTGAAAATCACATGTCATTGGTTCAGACTCATGCCACTGAGAATTCGCTATGAATATTCACAAAGTTGAAATGCTGTGCTTTAAAACAATACCAAACTTGTACTGAGAGGAAGCGCCAGTCATCGAAAAGTGAGCAGAGAAAACTGCATTTTGTCACGGATTGAAGGAAAGGTAGGCTACTCCTCTCAGAAAACGTACAAATAAAGATAGTTTTAGATGTTTAATTGCTATTTGGAGCGTTGGGATCGCTAGAGAGGGCTTAATGAACTAATTTTTTGTGAAAACCTCAAATTCGGCCAAAATGTACATTTTTTTCACTTATTTTGCCTGTAGTTCATAATAGGGTTGTGCCGATAGACAATAGTATCGTGTATCGACGATAGACAGAGATATCGCCGATGGCAGATGCCTTTGACGATATCAATACGATAATTGGCTCGTTTTCCCATTAATGTATTAAATCATTATTATTATTATTATTATTATTATTATTATTATTATTATTATGAAGCTAGTATAGTTATTAAATTAATTAGGAACTACAATTATATTTGCCTTGCCTAAATTCATAACGACATCACCACATAACCACACTTGCGACATCACCGACGCGCGCATATGAGGACTCCTCAAAGAAAATGTTTTTAAAACAGACTAAAAAAACTACACCCCACAACAAAATTTAATTGCAAGGTGATCCATTCACAAATTGTCAAGAGTGCTTGTTTTAACAGACGCATCATTCTTATACAGAGCCAAGATGAAGACGCGGCATCGTTGTTTGTCAGTATTTTGTTTCCATAGCACATTAACAAAATATTTAATGACACTGATAACACTAAAAACAATACAATTACAAAATATTAATTATAGCCTAATAATATCAATAAAATTATACAGGCCGCCTAGGCCTAATAAAAGTCTTTAGTTCACGAAGCATCTGTGAAACTCTGCCATCTGTAAAAATAACAAGCAACTTCAAACTTGTTTAACAAGAAATATTCTTCAAATTTTTTCACTGTCAATAATGTAAGTCCACAAGAGAAATATTAAGCCAGTAAATTGATAGTTGCTGTACCGTTATATCCACCGTCGTCTTTGAGAGAACGCGCCGTTAATGCAGTGAAAGCTCAGTCCGTTTCTGCTTTCATTTTCAGGGAATGAGCGCGTTTACATGCACGTTATTAACTCGATTATGCTGAATAAACAGACAATGCATGTGGTCATGTAAACGCATTAACCCGTTTTCCTTTATCAGAGTCAAGTCATAGGTTTAAGTATAACCAATCGACTTTTAGATTTTTGCCTCTGATTTCTCCCGGCATTTAAAACCCGCGTTATTTGGGCTTATTGAAGTGCGGTGCGCATAAGTGAAGTGCATCCAGACAGAGAGAGCACTGGTAGGAGGACATATATCGCAGACTGCAACACTTTTTTTTGACCCAAGAAATTAAAAGGTGTTCTCATCTCGTGCAGAAGTAGCCTACAGGCAAAATGCTGCATCTGTAACGGCATGAGAGGATAATGTGTGTCCGTAAATTTCCCGCTGACATGTTGAAATACTCTGAGTCAGATACAAGAATGATTAGGATCTTTTTTTACCTCACTATACCGGGAAATAACCTGATTTAGCCTATTAATAAACACTCCACCTTTGCTAGCAAAATAGAAAAAAATTCTCATATTTAAAACGAAGTAATAAAACAAGCAAATTGAGTAAATAAGCAAGTTAATAATCAAATAAGTAAGCCCCGCCCCCCTCACGATAATATCGTGTATCGCCGATCTCACAGGCTGACGATAAGACGATATGAAAATGGAGCATATCGCCCAAGCCTAGTTCATAATTAGTCTGTGCACATTTTGACTTAATTTGCCAGCAGGGGTCACATTTGTTTACGTCTGTAAGTCTTTAATGATAGAAAATTACTGTGTGCAGCTGTAACACTCTTTTTATATCCATGTGTATGTTTGTACCCAAAAGACATGATACAAACAAAACAAACAAACAAACAAATATGTTAAATGAATATTAAAGGTACAATATGCAATAATTTTTTGCCGCTAGAGGGCGCTACATTCCAAACAACAACAACGGCGTAGCTTGATGACGATGTGAAGGAGCGTGGAATGATGGGAACTGTCGTTTTTAACTCCACCGTGGATGTAAATCAGTCAGACGGGAATCGAAAAATCATGTTCATGGATGAGGTTAAGTTCTATTTTTATAATGACATGCTTTTTGTGGCGAGGGGGGCGTGGTTCAGCGCGGTCTGTAATGGGAGAGAGAAGAGACAAGCAGGACGCAAGTAGGTCAAGTGCAAATGACGAACACCTGTGTCTTATTGCCGTGATCCGCATGGAGAGACCGCTTATAAGCTGCGCTGGAACAAGAGAGAGACTGAAGAGAAAATTGGATGCAGAGAAATAAAACCGGTGGATCCGAGCTCTCATTTTCGGTTGCCACGGTGAATGCGCGTTGTGCACGACTTTTGTTTGTTTTGTTTTGCTTTATTTTAATAAAGTACGAGTCCCAGTCACGCCGACCCCTGTCTTCTTCCTTCCTGACTCTTGAACCTCATCACACTCTTATTTCATTAAAATGAATTAACCGGAAGAAAAGTAAGGTTTAATACTACATTGGTTGTCATAGATGCTAATGTATGTCGAATTCATTGTTGTGATAACGCTGCGCAGTTTTACGTGTTCTAAACAATTGTTGTAAAAGTACATTTGAACATACCCACATCATTTGCCAAAATACTGATTAAAAGGATAGTTCACTTTGAAATTAAATTTTGGTATGTTTTAGCTTACCTCAAGGGCATCCAAGATGTAGGTGTCTTTTTTTCCGCAGTAGTTTCAATTTTGATATTTTTAGGTCAAACCGTTCTTGTCTGTCAGTCATATAATGCAGGTCTATGGTCACCACCTCAAAGAGCATGCACAGAAAACGAACAGTATTTATATCGTTTTTACCTTTTGTACACAGCCACGTCCAAGTGATCTGATCTGACGTGTACGCAGACTGGTGCATAGATATATACACTAGATGTCGCCTTGGCTACGGACTTCGTTCAATGAACTGCCGTCGCCAAGGCAACATCTAGTGTATATATCCATGCACCAGTCTGCGTACACGTCAGATCAGATCACTTGGACGTGGCTGTGTACAAAAGGTAAAAACGATATAAATACTGTCTGGGTTGATTTAAAGCGGTTTACAAACGACCTGCAAACGACCTGCGTTTGGTTGGTTTACCGCTATACCGCGGGAATTTCTTGCTTTTCAACCGCGGTAAGAAAAAATCCATACCGTCCCAGCCCTAATGCTAACAGCAGGTGGGGGTCCGCTAATCAGTGGCGGCGCCCGGGGAAGCTTCAATATTTTATGAAACCCTGCCCCCCTGGGGGGAACGCGCGTGCACGCAGATAGTTTTACCTGGATTTCCAGCAGATGTTAGACAGCTACAGATTCGTCACAGCCATTTTTCACGGATCCATGATTAAAAACGTATGTTTCACCAGTTGTACACTAGTATGCATAATAAAGCGATGTTCGTGCATGTTCCTGCGTATTTGATGCAATTTCAAAGAAGTTTAACATACTTTAGTGTCAAGCTCAGAAACCACGCCTATGTTAACATGGGGCATTCGGTTTCATTGGATGAACAGACTTGTCAGTGCACTTCAGAAGACGAATCTTCTTCTCAACATTAATGCATCATATTTTCTGTATTTTTTTTGTGTTGTCATGAGTTCTAATCACAAATAACAACAGATGTAGATTAAATTAAAGTAGCTAGGCTACCTAAAAGAAACATAAATTACAAAGTCATTTACATTTTTTTCAACAAGTTGCATTTATTGATCTGCATATAGCCTAATTTTATAATGGATCTATTATTTTTATATAAAAACACTTATCAGCTTATTTTACGCTGCTGATTATATTAAGATCTATTTTCTGTACAACCAGCTCTGACGCCTCTGGATCCTTTTCCCTGGACATAAAGCAGCTATGCTTATAGGGTCATGAAGTTAATTATCTCACGAACTTGTAACATTTTCAACAGATTTATAAAATAAAATAAAATAAATAAATAAATAAAAAATAAATAAATAAATAATTATTTAAATTAAGTGAATTACATTGTATCGAGCTTTCCTGTAGCTCAAACAGAGCGTTAGCACTTGCAACGACAAGTTCATGGGATCGATTCCCAGGGAAAGCAAGAACTGATAAGAATGTAAATGTGTACCTTGAAATGCAATGTAAGTTGCTTTGGATAAAAGCGTCTGCCAAATGTGTAAATGTACATTATGCTCAGTAGGAGCATGAACTTGAATGTTGTGTATCTAATGTCTTGTATTGGACATGTAGAGAACACTTTGTTTTTAGTGATTAAAGTCCTGTGAAAAACACTGAGAGGCGACCACAAATTGTATTACTGAAATAAGCAAAACATATGATATAGTGATAATGAATTATTATAAATATATACTGAGATATAACAATACTCTCTAAAACAATAGGAAATGCTTTATTGTTTGAAATGCTTTTAACAAAAGAAATATGACACAATGGTCTATCAGTTTTATAAATAAAATTTAATGGGTGTGGGCCTCTTTTTATGTAATATAAATTTAAATTATGCCAGTTCTCTCCATTTGACTGGTACCATGAATCTCATTAACATATTATCTTTACTTGTCATTCATCACATCATGTGCTTTCATTGTTGTCGTCTGCTAACCGTTAGGAACAGATTAAAAGGTCTATAAATTAAGTGTCGTTGTTAGGCCATATACTGCCACAGCAAATGGATGCAATTAAAGTTAGACAAATCAAAAACTTATAACCAATATCCCGATCGCTGCTCAAGAAAGGAGCGTGATTATATAAAGAGGAGATGTGAACATTTCACAATGAAGGGTGATGGTGTGTTAAATTGTTCTTAAAAAGATAATACAACTGTGACATTTATTTACTAATATAACATGATTGTATTAGATGGAGAGCAGCATAGGTATGAAGGCCAAACTGGCCAATGGGTAAGAAAAATGTATACATATACATTGCAAAACAAGTAACTGTTCTTCATTAACATGTAACTTAGTCTATAGTTTGTTCTTCCTTAGATTGAATGTTCAGGATGTTGAAGGTGGGACTGTGTGGTCAGACCTTCCACTGTTGGCAAATACAGCTGTCCTGCATGCATGCACATTTGCCTATTTGCACATTTGCCTATTCTTCCTTTTGTTATTGTTACTTTCATACCTGTTAGCTAATGAATATGTCTGTTGAACATTCCCCTGAATAAATGCTGTGGGTAATTCACTGGATCCATAAGCTATGGCTTCTCAATTTTCACCACTCTTTAGGAACATTTATGGAGTGTAGCCTACTGTATGCTTTATGCTTTAACTCATTCCTCAGTAACATTAAAATAAATAATAAATAAATGCTTGACATCCCTTTAACCACAGCAGTATTGCTGCTCAATTTAAATTAAGCCACAAATTGGCATCATAACAATAATCTGCGAATACACACGCACTGCAAAGACACAATGCCAATAGCATAATTTATTTAATCTACTAACTGTTGTCATCAGATATTCAATTTAATTGAAACGAATGTAACAAAATAATGTGGGCGTGGTCTGTGTGTGTCGTGAAATTAAAACACATTAAAACTTCCCTTAAATGCGTCTGAAACATTCAGCGGAGCAGCGACAGAGTAAACAACAGTGTCCTAATATGATACAAACATTTTCCAATAATGTGGAAAGCTTTTAAATCTGCTCAGTGAAAAATTCGCTGTGACGAATCTGTAGCCGTCTAACATCTGCTGGAAATCCAGGTAAAACTATCTGCATGCACGCGCGCGTCCCCACTCCACCGTTACAACGGCACAGATGCGCGAGATGGTCGAGCACATCCCTTTAAACAGACATCAGTGGAAAGTTTGTAGCTAGTCCAGTCGGATGTCAATGGCAATGAAAATAAAACGAGGCATGTTGCTTATTATTAACGTTAACTGACGAGAGAGAGAGAGCGCGAGAGAAGGAGAGCGCGAGAGCGCGCACTTCTGTTGAATGCTCTTGATTGCTGATCGTTCACTCAGCACGTGTCATTTGGATTAAAACGAAATCGTATATGTAAGTAAAGTAAAACATGAACTGTTACCTGATTTATGTATAACGAGTGGTTCCCTACATTATTACAGGACGTTTGAAGACGTCAAGAAGTTTAATGAATGCAAACTTCCGAAGCGCGCGCCCGCAAACCAACGTCTTGATAGACAGCGCGCGAATACTGAATTGAATTGTCTTTTTTTACGTCTTGCGCTTAAACGGACGAATTCCGTACGAAGTTCATGTAAAAACGCCCGTCTTGGTGAGTATCCTAGTAAACAAAGTCGGTTATATCTCAAGTAAACAACATAGCCATGTTCAAATGCGGTCCATCGTTCGGTCTTAAAGGGACAGCAGTCTAATAATCCTGCTACTGTGTTTTAATGTTAATCAAAGGACAAATAAATTACTCACTGCTCTTGACTAAATAGGCTACCCTTTTCAACTTTACAAAAATATCCATCTATATTTAACTTAGACAGTAATGAATATGATTTTTTTTTTCACATTTGATGACTTTATTCAAATTTCTGTATGTTAGATCTACCCGAAAAACTCTAAAACACTATTTCATTTGTAGCCTTTCTTTGTTCTATTGTATTTATTTGTCCTATTTGTAATTCGATTATTTGTTCTCATTTTGTTACTGACTGCTTACTTGTCTTTAATAATGTTTTAAATTCACATAAATTAGGCTGGCAGTTTTTGTTGCATCAAAATTGGATTAAATAATTGATATTTCACTGGTGTCTAAACATTTGTACCACTGACCCGATCCTCAGCACTGAGCCCTGCTGAAGCTGCTCTAAATATGTGCTGTGCTATTAAATGAAAGATAAAATATGATAGAGCAATAGAATGAACAGTGACAGTAACAGAAGCTCATACAAATGCATTTTAGCAGGCTTAAAGGGTTAGTTCACCCAAAAATGAAAATTCTGTCAGTAATTACTCACCCTCATGTTGTTCCAACCCTGTCAGACCTTCGTTCATCTTCGCAACACAAATTAAGATATTTTTTATCAAATCTGAGAGCTGGATCACTCCTCCATAGGCTTCTAAGACATTATAACTTGCTGGCCCAGAAAAGTTATTAAAGAGATCGTTAATATAGTGTTTTAGCGCAGCGCGTCTGTGTTGTACGTCACACGTAGGCTCACTATTGGCCGACGCTGGTCATGTGTGTGATGCGTGTGACGTACAACACAGACGCGCTGCGCAGTTATACTACTATTATAATGAAGACAAAAGTATAATTAGTGCCATAACCGGGCCGGAGAGATGTGAATGTGTGCAGGAGAGACTGAGACTGAGACTGAATGGGGCTCGTTTACACCACAAAACAATAGAGACAATACACTAAATGGATGCTTAGAAAATGACAATAAACATTAGTTAGTGTTTTAGAGTCTTCTCAAAATAAGATCTTGAAAAACATTTAATAAAAGTGTCAATAAATATAAATATAACATGGTCAGAAAAATACATTTCTAATAACTTTACAAAACTTTGAAGCTATTTAAAACTATTGTAATTTCATTATGACTATTTAATTCTGACTTTACAATAAACTGCCAAGTGTCTGCTTTCAAATGAGTCCATACTTGTGCTTTTAGTGCAAAGGCTTCATGAACTGTTAATTAAACTGTTTTAGTTTGAGTTTGGCATTTCTGGGGATTTTATCAAAAGCAGCCGACAGGTTTTAAATGAAGATTAAATAAGTGCTAATGAAGCTTTGGCTCGTCTCCTGAGGCCACAAGAGGGCGCAATGAGCAAAATATTAATGTACTGCATTCAATTGTTTATTCAAAGCTATAAAATAAAATAAAAAATAAAATAAAAAAGTCCATAATGTTTAAACTTACATTTATAAATTAAATATAATTTCATAAATTGCATAAACAATTATGAACCAAACAGCATCATGTATTTATGCATATTTAAGAGAAAGAGCTGAAGCGTCGATCACACAGATTACATTAAAAACACATGAGATGCAGTGGAATAAAAAAATCCCCATAAAGTCTCGAGTCACATGTGACCCTGGACCACAAAACCAGTCACATGGGTCAATTTTTTTAAATTGAGATTTATACATCATCTGAAAGCTGAATAAATGAGCTTTCCATCAGGACAATATTTGGCCGAGACACAACTATTGAAAATCTGGAATCTGAGGGTGCAAAAAAATCGAAACATTGAGAAAATCTCCTTTAAAGTTGTGCATTAATGTTCGTGATTGTGTTGCATTCACTCACAAAAATAAATGTTTTATATATTTACGGTTGGAAATTTACAAAATATCTTCATGGAACATGATCTTAATATCCTCATGATTTCTGGCATAAAAGAAAAATGGATAATTTTGACCCGTACAGTGATTGTCGGCGATTGCCACAAATATACCCGTGCGACTCGTGACTGGGTTTGTGATCCAGAGTCAAATAAAGTTGAACCTCTTTTAACTTTACATGGTTTTCTGAACTCTTGTGAGAGACTCGAGTGCAACAGTCAAAGTTTTCTGTCTAGAAAATGCTCAAAATATGTGTTCTGTGTGAATGGTTTGGTTTCGGTTTTGACGTAATCAAGATTTTGTCCGCTTTGAGCTTCTCTATTTCTCTAATATGTTGAATGAACAGCAGCTGCGAACAAAACATTAATACGCAACAATGACACTTACATAAACATCATCCTCATCTTGTGCACCACTGAGAGTCTCCTAAAACTCTAATGCACCGTTTCTGCATTCGAATGTGGATTTGTATTTTAAATTCGACGAATAATCGTGTCCTTTTTATTCACTATCATCTCATCGCAGAACAACAGCGGCCCTCAGTTCAGCGTGTGTCCGTGTGTCTGATGTCACTAAACCTCGTGTGAACATGAATTACTCATGAAGAAATAACTCTAGGCTTTATGGGCTTTCTTTGAGAAGAACTTCAGATTGTCCAGAGCAGTTTGTGGAAATAAATCTGTAATTTATCAGTATTTTATTTGATCTTCTGCTTATTCTGTCTTATTTTGGACTGAGATATTTTCTCTTCATCTTTATTCACTCGAGTTCAGTTTTAAAAAAGCGAGATATATTAGAGATTAGATCGACCCGGACGCCGAATCCCTGCCAGAAGAAACGAGTCTTCATTCAGCCGAGAGTTTGACTGAGAGAGACAGAAGCCGGAGACGAAGAGATGACGATAAAAAGAGCCGTTTATACAATAATCTCAGTAGCGCATGTTTCAATATTCACACTTCGTCCGACTAGAACAAATGATCAAATGTTATTATAATAAAGCAGAATCAGTGTAAGATCAGAGTTTCTCAACATCGTCCTGTGACGCTCAACACTGAAACATGAAGACAAACATCACTTCAAACACTCAATCATGAGATTAAACTACAGAAGGAAAATTATTATAATATAAATATAAATGCATAAAATGGCATAAATTAATAATAATAATAATATGATTAAATAATAAATGATGTAAATCTGTGTTCTAGTGTGGATCACGGAGGAGAGTTCATGATGACAGCAGGACCCCGAAAATGTAAGTCCAGAAACACAGATTTAGTGTGTGTTGTTGTAAATGTTGCTGTTGTAATGTGTGTGTTCTTGTGTTCAGATGCCGTTGATCTCACACTGGATCCAAACACAGCACACACTCGTCTCGCTCTGTCTGAGGAGAACAGAAAGGTGACGCTTGTGGGAGAGAGTCAGTCGTATCCTGATCATCCAGAGAGATTTGATCATCCTCAGGTTCTGTGTGGAGAGAGTCTGACTGGACGCTGTTACTGGGAGGCTGAATGGAGTGGAGATGATCCTCATATATCAGTGTCATATAAAGGAATCAAGAGGAAAGGAGGAAGTTTTGACTGTGTGTTTGGATATAATCAGAAGTCCTGGAGTCTGAGCTGCTCTGATCACGGATTCACTGTCTGTCACAATAATAACTCCACTGCTGTTTCTGCTGGTTCAGGATCCTGTAAGAGAGTAGGAGTGTGTGTGGACGTGTCGGCCGGCACTCTGTCCTTCTACAGCGTCTCTGACACACACACACTCACACACTTACACACATTCACACACACATTCACTGAACCCCTCTGTGCTGGATTTAGACTTAATAATTATAACTCTTCAGTGTCTCTGTGTCACATTAAACACACACACAAACTAATGTAACTAACTAACTGACTTACACACTCACACACGCACAACTAACTGACACGCACACACACAACTGACTGACACTCACACACACAGAGAGACACACACAGACACACACAACTGACTGACACTCACTCACACACACATAGACACACTCAACTGACTGACACACTCACACACACACACAACTAACTGACACACACAACTGACTGACACACTCACACACACACAACTAACTGACACATACACACACACACAACTGACTGACACACACATTCACTGAACCCCTCTGTGCTGGATTTAGACTTAATTATAACTCTTCAGTGTCTGTGTCACATTAAACACACACACACACAACTGACTGACACACACACACACACACACATTGATTGACACACACACACACACAACTGACTGACACACACAACTGACTGACACTCACACACACAACTGACTGACACACACAACTAACTGACTGACACTCACACACACAACTAACTGACACACACACACAACTGACTGACACACACACACACACATTGATTGACACACACACAACTGACTGACACACACAACTAACTGACTTACACACCAACACACGCACAACTGACTGACACTCACACACACACAGACACACTCACACAACTAACTGACACACACACACACAACTGACTGAAACACACACACACACACACACAACTGACTGACACACACACAACTGACTGACACACACACACATTGATTGACACACACACAACTGACTGACACACACACAACTAACTGACTGACACTCACACACACAACTAACTGACACACACACACAGACACACACAACTGACTGACACACTCACACACACTCAACTGACTGACTCACTCACTCACACACACAACTAACTGACACACACACACAACTGACTGACACACACACACACATTGATTGACACACAACTGACTGACACACACAACTAACTGACTTACACACTCACACACGCACAACTGACTGACACTCACACACAGACACTCACACACACAACTAACTGACACACACACACAACTGACTGAAACACACACACACAGACACACAACTGACTGACACACACACAACTAACTGACACATACACACGCACAACTGACTGACACTCACACACTCACAACTGACTGACACACACGCAACTGACTGACACACACACGCACACACAACTAACTGACACATATACACATACAACTGACTGACACTCACACACAGACACACAACTGACTGACACACACAACTAACTGACACATACATACACAACTAACTGACTGATACACAAACACACACACAACTGACCGACACACAACTGACTGACACACACACACACACAACTAACTGACACATACACACACAACTAACTGACACATACACACACTCACACACACAACTAACTCACTGACACACACACACACACACAACTGACCGACACACAAACACAACTGTCTGGCGCACACACACACACACACACACACACACACACACACACACAGAGAGAATTCTTAAACCCCCTTTAAGAATATCAGAGATTTGTAGAGAGTTAGGAATTAGTTTCCTCTAAACCACAGTGGTTACATATATAGCTGTCCTCATAAACCACATATACCAGTGTGTGTGTGTGTGTGTGTGTTTTCTGGGTTTTTGTTGTTTCTTTGTGTAAATATGTTATTATATATTTGACTCTGTTGATTCTGTGAGGAAGACGAGCAGAGCTGATCTTCATGAAACTGTTGAACTTGTTTTAATGCATATAATTATTGTTTAATACATAAATATAAGATCAAGGCAAATTCTGAATTGGGTGAATCTCACAAAATATTTTCACCCCAAAACGAAAGTGATTAAATAAGAAATTATATTTTGCTAATATATATATTGTGAATGAATATATTGTAAAGTGTAATTTATTCCTGTGATCAAAGCTGAATATTCAGCATCATTACTCCAGTCTTCAGATGATCCTTCAGAAATCATTATAATATGAAGATTTGATGATCAAGAAACACAACAGTCATGTTACTTCATATTTTTGTGGAAATGGTGATACTTTTTTTGTAACATTGTAAAAGACTTTGCTCTGTTTAGATCAATTTAATGCATCCATTCTGGGAAAAAAAAAAACTTTTTAAAAAGAAAAGTTATAAATGCACTTTGCGATTAATGCACTTTTCTTGACCAAAACTTTTGAACTGTACTGTATACTATGACAATCAAAGAATAAAATCACTATAGAAATCAGTGTGTTCTTTTTTTTTTCTGGCCAGGATATTTTATTTGTTCTTTGCATCACTTTGTCTTTTTTGCTCCTGTATTGATTTGAAAAGTCTCGTCATCCCGAACGCTAGATGGCGGTCGCGATTCATTAATTACACGCACAACTCGGTAGGGCACTAGTGTGTGTGTGTGTGTTAGTTTGTATATAAACCGATCTGAGCGATGGCTGGTTCGCTAGTTTGTCTCGGGTGTTTGGGTCAGTTAGCAGCGCGCGAGGCTCGTGTCTCATTGTTGAACACATGCGCGCGCAGCGTCCCGCCTTCATCTGCAGTGTTTGCCAAGACAAATCACTGTTATTAACGCGCAAACAACAGCAAAGTATCAAACTTTTACGTGTAACCAGAGAATGTCTGCTTACTTCCGGTTTCTGGACTGGCTGCAGTAACACGTCTCTGTCCATGCGGGGGCGCTCGCAGGCGAGTGCAGAATGAATGAAGGTCTATGGCGAAATACCCCTCAAAATCCACTTTTCTCAGGATATAATTTTTTGTCTAGTAATTTGAATGTTGTATTCGAAAGGAGATGCAAAGAAATTTTACATTGCTGGGTGTTAGATTTTTTAGAGTCACTTAGAGTAAAAAGTATTTTAAAATGTCAATGACGTCATACACATCGTACGACCAGACATACAGCTTTACGGCAATCCTTCAGTCACTTTGGTGCTTTCGCGCTCTGCACTTTCTTTTCACTCGAGGCATCGACAACACAGCTGACACAGGTAAATACACGTGCTAGAAGAGTTTTTGTTTTGTTTGTTTCTGGTCCCGCTTCGGATGCCACGATGCCATCAAGCGGTATCTCTGGTCGTAATCAGTCCTTCACTGACCAATCAGCGTTCATTAGCAGAATGCTAGCGTGTTATGGGCAACAACAACTCAACCTGTAAGAAATCGAAAGGACATAAATACTCGTTCATTCAACTTTCGACCTATAACCCATGTTGAACTTGCAAAACCTACAATAAAATCTGAGATTTCTCAACGGCAATCGGGTGAAAGATACACATTTAGCCGTATAGCCCCATAGACTCCCATTCAATCTGCACTCGCCCGCGATCACCTCCAGTGGAATTCTAATGGAACTGCAACCAAGATCGATACAATGGGGCTAATAGGAAGTGCCAAGGCTCTCCGTAGACGGGCTCTGGTGTAATTATTAGTAGTGCTGGGTATTATTGACACACATCTCACGATTCGTTTCGATTTAGATTCACAAGCTTGCAATTCGATTCAGTTTCAGTTATCAAGGAAAAAAGTCTCTCAGTTAATGCTGTTCACTATTTAGGGAACCCTGTCAGTTGTTCACTTTAACCTTTAATAGTTACTCGAGCAACTGATGTGTATACAAACATTTGGAGGCCGAGTTTTGCTCCACTCGCTTAAAATATACTGCAGTTATTGTTGCTACTGTGAAATCATATAAAACTGGATTATTTTTGATGTTTTAACTTTGAGTCTGTTTGGAAAAGTACACTTTAGCATAGTTTTAAAACCACTTAAGTAATAAAAATACTTTAAAAGTGCGAACTGAATGTAACTTAATGTCAACTTTGCATGTTATGTGCAATCAAGTTAAAATGTCTTAGATTAAATTGATATTAAATGCAATTAGATGAACTTAAGCGTATCACATTTAAATATATTTGTAAATACACATTTTTAACGTTGATGTTGTTGCAATCTAATACATTTAACATATATTACTTTAAATAGCCTATATCAAATTATACACTACATTTAAAATTAAAAAGTACTTTGCATGTGCTTTAGTAAATTACTCGACACATCAAAATAAGTGTACTATAAAACATGAACGGTTTCTAAACAGAATGATTTGAAATATCCTTAAACTTTTAATTTCACATTATTGAAAGAGTACTTAAGTGTGTTAGACGGTGGGCCGAGGGGAGATTTCGTGTTTTCAGGCGATCTGTGGTGATGGATATCCCAGTTTTTTATATGTAACCGCTACGCTTTTCAACAAAGCAAATAAAAATTCTTGCCACTCACATACTTTGTCCATTACTATAATATCGGTAACTTTCTCCAGGTTATTTTCCCGGCGAATAGAGCAGGCAGCTACGTGTGGGGTCCGACATGCATGACGTATTTGTTGCCTTCATCCAATCGCGTGCGTGGAAAGTGTCGCTGTTGGTGACGCGTTTGTCAACACATTGGAAAGATTTAACTTGTTAACTCATTTACCCACTTATGCTACATATTCAGTTTGATACAAAAGAGGTAACGTTATCCATTCTTACTGTTTTTATTTTATGTAACCATCTTTTGTCATACGACGTCCTGTCATTTAGTTGTAATCTGTAATAAATACACCGTTCTGATTTCACACATTTTTTATTATTATAATTTTTTTATTATGCCTTAAACAACATATACAGAACAATACAACAAACAATATAAAGCCAGGGAAATAAAGGAAAGAAAGAAAATAATAATAATAATAATAAAAATAAATAAATAAATAAAATACACTCAAAAACATGCAAGACCTTTACATTACTCAAATATTTTGAAGACAGAACATAAACGGACAGTTTTAATAGCCTTTCTATTAGTGCTACTTTGAATAGTACAAAAGTAACTTTCCAATTCTTTAAAAAACACTGTAAAACAGGGTTTTCTGTTAGAAAATTTACACTTATGGATGTGAAACTTAACTAAAAGAATAAACAGATTAATAACAAAAGCTTCGTTATTCACATTATCCTGAGTAAAATATCCAAAAACTACATTTTCAAAAAGCAAAATAAAATTAGAGAGCAACTTTTCAGTGATAAACACAGAGACGTCATACCACAACTTTTTAACAAAACTACAGTGCCAAAAGACGTGAGATACAGTTTCCAATTGCAAAGAGCAAAAAGAGCAGATAACATCAATATCCTTCTTAAATTTACTAAGAAAATGTTTAACAGGATAGAATTTATGAATAATTTTGAAAGAAATTTCTTTTACCTTGTTTGTAACAAAAAACTTATGAGGCAATAACCAAACACTTTCCCACTTAGAGTTTCTAACAAATTTAGCCCAATAAGCAATAGAGCAAGGCTTGGTAGTAACCTCCTTTAAAAACAGATCGCGAATAGATTTGTTATTTTTAGTCTGTGAAAAACAAATTTTACCACATATTGTATCAGTTAGATTGACTATGGGCACGTCAACCAATACCACATCTCTAAATAAGGAAGTAATACCAGAGTTAATCGCAGAGAAAACAAGAGAGAATTCCTTGGGAGTCACAGGACAATTAAAGTGTACAAGAAACTCATCATAAGTCATAAGATACCCTTGAGTATATTAAAAAACAAAAAATTTTCAGGCAACTTTTAGAATTAACAACCAATAATTGGTTGTTAATCATAAAAGTTGCCTGACAAATGATGCCGTTTACATTTATGTAAGTATTAAGTTGAATTGCAGTTCTGGGCAGCCAAGAAGAGCTTGATTATAAAATCATATTTTTTTATTCACTGTAAAAAGAGGTAACCTGCAATTATTATCTCTACACGGTACCTATGCTTCAATTTCTTCTACTGTCAAATTAATCCTCTTTTTATTTATTTTAAAGGCATATTGACTCTAACCACAAACTGATTTCATGGAGATTTGTTCTTCACGGCTGCATCGATGGATTCAGCAGAACGATTATTTATTTGAGATGTGCCACAAACAATCGTGCCAACACAGTACTGTCATTTTTTCAAAACGGTGTCTCTCAGTTTGGTTTACCTTTAAGAGTAAGGGGAGACAGAGGTATGGAAAATGTACATGTTGCACAGTACATGATAGAAAGAAGAGGCGCAGACCGAGGAAGTTTTATTGTGGGAAGAAGTGTGCACAACCAAAGAATTGAGCGTCTCTGGGGGGGATGTAAACAGGGTTGTGTCGGACTTTTATAGGCAGCTGTTTCAATACATGGAGCATGTGGACATTCTACAGCCAGAAAATGAGATGCACTTATGGACCTTGGCTTGCACTATGTCTTTCTTGGGAGAATTCAGCGGTCCTGTGATGAGTTTGTCAGACAATGGATTTATCACAATCTAAGAACGGAGGGTGCCATGAGTGTCATCTGGTATGATTATTGAGCCAAACCTTGTCCTTAATGCATCTGACATAGAAGACTATGGCATTGACTTTGTAGGGGAATATGAGACTGACACACGGGCCATCACAGTTCCAGAAAGCACTTTAAGAGTTAGTGTTGCAGATACTGATAACCTTCAAACATTGCTGGATCCCTTATCAGATGATGGAAACTACTTATTTGTATTCAACTATATATCATCACGCTACACATAATACAAATTTACACACATGACACAAGAATTCAGATACAAACTTTAATTTTATACAAATTTTATTCAAAATCCATTAGATATATTTTGAACCTTTTAGGTTAGTAAAATGAATCCATAAAACAGTCAATTTAGTCCAAGTATTTTATAGACAAATACAGTTGTGTTCTCAGTATGTCCTCTGTAAATTGTGTAACAATAAACTATTGAAATGTTTTTGTACTTTCAGGCAAATGTAGTCTTTTTTTGATCAGAACAGTCACTACAACTCATTTTTAAAGTTAAAACTGAATTGAAAATGTCAATCTTCGTTAGGGGTGAACTATAGCCTTTGGACAAACATGTCTATATTTGTAAAGAATAGTTAACCCCAGAATGAAAATTATCCCATAATTTTCTCACCCTCAAGTCATCCTAGTTGTATAGGACTTTCTTATTTTTATTAAGAATTTGATTTAATATTAATAGAATTGTGTTCGACTGAAAGAAGAAAGTCATATACAACTAGGATGACTTGAGGGTGAATAAATTATGGGATAATTTTCATTTTGAGGTCAACTATTACTCTAATATATTGAACATTTGGAAAACCATGGTAGCATGATCAAGAACATGATCAAGAGCAAGATTCAGAATATTATACCAGATCTAACTTTTTCCAAACCCAACTGAGCCTTTTACTGCATCTATCAGCAGGTTTTCTAACTCTGATTCATCAAGTACCCCTCTTGGAAGGAAAAGCCCCATTGAGCAAGTTGATGCATAAGGCAGTCTCCGGCATCTTCTTGAGTGTAAAAGTCAATTTCAGCTTTTTTGGGAAAGCCAAGAGGAGGGACAGCATCAGCACCGGTCATGAATGTCAGAAGATCCTCAAACATCAGAGAGGTCTCTTTTTCTGTTAATCACATGATAAAACATCAATTCCCGGTTTCACAAGGTTTAAGCCTAGTCCTGGACTGAATGTTTGAGCTGTTTTAATTGAAAGCAACTCAAACTTACATCTCTTAAAATATGTCAGTGTCATTGTTTTGTCTGAAGATGCACAACAGTATTTTTTTTTTCTAAGGCACATTTATTAAATCTACTTAAATGCCCTAAAGGAACAAAGGCCTAATCCTGGCTTTATCTAAACCAGGGGTGGGGAACGTTGATCCTGGAGGGCCATTGTCCTGCAGAGTTTAGCTCCAACCCTAATTAAACACACCTGAAGCTAATCAAGGTCTTCAGGATTGCTAAAGTTACAGGCAGGTGAGTGTTTTTTTCAGGGTTGGAGCTAAACTCTGCAGGACAATAACCATCCAGGATCAACGTTCCCCACCCCTGATCTGAACCCTGTTTATGTATCCAGGCCCAAGTGAAATAACCAAGCTCTTAAACCAACATTATAAATGAAAATACATTAATTATATTACAACCTACCCTGAATGCTGTTGAGTAAACATTCCCAAGCAAAGATGGTGTCCTCTTCAGTCTGTCTGTGGTTGCTGCCTTCATCACTCCAATTCACAACAAGAAGGTCTTTGAACTCACTTCTCGTCAGTGGCTTCTGAGTGTTAGTGAACAGAGGCTTGAATGCCATCCAGTTGTTTTCCACTGTCTGCCAAATTGATCCACATGAATTCATTCCTGCCTTAAACTGTGAAATCATGCTAGCAGGCCTGGGGTAACAAACAGATAACAATCAAAATAAAGGTGTTTATTTACGTTTAACTGCACTGTTATACAATTGTTTTAGGTTTGATTACTAAATTGCAGTTTGATATTGACTTAAGATATGTTGGCTTCTTTTACCTAAGATAAATAAAGTGTTTAATGACCAGGCTGTAAACTCTGGGCATTTCAGGAAGGCCAGCACTGTAGATCGAGGGTACCCCACATTCTGCAATCCAGTCTCCAAGAGAGGCCTTCAGTGAAATTAGGTCTCCCACACTTTTGCACTGCTTGATCTAAAAAGACCAGTTTTAGACAATATTAGATTACCATTTAATTGTTCATCAGGTTAAACATATAGGTGATAATAGGCTACCTGTTGCAACTTTAACTGCACTTCATCATCTGGCAAGTCATGAAAATCAAACCTATCCAACTGCCCTTCCTGTCCACACATCAACAAATACAAAGCCGGATGAAGGGCTTTAATGCCTGGGCCTCCATGAATCAGTGACCAAGCAATGAGTTTTCCACACGTGTAAAACCGGTTCTGTTCGAAGGCTGACTGGTTGTAGGCAAAAAAAACCTGGCCTTGCTTTCCTTCAAAAATTCCAAGTGCTGACTGTGCCTCGATCATTAAGAGCCTGATGGAAGGAAAATTATATTTGTTATAACATTATATACATTTTCAACTCAAAGTAGTCTATTACTAGTTGTTTCAGTTTATTACTTCAAATAAAGTTAGAATTAGTTTAAAATGTATATACCAAGTAAAAATGTTTGTGGACGAACTGTAGTACACAGAATAAGTACATTTATTTTAGTTTGAGCATTTCTGAATATTAGAAAGGGAATTCAATATTTCTGGATCTTTGAGATAAAAGTTAATTGTACTATAAAAATGTACTGTAACTTTCAGAACAGAAAACTTCCCCCCAAGCTGATTATCCCTAGTATCATACCTCACAATATCAAGTCTGACTTGTACCCATGAGTTTAGCCCTTAATATTTTGTTTCAGTTTTTCAAGATGCAACATTTGTACCCCCAGTCTAGCAGAACAAGTGTTTATACCAACCTAAAGAACTCTCTTTGTGGCCCACCATGATCTTCAGCAGACTCTCCAACAAACTCAATTCGTGGAGTTCTGTTCCAAGCAAAGTAGGACTTTGACAGAGCTTGACAGGCACTGTGAAGAGTTTTTGACCGTCTTGCAACAACAATGGCACAATTTTGAGTGTCAAGGTGGTCTTTCTGGAATGATCTCAGAATGTCAGCCAAATCTGCTTCTTCCTAAATAAAGGTTGAGAAATTTAACAGAATATTATTATTAGCTATACATTTCATGCAAAGTGTCTGGTTAGTGTGTACTCACAGAGTCTGAATTGGTGTAATTGGGAGAGCCCAACATAACAGTTTCTTCCTCTGTGTCTGTTAGAACCACAAAGTCCTCCCTTAAAAGTAAGAAATTGAAAAATAAAAAAATATATATTTTTTGTCATTGTTTACTCACCTGTATGACGTTCTTTCCTATTGTCCAATAGGAGATATTTAATTTTAATTCAACAAAATGTTTTTGACTGCTGAATGCTATAATTGACAATCAGAATCAAGTATTCCATAGCAACATGCAATAATAATAATAATAATAATAATAATAATAACAAACCCATTCTGAACTTCGGAGTTTGAATGTTCTTCATTTGCTGGTGGTATAACCCTGTAGTACACCTAAAAAAATGCTTTAGTAATTATTCTTATTGTTTTTACAGACACAGCAGAGACATTGTGAGATCACCTTTAAAGGTACACTATAAAAATTGAACCACTGGGGAATAGCCCAATACTTGCTTGACTCATCATAAACAGAGAAGTACCTCCGGCAACAATGTTATTCCACAAGACACATGCAGTGTTGTTTATTAACCACCACACTAGAGAGCCAAAAGTTACATAGTGTACCTCTGATTGACAAATTTTTAGTACATTATATTATATCTATACAAAGGACTACAAGGGAACCAGATTTTCATTTGTGCGAAATTAAAATATACAATACTCACATCTGGAGTTCCAGCATTCACCCATTCATAGATCACAGGGCTCTCATTGCCCTAAAGAAATGATGTTCTTTCAGAATTTAATAATGAAAATATCATAATTATTCATTAACTTTCAAGAAATATTATAATTGTTGCATATCATTATTAGAAGTATTATTACAAAAAGAACTGCTACAAACTTAACACGCAGTTACCTGGATCGGAAGTGGAGAGGTAGATGTCAGTGGGACCGATGGTGATTCTGTAGTGCTATGAGAGCACTGGGGTGTACTTTGCTCCCATGATGATGTTGTGGCAGTAGAGTGAAACTCTCTTGTGGCAACAGCTGCAGCTTCAGACAGTGGCTGAGGAGAAATAGGTAGAAATTGGTTCAGTTTCCAAAGGCGTACTAGTTGTTGCCTGAAACAACACAGGAGATGTTGTTTCTTGGAGTTGGGATGTGACTACACCTACTGTTTCAGGTCTCTGTGCTGATGATGGTGGCAGGGCATGTGTTGGACAGGCAGCAGTTGTCTGGGCTAGTAATGGTGCTTCAGCTGAAGTTTGCACCTGTGATAAATTCTAAAGAGAACATTTACATTATTATTAATTTGTTACATTTGTCCAAAGCAACCAGTAGCGGAGTGGCAATCGGGAGGGTCGGGACTCTTCCCGGTGGACCGGTAGTGTTTGGAGGCCGCGAGGGCTGGTCTGATAATAGTTATACATTGCAAGTTCTTAGCAACACCATCCAGCGGGCATACATGTAAAAAATATATTGTTCACCCAATGTGTTGATGTTAGATAACGCATTAAGTAATGTTAACTTGACTGACTGTACTTTTATTTCATCCAAAACTGCGTTCATATTTAATTTATCTAACCATAGATGTGACCAGTAGCGGTGGCTTTCTTAATCTAATTAAAATAATTTTGCAAGGGTTCTATGACGCTTGCTTGTATATTTTGCCTAGCAGGTAAAACACGTTATTAAAACACAATGTTCTAGGTAGCTAGAAATAATGCCACATAATGCCATCCTGAGGGCCGGTGGTCTACGACATCTCCCGGTGGATTTTTTTGGTCCCACTCCGCCCCTGAAAGCAACTTACAATGCAATCAAGGTTTGACCACATTCATGCATTCCATGAGAATCAAACCTATGATTTTAGCATGGCTAGCGCTATATGCTCTACACATAAGTTTAAAGAGTAATGCATGGCTATTAGCAATATTAAAATCTAAAACTGGTTAGATTGCATGGTCTTTTATAATTAAACAGCCTGATTTTATATTAAATATTTTCAGATTCCTTTTAAAAAGCCCATTCATTGTCAGTTTTTTCATAGTCAAATATAATTTCTGTAATTCATAGATATGCAAACAAATATGATTGTAATACAGCAAAATATATCAAACTAAATTTCACACTTTCTGTGTTTAACAGTCTGTCCTCATAGAATAGATGACCCTGATCAGGCTGAGACAGGTCAACAGAAGGGCGTACATAGATGACTCTGTCTTTAAAAAGCATGCAGAGTATGGTTCCAGTCAGTTCAACTCCAGGTTCCAGCGTAGGTTTGACCAGCTGTGTGTTTAAAGCTCTCAATATCTCCAATCTTAAATGTAAAAAAGAAGGTAAATTACTTGCATAATAAATACTGAATAAGTGGGTTTAAATGTAACATCTTAAATCACTCACTGGTGCACTGTGGGGTCATAGCCTGAGACCACATTGAAAGTGAAACTTGAGTCTTATATCTTTTTAATGATGTATAGTTTGTCAAGGTATAACATTAAATGTGATAGTAACTTTGAACTAAATAATAAAAAAACGGGTAACTCTTTAGAATACTGTTCCTTCATTAATGAATAATTACACAGGAACAAACTAGTAACGAATTATTAACATTCTAGTAACTACTATTAACTAACAAGAAACTCTGATTAACAAATTAGTAAGTAATAGCGCTCAGATGAATGTAGTAGTTCACTATTAGCTAATCAATAACTACTATTTTTTTCATACCTCCCAGAGAATTACTATCTACAGGTTCATAATTAACATGAACAATGCTTAAATTATAATAAATGGTAATGGTAACCCACTAGTAATGACTCAAGTATTACTACATCATTTTAAAGGAACTACTAATTATTTGGGTCAGTATTTTAAAGTGAAAAACATGATAACCTAATATTGACTGAAGTCATTGTAAGCTTTTGAGATTTTTGTAAGATTTTGAATAGCAATTACTTCCAATGGATTTGGTAACACTTTAGTCATTACTAGTGTGTTCCCATGATCTTCGCTTTAGAATACTGATCCAAATAATTAGTAGTTCCTTAAGAAATATGTAGTAACACTTGATTCATTACTATCAAAAACCTTACAAAAGCCTTAAAACTTACAATGACTTCAGTCAATATTAGGTAGTTATCATGTTTTTCACTTTAGATACTGATCCAAATTATTAGTAGTTCCTTTAGAAGGATGTAGTAACACTTGATTCATTACTAATGTGCTACCATTACCTTATATTAAACATTGTGCATTATAAATATTTATTAACCTGTATATAGTTCTCTGTGAGGTATAAAAAATAGTAGTTATTGATTAGCTAATAGTGAACTACCACATCCGACTGAGCGCTATTACTTACTAATTCGTTAATCAGAGTTTCTTGTTAGTTAATAGTAGTTACTAGAGTGTTACTAATGCATTACTCATTTGTTCCTGTGTAGTTATTCATTAATGAAGGAACAGTATTCTAAAGTGTTACCAAAAAACGCTTCAGTGAAAACGTTTGGTGTGAACGCAGCATAATGAACAGTCTGCGATGTCAAGATTGCAATGCTGGATGAGTGTGTGTCAGAGAGAGAGAGAGAGAGAGAGAGAGAGAGGCGCGGGCGCGATCGAACAGTGGAAACATAAAAACATACTCCATTTTGTTCATACAGGACATCATTACAACTGCAAAGTGTTTAGCCTACTTATATTTGTGTAAAACACAACATTGTGTCTGGCTACGCAGCTACAACGCAGCTAGAAGCTAGGCTAACGTTATGTTAGAGATGTTAAAGATAACGTTCAAATACGTTGTTGACTTACCTTAGAACAGATGTAGACATCCTTGTTTAATTGCATTTAGTTGGTGTTGTGGTCTACCGCATAACTTAATCCAGAGCAACACTTATCTCGGTTGAAATGTGGCTTGGGAAAGGGTAAAAAATACACACTGTCGCCCAGCCTCTCAGGATACCTAGTGTCGGAGTTGCATGTACTCCATGCACACCGTTTGACCATTTTAAACTTAAAATGACAAGAAAAAACATATAAAAAACGAATGAAAACTGACTAACTGCAATGCATTTCAATGGACGTGGAAGCAGAGAATGTCCGAGTGTATGGGTTAGCTATGCGCACTGTGATTGGCTCATCGCGTTTGGGGGCGTGGCTTAGCCATAGGTCAATTCTATTCAAAATGTCAGGAGTAGTTAAAATTGTTTCTACAATGCGCCTAGCCAGGGCCGGCTCGAGGCATAAGCGAACTAAGCGGCTGCTTGGGGCCCCCTGGGTTTAGTTTTAACTAAAAAACTAACTAAAATTAGTTTTTGGGTAAAACTAAGCCGCTTAGTTTTTTTTGTTTTTTTTTTTACAATTAAATAACTTAAACAAGTGATATAAATGAATGAATATGAATGAATGAATGAATAATTAAAGAAAAGAAAATTTTGTCGACAACTGCTGCTGTGCCTGCGTTTGAGTCATGCGCATACACATTAGACACCTCGCGACGGCTGGCGTGCGTGCATTGACAACTCGCGCGGGCGCGGAATTGCACGTCACTCGTCACGAATCACGAATTTAGCCACCTGCCATGTCACAAAAAAGGACGTATCCCTCAGGTGCCGAAAAAAGAAAAGGACCGAGGAGGAGAAAAAAGAGCGAGATAAAGGTATGTTTGCATGATTATTTACAGTATCTATGTTTTGTGCAGCAGCAGCACAAATTGTGCTCACGTCACTTGAGGTAGCAGCTAGCTAGTCATGACTCATGATATTTATAAGCCATCACCAGAGCTAAATCCCCGCCATCAACAGTGAAATGTTATTAATATACAGTTATCTATCTAGGTAGCAGCTAGGTGTGTATTTCACGTTGATAGATATCGGTTTAAGTTGGAGAAAACAGCGATGCCAGCTTAGCTAGCATTGCTGTTTGTGTTGAAGTGAATGTTCCAGCTTCATAGGCAAAGCACGTGACGTGCGCTCTCTGCTCTAAGATCTTTGTGAGAGATGCGGTATTGATCTTTATGAAAAAAATATACCAAAACCATGTTGGGTGGGGAGACTTCAATTTTATTAATATGGTGGCGACTGATGTAACGTTAGCAGTGCTATCCTTATATTTATAGGCTGCAGTGCAGTAGATCACCATGTTAAGTTTTCACCATACTGCAATTATGCCTCATTTGCCAATAGAATATGAAATGTTAGGTGTGGTATGGAATTGCTTGTTGTGTAAGTAATGATGGCAAAATAAACTCATTCTGCTCGATCAACTATGCATTTATGAAATGCTATTTTTTTCCCCAGGAACACTGTTGAAGTATTTTGGAGCACAACCAACCCTACCTGCCCCTAATGTTTCATCAAGTGTCAGAGCCTCCTCAGCTGATGATACAGCAGGTGAGATTTTTCTTGATGGCAAATGGTTACATAGCCTGTTAAAGGACAATTACGGTGAAAAATGAACCTAGGGGTAATTAACACATGGTTACTGAGTCGATCGTTCCCTGGAATGCGTTTTCATGATAATCGAATGTAAAGAGTTTTATCTCTAAAAACAGATTAGCTCATAACGCTAGTATATGGGGCACAGAATAAGTAAAAGTAAATCACTAGTTAATACCACTAACAAGGCTCAAAATAGCCTCACACTAACACGGTAGCATAATGAGGGTCCCTACATGCAAACCGAAGCATTGAGAACTTTGTAAGTGTACAGACAGTTTAATAAGAAGATACTTTATAAAGACTTTAAACGATACTTTATACTTACTCTGTGCCCCATATACTAGCGTTATAAGCTAATCTGTTTTTAGAGATAAAACTCTTTACATTCGATTTTCATGAAAACGCATCCCAGGGAACGATCGACTCGGTGACCATGTGTTAATTACCCCTAGGTTAATTTTTCACCGGAATTGTCCTCTAATATGACATGACACATTTAGCTTTTTATTTATTTATTTATTTATTTGTTTGTTTGTTTATTTTATCATTGCAGGTTCATCCGCTGCAGAGTTACAAGCGTCTGAAAGCGAGGAGCGGTTACAAGCGACTGAAAGCGAGGAGCAGTTACAAGCGACTGAAAGCGAGGAGCGGTTACAAGCGCCTGAAAGCGAGGAGCGGTTACAAGCGTCTGAAAGCGAGGAGCGGTTACAAGCGCCTGAAAGCGAGGAGCGGTTACAAGCGCCTGAAAGCGAGGAGCGGTTACAAGCGCCTGAAAGCGAGGAGCGGTTACAAGCGCCTGAAAGCGAGGAGCGGTTACAAGCGCCTGAAAGCGAGGAGCGGTTACAAGCGCCTGAAAGCGAGGAGCAGTTACAAGCGCCTGAAAGCGAGGAGCAGTTACAAGCGTCTGAAAGCGAGGAGCAGTTACAAGCGTCTGAAAGCGAGGAGCAGTTACAAGCGTCGAGCAGTTACAAGCGTCTAAAAGCGAGGAGCGGTTAAAAGCGCCTGAAAGCGAGGAGCGGTTACAAGCGCCTGAAAGCGAGGAGCGGTTACAAGCGTCTGAAAGCGAGGAGCGGTTACAAGCGTCTGAAAGCGAGGAGCGGTTACAAGCGACTGAAAGCGAGGAGCGGTTACAAGCGCCTGAAAGCGAGGAGCGGTTACAAGCGCCTGAAAGCGAGGAGCGGTTACAAGCGCCTGAAAGCGAGGAGCAGTTACAAGCGTCTGAAAGCGAGGAGCAGTTACAAGCGTCTGAAAGCGAGGAGCAGTTACAAGCGTCTGAAAGCGAGGAGCAGTTACAAGCGTCTGAAAGCGAGGAGCAGTTACAAGCGTCGAGCAGTTACAAGCGTCTGAAAGCGAGGAGCGGTTACAAGCGCCTGAAAGCGAGGAGCGGTTACAAGCGCCTGAAAGCGAGGAGCGGTTACAAGCGCCTGAAAGCGAGGAGCGGTTACAAGCGTCTGAAAGCGAGGAGCGGTTACAAGCGTCTGAAAGCGAGGAGCGTTTACAAGCGCCTGAAAGCGAGGAGCGGTTACAAGCGCCTGAAAGCGAGGAGCGGTTACAAGCGTCTGAAAGCGAGGAGCGGTTACAAGCGACTGAAAGCGAGGAGCGGTTACAAGCGCCTGAAAGCGAGGAGCGGTTACAAGCGCCTGAAAGCGAGGAGCGGTTACAAGCGTCTGAAAGCGAGGAGCAGTTACAAGCGTCGAGCAGTTACAAGCGTCTGAAAGCGAGGAGCGGTTACAAGCGCCTGAAAGCGAGGAGCGGTTACAAGCGTCTGAAAGCGAGGAGCGGTTACAAGCGTCTGAAAGCGAGGAGCGGTTACAAGCGTCTGAAAGCGAGGAGCGGTTACAAGCGACTGAAAGCGAGGAGCGGTTACAAGCGCCTGAAAGCGAGGAGCGGTTACAAGCGTCTGAAAGCGAGGAGCGGTTACAAGCGACTGAAAGCGAGGAGCGGTTACAAGCGCCTGAAAGCGAGGAGCGGTTACAAGCGCCTGAAAGCGAGGAGCGGTTACAAGCGCCTGAAAGCGAGGAGCAGTTACAAGCGCCTGAAAGCGAGGAGCAGTTACAAGCGTCTGAAAGCGAGGAGCAGTTACAAGCGTCTGAAAGCGAGGAGCAGTTACAAGCGTCTGAAAGCGAGGAGCAGTTACAAGCGTCGAGCAGTTACAAGCGTCTGAAAGCGAGGAGCGGTTACAAGCGCCTGAAAGCGAGGAGCGGTTACAAGCGCCTGAAAGCGAGGAGCGGTTACAAGCGCCTGAAAGCGAGGAGCGGTTACAAGCGTCTGAAAGCGAGGAGCGGTTACAAGCGTCTGAAAGCGAGGAGCGGTTACAAGCGCCTGAAAGCGAGGAGCGGTTACAAGCGCCTGAAAGCGAGGAGCAGTTACAAGCGTCTGAAAGCGAGGAGCGGTTACAAGCGCCTGAAAGCGAGGAGCGGTTACAAGCGCCTGAAAGCGAGGAGCGGTTACAAGCGCCTGAAAGCGAGGAGCAGTTACAAGCGTCGAGCAGTTACAAGCGTCTGAAAGCGAGGAGCGGTTACAAGCGTCTGAAAGCGAGGAGCGGTTACAAGCGTCTGAAAGCGAGGAGCGGTTACAAGCGTCTGAAAGCGAGGAGCGGTTACAAGCGTCTGAAAGCGAGGAGCGGTTACAAGCGACTGAAAGCGAGGAGCGGTTACAAGCGCCTGAAAGCGAGGAGCGGTTACAAGCGTCTGAAAGCGAGGAGCGGTTACAAGCGACTGAAAGCGAGGAGCGGTTACAAGCGCCTGAAAGCTAGGGGTGTGAACCGACACTGGTCTCACGGTTCGGTTCGATTACGATTATCATGTCATCGATTCAGTTCAATTCGATATCACGATGCATCGCGATGCACCGCATCCTCAATTTAAAATTTTACTTCAAAAGTGATGTGTGCGCGCATGTGTGTGCGTGTGCTCGCCTGTTCGGGAAGTCGCAGTGACAGAAACAGTGACATTCCAGTTCAAGTTTCAAGGGAGTAAAGCTTGTTTATGCCATTAAGAAAAGGAAATCTGTCAAATAAATATTGTTTTAAAGAAATGTTCATTTAAAAGCAGCGCTCATTAATCAGTGTATTATGTTACCGTTAAAGATGCGCGAATCAACCGTCGCCGAATCCGCTGTTGAAGGTGACGATCATCCATTTATAATCACGCGTAACACAGAATAATTGTAATTTGACCATCGGGTGCGTATACTTAAATAAGAGAAAATTATTGGGCGGGTGGATGATTTGTTTTTGGCTGCGGATTCGGCGTTGGAGCTCATCCGCGCATCTCTAAAGCAGTCAGACTCTGCCAGGCGTTAACAGCTCGGGGTGAAAACGGCTAACGTGGTTTATCAAGTTAGTGGTATTACCTCCTGCATATTCTATTTGTGCGTGACATGAGTGCACACAGCGCGTGTCTTCTGCAGGTCGTGCTTACCAGGTTGTTCATAAAAGCCGAAATGTGCCCAGATGTCGGCTTTAAAGTAGTTGGAGCATTTTTTATTTTCTCGCACTCGCGTCTCACCTCCCTCTGCCATTGTATGCTACCGCGACAAAGCACGTACGCAACAAATGACGTCAGAAAAGCGTCAGTACATTATAATCGGTTATGGTCTATTACTGAACCGAAACCGAATCGTCCTCGTCTGCATCGCGATGCATCGTAGAAACGATTAATTTTGACACCCCTACTGAAAGCGAGGAGCGGTTACAAGCGCCTGAAAGCGAGGAGCGGTTACAAGCGCCTGAAAGCGAGGAGCGGTTACAAGCGCCTGAAAGCGAGGAGCGGTTACAAGCGCCTGAAAGCGAGGAGCGGTTACAAGCGCCTGAAAGCGAGGAGCGGTTACAAGCGCCTGAAAGCGAGGAGCGGTTACAAGCGTCTGAAAGCGAGGAGCAGTTACAAGCGTCTGAAAGCGAGGAGCAGTTACAAGCGTCTGAAAGCGAGGAGCAGTTACAAGCGTCGAGCAGTTACAAGCGCCTGAAAGCGAGGAGCGGTTACAAGCGCCTGAAAGCGAGGAGCGGTTACAAGCGCCTGAAAGCGAGGAGCGGTTACAAGCGCCTGAAAGCGAGGAGCGGTTACAAGCGCCTGAAAGCGAGGAGCGGTTACAAGCGTCTGAAAGCGAGGAGCGGTTACAAGCGACTGAAAGCGAGGAGCGGTTACAAGCGCCTGAAAGCGAGGAGCGGTTACAAGCGCCTGAAAGCGAGGAGCGGTTACAAGCGCCTGAAAGCGAGGAGCGGTTACAAGCGTCTGAAAGCGAGGAGCGGTTACAAGCGTCTGAAAGCGAGGAGCGGTTACAAGCGCCTGAAAGCGAGGAGCGGTTACAAGCGCCTGAAAGCGAGGAGCGGTTACAAGCGTCGAGCAGTTACAAGCGCCTGAAAGCGAGGAGCGGTTACAAGCGCCTGAAAGCGAGGAGCGGTTACAAGCGCCTGAAAGCGAGGAGCGGTTACAAGCGTCTGAAAGCGAGGAGCGGTTACAAGCGTCTGAAAGCGAGGAGCGGTTACAAGCGCCTGAAAGCGAGGAGCGGTTACAAGCGCCTGAAAGCGAGGAGCAGTTACAAGCGTCGAGCAGTTACAAGCGCCTGAAAGCGAGGAGCGGTTACAAGCGCCTGAAAGCGAGGAGCGGTTACAAGCGCCTGAAAGCGAGGAGCGGTTACAAGCGCCTGAAAGCGAGGAGCGGTTACAAGCGCCTGAAAGCGAGGAGCGGTTACAAGCGCCTGAAAGCGAGGAGCGGTTACAAGCGACTGAAAGCGAGGAGCGGTTACAAGCGCCTGAAAGCGAGGAGCGGTTACAAGCGCCTGAAAGCGAGGAGCGGTTACAAGCGCCTGAAAGCGAGGAGCGGTTACAAGCGCCTGAAAGCGAGGAGCGGTTACAAGCGTCTGAAAGCGAGGAGCGGTTACAAGCGCCTGAAAGCGAGGAGCGGTTACAAGCGCCTGAAAGCGAGGAGCGGTTACAAGCGCCTGAAAGCGAGGAGCGGTTACAAGCGCCTGAAAGCGAGGAGCGGTTACAAGCGCCTGAAAGCGAGGAGCAGTTACAAGCGACTGAAAGCGAGGAGCAGTTACAAGCACTTACATTCACTGATACATCGGTTTCAACCTCAGCCGGCATGACAGGTCAGTTAATCTAAAAGTTTTTGTTTTGTGTTGGCTTCACTATAAAATATTCTGTTATGTTATTTTATAATTCTATTTTTTTTATCTAATGTCCCTACAGGTCCTTCTACATCTGCACCCACTGCTATAGATTTCCCATCCACTCCCTCAACAAGCTCCAGCTATCAAGATAGATCAACAGCTCCTCCAGTTGATCCAGTTGAATGGTCAGCATTCCTGTCAGACTCAGAAAGGACTGATCTGGTAAGAAGAGGGCCAGTGCCAATAAGTGACACCTTTACCTTCCCCAAGAAATCAGATGGACGAAGCTTTCACTACCACTACACATACAGACAGTTAGTTAATGGGGAAAAAATCAAGCGAAGCTGGCTGATTTATTCAAAGAAAAAAGATGCGGTTTACTGCTTCTGTTGCAAATTATTTTCAAGAAAGTCCACAAAACTGTCAACAGAGGGACAGCGTGATTGGGTAAATGTAGGTGCTTTGCTGAAACAGCATGAGAATAGTCAAGATCATTGCAATAATATGGTGAAGTGGAAAGACTTTGCCCTCCGTCTTTCTAAGCAGAAGACTATTGATGCAACAGAAATGGCCCTTTTGGAGGCAGAAAGAAATCGTTGGAGAGATGTTCTCATCCGTTTGATTAGTATCATTCAGTCTTTGGCAGAGAGGAATCTTGCACTCAGGGGGTCTGTCGATACTTTGCATCAGGCCAACAATGGGAACTTCCTTAAAGAGGTGGAACTGATGGCAAAATTTGACCCGGTGTTAAAAGATCACATCAGACGAATTGATAGTGGAATGCAGCACAACACGTGCCTGGGTAAGACTATCCAGAATGAGCTAATAGAGTGTGTCAGTGACAAAATAATTGAGGTAATGGTGGCAGAAATCAAGGACTGCAAATATTATTCAATTATTTTAGACTGTACACCTGATGTTAGTCACCATGAACAAATGTCTGTCGTGGTGCGCACAGTCACTCTGGGCAAAACACCAGAAATAAAAGAGCACTTTTTAGGATTTCTGATAGCCCCAGAATCCACTGGCCTGGGTTTGTCCAATCTAATCCTTAACAGGCTTGAGGAATTGAACATCCCTTTTCAGGATTGTCGGGGGCAGTCCTATGACAATGGGGCTAATATGAAGGGAAAAAACAAAGGTGTGCAGGCTAGGCTATTGGCTAAGAATCCAAGAGCTTTTTATGTGCCTTGCAGTTCTCATACACTAAATCTGACAGTTTCAGATGCGGCTAAAGCATCAACGGATGCTTCTTGTTTTTTTGGAAATGTGGAGAAGGTGTACAATTTGTTTGCTGGGTCCACTCAAAGGTGGGCCATCTTACGGAAGTTTGTTGACATCACCCTCAAGTCCTGGAGTGAGACACGCTGGGAAAGCCAGATAAAAAGTATTGAAGCTTTGCGCTACCAGTCAGAGAAGGTGAGGGAAGCCCTGCTAGAAGTGAGAAGCGACTGACCCTGTAGTGGCTGTTGAAGCCAATTCCCTTGTGGAAGAGAGAGGTTCATTTAGGTTTCAGATTTGTTGTGTTGTCTGGTGTGACATTTTGTCTAAAATTAACATCACGAGCAAGCTTCTACAGTCAACCAACATGCAGCTTGATGTAGCGGTTAATAGGGGTGGGGGAAAAAATCTATTCTTAGATGCATCGAGATGCGGACGTGGACGATTCTGAATCGGTTCACAAATGTCAAAAATCGATTATCTAAAAAAAAATTTTTTTTTTTTTTTCTAATAACATAATGTTGACGGAACACAAAAGGCGGAACTCTAAAGCAGACGTGCAGTGCGCGGACAGTCTGTGGCGAGCACATAACAGAGTCGCGCACATAACAGACGCATGATGGCTGAGCGCGAAATTCGAACGGCACCCTCTTCCTTAAAAGCTAACGTATGGAAAATGGGCAATTTCATTGTTACCTATTTAGTTTTTTTTGTATGAGAGCTGCTTTCTGTATTGTTTAGTTTTCACATCAATATGCTGTAAACCGATCTGTTATACGTACGTTATACTGCCCTGCAATATGTGCAATGCCAGTCACAAAAAGTTACATTTTGACTGTGCTCTCTGCAGATGTTCATTCACTTTTTTTGTATAAGCTGTTTTTGATTGTGATATACAGCAAACATTTCAAGTCATAACTCTTTATTATTTAGTTGTGTATAGGAGCGACTGTGTATGTTACTAATTATTCCGAATATGCGTAAGACCACAAGCATTATATGAGAGCTGCTGGTACATAATTCTATATTTCTGAACGAAAACTGTTTGTGAATTTGCTACAGCAAAATGTTTTTTGTCTGAAGGATTATATTGCTCATTGGAAATAACAAGAGGATGTTGGTTAGAAGTCTATTATTAAATGCTAGAGATTCAGAATATGCTGAAGTTTGTATTCATTTACTACAAGTATGCTGCTAGTGCAGGCACACATTTATTTTCCTGTTGGTTCTTTGCAATGTTGGGACATATGCTGGCAAATGTAACCTTACAGTTGACTTGCCAAATCACTTCCATTTGTTTTATTAATAAAATTAATATAGGAAGTATTGGAAGTAAGTTTGTTATGGGTCATCATAAATACTTTGCTTTAAAAGTACCAAGTAGTAAAAAAAAAAAAATCGATGAAGTGAGTCAGCCCTGGCGATCCTCAAGAGCTAAATCGTTAATAATCGATAATCGTTACCCTCTGAATCGTAATCGAATCGAATCGTGAGGTGCCTAGAGATTCCCACCGCTAGCGGTTAACCTTGTAAAAAAGAACAAAGGCGAACTTATCAGTTACCGAAAAACAGGCTTCTGTGATGCACAGACATCTGCTAAAGAAATTTGTGAGCGGATGAACACAGAAGCAGTGCTGAAAGAGAAGCGATTGCGTTCTACAAAAAGGCACTTTGCCTATGAGGCTGCAGATGAGCCAATAGTGGATGCTATGAAGAGGCTGGAAGTGTCATTTTTTAATGCTGTAGTGGACTGTAGCATTCTGTCATTGGAGGATAGATTTAAGTCTCTAAGTGAGGTTAAAGAGAACTTTGGAGTGCTGCTCAATTTTAGGGAGCTAGATCAAAAGGTCCGGAGGGAACAATGTGAGCTTCTTGGGGAAAAACTCTCTTGTGGAGAGGAGGCTGATATTGATGGTAGCGCACTGGCAGTAGAGATAGAGAGTCTTCCTGAACTTCCCCAAACTATGATGACTGCCTTTGAGCTTCTCACATACCTCTCACAAAATGAGATGTGAGCTTTACCCAAATCTTTGGGTAGCTCTCAGGATAGCCTGCACTCTGCCTGTGTCAGTTGCCTCAGCAGAGAGGAGCTTTTCCAAGCTCAAATTGATAAAAACATACTTGAGATCATCAATGGCCCAGGAAAGACTAAGTGGACTTGCAGTCATTAGTATTAATAACAAAGTTGGCCAAATGGAATGATTTTTGGTGACAAATCTTATTTTGACACATATTTTGGGAAAATGCTTTGAAATTTTTCAAAAACTCAACAGTACACTGTGGGCAAATTTACTACCCTTTCGTTATGTTTGTGGCTGAAAACAGCCACTACTTTAAACTGCTGTAAAAATATATCAGATAAATATTTTTTTCAATTTTTTTTGCATAAATCTATTAATCAACCTCCGTCCTTCTCAAAAATACTAAATGTTTAAAAAAAAAATCAGGATTTTAACTCTTTAATTGCCAAATTCGTAAATGATGTCACTGATTTGGGAAAAAACACACACAAAATGACTCATTTTCAATATAAAATGTGATTGTGGACTGGATTTTTTTTTACCTTTTATCACAGTCTTGGACATGTCAAAGATTAGAAACAACATTGGTTTTGATGCATTGTTAGTTTTTGTGCAGCATCAGATTTTAACTTTTTCTCCCTCATTTACTGTTCGTGGCTGTTTTTGCCCCATTGACTTCCATTATAACCACATTTTTTGATTGCAAAGTCATGACACCATATAATTATGCATTTTTGATTGTTGGTGGTTTTCCCTGTTGGGAAGAGGTAAAATTTGTAATTTTTACTGTTGATAACCAGGTGGCACCATTAACCCTTTAGATAGGCCTGTGCAAAAAAAAGCTTAGTTTCTGGCTTTTACATGGAGTTATATGGAGTTTATATGAAGTATAATAGCATAATAAAGTGTGTGTGTGTGTGTGTGTGTGTGTGTGTGTGTGTGTGTGTGTGTGGGCCCCCAAGAGGCTTGGGCCGGCACTGCGTCTAGCCATTTTACCTCACTCATTTACATTAATAATAGCAGAGGTTTATGGGTAAAATGTAATTGAGTGGCGCCAAATGAACTTGTATCTGTTTAAATTGGTCAGCGCAGCTGGTGAGGATTGTTAGCGCCGCGCTGCCCATTGGGTGTCGCTAGGAAACACGCCACGGCTCGGACTATTGAACCGCGCGGATGACATGTCAGCGCAGCGCGAGCTCTGTAAACCCCCGCTGTCTCGTCCCACTTTTGGTTTGTTTGGCTTCCCATATTCATCTGCAGTGTTTGCCAAGACAAATCTCTGTTATTAACGCGCAAACAACAGCAAAGTATCAAACTTTTACGTGTAACTATTAGTAGTGATGGGTATTATTGACACACATCTCATGATTCGTTTCGATTTCGATTCACAAGCTTGCAATTCGATTCAGTTTCAGTTATCAAGGAAAAAAGTCCCTCAGTTAATGCTGTTCACTATTTAGGGAACCCTGTCAGTTGTTCACTTTAACCTTTAATAGTTACGAGCAACTGATGTGTATACAAACATTTGGAGGCCGAGTTTTGCTCCACTCGCTTAAAATATACTGCAGTTATTGTTGCTACTGTGAAATCATATAGGGGGAGAACGGGGTAATGTGAGACATCGGGTAATGTGAGACACCCACTGTATCTAGGCAACGGAACACAATTTTGGTCATTTGACCATTATGTTTTCAAGCCCCTCTCATTTCCCCTTGGCCATGAAGGAGAGGACCTCATGGTGCTGTAGTAAGCATGTTTTTTTCACAAAAATATTTTTTTTGCATGTAAAAGTAAATTTTCTTGCTGTCAACTTAATCAACTGTTGTGCCAAAGCAAATTGATTCAGGTAGAAAAACTTATATCATACATGTTGATGAACTACCAACATATAAAACCATGCGATGATGCTAGCTGAAGATAAGCCTGAATTAAGCCTAAAGTGAGACATGAGGCACAAGTTAAGTTTAGTCTTAAACATATTTTAACGTAATATTACATGACATGTTTTATTTTTAATGTCATAAACATTGTAGAAAAGCCATCAAAAAGAGAAGGGGGAAGTAAAATCAGTAGCCTGGGGTGCAGTAGCTTAGGCAAAGAGGTGGAGCACCTTCTCCATCTCACCTTGTCCGAATGGAGCGTTTGTCCCCTCCTCGACAAAACCCTCAAGGTCCGTTTTAGGACCGAGGTCGCTCCGACAGGAGCTCCGCACTCTCCCTGGGAGCCTGCTAGGGAGTAAAGTCGGCATGGGAATCTCGTCTATCTGCAACCTCACGGACACTGTCCGTTTTTGTTTTCGGAGGAGGACCTTCCTCCACCGCTTTTTCTCCAGGGGTGTCTCACTATATCTCGTTTACCCAGACCGACCATTCAACAAGCATACGTTTTACCTCGGGATCAACCGAGAAGCCCCGGACAGTGAACCGCGATGCACAGGCTCCCTACACACGGGTCTCGCTCCACTTGGGCCTGGGCTCGAGACGACACGGCCACTCATAGGGTGCGTGAGGAACCATCCGCCGGGGGCAGAGGCGGGAGGCATCTGGATCGAGGCTGTAACCAGGAAGGGTGCTTTCAAAGCGGGGGGAGGCGCAGGGCGAAGTTCGGCTCTTAAGGCGTGCCAGGGGGGCCCCAACTAACAAGATATTTTTGGACATTTTTACGAGGAGGAATATCCTCCAGTGTGTCTTTCACCCCTAGCTCACCCAGGACGGTGCACGTTCACTGGTATGCACGCCCTGGCACCGAGGGACTGGGTGTCCAAACCAGACCCTATTTACTGGAAGTCTCGCCCGCACAAAGTGCACATTCTCTGGGCTGGGTCAGGCGGTTTCCCCACCCGGTCTGACCACCACGGTTCTCTGGTCCGTGTTCCTTGTCCAAGCGGAGCATTGTCCCTCCTCCACAAAGACCCAAAGGTCCGTTTTAGGACCGACTTTGCTCCAGACGGAGCTCCAGCGGTGGCAGACAAATCCGAATCTGGCCCAGGACGGGCCACCCTCCCTGGGCTGGCCAGGGGAGGTTTGACTGCATTGAGCTTCCAAATGTATCACAATATTTTGGACATAGTTCTTTTTTTTTAGGAGGAATTTCCTCCAGTGTGCCATTCACCCTTAGCACACCAAGGGCGTTGGACCTTCACTTGGATGCGCACCGGTGGGTCATCAAAAAAATGTGCTTAATTGACCAATCCCCATGATTCTGTTACTAGTCCGACATTAGTTCTGGAATGTGTGGTTGTCAAGCTAGCTGTCAGGATTTTAACTGTTACAACATGTGTTGTTATGGAAGTTTCAGAGTGGAAAAAGTAAGTGGATCAGTTTACCCCCAGCTGGTTCACTTTACCCCCTTGATTTCTCTGGTCGGTCTCAGTTTACCCCTAAGCTGGGGTAAAGTGAGACACAAGAACAATCATATTTTCACTGCCCTTCGTCCTGAATACATTCTAATAATTTCCATTGCTAGGAAACATCCTGAATTAATGGGAAATGTGTAAATTTGACTGATACATCATTTTAGCTCGCTTAGAGGGGAATAAATGTAAAAAAATTCTCACTTTACCCCACTCTCCCCTAAAACTGGATTATTTTCGATGTTTTAACCTTGAGTCTGTTTGGAAAAGAACACTTTAGCATGCTTATAAAAAGTAATCAACATACTTTAAAAGTGTGAACTGAATGTAACAATGTCAACTTTGCATGTTTTGTGTAAGCAAGTTAAAATGTCTTAGTTTAAATTAATATTAAATGCAATTAGTTGAACTTAAGCGTAAATACACATTTGTAACGATGATGTTGTTGCAATCTAATACATTTAAAATATATTACTTTAAATAGCCTATATCAAATTACACACTACATTTAAAATTATAAAGTACTTTACATGTGCTTTAGTAAATTACTCTAAACATCAAAATAAGTGTACTATAAAACATGAACGGTTTCTAAACAGAATGATTTGAAATATCCTTGAACTTTTAATTTCACATTATTGAAAGTGTACTTAAGTGTGTTAAGAAACATGAGAGTATGACTCCTGCACTGTTTCGATTTCTGGGTACGCTCTTTATAAAATCTATATTTTAGGGTCTAATTGACCCTAATTAGATTCAGTACAATTCCCCAAAAATCACACTATGAAAAACAACAAATGTTCAGGTACAAACAGTAAACTTTTAATACCAACACGTGTCAAACATTACAAAAATATAATATCTGAACATATGATTTATGAAAATATTGTTTAACCATTTTTAAACCATTTTGTTTTGATAAAATTTGAAAATAAACAGTATTCTAACTTTTTTTCCAGTTTCATTTAATTTTTTTATTCACATTTTTTATGCTCAAAATATTCTGAACAAGTTGGCTAATTTTATATGTAGACACTGCGTTTAGTCAGAAGCAACATTATATGTTGTGAACTCTTGAGATATCAAATGGTGTCGGTCATGAAATGTTCTTTTTTAATGGATGCTGGGAGTCTTCCTCGCTGTTGTGGTGAAGATGTCCGTTCTACTTTCCACATCTTTCTCTCCATGCTTGATGTTGCTGTGATTGATGATTTCAGCTTTTTCCTCTGAGTAATCCGTAAACCATTGGTTTTCTGTATCTTCAACAACATTGTCCTCAGTCTCTGAATCATCCTCTAACTCTGAAACATCTTCATTTGTACCAGGATCACACTCCAAATCCTGTGAAATTACTTATTTTACTGTCAATCTTTGGAAGTTCATTTTTCTGCTGTTTCTGTCAAAGTCTTGTGCAACGCTGAGCACAAGTGTGGGAAAAGCTCTTCATCCTCATAGATATTCATTATAGGGGAGTGAGAAACAAAACATAACAAAAACATTCATCAAATAGAGTTTTTTGGAGGAGGGGGTCTGTGAAACTGCCCTTGAAGATCCTTCATAAAAAGTTTGGTTAAAAGCTATTTCAGTTATCTTGAAAATAGAAATGACCGCTTATTTTTACTATCTGTGTCTTACAAAGATTTATTTTATCTGTCTGTAATTTTCAATTAATTCTGAAAAAAGAAATTCCCAATTAATTCTGAACACCGTGATGTAGCTTTTTCAAGTGTGCTTTGTCAGGGTTCGAGCTGAACTCAGCAATAGTCTCTATGCTCGATCGCTTCCGCGTTTGGTCTCAGCCCGCCCAGTTACATCCGCTGCTGCGTCGGAAGCCGCTTTTGCATTCGGTGGAGATAATGGTAAATTACACTCGCTGTTTACGAACTTCCAGCGGTTAACGTGAATGATGTTAACAATATTGTGAGGCAGTAGCACCTAAGAGTAAGGAAATTATATATTTCGAGCTACATAGACAACTCTGAAGGTGAGTACTCTCTCATATCATGCGAAATCCGACTAGCGAATCGGTTTCTAAAATCGTTGTCTCCGTTTCTGAGAAAATGAATTTTATGAAAGTTTTGCCACTAGTACACTTCGCTATAGAACGGGCTATGCGGAAGTAAAGATGCTGGCTAGAAATATGTCAGCAGTGTTCGTGAAAGTGCAAATACACTTGCAATTTAGGACTGGAGCTAAAGAGTCCTGACATACATGAAATAAACGTTTTTAAAAGTAAATGTTTTAACAATAAAGCTTTTGAATAGCTGCCTATGAGGGTCAAATTGACCCATGAACATCAAGATTGTATAAAAATTCTGTATGCACATTTCACAACATTGTTGAAACGTTGCATGCATGTTCGATCATGACCATAAAAAAAAAAGTTTAATATTACTTCAGGTAACTTGAAAAAAGAAATGACAGCTAATTTTTACCACCTGTGGCTGACAAAATGTTTTGATGTATTTAAATAAGTGGGGGAAAGCTCCTTTTTAGCTTCATAGGGTAGTAAAAAAACTAAATAACCAAGATATTTTGTGTCTGTACAGTTGCTTTTAAACGTTAAAATTTATGGGTCAAATTGACCCACGAACATCACAAACGAAATGGTAATTATGTGCGTGTATGTCAAAACACATCAGCGTGTTGAAACTGTGTGTAGTGTAGGAAATATAAGCTGACTACGCCACCACTTATTTAAGGAAGCAGGAGCTCTCCACAGATCACAACCATACTTGACACGAACAATACAGAACATCAACAAGGAAACAATCAATACTCGACAAAGACACAGGGCAAATGAGGGCTTAAATACACAGACTAATTACAAGACAAGGAACACCTATGAACAATGATAAGAAAATTAACTAATGACAAGACACATAGCAGGATCACATGACAAACAGGGAATCACATGACAAGACACAGAAACAAGTGAACAAGAGTATAGTAGTAGTGAAAGTATGGGCTGGAAAGAGAGAGTTGGTGATTTGTAATTATTATAATCCTTGTAAAAATCTAGAGAAAACTAAGCTAGAAGAGATAGAGGGACACAATTATAATAATATTATATGGTGTGGGGATTTTAATGGGCATAATACATTGTGGGGGAGTAGAAAAATTGACTATGATGGTCAGATAATAGAAGAAATGCTAGATGAGAAGAGTTTAGTGTGCTTAAATAATGGTGTATGTACAAGAATTGATGTTAACACTGGAAATGAATCAGAATTAGATCTCACATTAGTTTCAAATAAAACTGCAGCAAGATGTGATTGGACAGTGCATAAAGATAGTACAATAGTGATCATTATCCAGTGTGGTGTAAAATAAATCTAGAGGTGTATGGAGTAGTGGGGAAGCAAGGGGGAAATGGATTTTTGAGAAAGCTGATTGGGGAAAATTCCAGGAGGAAAGTAATAAACTGTTTAAGCAAATTAGTGATGAATTGAGTGTTGAAATAATAAACAATCAAATTAAGCAAGGCATAATATCAGCAGCAGTAGAATCCATTCCCAAGAGTAAAGGAAGATGTAAAAAGAAAGCAATGCCATGGTGGGATGAAGAATGTAAAGAAGCAGTAACAAATAGAAACAAAGCATTTAGGTTAAAAGAACACATAATTATCATCACTTGATTCAGTATAAACAAGCTCAAGCAATAGTAGGAGGACAATTAGACAGACAAAAAGAACATTCTGGAAATCTTATTGTGACACAATAGGAAATACAACTCAAATAGATGAAATATGGGGAATGATTAAAAGAAATGTTGGGAGATAAAAGAGATTGGAATTACCCAGTTTTAACTGCAGGAAATGGGAATGCGATAACAAATAAGGAAAAGGTAGAGATGATGGCAAAAGGTTTAGTTAGTATAAACAGTTCTAGTAACTTGACAGAGGAAGGAAGAATAGAAAGAACAAAAGCACAGTATAAGGATGCGATATGCAGGAAAGAGAATGGGGATGAGGAACGAGACGCTCCTTTTATCATAGGAGAGTTGCAGAGAGCACTGGATATGTCAGGGAAAACGGCTCCAGGAAAAGATGAAGTGTGTTACAGTGTGTTAAAACATCTAAGTGTAGAGGGTCTGAGGAAATTATTGAATTTATATAATAAAGTGTGGGAGGAAGGAAGGCTTCCACAAAGCTGGAAGGAGGCAGTAATTATTCCAATAAGGAAGACTGGAAAAGATCCAAGTAATCCTGGTAATTACAGACCAATTGCATTAACATCGCATATTATGCAAGATAGTGAAACGCATGATAAATGAAACACTAATATACTTTTTAGAGAGTAATGAAATGGCTATATGTCAAAGTGGTTTTAGAAAAGGAAGAAATACAATGGATCCTGTGATAAGTTTGGAGGAGGAAATAAGGAAAGCACAAGTAAATAAAGAAACTGTAGTGTCAGTATTCTCTGATGTGGAGAAAGCATACGATATGCTGTGGAAAGAGGGTCTCTTAATCACATTACATTTAATGGGAGTTGGAGGGAAAATGTTTAATTGGATTATGGATTTCTTAAATAAAAGGAATATAAAGGTGAACATCAGGTTAGATTTATCAAAGCAATATGTTGTAGAAAATGGGACACCACAGGGGAGTGTGATTAGTCCAACTTTATTCTCCATAATGATTAATGATATGTATTTAAATCTTCCAGGGGATATAGGGAGGTCTTTATTTGCAGATGATGGTGCTTTATGGAAGAGAGGTAGAAATGTTGAGGATATTTTAAAGAAGAAGCAGGAAGGAATTGATCAAGTTGAAAATTGGGGAATAAAATGGGGATTTAAGTTCTCAGTGGAAAAATCAAAAGTAATGGCTTCTACAAATAAAAAGAAGGACAAGGAAATTAAGTTGAAAATGTATGGAAATATATTAGAGAAAGTAGAATGTTTTCGTTTCTTGGGATTATATTTTGACACAAAACTAACATGGAGAGAACATATAAAGTATACAGTTAATAAATGTAAAAAAGTGCTAAATGTGATGAGGTGTCTTGCAGGGCTGGAATGGGGAGCGAGTGTTTCAGCTTTATAATATTTCTACATTGCTCTAATAAGATCTGAATTAGACTATGGGAGTGTTGCATATGGGTCAGCAGCAAAGACAACATTAGCTGAACTGGACATTGTGCAAGCGTGTGCTTTAAGAATATGTTTGGGGGCGATCAAAACTTCCCCAGTATGAGCACTTCAGGCTGAGGAGGAGAAACGCCATTGTGGCTTCGACGGAAACAATCGTCAGCAAACTATTGGATAAATCTCAGAGGGCACGAGGATAGTCATCCAACAAAAAAGGTTATACAGAAGTGTTGGGAAAAGGAGAGAAGAAAGAAAGAAAGTTTTGGCTGGACAAGTGATTTAAATGCAAAAGAAGTGTCACAGTGTCTGGTTTATGTTCCTTGGGTCACCACTAGATGTCCTCCTTCCCCACGGTGTCCATCACACTCTTGAACTACATCCCCCATGATCCTTGTCTTTTCATTGCACTCAGCTGTCCCTTATCACTGATCATTGCACCCAGCCTGTTCCCGATTAGCATTGTCAATTCCCTGTGTATATAACCCTGTCTGTTTTAGTATGTGTCACGGAGTCCTTGTATTTTATCTCACCACTTCTGTTCCCTGTAGTTTCCTGGTTTATGTTTCTTGTTCTTTGGATGGATTTGATGACGACTTATGCCTGGACTGGATTATGCTTTTGGAATTCCCCATTAAATACTAAACTGCATTTGGATCTTTCTCGTTCCTTCGTGTGTGGTTCGTGACAGAAGGACTCCGTCAAACTCAAGATCCAGCAGTTTTTTTTTTTTTTTTTTTTTTTTGTGTATCATGTCGACAAGAAGAGAACTGTTTGAGGGGACCCGGTTAGCCAAGTTTCGCGGGTCCCGTGGAGGCCGCAGTGGAGGTACTGGTCGGGAGGAATCACAACTCCACTCTCCACTCTGGCCACTCTTCAACCCTGGGTTGGTGGGGTCCAGCCCAGAGCCCCATCCGCCGCTGGTTCCGTCCAGCCCAGAGCCTTCAATGACATTAGTGGAATGTTATTCCTGGTGGGATCATCTCACCAAGCAGAGTGCTGCGTTCCCGGTAGATTCCGGGAGGACAGCAGCATCCACTCCCTCGCAAGAACGGGGGAGGAGAAGGAGGAATTCCTCGGTCCCAGTGCCGGTGGTCCCAGTGCCGGTGGTCCCTGTGCCGGTGGTCCCTGTGCCGGTGGTCTCGAGTCCGGTGGTCCGGAAACGGCGGAGGAGGAGGACTTCCTGCCTTCCCAATGGCCTGGAGGTCGTCCCCGAACAGCCCGCTGTCTCCCTGGAGGTCGTCCCCGAACAGCCCGCTGTCTCCCTGGAGGTCGTCCCCGAACAGCCCGCTGTCTCCCTGGAGGTCGTCCCAGAGCAGCCTGCTGTCGTCCCGGAGGCCGTCCCCAAGATGCTTGCCCTGACGGCACCTCTCCAGCGTCTCGCCCTGCTGGCGCCACCCCAGCGTCTCGCCCTGCTGGCGCCACCCCAGCGTCTCGCCCTGCCGGCACCGATCCAGCGGCTTGCCTTGCCGGCACCACCCCAGCGCCTCGCTCTGCCAGCGCCTCGCTCTGCCAGCGCCATCCCAGTGTCTCGCCTTATCGGTTCCTCTTATACAATCTGCCCAGCCAGTGTCTGTTCCTGAGCCGGAGCCAGTGTCTGTTCCTGAGCCGGAGCCAGTGTCTGTTCCTGAGCCGGAGCCGGTGGTGCCAGTTCCAGTGCCTGAGCCGGTGGTGCCAGTTCCAGTGCCTGAGCCAGTGTCTGTTCCTGAGCCGGAGCCGGTGGTGCCAGTTCCAGTGCCTGAGCCGGTGGTGCCAGTTCCAGTGCCTGAGCCGGTGGTGCCAGTTCCAGTGCCTGAGCCGGTGGTGCCAGTTCCAGTGCCTGAGCCGGTGGTGCCAGTTCCAGTGCCTGAGCCGGTGGTGCCAGTTCCAGTGCCTGAGCCGGTGGTGCCAGTTCCAGTGCCTGAGCCGGTGGTGCCAGTTCCAGTGCCTGAGCCGGTGGTGCCAGTTCCAGTGCCTGAGCCGGTGGTGCCAGTTCCAGTGCCTGAGCCATGGCCGCCCGAGGGGTCGTCTCCGCCGTGGCCGCCCGATGGACTGTCTTCTGCTCCGCCCTGGCCGCCGAGGGAAAGTCTCCGCCCTGGCCACCCAAGGGAAAGTCTCCGCCGTCCTGGCCGCCCGAGGGAAAGTCTCCGCCCTGGCCACCCGAGGGAAAGTCTCCGCCGTCCTGGCCGCCCGAGGGACTGTCTTCTGCTCCGCCCTGGCCACCCGAGGGAAAGTCTCCGCCCTGGCCACCCGAGGGAAAGTCTCCGCCGTCCTGGCCGCCCGAGGGAAAGTCTCCGCCCTGGCCACCCGAGGGAAAGTCTCCGCCGTCCTGGCCGCCCGAGGGACTGTCTTCTGCTCCGCCCTGGCCACCCGAGGGAAAGTCTCCGCCCTGGCCACCCAAGGGAAAGTCTCCGCCGTCCTGGCCGCCCGATGGACTGTCTTCTGCTCCGCCCTGGCCACCCGAGGGAAAGTCTCCGCCCTGGCCACCCAAGGGAAAGTCTCCGCCGTCCTGGCCGCCCGATGGACTGTCTTCTGCTCCGCCCTGGCCACCCAAGGGAAAGTCTCCGCCGTCCTGGCCGCCCGAGGGACTGTCTTCTGCTCCGCCCTGGCCGCCCGAGGGAAAGTCTCCGCCCTGGCCGCCCGAGGGAAAGTCTCCGCCGTCCTGGCCGCCCGAAGGACTGTCTGCTCTGCCCTGGCCGCCCGATGGACTGACGTTTCTGCCCTGGCCGTCTGCATCGCCTGCTCCGCCCAGGCCACCCGATGGACTGTCGTCTGCTTCACCCTGGCCGGCCGATGAACTGTCTGCTTCGCCCTGGCCGCTGGCTAAGCCATCACCCCCTGTTCCTGTTCCCCTCCATGGACCTGGCCCCCCATCCCACCCCCTGATCATCCACCTTTCCACGTCCCTCCTTGACTCTGGTTTTGTTTGTGGGTCTTGGAGCGTCTGGTAGCCGCTCCGTAGAGGGGGGGTTATGTCACAGTGTCTGGTTTATGTTCCTTGGGTCACCACTAGATGTCCTCCTTCCCCACGGTGTCCATCACACTCTTGAACTACATCCCCCATGATCCTTGTCTTTTCATTGCACTCAGCTGTCCCTTATCACTGATCATTGCACCCAGCCTGTTCCCCATTAGCATTGTCAATTCCCTGTGTATATAACCCTGTCTGTTTTAGTATGTGTCACGGAGTCCTTGTATTTTATCTCACCACTTCTGTTCCCTGTACTTTCCTGGTTTATGTTTCTTGTTCTTTGGATGGATTTGATGACGACTTATGCCTGGACTGGATTATGCTTTTGGAATTCCCCATTAAATACTAAACTGCATTTGGATCTTTCTCGTTCCTTCGTGTGTGGTTCGTGACAAGAAGTGGAAGTGTATAATAAAAGATTTGCTAATACTCTGTTAAACCAATTTGGACTTTGGAAATTCTGAACGTTCATCTAGAGCTTTTATCAATTAAAGGATGAAACAGAAATATAGATATAACCAATGAATATTATACATATCAGAACAACAAGTATAAAGACAGTATTCAGATTTTTACAGATGGGTCAAAGGACTTACAATCAGATGCAACAGGATCTGCGGTGTACATCCCTAAATATGAGACAGGAATTAGCAAAAGAACATCTGATAATCTACATGTTTATGCAGTTGAATTGTGTGCTATAGGTATTGCATTAGAACGGACTGAACAATCCAGAGATGACAACATTCGAGTATGTAGTGATTCTGTATCAGCTCTTATGAGTATGAAGACTGGAAAAGCTAGTAGTCATCAAGAAGTATTATATGAAGTCTTGTTTATAAATTCAAGAGTAAGTAACAAGGGAAAAATATTACATATGTGTGGATACCAGCACATGTAGGCATACAGGGGGGAATGAGAAAGTAGATGCAAAAGAGGCAACAAAAAAAGAGCATGTTGACATTGAAATTAAAGGCACACTAATATGCAGCTTTCCGTTTTTGTCAAACAGCGACCCCTAGAGTCGCTGCGGAGTACTTGTGGACGGTAGAACGGGTGACAAACAGTTACACGAGTCCGATTGGGGAATAAAGTGCAAGTTGTGAGATGCCAATCGCCTCCGTGAGTCTGTCTGGCCTCTGTAATAACTTCATCTGTGAGCTATCCCTATTTCTCCTCCTGAAACAACGCGTTACAAAGCGTCGGACATCGAACAGGCACAGATAACCGCTGAGGATGTCTACTAGTCCATCAACAGGAACGATATTTACTCGAGTCTGACTCCTTGCTCGGTCAGTCTGCCATTTCCTTTTTCTTTGGTCCTCCGACAAAGGATTTGACGAAAGAAGATAAGCTCTTAAGACGTGAGTTATGGCCAAGAATCGAACAAGCCAGGAAGGAAGGCAAAGCAGCTTTAGAGGCCCATTTGGGTACATCGATGGTAAACGTATTTCTTGAGTGGGTATTGACTGTTTCTCGTTAAAATGAGGTGAGATGGTCTGAAAAGGAAACGGGACTTTGGTTTCTATCTCACAAGCTTTACATTTTAGTCTGCGTTGCAACAGACTGTACTTTTATTTTTGTTAAATTAAATTTATAATTCCTTTTTTGTTCAATTTGTTTTCAGGGAGGGAGGAGGACAGAAGGCCTGCAGAACAATAGGTCTGACCACATTAGTGGGGACCTTGGGGATATAGCCCGGTCTCGGATGAAGAAATGCTTTGATCATACCCGGAGCAAACTCAAAGCATCTCGTTTTCATCCTTGAATTGTAGGGGTTTAAAGGATTCTGTTAAAAGAAAGGCAATTTTTTTATTTTGCAAAAGTCAAAAATCACACTGTTTGTTTTTACAGGAAACTCATTCAGAATCGGAAGATGTGGCCTTTTGGAAAAAACAGTGGGGGGATGACATGTTTTTCAGTCATGGGTCGAGTCGATCTGCAGGTGTCGCTGTTTGCATGAATAAATGCCCTGGTAAAATTATTACTCACAGGGCTGATGTGGATGGTCATTGGCTCGCAGTGGTATTACAGTTGGACAAATTATTTTTGATCTTGGCTAATGTGTATGGATATAATGCCCGCTCCCAAAATAAGGATCTTCTGGAGAATGTAACAGTTGTCATAAATGACCTAAAAACTAGTTATCCTACAGAATATGTTTTAACTGGCGGCGATTTCAACATGACACCAGACGAACTTATGGATAGACATCCTTCTAAATTTAGTAGTTCTCATACGAACTGTATTATTCAAGATTTCTGTTTATCAAATTCATTAACTGATATATGGAGAAAATTAACCCCCACTTCCAGACACTTTTCTTGGTTCAAACCAAATGCCACATCAAAATCGAGAATCAATTATTGGCTAGGATCTGAGATTCTTTCAAGTTATGCAACTAAATGTAGTATTTCAGGTGCCCCCTTAACAGATCATAGTGTAATCAATCTAATCTTAGAACAGAATAAGAAATCTTCTAAAACTAAAGGGTATTGGAAATTTAATGCAGACTTACTAAATCATAATGACTTTTGTGCATATATATAAAAAAATAATAGCTGAATTTAAAGTAAAAAGAATGCAGAGTGGTATTAAATGGGAATACTTAAAACATAAATTGAGAGAATATTCAATTACATTTAGTAAAAATCTGATAAAAAAGAAACGAGAAAAAGAATTTCAGTTGATTCAAGAGATTAATAAATGTTGTTGTCAACCCATTATGTCAGAAGAGGAGAGACAAAAACTTACTAAGTTACACTCTATTTTAGATGAATTTTATATTAAAAAGGCAAAAGGGGCTTATGTGAGATCCAGGGCTAAGTGGATGGAAGAGGGGGAAAAAAATAGTTCATATTTTGTCAATCTGGAAAAAAGGCATCAAGAAAGAAATTCGATTAACTGTTTAATTGTGAATCAAGTAGAGCACTCAGATCATAACACAATAGTAAATGAGGTGTTTAATTTCTACTCTAAATTGTATTCGTCATCATTTTCCCCTAGTATTTCTAATTCTTTTTTTTTCAGATGATAAAAAATAATATACCATCAATTGATAGTGGGTTTAAAGAAGTTTGTGAATCAGAAATAACCGTACAAAAACTTGATGCAGCTGTTAAAAAGAGCAGACCTGGTAAATCACCCGGTCCTGATGGTTTAACCATAGATTTTTATAAACATTTTTGGGAGGACCTAAAATTTATTTTGTTGGAAGCTTTACAGGAGTGTATAAGGAATAATGAACTTTTACATACTATGAAACAAGGCCTTATAATTTTTTTTACCAAAACCAGGTAAAGATAAGAGATTATTAGATCATTTACGCCCCATAACACTTCTAAATACAGATTACAAACTTTTTACTATGACTTTGGCTTATAGATTGAAAACTGGAATATCACAAATTATCAGTGTGACACAATCAGGTTTTTTAAAGGATAGATCAATTCATAATAATATTAGGTTAATTTTTGATTTGATTGAATATAGTCAATTAATTGAAGAAGATGGGTTTATTTTATTTTTGGATTTCTATAAGGCCTTTGACATGGTGGAACACCCTTTTATTTTTCAAACTCTTGAGCACTTTGGTTTTGGTTTAAAATGTATAAGTATTGTAAGAATGCTATATAAAGACATAAACAGCTCTGTAGCTCTTACTCAAGGTACATGTTCAAGATTCCTGGTCAAAAGAGGTATTAGGCAAGGTTGTGGTTGCTCACCTTTACTTTTTATCATGGTTGCAGAAATGTTGTCTATTTTAATCAAAGTGAGCAACATATCGGGCATCAATTTAGAAGGGAATCATTTTATCATCAGTCAGTTTGCTGATGATACGACTCTTTTTTTAAGAAATGAGCAGCAAATTCCCTTAGCACTTCAGTCTATAATGATTTTTTCAAAAGCTTCAGGTTTATGGTTGAACATGTCAAAATGCGAGCTATTGGCCATCCATGATCACCCTAGTATATCATTATATAATATCCCAGTAAAAAATGAAATTAAATACTTAGGTATTTGGTTATCTAAGGAAAAGGATAATTTAGAAAACTTAAATGTTGATAAAAATCTAGAGAAATGTAGATTAATTATGAACAATTGGTTGCAGAGAGACATAACGATCTTTGGTAGGATTTTATTAACGAAAGTAGAAAGCCTTTCTAGATTAATCTATCCATGTTTTTCTTTATCAGTGTCTGCAAAAAAGATAAAGGCGATAAATAAGTTAAATTTTGATTTCATATGGAAAATGAAAAGTCATTATATACGTAAAAGTGATATGATTAAAGATTACGATGAAGGTGGTCTTAAAACAATTGACTTTGATATTATGAATGGGGTCATAAAACTTAAGTGGTTACAATCTTTCATAAACAACAAATCTTCATTTTGGTTTCAGATTCCTACAGCTATATTCAAAAAATGTGGTGGTATTAGTTTTCTGTTACAATGTGATTTTGAATTGTCTAAACTCCCCATAAAACTTTCTGCTTTCCATCAACAAGTAGGCCTACTACTATACTGGAAACTGATCTTTAAACACAATTTTAGCCCACATAACATGTCTATCTGGAACAACAGGTGTATTGTGGTGAATAGAAAATCTATATTTATTGATGATTGGTGGAAGAAAGGCATATGGTCACTAACACATATTATGAATGACTTAGGGAATATATTGAGTTATGATGATATTTGTGGTAAATACAATGTAAGTTGCTCCCCTAAAATGTATGCTAAAATTATTAAGGGTATTCCATTGCAGATGATAAATTTTGTTAAGGAAATAGTAAAATATTCAACAATAACTCCCAAATTGCCTGATCTTATGATAGAAAATGTTAACTTTACTGATAAAAAATGTTCTAACAGATTTTTGAGAAATTGTTTATTACAACGTTGTTTTCCAGGACAAGTAAAGAGATCTTATATATTTTGTCATTTTGGTAAGAAAAAAGTGTCTGAAATTAGAACACATTTTCTTACATTCCCTGTCAATCCTAAATGTAAAGAGGTACATTTTAAAATTATGAATCATTTTTATCCTGCAAAAGAATTTTTAAGAATAAGATTTAATGTTGGGGATTCCAGTATTTGCCAATTATGCAATCTGGAGATAGAAACAGTTGAACACTTGTTTTTTCAGTGTAATTTGGTGCAAACACTCTGGAATGATGCATTTTGTTGGATCCACCAAAGATTACCGGTAAGACTGATCCTCTCATGGGAAATTGTTAAATGTGGCATGTTATTTAAAGACAAAAAGTTATCATACGTATTAAATAATTTGTTACTTTTGTTAAAATTTTACATTCATAAATGTAAATTTTTCAAAACTCCCCCAAGATTAGTGGTGTTTAAAGAGGAATTTGTAATATATTTAGAGACGTTAAGAGGGATGAAAAGTCCTAAAGCAAGATTTTTGTATATTTTATTAGAAGATTTTGGTTTCATAATATAATCTCCTACTCCCCTACTACTACTTTGTATTTTTTTTTATATATATATTTTTTTTATGTAATTATGTATAGAATGTGAATGTAAATTGAATCTCAGTCAATGTTTGTAAACCTCCCTGTTATGAATGCCTTTCTGTGTTATTGTTCAAAGCATTAATAAAAAATAAAAAAACTTACTGACGCTGAGGCCGGCGGCCAAAAGCCCAAAGTTGCAAGGGTGGTTTTTCAGCTCACAGGCACTTGGGGGGTGCGAGACGACCACCATTCAACCCGAAAAAAGTCATATAGCCTAACTATTCCAATGACTCCGAAGCTGTTCGGTTAAGGTAAAAAAGTTACTTAGTTCACCTTTAAATTGTCGAAATCAGAAGGGAAGAGTCTAGTGTGGAAAAAGGTGATGGAATTATGGCAATATCAACGGGATCATGAAAGTAAAGGAAGACATCTATACATGATTCAAAATAAAGTAGGCATTGTAAGAGAGATGACAAATAGAAGGAAAGAACAAGTTATAATAACAAGACTTATTGGACATTAAATGGAACTCTTTTTATGTCAGGAAAACATCCCATAGGACAATGTGACGAATGTACGGAAGAGGATTAGGGCCAGGCAATAATAAAAAAAATAAAACCATCTCGAGATTAAAGTCATTATAATGCGAGATTAAACTCGTTAAATTTCGAGAAAAAAAGTCGAAATACAATCTTGAGAATAAACTCATTAAATATTGAGAATAAAGTCGTTGTGTTTCGAGAAAAAACTCGTTAAATTTCGAGAAAAAAGTCGAAATACAATCTTGAGAATAAACTCATTACATTTCGAGAATAAAGTCGTTGTGTTTCGAGAAAAAAACTCGTTAAATTTCGAGAAAAAAACTCGAAATACAATATTGAGAATAAACTCATTAAATTTCGAGAATAAAGTCGTTGTGTTTCGAGAAAAAAACTCGTTAAATTTCGAGAAAAAAGTCGAAGTAATTGTGAGAATAAACTCCATAGAGGACATGGCAGAGTTAGATCACTTAGTCAATCTATATTTTTGACTTTCTTTCAGTAACAAAGAATAGAACATGGTCTAGGTCGGCTAGGTGTTTTTAGAAGAAAGAATCAGTTCAATTTGCGCGATGTACTCGCTTTTGTCCAACAATACCATTGTTAAATACCAAATACCAATACCATGGTCATAAATACCATTTTCCCAGGATACCATAAGACGCATTATTAAACTGTTGATCCTCAAGGTGTGGAATTTTGACGAAGGAGACGCTTGAGAAGACGCCAGTACACTTGCGCTGGCCCAAATACACTCTGGCTGCGGCATATGGACAGCTATGATAAATTAAAACCGTACAGCATTGCCATTAATGGCTGTATAGATGGTTACAGTCGTTACATTCTGTGGATGGAGGCGTACACAACCAACAACGATTAATAATGCGTCTTCCTGGGAAACCACGAAACCTCGATGAGGTTGATATCAGTAGGCTATGCAATGAACACTGATCGAATGCGTTATTCTTTACATTTCATTTCGACTTTTGTTCTCGAAACAATGACTTTATTCTCGAAATTTAATGAGTTTATTCTCAAGATTGTATTTCGAGTTTTTTTCTCGAAATTTAACGAGTTTTTTCTTGCAACACAACTTTATTCACGATATTTAATGAGTTTATTCTCGAGATTGTATTTCAACTTTTTTTCTCGAAATTTAACAAGTTTTTTCTCGAAACACAACGACTTTATTCTCGATATTTAATGAGTTTATTCTCAAGATTGTATTTCGACTTTTTTCTCGAAATTTAACGAGTTTTTTCTCGCAACACAACGACTTTATTCTCGATATTTAATGAGTTTATTCTCAAGATTGTATTTCGACTTTTTTTCTCGAAATTTAACGAGTTTAATCTCGCATTATAATGACTTTAATCTCGAGATGGTTTTATTTTTTTTATTATTGCCTGGCCCTAATCCTCTTCCGTACGAATGCCAAGAGGAGGAAACAGTCAGTCACATTTTTATGTCATGTTGAAAATCTACACAAGAAAGTTGTGTAAAAACATCATTTACAATAAATTGTTTTAGGACAGTATAATGTAAAAAATATATTAGAATGTGGAAAAAGGAAAGAAATATATATATATATTTTTTTTAAAGAGGACTGGACTGGAAAGACGAGTATAAGTATGAAGTGACATGATAATTGACAGCAGATGGCAGTAATGCAACTTTCTGGAGCTTTTTGAGCTAGAGATGGAGAGAAGGGGTGCTGAAATCAAGAACCGGGCCTCTACTTTTATCTCATTTAATATTCCGTTCGAGTTAGAAAACAGTCACAAATTTCCAGTTCACGTGGACTTTAAAGACATTAGCAGTGACCGATAGCACTCATTCACTGCACTCATTTAAACTGATTATCAGAGTGAATGACAAACATCACATGGATTTCATTTTCATGGATTTCATTTATTTCATTTTACTAAATGACCCAGCAGCAGATTGTGACCTTTATTTGGGTTTTGTAGTTTACCATTTATGTGTAGGTTCTTTAAATGTGAATGGTCAAAAACAGAGGTGAAACCTCATTGTAGTGTTTAATGTCAAAACACATCCGTGTGCAAGTTCTAAGTAAAAAACAAAACAAACAAAAACAGGTTAATCAGTATTTCCGACAACTCAAAAATCAAAACTGGTCAAATTGACCCACATCATAACAAGAGGTTATCATAATCATTCATAATCATAATCATTTCACTGTTACGTGGATGATACACATATGTATTTGCCAGTGAGACAATCAACAATTTATTAGCATTAAAGCTTAGATGGCTGCTAACTTCCTGAAGCTTAATGACGACAAAACTGTAGTTATGTTTGGTCCTGGAATTCATGAAGTGGTTCAGTGCTTGAAATTTACCCAATCTGGTCTCACTAAAACTAGTGTAAAAAAATCTGGGGTTTGTTCTGGACAGTGATTTAAATGTGGACGGACAAATAAATTCTGTTCTAAGACTGAGTTTCTTTTATCTGTGTCTTTTAGCTAAAACAAATCATCTTTCGTTGACTTTGAGAAAGCGATCACAGTGGTCGTATACACACGAATGGACTTCTGCAATTCGCTTTATTCTGGAATTGATGGCAGAGCAATAACGCACCTACAGAAAATACAGAAAGCAGCTTGCTCAAGTCTAAGAAATATGAATCAGTCACAGCGCTACTAATTTATCTGAAATGGCTACCTGTTCTGTATAGACTTATGAGATTATTTTACTAGTTTTTAAGGTGCTACACAATCATGCTCCTGCTTACCTTTCTAGTATGCTGTTAGTCTGCACTTCATCTAGATCTTTGAGATCAAAGAATTAAAATCTTCTTTGTGTTGCCAATACAAAATATAAACATCAGGGCAACAGAGCTTTCTCCTCAGTTGGTCCCTGGAATGATCTGGAACGATCTCCTTCTTTCAGTTAGATCAACCAATACATTGGCCAAGGTTAAAGTTATGTTAAAAACAAATCTTTTAAAAAACATTTGGGAACTTTCGGTGAATCGGGTGTCAATCATTACTATGTCTATGTAAGTGTTTCCTTCTTTTCTTTTTTTCTTCTTTTTGCATGTTTTTAAGTGTTTGGTCTTGTGATTGTGAAGCACTTTGGGCAACATCTGTTGTGTTAAACTGTGGAATAGAAATAAAAAGAAAGAAAGAAAAATAAAAGGCGGAATCGGAGGGAAGGAGTATCCCGGTGGAGACCACAGCGGAGCTGATGGAGTGCAGAGCCGAGCTGTAGCCGACGGGCTGACAGGCCGAGGTGAAGTCATGAGCCTGGAGTCCTGCTATGAAGCCAGAGGATCCGTCTCGCAGAGCTTATCGGGTGGAGAGGAGCTCAGAGGAGGAGCTGGAGGGAGACAGTGGCAAGCGCTGAGCCGTGGAGCTGCGCGACACCATCGGGACAGGTGAGTCTTGAGGGAAACAGCAGGTAGGACAAAGATAACGGGGTGGGCAGGGACTGGGAGGGACCGAATTGTCTAGAAGATAACTTTAAGTGCTTTCAGGATCGGGAACAAGGGCGGAAGCTGGTTCCGTCAGTCAATGAGCCGGCTGAGGACGGCTGTGAGGGAGGATCTGCGCACCCATAATGTATAATCCATAAATTTGGCGAAAGGATGGTGATCCTCCCCTAACCGCAGCATCTGGCCGAGGATGTCATCCATCCCACTCCAAAAGAGATGTTTGAGCGTTTCATCATCCCAGCGCGACTGGTTGTACAGATCAAAAAAAGCCATCCACATATTCCTCCAGTGTCCGGCTATTTTGGAAGTAGCAGTTCTCTTTATCAATTGCGGTCTATTCATCTGTCACGTACTTTGAGATTTTTAATAAGATACATGATACAAGAAATAACAAACATGGATACTTTAATAACATTAGAATAATTAAAAAAGATTAATTTCCACATTAAAAATAGACGTGAACAGACAAGGGGCTGAAAACATATACACAGGCTTAACGAGGGAATACAGGTGAACGTAATCAGTAACCATGAGACTAAAGGGCTGATTACACGACACCGTTTTCAACTAAAAACGTTAAACTTTTTATTGGCCGTTTGTTTACACGACAGCGGCGTTTTGGATGCCTGAAAACGCAAAGTTTTGAAAACGGGTTTCAATGTGCACGTTTTTGAAAACAGTCTCCGTGTAAACAACAAAAATGTGAATCTCTGAAGACGATGACGACATGCACATGCGTATTACTTGTTCAGTCTATAGTGCTTCATCGCCATCTACTGGCCTGGCAGCAGAATACAGCGTTTTTAGTCATTTTCGCAGATCCGTGTGAATGTGGATCATTTTGACAATGGTGTTGTCTGTACGTGAAAAACTCAAAGGAAAAACTTCTCAGTTTTAAGCATATCGTTGTCGTGTAAACGTACCCTAACTAGGGCACAGTGAACACTAATGCCAGGTTCACATTGCACGATTTACAAAGTCGTCAGATCACTGTTCTTTTCACACTGCAGGACTATCTGGGGTAACATTCAGTTGCTGTTGTGTTCACACGATGGATCGTCTGAGCTCAATGTTCCATATTTGGCGACTGTTTTGTGATAAAAGTGATATTATGACAGAAATGAATTAATTTGTAACAGAAGAACGCATCAGTGGAATATGAGTGCCACCTGGTGACTATTTTAGGTACAGCGCCTAAACAAAATCTCACAGGAACTTCAATTTTTGAGATATCAGCTTCAATTTTTGAACACAACTTGATTAGACAAATGGCTTTGATTTTTTGCAAAATATATATTTACAGTATATTTGTTTTACAGTTAATGTAAACTTATATAACTTTATTACACTTTCATTTTTCGAAGTGCTTCTAATAAGCTTGGTGTCTTCTTTAAAAAGAGACCAAGCTTATAGGTCTGAATTCCAAAGCATTCATGAATTGTAACCATTTAATGTGGAGTGACAGTTATGGGGTTAATCTGAAGCTATATACATTAAAGTGGTGTTGAATGGTATGTCAATAATAAAGTTGTTCTAAAGTTTGAAACTTTGAAAGAGAGGCAATGATTGTTTTTGTAGGCCTTTAATTTCAGCAGTAAAACCATGAATGAAGCAGAGATTTATTTAGTCACAGCTGCTCATACATCGGGCATAATGATTTTGGAATCATTCAATCTGCTAAATTGTTGCTTTTGTTTTATAGTCCGGGATTAAGCTACTTAATAATGTTGGTCTATCTATAGGATCAATATACCAAAACCAAATCTGAATCTTAACTAGTTGTGTATTAAGTAGAAAAGCGGCGCAGTGCCAAACGCTGCTCCTCCTGCATGGACCACCACCGCAACAGCGTCTTGATGTGAGTGATCATATATATATTTTAATCACAATTTATGGTTAGGCTAAAGTTAATCCTCTGGGGTCGACCAACGTGCCGGCGCATTTTGCTGGATTTTTTCACATAGCGGCAAAATATGAATATGCCTACAGAGAGCGCGCGCTGTTGACATCAACTCGATAAAACTCATCAGATGCATGTACTTTACGTCCTCCCGTCCTCGGGAGTTCGTTCTCCTGAGTCGAATTTGTCAAGTCCGAACTACCAAGGACTCAAGTCCGAAGTTTGCGTACTTGGTATTGAGAAACGGCCATAGACTGTAAAAAAATAATGCGGTCCGCGTTGCTCTGATGTCATGCTGACGTATGTCAAAAAACTCTCGCGAGCGCAAGGCAGATGTGTCGAATTCTGCAGGCGAGCGCAGTTGTATGGCAGGCGATCGGGGTCAAAAGTCTTTAAACGAAACGCGTGATTTTTGACCGCGTCAACGCGCCGTTTGTCCGTGTTAACGTGAGCCAATGAAATTGTTGTATTGGAGACTACATTTGCATATGTGACATGATGGTACGTTGGTATATATGTATACAAACATCAGACGTCATGTTTATTGCCTAACCAAGACACCGTTTTTAAATCTAAAGTCTCCCTGTACATTCTTACAACGCAAACATCCTAAGCATTTAAATGGGTATTTGTTTAAAGTCGGAAATTTCATCCTTTTGTGAATGTCATTTTACACTTGTATGCTGCAAAAGTGCCGTCGGAGCTACCAATCTCTGTATAACGGCAGTTGGAGCCCTCTGCTGGTAGGGAATCGTAAGATGGCCGCTCGAACACTTCCGGTGGCTTCACTGTCTGCTGGCAGTTTAGAACATAGATATCATATATAAACGCTAGATGTCTTATGGCACTTCCGGCATCACCGTTCGGCCATCTTGTGTCAGTGCTCTGTGCATTAAGGTGAGTGATCAGCATGCACACAAATCCTCATATCTCGCTGAAATATTGACGGATTTACAAACGGTTTGGTTTCTTACAAACGTTATTAACGTGGCTATAATTCAGAATGCTTGAACATGTATGTTATAATTTTTCATATGTATGCAGTGTATGTATGTAGTGTCATAACTACATCTCTGACGTTTATAACAAACCAAACCGTTTGAAAATCGGTAGAAAATTGGGCAAGTTATGGTTATTTAAAAGTATTTGCACCATTAAACGAGTGAGCGAGCGCACTGCCGCAAGATGGCCGCCACGTGCGGACGTCGACCTCCATTGGCCAGCAGCGCGCACGAGACATCTAGCCTTTATATATGATATCTATGGTTTAGAACGTCATGAGCTATCCAGTCATTATATAGATCAGTGGTCTTATGTCATGATTTGACATGCCTTTTTAAGTTGTTCGTTTAACGTTCTTTCTCAAGGTAGAAAAGTCAACAGCTTAAACGATGGCTCTTAGAATGGCTCTTTTCAGACTGTGTACAGCTGAGCCAAGAAAAGCTTAAGATTGCATGGAGCTGATAAGCATGAATGGCAGAAGAAAAATACTCAAATTAAAAAACAAAACGAGAGAAAATTATTTTAATGCAAGCAATAAAAAAACTGCACACATCAGCTGTGGAATAAAAGAGGATAATGCACGATTAACTAGATTAAGGCATACTCCTGTCTTAATTTAAACCCTGTCCACCACCCCCAAAGGTTTCACAAAGTAATTCTTGCCACTGTAACTTATGGTTTCCTAAAGACAGGTTTATAGGTAAAAAAAATAAAATAAAAATAATAATAAAAATATTAATACAGGGATCAACATTAAGCCTTTTCATTTGATTGTCCTTCGGTCGGTCATTCACTTGTGAGTAAAAACATTTGTTTGTTCAGGAAAAAAAAAATGATTTTTTTTTTGTGTGTGTGTGTTGTAAATGGGTCAATATCACTATAAAGTGCCTTTGGTGTCCTCATCAGAATCGCTCAGTCATCATGAACATAATGCAAAATAATGTAATTCTGAGGTTTTATTATAAATGGCCAAACACTTACACACATAAAAGTACAATGATACATCTCTTGAAATGTGTTTTTCTGATTTTATACCATTTTCTTTGATTGGATGTATGTGATTTTGGCATGTCCCACACGCTGCTCAGCTAACTTCAGTGAGTGTAAAAAGTGGTTAAATTACATAAAATTCAAATACTTTTTTAATGTACTTATTGTCCTCAGCAAGTTATTTAATAAAACAAGTCATTTTGATTATTTATATTTTATTTTCATAATAATATTAAGCAGTTTGCATGTGTCCCTGAAATTGCTGTCCACCCTGTCATTATGGGGTAAACGCCCCTTTAAGAAACCAACTGATGTACTCAGTGACATCAGTGGAGCTTAAAACATCTGCAATGCACACAATAAGTATCTACACTTATATTTCCTAATTTTCATCATATTGTGTTTGTAGTTGCCTGTTGTCAAGCTTAACATGTCCACCCTGTCATTGTGAAATATTAATTAATATAAAAATTCTAAATATATATTTTAAACAGTGCACAGTCAGCTTCAACAGTGAATCACTTTGCTAACTGCTGTACACCATGTGCTCATTAAATACTAACTTTAGCCAAAAAATGTCCACCCTGTCACATGATAGGGTGGACATGGTTCATGACAGGGTGGACATTTGCAACTCCTGAAAATCAGCCTGAGCCAGGCCCCTCCTTCTTCTATATTGGTTAAGGGTTTCTTGAAGGTCCTGTTGTTTTTAAAATGTTCCCCCGTTCTAGTTCACCCATTAAAGCATTTGTCCACCCTGTCATGCCAAGTTCCACCCTGTCATTTTGTTGTCCAACCTGTCATGTTTAACTTTTAGGATGAAAATAAACAAATTATTTTAACAAGTTAACAAAACCCTGTGTGTGATTTCTTAATAAACAAATGATGGCCAGTTAGTATTGTTTTAATATTTTGACTAAATATCTTTATTGTTAGATTTTATTTAGAATAGAATGTGCAACTATCGCATATTTTATTGGGCAATACATATTTAAGCAGTAACTTCATTATTATAAAAATACTTTTACCATTACCTAAAATGTTTTGTTGGGAAAGGGACACATTATCTTTCCTCAGATCTACATTTTATAATCACTATGCAATGAAAATGTATTTATTCTACTATGAATTTGTCCATGACAGGGTGGACATATTTTATCGTTTGCTCTCAGCTTGCAGTTAATTTATAAAAAGTGCTGGAGCTTGACCAATATGCATTTCTAACAGCCTAATGTCTCCTTAATACAACACATATAAAGTTAAATGGAAAATCTCATATTTTTATTATGGAAATTGTGAAGTCTCAAAGGCACTTTATGGTGATTTTGACCAATTTACTCCGAATCAGTATTCTCATCACTGTTCAGTCAGCTTTAACATATATACATCGGCATATTTATGATATTTTAACCTTAATAAAGGGTATTTTTCCCTAATCGTTTTAAATATATGCTTCATCTTTTATTTAAAATTCTTAAATTTGATCAATAAATTAAAATAGAATAATAAGAAGCTAAAGGACTGAACCAATCAAATTAAATTGCATTAAATAATGTAATGAGATTATTTAAAATATTTTTTGAATATACAAATAAGAAATATTATTTGTATATAGAAATAATATTTATAAACCACCAGTAGGAGGCGGAAGGCGACCGTCTTAATGAGTGAGTCATTGAGTCATTTATTCAAACGATTCATTCAAACGGCTGATTCATTCAGGGATAAGGCGGTTGTAAATGAATAGGAATTCATTGAATCTTTGACTCAACTGATTCTTTCAAAACACTGAATCATTCGGCAATGAAACACGGTTGAGTTTTCCTTTGAGATGCGCTGTGGAACTATTTTCGTGTTTGAGTCATGCGCATAACCTCGCGTGCGTAGACAATTCGTGCGCAAAGTCATGGTAATGTTAAGCCATGTCACAAAAATTTGATTTGATCAATGATTGACATTTAAATCAATGATTTATCCTTTAAATTGAATGATATTCAGAACAGTACAAGAATAAAAAAATAACTATAAACAAGTCAAAACGAAATAATTTAAAGCGAAAGTAAAAGTAAACGGCGTTGGGCTCATGTATCTCTCTCATTAGAATCAAAATGTTTCAACAGGGGGAACGCAAAAGATTTGAAAAAAAATAAATTCTCCCATCCTAAAAATTTTCCACCACCACGTCCCTTTAGGGGCTCCGTATACGCTGAATTGTACTACTGACTATTTAAACAGAGCAGTGTAGTTTTATTACGGCTATAATGAACACTGAACAGGCTGCAATGTCAAGATTGCAATGCTGGAAGTGTGTGTGTCTGTGTGTGTGTGTGTGTGTGTGTGTGTGTGTGTGTGTGTGAGGCGCGGGCGCGATCGAACAGTGGAAACATAAAAACATACTCCGTCATGTTCATACAGGACATCATTCAAACTGCAAAGTGTTGCAATACGTTGGAGGATATTTTGCAAATAATTTGTTTAATATGTTTTGTGACAGTTTATTTTCAGAAGTTTCAAAGAGTTAGTAAAAGAGTAAAGAAAAATGTAACTTTTTAATTTAAGTATCTATTTTTTATTAAGTATTTATTTTGTATTAATACATAACCTCATTGTATTAGTTTATAATGTAACATTATAGCGTGACATTTGTGTCAATAATCGTCAAGCACAGGTGACTCCGCATGATGGGAGGGGGCCCCCAAATTAAATTCTGCATAGGGCCCCCAAAAGGCTCGGGACGGCACTGACTTGCCCCTTTAAAAAATCCATTTGTCCCGGACAAGCGTAAATGTCGAGCCTGTAATACATATCAAAACATATTTTAAATATGATGTACTAATTTCATCATAGCACTCATCAGCCTGCAGCATCCAAGATGATGTTTACTGTAAACAACACAGAGACAGAACAGCACAAACAAACTATCATAGCAGAACTCATGTCTCCATTTATGTTTAAAACAGTTACAGTTTATAGACTTTAAAAACATTTATCACCACTTGTGATTCACAAAGTGAAAATTAATTTTAAGAAGTTTGTTTCTATCCAGTTGGCCATTGTCTTTTAATGATAAAACAGACACTTTACTCTTGTTCTAAGAACATAGTTCAACCTGCTGTCTTATTTGACTTTTATTTTAATTTGTTTACACAACAGCTCTGACAAAAAAAATATGATAATAAAATGTTTTGGGTTGAACACCAAATTTTAATTTACAATTACTTAAATTACTTAATTTACAATGGAACATTTATTAATTTACTCTAGCACTTAAGATATCAGTAGAACAAGGCCACAATAAACTAAATGATTAATATGTGCACTGTAAAAAAGAATACATTGATTTTATTGATATCTAATTAATAAAAATGAGGCAACAGATTACAAGCAATATTATTAATTAAATTTAACAAATTAGAATTGAGTAATAATTAATCAAATGAATTCCTTAAAAGTTAACCATTTAAAATGAGTAAAATTTACAAAATATCTTTTATTGCCAACATTGAAGACACCTGGTGTTAACAAGCAGAATCACTGAAGGAGAAAACCATAATTAAAGTCACCATTGTGGAGATCAGTGTGTGTTTTAGTTGGGCTCTTGCCCCTTATATTAACTTTAAGTTTTGTTTGGCTGCTGTACATGAGTTATAACAGCCAGATGAACAAAGAGAAAAGGTGATGTAATGGCGTTGGTTGTGTTTTAACATAATCATTATTTCACAATTATTTGACCTGAATCACTGAACTCATATAGAGTCCAATTTATAAGTTAGGTTTACTTTATTAATTATAGCAGTACTGGCCTTGTACGGCATAATATTTTTAACTTTTACAATGTAAGGCAAATAATTTCTAAAAAGTTTCTCTTACATAAAAAGGAGACACACAGACATCAATAATCAGCCTGTGAATCTCAACAATGGTGACATTTATAAAGCATGTTGCAAGTGCATTCTGGGTTCCACCAATCAAAACTCATTCATGGCTCCCATCATGCATTGCTGCATGAATAAATAATGAGCTTATGTTCAGAGGTGATCTGTTCATCACCATTGCTGAGATTCATATGCAAAATCTTGATGTGTGAGTGTGCCTAAAAAAAAAAAAAAAAAAACCTACATATTTATTTATGTTTTATTATTGATTTGATCATTTGGATTTCATTGAAAAGGCAAAAAATATTATACTGCTGTAATTAATAAAGTTAACTTAACCCATAAATTGGACTCTATATGAGTTCAGTGATTCAGGTCTAATGATTGTGAAATAATGATTATGTTAAATCACAACCAACACCATCAGATCACCTTTTCTCTTTGTTCATCTGGCTGTTATAACTCATGTACAGCAGCGAAACAAAACTTAAAGTTAATAATTTAAGGGTCAAGAGCCCAACTAAAACACACACTTATCTCCACAATGGTGACTTTAATTATGGTTTTCTCCTTCAGTGATTCTGCTTGTTAACACCAGGTGTCTTCAATGTTGGCAATAAAAGATATTTTGTACATTTTACTCATTTTAAATGGTTAACTTTTAAGGAATTCATTTGATTAATTATTACTCAATTCTAATTTGTTAAATTTAATTAATAATATTGCTTGTAATCTGTTGCCTCATTTTTATTAATTAGATATTAATAAAATCAATGTATTCTTTTTTACAGTGTGGGTAAATCTAAAGGTAAGTCTGCTTTAAAAAAAAATATTACAAGTTTGAACATGGCCACAATGTACGCATTGAGAAACACGTTCAAATTGGTCATCTTAACATGGTAAAACTGTGCATCTTTACACATATTAAAGTAACGCGACGACAACTGACGCCTTAACACGACCAGAATGTGCATGTCTACACATACAAAAGAAACACATAAAAAATTGCCGCGTTAACGTGGACAAACAGTGCGTGTTGACGCGGTCAAATTTCATGCGTTCCGTTTAAAGACTATTGGCCTCGTTCGCCTTCCATGCTGTTGCTCTCCACCGACAGCGCTGATCAAAAGCATGATGGGAAACAACTTGCTGACGACACAGTTTAATGCTCATTAGGCTTGTTTGAGACAAGGGGGTACTCTATCGGCCGAAAACTGAAGCTTCCCCGGGGGCCGCCATTGATTAGCAGACCATCACCTGCTGTTAGCATTCCATTGACTCCCATTCATTTTGGCGTCACTTTAACAGCTAATAACTTTACATCTGAGGCGTTTAAAGACTCCATGTGTCCATTGTTTATTTCTAAAGAAACACGACAATGTATAAAAGGCTCCATTACCTTGTATCTTACATTATGGCCCCGTAGAAGCCGTTTTTTATTTTTTTATTTTATTTTATTTTATTGAATACAAAATTATACATACAACCAAGGCAAAAGTATTCATTCTACAGTATGTAAAAAATTCGAATGAAAGGCTCAACACAGTTTAACCAAAAAATGACTTAAAAAAATAAAGAAAATAGACATATTTGAAATCATATCTTACATCTCACTTAGGGTAAAATAAATAAAATAAAATAAAATAAAATTAAATTAAATTAAATTAAATTAAATTAAATTAAATTAAATTAAATTAAATTAAATTAAATTAAATTAAATTAAATTAAATTAAATTAAATTAAATTAAATTAAGGATTAAAGATCAAGCAGCTTCATCGCACTCCCACCTCTCATTCCCTCAAGGGCTTTAGAAAAAACACTTTAGATCATTTTTGAACACAACAATTAGTGGGAGGGATTTAAAAAATCTACATTTGTGAATGAAATATTTTGCCATTATTACAATGTTATTAATCAAATAAAAATGAACACAGCAGTCTTTGGGAATTCCAAATAAGATGTTGTAAAGTAAAAGCAAAACCATCAACAACCACCTCCTTTTCTATCAACCAGTCTTGAACTGATATCCAGAAGACTTTTGAAAAATTGCATGTAAAGAAGATATGATCAGTGTCTTCAGAATGGCTATTACAGAAAGAACAGGGGACAATATCTATATTAAATTTTTGATTTAAGAGTTTGTTAGAAGGATAAATCTCAAGATTTTGATTTTTTTAATCTTAAGATTTTGAAGTGTGTTTCTTTTGCTTTAGGAGGAATAGGAAAACTTAAATAAACTTTTCTAAGATATTTTACAGTATTCTTATTAAACATGTGATCTAGCTTATTTCTTTTAATTTGACAGGGATAACATGTTATTAAGACGACCTGTCTTATATACTTGTTGGTACAATGAACACTTTTAAAATTAATATCTCCAATGAATAAAGTGGGACGAACTGGTTTAACTTTAGCATAAGAAAGGGAGCATCTCATTAGCATTTTTATGCCAGAAGGTATTGCATTAATGACAGTGAAGAACTCTTTCGGTGACAGGTAAATCCATGCTTCAATGTAAAAGCATTATAGTCTAAAAGGTTTTCATCCATTAGATCCTTCACCGACCACATACTTCTGCTTAGCCAATTCTTAACGCATACAGATTTGTTCCTATGCAATATATATTTGTTGTTCCAAATAGAAACATTATGAGGTGTAAAATTGTGTGTATGTGCCAATTTCCAAAATAAGAGAACTTGTTGATGGAATGTTGATAATTTCACCGGGAGTCTGGATAAATCAAAATCACAATTGAGCAAATATTGAATTCCAGCAAATTCTTGAAACAAAGCTGAAGGAACTGTAAACCAAAAACTACCTTCATTACATACAAACATTTTTAGCCATTTGAGTTTTAACAAAATATTCATGTTTTCAAATTCAATCACATTCAAACCACCTTGTTCGTAAGATTTAACAATGTCAGCTTTTTTAATATAATGAGCTTTTTGCCTCCAAATAAAATTATACATTTTCCGGGAACATGTTTTAATAAAATTTGCGGGGGGAGCTGAAGAAAGAGCGGGATAAATCAATCTGGATAAGTATTCGACTTTGGTTAATAAAATTCCACCAAAAATTGAAAGGTCTCTTTGTAACCAGCAATTTAAGATTCGGTTTGCTTTTTGTCGATTTTTTTCAAAATTATCTTTCGTACAAATTTTCTGATCTTTGGTAATTGTAATGGCTAAATATTTCACCTTATTTTTTACCGGAATATTATGCAGACAAGTGCAAAAAGTTCACATTTGCTTAAATTTAGCTGGAGTCCTGATGCCTTAGAAAAGGTTTTAACTAATGAAATAGCCAGAGGAATGTGATCTTTGTTTTTTAAGAATAACGTAGTATCGTCTGCCAAATGACTGATTGCTATACTTTTATCAAATACATTTAATTTCTGTACCGTTTGATCATGAATAACTAAAGTAGACAACATGTCTGCAGCCAAAAATTTATAAAAGAGGGGATAGAGGGCAGCCCTGTCTTATTCCACGACTGATAGGAAATCTTTGTGAAGTGCCGTAAGGAAGAGAAATAGAACTGTTCATATCTTTATAAATAATTTTTATAATATTGACAAAGTGCTCACCAAAACCAAAGTGCTCTAAAGCTTTAAATAAAAACCTGTTCTAACGTGTCGAAGGCTTTCTTAAAGTCTAAGAAAAGAATATATCCATCCTCCTTTATCAAATGATTGTATTCAACCATATTACACTGTTGTGAATAGATCTTCCTTTAAGGAATCCCGATTGAACCTCATTAATTACCCCATTAAGGCCCTCTTTCAATCGATTGACAAGAACGTGTGTAAAAATTGTATAATCATTGTTAAGCAAAGTGATTTGGCGGAGATTATCTAAATATCTATGATCTTTATCTGGTTTGGGAATTAAAATAATCAAGCCTTGACTCATTGTGGGCCCCGTAGAAGTCTTTTAGTAAAAATAGGGTAACGATTGTGTCATAACCAAGCGACTCTCTGTCGCACAGAGAAATTACCGTATAGGCAGGAGGAGAAGCTTGCAGTCAGTCGGGGGGAACGTGGAGGCATAAAGTCTGATAAAGTCAAGGGAGAAGCCCATAGAGAGTCATAAAGTTGCTCCTGCTCCTATATGGACAGCTCCTGCTCACACTCTCCGTCTCTGTGAGATTCGGAAGGGAATGATTCAGATTTCTCTCTCGGCACAGCTACTAGAAGACTTACAACGGTCAGACAGGTCGCTTACGTCACATCTACGTCGTCAAGCTCAGTTTGAATAATGATTAATGATATCTTTGATAAAATAGAGAGAGGATTCGGGTTATCTTTATTTGCAGATGATGGAAAAGAGGGCGTAATGTAGAGTTTGTTTTAAAACAGATACAAAGAGTGTTAGTATCTGTAGAGGAATGGGGAAATACATGGGGCTTCAAAATCTCTGCTTCTAAGACTAAATATGTGATATTTGGTTTTAAAAGAAAGTTACCTTGGGGCTATATTGTATATGTATGGGTCTCCATTGGAGAAGGAAAAGGTTTTTAAATGTTTGGGTATTTGGTTTGAAGAGCGCATGAACTGGGCCGTGCATGTAGGTAAAATTGCATTGAAGTGTGAAAAAGTTTTGAATGTGATGAGAAGTCTGGCTGGGTGTGGGGGGGGGGGGCTAATAGGGAGACAATGTTGCTAATTTTTCAGGCCATGATCAGATCTGCTCTTGATTATGATGATGATGAATTTTATTTATAATGCACTATACATTTGACATCAAATCTAAAAGTGCTACAAGGCTCAAACAGATAAAAATAATTAAAACAAATACAAAAACAAATACACAGACACTTAAAAATACGCTTTTCTAAAAAGAAAGGTTTTCAGTTCTTTTTTAAAAACATCCGTGGTCTTGGGAGCTCTGAGTTTTTCTGGAAGGGCATTCCACAGACGAGGAGCGGATGCTTTAAAAGCCCTGTCGCCCATAGTCTTGAGCCGTGTCCTAGGTGTAACCAAGAGGTGCCGTTCGCCTGCTCTGGTCCGGGTAGCGGTGTGTGGGGAAAGGAGATCAGTGAGGTATGTGGGGGCTGCACCGTGCAGACAGTGATGGGTGTGCAGAAGGATCTTATATTCTATGCGGAGGTGAACAGGGAGCCAGTGAAGGGATTTTAGGATAGGGGTAATGTGCTCATGTTTCCGCACCCTCATTAGGACCCTGGCAGCACTATTCTGCACAAACTGGAGCTTTTGGAGGCTCTTGCCAGGGATTCCCAACAGGAGTGCGTTACAATAATCCAGCCTGGAGGAGACAAAGGCATGGACGAGCTTCTCTGCAGCTGAAAGGGAAAGAGAGGAACGCAGTTTGGAAATGTTACGGAGGTGAAAAAACGAGGTTTTACAAATTGAGTTGACATGATTGTCAAAAGAAAGGTAGGGGTCAAACTTGACCCCAAGGTTAGTAACGGAGGGAGAAAGGGAAATAGTATTACCAAAAAATGAAACAAGTGTGATGGGAGACGAACGTAGTTGATGAGGCGTTCCGATTTGAATGGCTTCTGTTTTAGAGCCATTCAGCTGCAGAAAATTTTGATTCATCCATGCTCCGATCTCCTCCAGGCAGGAGGTAAGGCGGGAAATGGTGGCAGAGGGGGAGCCGGAAGGAGTGATATGAAGATAAAGTTGTGTGTCGTCAGCATAGCAATGGTAGTGAATTCCATGCCTGCTGACGACACGACCAAGGGGAAGCGTGTAAATTGTAAAAAGGGTTGGACCGAGTACGGAGCCCTGGGGGACCCCACAGGTAACAATGTGTGGTGAGGATTTTGCCTCCCCCAAGGCCACATACTCAGTCCTATCTGTGAGGTAGGAGCGAAACCATTTTAGGGAAGTGTCGGAGAGACCAATATAGTGCTGAAGTCTATGAAGGAGGATACGATGATCAACAGTATCAAACGCAGCAGAGAGGTCGAGAAGAATAAGCAGAGAAGTGGAGCCAGAGTCAGAGGCCATAAGGAGGTCACTGGTCACTCTGAGGAGGGCTGTCTCTGTGCTATATTGAGAGCGAAAACCAGATTGATATTTATCATACAGACCTTTGGAACTGAGATGGGTATGGAGCTGGGAGGAAACCACTTTTTCTAGCATTTTTGAGATGAATGGGAGGTTAGAGATGGGTCTGTAATTTGACAGAGGTTCAGGATTTAGGGTGGGTTTTTTAAGAAGAGGTTTAATAATAGCTGTTTTTAGGTCTGTTGGAACATTTCCTGTTTGCAGTGAAAGATTTATCAGTTTAGTTATAAGTGGGCTAATGGAAAGATAGTGGGTTTTGAGCAGAACAGTGGGGAGTGGATCAAGAGAGCAAGTGGATGGTTTAGATTTACGGATGATATTCTCGACCTCTTGCTGCGTTGTAGACGAAAAATGTGACAGTTTTTGCGTGATCAGTACTGTAGGGATGTCGGGAGTGGAACATGTGAGAGGGGAGAGAGCTGAGCGGATACAGTCTATTTTGGAAGTGAAAAAATGCATAAATTTATTACAATTTGAGTCAGTATGGCTGAAAAATGAGGCAGTCTGTGGTTTGAGAATGTGGTGAATTGTGGAGAACAATTTTTTGGAGTCACCTGTATTGTTGTTAATCAGCATGGAATAATGCTGTAACCTAGCCTTTGAGAGAGCTCTAGCATAGGCCCTACGGTGCTCTCGGTAGGTCAATTTATGCACCATCAAGCCAGATTTTTTATAGGTGCGCTCCAGGACACGACCAGACTGCTTCATCTTTCTAAGTTCTCCTGTGAACCAGGGTGCGGACCTAGAGAAAGTGACAGTCCGGCTTTTAACTGGAGCATGACTGTCCAGAATGGAGCTAAGGCTGGTGTTGTAAAAATTCACAAGTTCATCCATTGACAAATCTGGGGAAGGGGAGAGAAGATGTAAATCCTGACTAAAAGAGATGAAGTCGATGTTCTTAATATTTCGGAAAGTCATCTGACGTTTTGGTTTATGAAAAGAAGATGACAGTGGGATTTTGAATAATGTTGCCAGATGGTCAGAGACGCCAACATCATACACCTCAAGGCCAGTAACTGTAAGAGAGTCAGTAATCACTAAATCCAGTATATGGCCTTTAGTATGTGTTGGGACATCAACAAGTTGATGGAGATTAATACAGTCTAATGTGTATTTGAAGTCAGACGCCAGTCGGCAGGTCTGGGAGTCCATATGTACATTAAAGTCACCAATAACTAAAATGTTGGAGTATATTGTACAAAGGGAAATAAGGAAACTGTGTATGTCAGAAATGAATGTTGGATGTGGTTTAGGCGGTCGATAAATAAGAGCTATTGTTGCAGAAAACGGATGTTTACAATTAAAAACAAGACTTTCAAATGTGTCCGTATTGGGAATGGCCACGGGGGATAGCACCAGATTGCTGCGATGTATTACAGCAAGCCCCCCACCCCGGCCAGTTGTACGAGGCTTAGAAAGGTAGAAGTACCCAGGTGGGCAGGCCTCATTAAGAGAGGAATAGACATCAGGCTGCTGCCAGGTCTCACTTAGGCAGAGAATATCTATCCCTTTGTCCAAAATGTGATCGTGTATGAGTCCAGATTTATTTGACAATGACTGCACATTGAATTGTTCAATAATAATGTGAGTTTTAAGGTCCAGTTTGTTACAACAATGACGTAAGACGCTGTGATCCACTCCGGGTTTTCTGTTGTACCAATCAGAGTTAACTGTTCCTCCAGTGGCGGCGCTCTGATGACGTAATCCAGGTGCGGCGTGACGTGAGGCCATCCAGAGAGATGCGATGTTGCTGTGGTCACCGTGCTTGGACACAACAAACCGGCGACCCGACCCTCTATGGATATACCGGGTTCGGCGTGGAAGATCCAGTTGTGAATGGATTCCAGTGCTACTGGAAATCCTGTGTTGTTCCATTGGGATGTCGGTCGTCAACACAGTGCCGGGTTGGGCACCGCTGCTCGCGGTTAGCCAAGATCCAGAAGGGCAGTGAGGTATAATAGTCACACACACAACCAAGATGATCCACAGCATAATCCACGGCGTCAGGAGGAATATTATTTCTTTGCAGATATCCGTTTAAAGGCAGAGGTATTGCAGGAACCAAAGAGCTCGAGAAAGCCTCATCACCATTATAGCCTCGCCATAGTAGGGTGGCAGGTAGGCATCAAAACTTCATGGCAGTCCAAAGAATATAAACTGGTAAACTTACAGTCCATTAATTACTATAGTGGACACATCCAGTATGTAAAAGGCACTCAATTGAAACAGATAACTGGGAAAAGCGTCAAAAACCGGGAGAAGCGGCGAACAATCAGCGCCAGCGTCCTCTCCAAACATCAAACCACAAGCTGTTGGGTAATGTGGTTTGTAATTCAAAAATACATTCCCTTCCACAAGATTATGGGTGCTTTGTGTATGGATCTGCTTCCAAAACTGTAGCTAGGTTGGATGTGGTGCAGGCAAGAGCTTTGAGGCTTTGCTGTGGGGCCTTCAGATCTACCCCAGTACTTGCCCTGCTCATTGAAATGGGAGAAATGCCCTTATGGTTAGACGCATTAAGTTAGGGTTACAGTACTGGGTAAAACTTAGTGGGTGTAATCATACCTTCCCAGCAAAGTGTTTGTTGCTAGAGGTTGCTGGAGATAATAGATACAATAATTGTTTTGTCATAGTAAATCAGTGGGCAGGGAAGATGAGCATGGATCAGGGAAGTATCGTTGAACACACAAGTTGGTTGCCTATGCCCTATTGGGTGCTGCCTGAAATGTGTGTTGAGCTTGGTTTTCTTCAGGAAAAAGATAAATGGGAGGTGGCACCAAAAATAGAGGAATATCTTAATTCAATCAGTGAGAGTACTATGAATGTTTTTACAGATGGATCTAGAGATCCAGTTAGTGGGAAAGCTGGATTTGGGGTATATGTGGAACAGCTAGGGTTGGAAATTGGTTGACGTACACTGAAAAAAAATTATTCATTGGATTTACTCAATTGAATAGTGGACATTGGTTGCACACAAATTGTTTGCTTTGGTAGCCACTTACACAATTGTGTCCCATCAACACAGATTATTCACATTTAAACAACACATTCACGTTCAAACAACAAAGTAAATTATACTAAATATAAATTGATAAATCTTTTCAGTGCATGATCCAATCTTAAATGCTATATTTACACACTCTCTCAGCCAAAGCATTTATTATTAGTGTTGCTGAATCAGTCCACAACCTAACCAAATGCTCCACTCTTCTCCACAATGGTAACCCTCTGTAATTTAAATGGTTCTAATAATTTGAATGTAATTGAACATTAAACACAATTACACACTATCAAGTCTTCCCCTTTTCTAATTTTCTCAAAAATACATAAAATAACACTTAATTTCAACATTTATTCTCTCTTAATTCAGCCATATGCAAAGCATGCTGGGAACTAACAAGCACCGCCCAGTTTCAGGTAATGCAACACAAATCATTCATGTAATCCAACACAAATGGATTAAGTAAACTTAAATTTTACCTATATTTAAGCAGATTGAACACAATCAAATTAAGTTTGGACAAAATGTATAGCAATTGTGTTGCTTAAGCTCATTTTAATCAAGCAATTTGAACAAGCAGCAAAAATATTTTTTTTCAGTGTATTTCTAATGGAAGTTCTGTTCTCACTGCCGGATTAATGGCAATTGTATGGGCTCTATGGTGGATTGAGGAAGGAAAACCTACAGGGAAGTCATTATTTGCTCTGATTCTGCAGCTGCTCTAGAAAATGTAAAAGTAGGAAAATCTAAAGCTCGTCCTGACATTGTAAATGGTATCTTCACTGAAAAAAATGATTTGTTGAATTTAATAAAAAAATTTATGTTAAATGCATTAAGTTGAACTAAAATTTATTGAGTTAAATTTGTTTAAATGTAGCTAAAATCAATTGTGTGCAACCACTTAACATATTTTTTTTTTTTATAAAATTCAACAAATCATTTTTTTCAGTGTTGAATGTGTTTTTTAGAATTAGGTTTGTCTGCAACATCAGGTTTTGCTGGGTTCCCGGGCATGCTGGGGTGAGGGGGAATGAGCGGGTGGATAAAATTGCAAAGGAGAGCTTAGGAAGAGAAGTAGATGTCCATGTATTAGGGGTGGAGCCGAACCCGAATACGGTATTCGGAAAGGCACGAATAATGTGTTTTTTACGAATACTTATTTCGAACAAATACTTTAAAAATATTTGTATTCGGGAACAAGAAAAACTTTATTTCAAAAAGCTGCGTTTCCTGACCGGCGGTGCTGCTGATGTGGTGGCTGTAAATCCAATTGTTGATAAGAAAGGAGGAAAGAGCCACATATGGTAATATTTTGGATTAGGCTAATGTCACGTTGTCATACGGGGCCGTTCACATAGCGCGTTTTTTGCGCGTGCAGATTTCAAATGAGCGGCGCGGTTGCATAGCAACAACAGACGCCACGAGAGAGCAAGCGCTTGTGGAAAGGAGAAAGCGGTGCGAACCATAGTTCTAGGCTTATTCTTGGCTGGATAACTCTTAGCAGGTTTAAAAAGCCCTTTTAAAATGAAATATGAATGCAGTTTTGGATTAAATAAAAGTACAGTCAAGTCAAATAAAACACGTTTAATCTCCTGTATAGTTTGGTAACACTACAATAAGATACCATCCATTAACATTACTTAATGCGTTGTCTAACATCAATACATTGAGTGAACAATATATTTTTACAACATTAATTAATGTTTGTGAATGTTATTTAATACAAACACTTGATTGGTCATGTTTGTTCACTTCATTCATTGTGCATTAAATAATGTTAACTTTTGATTTTAAAAATGTATTTTTAAATTAACCCCAAGGAGAATAATTGCGACAGTATATAAATATTGTTTATTGTTAGGTCATTTTATCTAATGTTATCTAACAAATGGAATCTTATTGTAAAGTGTTTTTAATACTATACAGTTTCCATCATTGTAACCGTGATATACACTTTAATATATGTAAACTTAATCTAAATTAAGCTTTGGTACCGAAATTGGTACTGAGAACTGTGGATTTTCACTGGTATTGGTACCGAATACTAAAATTTTGGTACCGTGGCAACACTAGTAGCTCTGTTAGCTCGGTAATTTAGACAAGGCTGTTGACAGAGTAACGTTAACGTAGGTAATGGCTGTTATGTTATTTTTTTTTTTCATTGACATTCGTTGTTACATGTTCATTGCTGGATTTAAGGAAAAACATCAACCAATATTGCATATCCATAATTATGATAATGGATATAATTAAAGAATACTTACACTATAACGTAAATTAGAAGTGTAAAATGGATTTTTATACCTATTTAGAATTTTACTCGAATACAAATACAAATACAAATACTTTTCCCCCCTCAACAAATACAAATACAGATACAAATACCGGCTGCTTTGCACATCCCTACCATGTATTATTAGGGAGAGTGGAACTGAGGGAACAAATTAAAGAGGGCTTAATAAATGAATGGCAGAGAGGGTGGGAAAAGGAAACTAGGGGTAGACAATACTTTTCCATACAACCAAAAGTTAGGAAAAGATGTTCATGTATCATTTTGTCCCGTAGGGACTCAGTTAAAATGTGTAGATTGAGGTTGGGGCACTGTGGGTTAAATTATTCTTTGTGCATTGTAGGAAAGCATGTTTCTGGATTGTGTGAATGTGGGAGTCTTGAGACGGTAGGGCATGTTTTCCTAGAATGCAGAAAGTATAGGGCAGAAAGAAATATATTATTTATTTAACTGGCAGGACTTTCTCTTTTCTCTTTGTTTGGTCTCAGTGACGAGCATAAACTGATCTCCAAGGCAGTTCTTCAGTTCTTGCATGATACAGGACTGTATGTAAGAATTTAGTTCAAACTTTGACCTGTGGAGGGCAGTAATACGCTCAGCAGCGTCTACACTGCCGGGATCCTACAAGAAGAAGAAGAAGAAGAAGCTCAGTTTGAGGCTGCACAGTTCGCTCAGCCATCGGGAGTGAGTGCTTCTATTTGACTTCACTTTTCTCTGTTGAACTCTTTGGGGTCACTGTGTCCATTTCTTATACTATGTCAGTAGCCTATGCAGCAGAGAGAACTACAGAGAGCACGCAGCTCAACTTCATCGTTCAGTTCAGTCTGAGAGAAACTCTCCTGTCAACAGTGAAACCGAAAGCGTTCATATCGGATGACTAGACAGCATTTCGGGTAAATCAAAATCTAACAATGTCTTTACATGTCACGGTAAGTTCATTAAAACGTTTCACAGTTATCAATGAGGACCTTTTGCGTCTAAACTATTTAAACAAGTTTGTTCGCTTCTCTCCGGACAGCTCCTCCTATCACGGTAGAAACTGTAATGGCGGATCCCGGACTAGAAGCGCAGGGAGTTTAGGACAGACTCACTCACAGCTCCAGCACACCGACTGCGACTCTACTCGTGTGTTCAGCCCAAAACAGTAGGTAAATATGATAATACACGCAAAAAGTTCACTTCAAAAATGAACAAAGAGGGGTAAACGAGTTTTAGCGAAAAGCGAAAGCAAATAAACTTAACTTAGGCCTATAAGCATACTGAAAATGCACACACTCATCCGGTCGGTATATAAATTAATAACGATTTGGGACAGTTATTTAATTGAAAATGAATGGCCTGTCAAGATTTTGAGCACATGAGCTCAGCAGATCTGTGTCAAAAGCATTTTGTAAGCTTATTTAGTGTTTGCCATTGAAGGACGTGATGGGCTAATATTTTTACCTTAAAATTGCTACAAATAGTGCCCATACGTGTACCATATGGGCATTTAATGTAAAATATACTGTATTTAATTATAAATAAACAAAGTCATTTAAAATACCAAATAATAATTATATAAACAACTCATAACTGTAACAAAAACACAAACTTTACATAACAAAAAAATCAGTCAAATGTATTACAAGAACGGTTGATTCTTAAACCCATTTAATCATTGAATTCCTGTATAAATAACTCAATGTCATCCCTGAAAATGAAATTAATATGATTATTAATAATATCTGTTCATATCAATTGAACTGACCACAGAAAAAAAAATCTAACTTTAATAATAAAATGAGAAGAAATGCAGAGATGGAGATTCAGTCATTTTAGCAGATAAACGCTTAATAAATCACATCATGACAGAAATCTTACTTACTATATTCCTCATCATGATTATTCTGTTGTCAATGAGCTTTCATCAGACAATGTATGACGACGTGTGATGTCATTGTCATGTACAACATTTTTTTTTTATTAAAAAATATTGCAACATTTTATTTTTTCCTATTTCTTTAAAAACTAAAATGTATGCTTTTTAGCGCAATTTTCCAACGGACAAAATTGCGATTGTTAACTCATGATTTCTGTTCTGTCTGTGCGCACCAATCTTGCACTTCTATCTCCTCCTCAACCAGACCACCTAGAGACTTCGGGTTTTCGGCATTATGTTAAGGAAGGTCTAATCTCGGGAACGCACACAAAAAAAAAAAAAAAAAAAAAAAAAACATAAAAAGATTTACTATCTCTTAGTGTTGTGATCCCATGACGTCAGAAAATTGCGCTAAAACACTCACTGAGTTTTTATTACTTGTTTTGGGATGTCCCACAAAAAAATGTAATAAAGGATTAGGGTCGATGCCGTCGATGAATACAAATACAACACCAAATAAGACACACAATTTCACATATAGAGCTTACTGAAGACATATGTCGTGGAAATTCTTAATATGAATACAACCTACTTAATCTGACTTCTTTACCATGGACAATTTAAACAACTTGCAGTTGTTAAAAATACAATACAATACTTCCCTGGAGTAAGGTGACAGCGTCCCGTCGATGAAGCTTCTATCACTTCCTCAATCACACTTTGATGTTCTTTTGTTTTCTTTTAAGCGTAGAATCTGTTTCTCAGCTGTGCAGCAAATACCTGACACGACTCCCATGTTGCTCTTTGTAGAAATGATGTTTTATTCACGGCCGGGAGATCACTGGCCACAACAACCAAGTGAGTCTCCTGAATAGAAAGAAATATGTACACTTATATCATACAGTTGAGTAAAAATCAATGTCACTCAAGTCTTCTTCACTGTGATTTGTTCTGGTGATTGGTTTGCAATGATCTGAGCTAGTCATATGACTGTTAGTTATACTGTGTTAAGCACTTTTTGGGTAAGTATATATGGCCTTTGACCTGAGCATCCTTAGTCTGCGTTTCTCTGTACATCTCATTTTGAAAATACCCATTACATAAAATATTTCTATCACACATAGAAGCTAGCGCTGCACTGTAAGGGCATGCTTTATAGCAGGGCTATTCAATTAGCTTCATTCGAGGGCCGGATTATTAAATCGAAATATTGAGGAGGGCCAGTGGGTTTAACTTATTTATTGAAACATTATTTATTACTTATTGAAACATAACATTATCAATAAATAAGCTGAAGTAAACCTAAAAAAAGTAAATGAAAATATTCTGACAGTGAGACTTGATAACCACAGGTAAAACCACGCACGGCTACTCACTCACTACCACTGTATAACAAAATGCCGAAACACAGGTAAAAACTATACACAAAATGAATTGTATATTCCTCTACCCACCTAATTAATCTACTGCAATATAAATTACTATAAGATAGTATTCAGTATAAATATTCCACATTTCTGCCCAAACCACAGTAAATTACTACAGTACATTCATGGTAAATGTGTGTAAAGGTGGTGATTAGGGGATTTAAAGTCTTCTAACTTCGTTCATGGCACAATGTTTCTGCTGTTTACCTCATCAGTCGTGTTGGGAACGTTGAGGCTGTTTCATCTGATTTAAAACTAGTTAAATCATCGAGTGATTTGTGGTTTGTAACAGAGGTGTGTCGAATTGAACCACTTCTCACTGGATGTTGCATTGCTGTTTAATAATAGTGTCCAGAACCGGGAGTAAACGCTTGCGTTTCGTTATCCACTGGGCGGTGCTGCGCAGTTCAAAGTAAACTAAACTGCGAGTTGAACTGAAACTAAACTGAAAACAGCGCTATTTGTTCTATATTTGTTGTTACTGTACGAGAAACAGCTTCAGATGATTCAGTGGCACTGGTGAGAGTTTTTCATTTCCTGAAAGAGCAACACGGGTGCGTTTGCGAAAACGTTTCTCTGGTTAGTCGGAGTGCTCATGGTACGCACAGTGCGTATAGACGTACAGCTGCACGGGCCACTACAGCCACTCGCATATCTAACCAAATGTAGCCACACCGCCAGGAAAAGAGGTGGAGGGAGGTCGGGTGCCTTTGGGCCAGATGGAGATGATTAGCGGGCCGCCAATTGAATAGCCCGGCTTTATAGTTTCCTGGTTTTGACGTCACCCGCCTCTGATGTTCCGTCACATTTCACATTTGTGGTGCTGTGGTCCCACATTTCCGACTGATTTCACACATGCTTCACGGCGCAATCACGCAGAGCATTCAGTCATTCAATGCAGTGCAAGTTCCCTTGAAAGGAAACACAGAACATAAAGTTCTGTAAGTTCATAAAGTTCCCTTGAAAGTTTGTAGATGGTTGTTCCATTAACTAAAAAGAAAAATAAACTACATAAATCAATGTATATGAATACAGAAACTAACAAGAGCAACATCTATAAAATAAAAAATGTTTGTTTGAAAATAGAAAGTTGAAGTTGGTCTGCAGTATCATCTGGTAATAGTAGATGTAGATAATAATTCAACACAAGATTCATGACACGTCTGTTAAACACAAACCCACAAACTAAGTAAAGCACAAGTGAGATCCGTCACACTACCAATCAAATATCCTGAATAGTGTTGTCACGGTACCAAAATTTCAGTATTCGGTACCAATACCAGTGAAAATCCACGGTTCTTGGTACCAATTTCGGTACCAAAGGGCTAGAAATCAATAAATTCTTTGCTGATACTTCCTCGTCATCATGGAGAGCGCAGTTCGCACCGCTTCAAAAATAGTCGATCTCTGAATGCGAATGAACTTACTCTGAATTTTAGTATTGTTTTTATATGAGGATCCTTTTTCAAATAGCCTACAAGGTCAATATTGATTTTCACTAACAACAAAACAACAAATTATCCGTGAATTTATATGGAACTAATCTTTAAAAGCTTTCCATCTTTACTCTCCTCATGTAACGTTGCATTCGGAGATCGACAAGTTTCTCCTTTCCACAAGCGCTTGTTCTCCCGTGGCGTCTGTCGTTGCTATGCAACCATGAACATAGGCGCGCCTGGAAAAACGAGCGCGCCGCGTCACTTCTATTATGAGCGCGCTTGCCGCGCGCCTACATTTGGAATAACGAATCTGCATGTGAACGGCCACTTATGGCAACGTGACATTAGCCTAATCCAAAATATTTCCATATGTGTCTCTTTCCTCCTTTCTCATCAACAAGTGGATTTACAGCCACCACATCAGCAGCACCGCCGGTCGCCATGTCTCAGCGCTTAATAAAGAGGACGCGCAAATGCGCGCGCTCAGTGCATGCATGCGCATCAAGGAACCGGGATTGAACGGGTCCTCGGTACCACCGGTACTTAAGAAAACTTGGTACCGTGACGTTTACATTTTTTTAGTACCGACTTGGTACCGAAGTACCGGGTCTTTTGACAACACTAATCCTGAAGGAATGAACTAAGAAATTAGCATGATAAAATGGATAGTTCTGGTCCTTGGTTATGATTGGCAGAGTTGTGTCCAAAGCAATTGTAAATATTCTATAAACGCACACCTGTGAGCTCATTATCCTAGTATTATTGCATCAACAGTGGGTGTTGCTGTATCTGTGTTTTGTGTCATCATAACAACGGCTCTTAACTGGCCTAAAATCTCTGTAAACCACAGCTTCTTGGGCCCCAAACACACAGCACAGCTGCCACTTCGGTCACTGTGCACCCTCACTTCTGGTCACTGGTACTGAAACTTAATTCTGTCAAACTTCAGTGTATGTTCTCTGTTTCCACATACAGGCCTGAAATGAAGTCTCTTATCTAGGAAGAAGAGAAGTCGAAGTCTGCATATAAAATGAATGTGTGTGAGGAGAGAGAAGAGGAGGCTTCTGTTCACATTCAGAGAGCAGCATCTCCAGTATCCAGCTGTGTGTCCATGAAGAGTAACCACTCCATGTTTCATCTGCCCCCTGATCTCAGTGATGGACCATCTCCAGGATTCAGCCATGTGTCCATGAAGAGTAACAACTCCATGTATCTGCCCCCTTATCTCAGTGATGGACCATCTCCAGGATTCAGCCATGTGTCCATGAAGAGTAACCACTCCATGTTTCATCTGCCCCCTGATCTCAGTGATGGACCATCTCCAGGATTCAGCCATGTGTCCATGAAGAGTAACAACTCCATGTTTCATCCCCCTGATCTCAGTGATGGACCATCTCCAGGATTCAGCCATGTGTCCATGAAGAGTAACCACTCCATGTTTCATCTGCCCCCTGATCTCAGTGATGGACCATCTCCAGGATTCAGCTGTGTGTCTATGAAGAGTAACCACTCCATGCGTCATCCCCCTCATCTCAGTGATGGACCTGCTGTGAACTCTGGCCCTGTGTGAGTATCATGAAGTGGAATGTGAAGTTTTTTTAACATGATGATTCACTCACTGATGTTCTTTTCTCTGAATATTAACATGTTAATAATAGGGCTGTCAAGCGATTAAAATGTTGAATCTAATTATTTACATAATTTGGCCGAGAAATTACCCCCAAAAGATAAAGTCTTTGTTAAACAAGAAAAGCATCAAATAGACATGAAAAAATAGCCTTAGAAGAAAAATCTTATTTGATTTAACAAAGAATTTATTACACATAAACTAGGGATGTGATTTTTCCATATTTTCCGACCTGAAAAGTAAGACCCATATGAATTGCGTAGTTCCAAGGGGGAGTTGGGGGGTTAATGATGATTGAAAGCGCAAAATGGCCTTTAACAATTACTAAATAAACTGTGAAATAGGGCTGGGTGGTATGATGGTATTGTTACCACTCTATAATGTCAACTGTAATAGACTTTAATTCCATGTATACTGCAACATGTCAGTAAGTGGGCGTGGTTAACTCACATGCAGCGTCTGCGAGACTGAGACACTGATATTTGTTAAAGGGTAACTAAACCCCTGGTCAGAGCCTGACTCCACCCACTGGCAATATTTGAAAAATGCTGGAAAAGTGGGCAGACCCCAGTGGAGATAGAGGGGACGAACCGAGGGCGGGGCTGAGCGGGGGGGCGTTCACCTGAGACCCGCAGTGACGGATGTCTGACTCTAAAATGGAGAGTGACTCACAGGGTCGCAAGACGGCGTAAAGTACATGTATCTGATGAGTTTTATCGAGTTGATGTCAATAGCGCGCGCTCTCTGTAGGCATATTCATATTTTGCCGCTATGTGAAAAAATCCAGCAAAATGCGCCGACGCGTTTGTCGACCCCAGAGGATTAACTTTAGCCTAACCATAAATTGTGATTAAAATATATATGATCACTCACATCAAGACGCCGCTGCGGTGGTGGAGTCCATGCAGGAGGAGCAGCGTTTGGCACTGCGTCACTTTTCAGTGCGAGCTGTGTGGAGAAGCCCATTTCCACCTCTATTGCCTTGGAGAAGCAATCCCGCGTAAAATGCAGGTTGCACACTTGAGCTCCACTGGCGCCTAATTTCCAAGTCTGCAACCAGCAACACTACACCTACATACTCTCCACCACCACTGTACTAAATACAGATAAATCTACGTTAGCTCGTACCAAGGGAGGGCGTGGTGAGCTGGAACCTGCTTACGTCACGCAGCACCGCAAACATCCAATAGGAAAATTCAACTGCAGTAGCCACCGTTCAACCTGAAGAGGGCAGCACTCAGACGTTTTTACACCATATATTGTAGAATTAAAACACTTTATACCCAAATGTCAAAAAAGTTACTCGAATCAATGAACAGCATTAATAAAGCCCCATTCTTACAGATCATTAATTATTTGGTTTAGGGTTTAGTTACCCTTTAAAGAAACATGACGAAAGACGAATGAGCAGATCAGGAGGATCCACAAAGAAAATAGATTTTATAAAGGATTGTTAATAACGTGATATTGTCGGAACAAAGGCGGCAGCAGTTTAGAGGAGCGCACATGCTCGCAATGGGGGAAAGTATTATGAATGAAGCTTACTTGACAACAGTTAATATATCAATATCCTAACGAAAATAAATAGCCTTAGATAATGTATAGTTATCGTCATATTTTCGTCTCTTGTGTGTACAGTTACGTTTTACATCGCATTCAGCGTGGACGCGTAAGCGGTTGCCGTGGTAATGAACAATACCTGCTTGTTAAAGCGAATGTACATAATCCTGGATCTGAGGCAAAATTACTAAATATTGAGAATGCTACAGCATGTATTGTATTTTTCTTACTCCAAACAATCAGCCACTGATCAGAAGCAGATTATAAAATCTTCCTTAGATTCGATATGTCTCAATTTTTAACCGATCGCATTTTACTGATGCAAAACTAAGCACGTGCTCACGCAGCGAGAGGCGAATATGAAAGGCTGAGCGGCGGTGTGTAATCTTCACCGGGTTAGAGTTAAATAATGACGCGGTTATAATGTGTGTATCATTTAAACTACTTAGTCAACACTAACAGTTGCTGCTGTTCAGTTTGCAAACTTACTTCTGAACTCTTCCCTCTCTTGATTAAAGCTCCAGGTGACGGGTTGCCAGTTATCACAAAAAGAGCAAAACAAGCCCATTAAAACACAATATAATAAGCAGACATGGCAAAACTACCGGGGAACACATTTAACCAATATAACTAGTATTAGTAATATCCTACAAAATTAAAAGGAAATAACTTTATTATTAAGAGAATAGTTCAATGTAAAACATTTAGATATTATAAACTGATTGATGAAGTAAAACTTTATTTATTAAGTTCAGTTGCACCCTACGAGTTGTATTTAATATCAATCAGTTGATGGCAGTTCATCTAAAATTTGAGTGTTTCATTTATTATATTTAGCTATCAATATAGTTTAACAAATACATAATTTACCAAGAAAAAGAAAAATCAAACTAGGTGAAGTACTTTTCATTTCTAAAGTATTTGAAATGATTTATCATATAAAGCCCTTTTTTGTTGATTTTAAGAGAAAATCAGAGAAATATATGTCTACTAGATTTAACGTTTTATCTGTACATCAGCATCAGGGAATAACATTATAATCTTGTTCATGGTAGAGAAAGCTTACATGTACAAAACTAAATGTGAAGACTTAAATGTAAATACATCTTTTGTGTCTTTATCAGCTTTTCCATAAATATACTGGCCCTGATAATCATCACAAATACTTACCGCTTGCTTCATTTCTGTAAATCCGTTTTTATGAATGAATGACTCTCTCACCGTTGCTCTATAGTTTTCTTCGTCAACAGCCGCTTGCACCCCCTGCTGGTGAGGTCGACTAACAGCTGTGGAGATTATCATTCGGCAATCTACTGATATTCCTGCCGTTCCCGGATGTCAAAGGTTGAATTTTCTGTCGAATTTGAACCATTGAATTTGTGGAGGCGAATTTAAGCGAAATAAAATGGACCAAAAATTGCCTGTCGAATATTATAGGTTGTATTTTTTTAACAGAATGAATATTTTTGGAAGTGAAATCTGAAAGGTGAATATGGATCATTGAATTTTTAAAAATGAAAATGTTTGTGAAATGTTTTGAATTTTCAAAACTAAATATTCACAACTTAAATATACAACCATGTTGAATTTCAGCCCATAAAAATGGAAGCCCTAAAAATACAATGCATTAAAATGCAAGCAGGGTTAGTAACGTTAGGTAACGTGTGTCCACCACAGCGTATTTAGCCGGCTGAAAATGCCTGGTGCTCTTCTGAAAACAACCAGCTGGTGGTGCTTGAGAGTGCTCTGGAGGCACAGCGTTTTTCATTTGGTTGATGGTTTCAGATGGTTGGTCAGTGTAGTATTTGTCCTGCCCCCCCTCCGCTATGATTGGACGGCTGGGTAAAAAGTGACAGTGATGAGCGCTGCATTTCACCCAAAGTTGAACAGTTTCAAAGTTGAACTCTCAGCTACCAAAAAAAAAAAGACTGGGCAAACAAACATGTGAATATTATTATGGAACATAGTGCATCAAAATGCAGTGTCATCAGTTTTCCTGAAAGAACACAGAACATTATAATGTTTTACACACCGTTTACACAGTGTAAATTTATTTCGTACCAATTAACATTTTGAGTTTACAATTTCATGAATCTGAAAATTTATGTCAGAATGACTTTATGAAAGATTTACACAAAAATTTGTTCCGCTAATGTTATACCTTGTTATACCCAATTATACCTTGTCTTCCCCATTTGGTCAGTAAAGCATCTCCCTGAAGCCATCTCGCTCTTCTTCTGGTATCTTGCAACAAAGACAATAACACACACATACATGCAGTTTCTTCCTCAAGATTTGAAAGCCTGAAACTCTGACTGCAGCCGTGGCCAAATGTATGCGCAGTGACATAAATCTTGTGTTTTACAAACCTTGGTCCAAACTGATAAATGCTCAATGAAGCACAAAATAATGAGTAGTGCAGTTGCGTTCCGCTTTCATTACGTTTGCCATTTGATGTTGGGCAACGTTGTGGTGGTCGCGCCAGCGTCTTCTCCATTATGAGTGCGCTTTCCGCCCGCCAACATTTAAAAAATAACAATAATATGTAACATTGAATCAACAAAAAAAACATCAAATCAATCTTGCTTTATGTACAGCAGGATTCTGTGCCAGTTATTTGTCTGTTTTACTCCTTTCAATAAAAAAACAAGGTAGGGATGCAATTAATATGGTTTTGAATCAAAAAGTCTCTCAAAGTAAACAACTTTAAACCTTCAGTTTACATGCAAATAATTTATTTATGACCCCACACTGTTTGAACAGGAATTAACATCACATTCAGGAAAAACAAGTGGCTCTAAAAATGTGACTCATGGTGACTAAAACCCTTGAACATTTTATACAAATAAAACATTATGGCCTGGTTTCACAGACAGGACTTAGATTAAGCCAGGATTAGGCATTTAGTTGAAGATTAAAAGTAATGAAGAAATGATCGGAAATGTGCAGAGGTTTCACCAAAATGTTGTCTGAGATGCAGTTGCGTGTGTAAATAAGATCAAGTTGGTTGCCTGATTTGTAAGTACCGTTTGAGATCGAATGTCTGAAGTCGAGATTGAAGTCTGTTTTATAAGGCTTCTCTAGATGAATGTTGATTCGCCAGAGACTACAAGTGGGGTGTCATCCTCAGGGAAAGAGTACAGCAGCACATCCAGCTCCTCTACAGAGGTTCCCAGTTAGCCTGGGGGTAATAAATAACTACAATATCGATCTTAATGGGAGTTGTAAGTGTAATAGCATGATATTCAAATGAATTGTTAGTGCAGGGAAAGGGAAAGGGGAAAAGAAGATAATTAAGTGTGATACAGGTGTCCTTGCTCGGTGGAGTCGCGCTGGTAGAGTCGCAGGTCTTTACCCGAGTCAGTCTTCACACGAGGAGGCTGAACACGAGAGCTGAACGCTTCTGCGGCAGCGCACACACTACATACATATACAGCCTTCCAACGCTTGAGTGAGGACAGCTGTGCCCCAATTAGCTCAGCAAAAGCAGATAACCCGTAAATGGGAGAAATCGAAACTAAAGTGTTGGACAGCATGACAGTAAAATTGCAGTAAAAAAACAGCAACACTAGCAAACGTGGCTGTTATTCAAAATAGCAATGTGTCTAATAAAATACAGATTACTAAAAAAGTAAAAAATACAAATAAGCAGAGAATCGAAAATATTCCTTCCTAGTAGCGAATAATAATCTAAGCACCAACAGAACTGGGTATTAAGCAAAAACCACTTGCACACTCTCACCGTGTTCACTGACTGACCGCTTGTCCTGGCTTTCTCCTAAATCTAAAGAGATGATTGATTCAGGTGCACTCTGTGTTTCCTCTTGAACAAATATGTGGCTATAGCGATCTACAAATTTATATAAATTGCATTTATCGTTTGAATTTCATGATAAAATTCTCAGAATTTGAAAGCTGAGACCTTGTTCTTATCAAAATAACAAAGTAAATATTTTATTATGATTTTTGAACGGGAGGCGTGCTACAAATAATGTTTACTGAAGGTAAGAAATATTTACTATGTTTGTAAAATTATTACCTTCATCTGGGCATGAAACTCTGGATGGTGATGATCCTTCAGGTGCTGCAACATTTTAGATGTGTTCGCCGCTTTTGATGACACTTTTCATCTGCATGTTTTACATTTTGAATACTGTCTTCAACCACTCCTCAATTATTTTTTAGATAGTCAAAGGACTTCTAAATAGCTTATATAATTTGCTTATTCAGCGGATACAAGTCCAGGAGATCATGTTGTTCCACCATGTTTTCATTTTAAGAGTTTCACTCGTGCTGAAAGTTTATGCTATGTATGCGCCCTTTACCCAGATAATAATCACCTTGTGAGCTCACTAGTAACAGCCTCACAGAGCATCCAGGCAGACGCGTGGAGCAAGTGCTTAATCTCAGTTCGAAAGACTTTTTCAACTTTTTTTCAGTTTTTTAACGGTATCGTCCAAATTATTATGGTTTAATAACTGTGACTCTTTTAATCGTGGTTAATTGTGAAATCAGGTAATCGTGACATCCTTACTCTTGTCTACTGATTGGTCAGTTTAAACCTAAAATGTTTTGTCTCATAGTTAGGAAAAAAAAATCAAGGAAAACAGTGATCTGTGTCTGCTTCATTAAATTAACATTTATTAGTTTATATATAATATATAATATTTTAAAGAGAAAACAGAGGTTTCATTAACAGTATTGCATTAAAAACAATTAGGATAACTTGAGCAACTGGGTATTTTTTCTGCCTGCTGTAACTCTTTCATTCGGTTTGTATTGAACATGCATACCGGCTCAGTTTAGCTTTCTTACATTGCATGTGTATTTGTTTGAAGAATGTCTTACTGTTGATGAGACCTCTGTTTTCTTTACATGTAATACAAGTACTGCCCTATAAACCAGTAGTGGTGTTAATTTATTGGAGCAGACAGATAATCTGCAAAGAAACAATCTGAAATATTCTCTCTTTCTCCCAGTATCTTCAGCAGGAAGAGAAAGAGAGCAGCATCTCCTCTACAGCCCCCTGATCTCAGTGATGAAGCAGCGCCCAGCGACCGTCTGTGAGTGTATTCATGTAGAGTGAGACATTCAACACAAGAACACAGAGTGTACACACAAACAACAAGAGGGACATTATTACATTTTCATTTTATTTCTGCAATAAAGTTCTTTAAACGAAAAAAAACAACAAATACAACAGAAACTGAAATTGTGATGTAAAGAAAGAGTCGGTAGGGCCTTTGTTAAATATTGTTTGTATATGCTTCTCTTCCATTTCTCTTTTATAGGTCTATATGACACTGTATTTTTGTTACATGGGTTTTCTGCATCAGCGTGATATGGACAGTAATCATATTATAGTCTATTAATCAAACACTTCTTTCTAAATGTGTTTGTGGTATGATTTCAAATAGGATAATTTAATATTAGAGACATTTAAATATTTTCTCTTTTTTGTCTTTCTGTTCATCATAATGTTTTTTTTCCAGTGGTGTGAGAGCTGACCAGATCAGAGATGTGTCCTGTCAGACCAGCTCATCCTCCTCCTGTCAGAAACACATCAGTCATCATGTCACAGAAGCAGCCCTGCAGCTCGATTCTCACCAACCAGTGCATGATGATCTTCAGAGAGTCAAAGACCAGCACAAAACCAGCATGAAGAACAGATATGAGAGGGTTTTTGAGGGAATCAAACTACAAGAGAATCAGACCCTCCTGAACAGGATTTACACACAGCTGTACATCATAGAGGGAGAGAGTGAAGGGGTGAATGAAGAACATGAGGTGCTACAGATGGAGAAAAGTTACAAGACACTTCAAGACACTCCAATCCACTGCAATGACATCTTTGATCCTTCACCTGAACCTGGATATGAGGAGAAGAGAAGAGAGAAGAAAGACAAAATCAAGACTGTTCTTACTAAAGGCATCGCTGGAATTGGAAAAACCGTCTCTGTGCAGAAGTTCATTCTGGACTGGGCCGAGGGAAAAGCCAATCAGGATGTAGATTTCATGTTTGTGCTTCCATTTAGAGAGCTGAACTTGATTAAAGATCATCAGTACAGTCTTCACAGACTTCTGCTGGACTTTCATCCTGAACTTCAAGATCTGGACTCAAAGATGTATGATCAATGTACAGTTGTGTTGATCTTTGATGGTCTGGATGAAAGCAGAATTACACTGAAGTTTTCAGACAGTGAGAAAGTTTCTGATGTGACTGAGTCTTCATCAGTGGGTGTGTTGATGTCAAACCTCATGAAAGGAGATCTGCTTCCCTCTGTTCTCATCTGGATCACCACCAGACCAGCAGCAGCCAATCAGATCCCCTCAAACTACATCAACCGTGTGACAGAAATTCAGGGATTCAATGACCCTCAGAAGGAGGAATATTTCAGCAAGAGAATCAGTGATGAGCATCAAGCCAGCAGAATCATCTCACACATCAGAAAAGCAAGAAGCCTCCACATCATGTGCCACATACCCGTCTTCTGCTGGATCTCAGCCACTGTGCTTCAAAACATCCTGAATCAAGATCTCAGTGCAGAAATCCCTCAAACTCTGACTGAAATGTACATCCACTTCCTCCTCATTCAAACGTATATGAGGAACCAGAAGTATGAAGAGAGAGATCCAGAGAAACTCCTGCAGTCCAACAGAGACGTGATTGAGAAACTTGCTGAACTGGCTTTCAATCAGTTGATGAAGGGCAATGTGATGTTCTATGAGGAGGACCTGATTGAGAGCGGCATAGACGTCACTGACGCCTCAGTGTATTCTGGGATTTGCACTGAGATCTTTAGGGAGGAATCTGTGATTTATCACAGGAAGGTTTACAGCTTTGTTCATCTGAGCTTTCAGGAGTTTTTTGCAGCACTGTATGTGTTTTTCTGCTATTTACACAAGAACAGTGAAGTTCTGAAAGAGTTCCTCACAGGAAAGTCCAGAACTCAGTGTGAGAATATTCCTCTGGATGTGTTTCTGAAGGAAGTAATGAATAAAGCCTTGAAGAGTGAAAATGGACACCTGGATCTTTTCCTTCGATTCCTTCATGGCATCTCACTGGAGTCCAATCAGAGACTCTTACAGGATCTGCTGATTCACACAGAGAACAACCCAGAGAGCATGAAGAAAATAATCCAAAACCTCAAACGAGGTCAAAAAAACAATGTCAGTCCTGAAAGATGGATGAATCTGTCACACTGCTTGATTGAGATGAAGGATCATTCTCTTGTTAAAGAAATGCAGGCATTTTTAAACTCTAAAACAAAAGGAAAAAATCTTTCTCTTGCTCAATGCTCAACATTGGCAAACATGATCCTGATGTCAGAGGAGGTGATGGATGAGTTAGACCCTAATAGGTACAACATCAAATCAAAAGAGGGTAAATTGAGACTGGTACCTGCTGTGAGGAACTGCAGAAAAGCTCTGTGAGTGTGAAATATAAGCATAATTATATTTGACAGAAGTTTGGGGGTTTGTGTTCAAAAATTTTTTTTTGTAGTTTTATACGTTGTGAACATAACCAAGCTACCAGTAAAACTAGTCCAACTCTAAGGCAGGTGTTGATGCCATTTTAGTCAATATAATTGGTTTAGTCAATACAATTGGCCATTTTAGTCAATATAATAAAGTACTTCATCATATATATATATATATATATATATATATATATATATATATATATATATATATATATATATATATATATATATATATATATATATATAGCTCTAGTCCTGGAGGACAAGTGTCCTGCTGAGTTTAGGACACTGGCCCTCCAAATTTCCTCACACAAGTGAATCTCATTCAAATTTACTTGCAAATTATAGACAGGTGTGTTTAATTAGAGTTAGAACTTAAGTCTGCAGGACATCAGCCCTCCAGGACTGGAGTTGAAGATCCCTGATGTACAAAATGTACTTTTAATTAAGTAAAATCTTTGTTTTAATTTTGACCAGAGAGTGAATGTTAAAGTAACATGATCTTTTATGGTGAATTTGGTTAACTAAGTCAGTGCTTCTCAAACCTGTCCTGGGTCACCCAACACTGGACATTTTTGATGTCTCCCTCATCTAACACACCCGATTTAACTCAGTAGTTCATTAGTAGAGACTGCAATATCTGAATTGGGTGTGACTGATGTGAGAGACATCCAAAATGTGCGATGATGGGGAATAATATATTGCATTAAAATATATTACGATATATTGAATAATGCTGAATAATGTAATGTACACGTTGAAAACACGTAATCCAAATAGTTGCCTCAATTTTTTTAGTTGAACCAAGGCAGTATTTTTTAGTTTGGAAACCTGTTGCCTTAAATTTCTCAATTATTTTTTAACACATTATCAAGCAAAATATTGCCTTGGTTTATCTCAAAAATAATTGGGGCGACTATTTGAATGAGTATTTTGTTTATATTATATTTTTATTATGTATATTTTGTTTGACCAGTTAGACTTAAGTAATACCAACAGAACTTTCCTCGTAAACTCATCCCAAATATTTTGTGTGGCAGAAACATAACTCAAGTGAAAGTAACACATGAATACACAGTGCAATAATAAATATATTGTCACATATTTTTCAATTTATGAAAAGTGACAATTCCTTGTTCATCATATTTTAATATATTAACGCAATATATTCTGTATATTTCCAGTATATTTAAACCATTTAATATATTGATCATAAATATGTGTATGGAAATATATTTTCTTTGCATAAGGGGACATCAGCACAACAGCATGCATTTTAACCAGAGTCCTTGCTGTTTTCAGGTTGGCAGGCTGTCATCTCACAGATCAGCACTGTGAAATTTTGGCCTCAGCTCTACAATCATCAAACTCCCCCCTGAGAGAGCTGGACCTGAGTAACAATCACCTGCAGGATTCGGGAGCAAAGCTGCTCTTTGCTGGACTAAAGAGTCCAAACTGTCAACTTAACATACTGAGGTTTGTGTTTCACACTGATGATAATTAGTACAGACCCCCATCAAGCATGTCTAAGAAGAAATCATTTTTTGGGAAATAGAAAATTGTTCTGTTTTTCCCTTCATAAGCCTACCACAAATCTAACTGCCCTCTTGGAGATGTGTATACAGTGGGGTCCAAAAGTTGGAGGCAAAAAGTAAAAATGTTTATATTCTGCACTGTTTTATCATTTTATTAACATATTTTCATGACAAATGACCCTTTTCTAAGCCCTGTCTTTTAAATTGTACTGACCAATCCTACATTAACATTACATTACATTACATCCTAATTTTTTTCCGGACGTTTTTCTTTTTTGCTTTGTGTTTGGGTAATTTTAAATACAAACAAAAATACTCCCAAAATATGCTAATTTATTTTTGTTGGGTCACCCAAAATAGTGACACAAGGTTTCTAGAAATACAAGTTTTTTCCCCCTTTTCCAAATCTTTGAACCATTCATGCTGTAGATGTTTCTGTGACATCCACCAGCTCGATCTCCACCAGAGGTCATTCTTTCAGACTCTTTCACCTCTGTGCGGGAAGAGGGGCTCCTGTCTTGCGGGCGGAGATCGTAGTCCTACTGGCGAAGGACTCTATAGAGCCCGTCCCTCCAGCAGAAATGAAGACAGGGTTTTACAGCCCCTACTTTATCCTTTGGCATATGGCATCCACAGCCGCTTCTATATGCTTTTGAGTTTGATGTAAACTTTTTTTATTATTTTAGAACCTCCAGACCGAAATCTAAAATCATCTCCATTTCTGACATGCTCACAGAATAATTTTGTCTTGTTGGGAATGTTTGTCCCTGTTTTTGTTTCAGTTCTGTTTTTATTTAAAATCTTGTTTATTCTGAATATTTGTGTTTGGTGTGAAAGAACTTTAATGTTCAACAGCAGAGATTGTGTCGATCACTACTGCTTTTGTGTGTGAGACTGTCATTGACTGTCAATGATTTTGGACACTAACATGAACACTATTGTTATAGATCATCTGGATGTTTTATGACTGAGGAAGGTTGTGCGGCTCTGGCGTCAGCTCTGAGTTCAAACCTTTCACACCTGAGAGAGCTGGACCTGAGTCACAATGACCTGCAGGATTCAGGAGTGAAGCTGCTCTGTGTTGGACTGAATAGCCCAAACTGTCAACTCATCATACTTAGGTTTGTGCTTCATAGAAAATAAATAAAAAATTAGAAAATTTAAAAAGTCTAAAAATGACAGAAACATTTTAACTGATTTGTGGTAGTGTAATTAATACACGGTTTGATTCCATTATGCCAATTATATAATACCGTATTTTCCGGACTATAAGTCGCATCAGTCAAAAAATGCGTCATGAAGAGGAAAAAAACATATATAAGTCGCACTGGACTATAAGTCGCATTTATTTAGAATTTTTTTTCAGAAAATCCAAGACCAAGAAAAGACATTTAATCTGGAAAGGCAAGTTATTCAACTACACAGTAGCACACAGAACAACAGGCTGAATAGGTGTCCGGTATGTTAACGCAACACATTAACAGTTCTTCAGCTACACAATAGCATAAAGAACATATACCTGGGAGGCTGAATAGGCTAAATTAACATAAGCCAGCGAGTCTAACAAGCAAGTTACCAGTAAACAAGTTCACCAAGCTCCCGCGATCTCATTCCACATCATTTTCTTCATCCTTGGTGTCGCTTCTGAACAACTCCGCCAACTAGAGCGCCCTCTCGCGGCTGTAGACGGTAATGTTTTCTCTTGGTTCATCTCAGTCTGAATTAATTTTGATATATAAGTCGCACCTGACTATAAGTCGCAGGACCAGCCAAACTATGAAAAAAAGTGTGACTTATAGTCTGGAAAATACGGTAATCTTCTGTCAATTAAGGCTAAAGTCTGTCATGATCTGACATGTCATGATATTAACCCTTAAAGACCTATAATATTTTTGGGGCACCTGACTCTGTACTTTTCTTTGTTTTTCTAACCCATTATAGCAGTCAGCATAAAGTGCCATATATCATTTTAACCTTTTCACACGTAAGTTTTAAATATTCTGGCTGACCCCCAAGCGTGAGTTATTCAAGGAAATTATTTCTGTTATTTAGAATGTATCACTTTATTGTTTCCATGGTTTCCATGGTGACACAAAGCAGCTACAATAGCGCTGAATGACTGATGATCTTTTTTATTCAAAATAGTCAAAAATTTATTATTATTATTGATATTCCGATTGTCAAATAAGTTCAAGTGGATGTTTTGTTGTTTAAACACTTTTATAACGAGCGCAAAAAAAATTACTTGTAAAAATCATATTATGATAATTACTGTCAGTAAATGGCTGAAGTGTTGTATGAATCCATATACATTTGGATATTTATTTAGACATTATCCAACTAATATCTTTCTAAGTTTGGTACAGGGATAGGAATCAACAAAAATGCCCCTGAAATTTAAGACAAGGATGCAAAAATGTAACCCTGCATTATTAAACAAATTGTATTATGGCTGTGGCGATTTAAAGTGGAATGTGAAAATAAATGAAAAGAGTCAATTGCGGCAATACATTTAAATCATACTTGAATAAATTGAAATCTGAGGCCTGTTACCATTGGTGGACAAAGTACACATATTAAGTATCTGTACTTTACCTATCATACTTGAATAAAAGTACAGATACTAAAATAAAATATTACTCCAGTAAAAGTATTAAGTATTCCTTTTCAATTTTGCTTGTGTAAAAGTACAAAAGTACTTGATTTTTAGTATATTGAAGTATTAAAAGTTAAAAAAATAATTATTATTAATTAAATTATTAGTTATTTAATGTTTATTTTTAAATTTTGTATACTTTTATACTTTATATTTTATACTTCATATTAATTTGATGATAACACTACAATAAGGTTTCTCCTCTGTTTTTAACCATTCATATTTAAAGAACCTACACATAAAATGTAAACCACAAACCCCAAATAAAGGTCACAATCAGCTGCTGGGTCATTTAGTAAAATGAAATAAATGAAATCCATGTGATGTTTTTCTTTCACTCTGATAATCAGTTTAAATGAGTGCAATGAATGAGTGCTATCTGTCACTGCTAATGTCTTTAAAGTCCACATGAACTGAAATTTGTGACCGTTTTCTTACTCGAACGGAATATTAAATGAGATAAAAGTAGAGGTCCGGTTCTTGATTTTAGCACCCCTTCTCTCCATCTCTAGCTCACAGTATACTGATGGTTGGAGGAGGTTTAAGGATGTTCAGCCCAAGCCATCAAACTGACGTCATCAGAAAAAACACATTCAAAATTGGAAACAAATTTTCATATTTTGATTAAAGATTACAAAGACTGTCTTGCATCGGGAAACTGTTTTGTATTGCTCCTGCATCACATTATAAAAACTGCATTAATGACAAAGAACTGATTAAGATATTACAACAATCTACCAGTAAAGGCAAACAGCTTGTCTTCTACTTTGGTGTCATAATTTATGATTTTATTTATTCTGCTTTTAGCACTGTCAATTGGAGAACGCTGAACAACGCTGAATTAGAGGGGGATGAGTCAAAGTGAAATATCCCAATATAGTGTTACCCCTGGTTACACAGACAATGCTAATGCTAGTCCCAGACTAAAATGCATGTTTGAGCTGGTTAAACTGCTTCCTTGTTTTGTCACAAGATGCACACCAGTAATGTTTTTTTCTAAGGCACATTTATAAAAGCTTCTTAAATTTCTTAATTGAACTAAGGCCTAATCCTGGCTTAATCTAAGACCTGTGAAACCAGGCCTTAGTGAATAAATAGTTTGTAAATAGTGACTGCCGACAAATTAGTGTACAGAGTTTATTAAAAGAAAATTAAGGGGATTGGGCACTTTGTATTCACAATTATTTTTTCTGAATAATTGTTCAGGGTTCGTACGTTTTGAAAAAACCTGGAAAAGTTATGGAATTTGAAAAATGCAAATTCCAGGCCTGGAAAGGTTTTGAAACAATAAAAAGACCCAGAAAGTTTTGGAAAAGTCATGGAATTTTTTTTAACACAGCATAATATGTGATTAATACAAAAACTGTTTAATAAAAAAAATATTTCGCGTTGTCTTAACGTCCTTATATTCTGGCGGCATAACGTTCAGTTCACTTCCGATTCACTCACTTGTTGCGATGTTGCCTGAGGCGAAGTCGGTGCTGACAGAAATTTAATTGAAATGCCAGGAAAGTGGCACGAGCATGCTAAAGTTTTGCAAGCACCGGTGGGTCGAGAATGTAGCGGAAAGAGGATTGCAGCTCTGGCCGCATGTGAAACAATACGCAGCATATTAGCCTACGTCTGTCTCCTGAGAGGAGAGAAGAAAACGAGTAAATGTCAGTTCAATTGTAAGTTCATTCTTTATGTGCTTAGGAGTGTGCGATATTGTCTATGAACTATGATGATATTGTAATCATTGTTTTAACTATGTACGAGGCACTGCGAGTGCGAGCTGACATCGCGTTTGTCTCTCATGCTTGCTTTCACTGCGTGATGTGTGCAGATATAGATGTCCCCAAATGAGTTTTTGTCTTATATTTATATCATATTATGTTGTTATATTAGAATATCACATGAGCAAGAGTGCCGTTTTCCTGTGCATAATTGCAAATGTGCTATTTATTTTATACAACAGTTAAATTAACAATAAAGTTAACATTGTGAGTTACTTTTTGGACGCAATATTGTCAATTTTCACTTTATATCGCCGACGAGAATTTCATAATGAAGCCGTAGTCCAACAGACATCGTTGATTTTGTTTATTCATTCAATGAAATGCGTTTTGAACGAATCATTTTAACGATTCAATGAACAATCACTTGTTTTTCTGAATGAATCAGCCGTTTGAACGAATCGGTTGAAATTACTCCAACAACTCGCTTATTAAGACAGTGACTTGCCGCCACCTACTGGTGGTTTTAGTTTCATATTTAAAGTATCTTTTAATTAAAACATTAAAATTATAAATCATTTCATTTAAATATTGAATAGCTTTATTTATGCAATTGTAAATGAAGTGTAAATATAGTAGGCTAATGCCAGTTTTGATGCCGCTTCTGTGTCAGCTCTAATGTCGACTGACATTTTCAGGAATACATAGTCATGGTAATGTGCCATAAAGTCATGGAAAAGTCATGGAAAAGTCATGGAAAAGTCATGGAAAAGTCATGGAATAGTCATGGAAAAGTCATGGAAAAGTCATGGAATAGTATTGGTTAAAATGTGTATGAACCCTGATTGTTCAGTTCTTTGACAAAGACAAGATAATAAAACATTCGGGACTTTATTGAAAACATTCAAGGCTTCAACCCTGTTTGTCCACCCCTAGCGCAGCCCCTGCCTCAGGCTATATTTTAACTGTACATCTCTAATAATGAAGCACACTAACATGAACACTTGTTGTTGTAGATTATCTTACTGTATGGTGACAGAGGAAGGTTGTGCTGCTCTGGCATCAGCTCTGAGTTCAAACCCTTCACACCTGAGAGAGCTGGATCTGAGCTACAATCACCCAGGAGATACAGGAGTGAAGCTGCTCTCTGATACACTCAAACATCTGGACAAACTCAAGTATGTAGAGCAGTAACAGTCATCATGTATGATGTGTATTTGAGTGTTAAATTTGAGAAAGACTGAGTTTTCCTTTTAGAGTCTCTTTATTTTGTGGTTGTCATGAGATGATACTTTTGTTCTCAAAAAGACTTAGACTGTACATTAATGTATTGCTCTATCCTATTATTGCATACCGCAAATAATGTTCAGAAATATTACAACACATAATTATCTTTCATAATAAATTAACAGACATAGAGATTTAACATGATGACATAATAATAATAATAATAATAATATGATTATATGCCTTCAGTCATAGATAATTTTATTCCACCTGCTCCATTAAAAAAAAAGTCATAATTTATTAGGGCACTGATATGACAGAAGTTATCATCACTGAGTGAACCTAATTTAAACATATTTGTCACAATGAGCAAATTTTCACAAATGTGTTACTGTTATTTTCATATTCTCTATTCAAAAAGCTTCAAAATGATGTATGATTTGTTGGAATCAGACAAAAAAATGACACACCTGTTTGAAGTCAATAGAGTCAGCAAAGTCAATTTTGAGAAAAATCGAGTTAGTTTTCTGAAAGTTCCAAAACAAAATCACCTTAAAACCTTAAAATCCCTGGTAATACCACCAAACTTGGCACACACCAAGTCAAAACCAAATATCTGTAGGAAAAATATAGATTTTTTTTTTCAGGATAACACAATTGTTTGATTATCATTGAGACAGACAGCCTATATATTAAGACCTACTGTAATGCACAGATGTAATATAATGTTACACATCAGATGTTTTTCCCCAACAGTTAACCGAACATTCACTTAAGACATAACAGATAATGTTTGAGTGAATACTCGCCAAGACAGACATTTTGAAATACTGTAATTCTGGGTGTATGTGTATATCGGGATCGCGCACTGTCTGAGGCGTCTTTCTGCGCACACTTTAGATCTGTCAGTCAGCGAGAATACGATCGTTCTGTTTACATCAGCATGAGTTTGAAAATCACATGTCATTGGTTCAGACTCATGCCACTGAGAATTCGCTATGAATATTCACAAAGTTGAAATGCTGTGCTTTAAAACGATACCAAACTTGTGCTGAGAGGAAGCGCCAGTCATCGAAAAGTGAGCAGAGAAAACTGCATTTTGTCACGGATTGAAGGAAACGTACAAATAAAGATAGTTTTAGATGTTTAATTGCTATTTGGAGCATTGGGATCGCTAGAGAGGGCTTAATGAACTCATTTTTTGTGAAAACCTCAAAAGTGAACCTTTTTTCACTTATTTTGCCTGTAGTTCATAATAGGGTTGTGCCGATAGACGATAGTATCGTGTATCGACGATAGACAGAGATATCGCCGATGGCAGATGCCTTTGACGATATCAATACGATAATTGGCTCGTTTTCCCATTAATGTATTAAATTATTATTATTATTATTATTATTATTTTTATTATGAAGCTAGTATAGTTATTAAATTAATTAGGAACTACAATTATATTTGCCTTGCCTAAATTCATAACGACATCACCACATAACCACACTTGCGACATCACGGACACGCGCATGAGGACTCCTCAAAGAAAATGTTTTTAAAACAGACTAAAAAAACTACACCCCACAACGAAATTTAATTGCAAGGTGATCCATTCACAAATTGTCAAGAGTGCTTTAACAGACGCATCATTCTTATACAGAGCCAAGATGAAGACGCGGCATCGTTGTTTGTCAGTATTTTGTTTCCATAGCACATTAACAAAATATTTAATGACACTAATAACACTAAAAACAATACAATTACAAAATATTAATTATAGCCTAATAATATCAATAAAATTATACAGGCCGCCTAGGCCTAATAAAAGTCTTTAGTTCACGAAGCATATCTGTGAAACTCTGCCATCTGTAAAAATAACAAGCAACTTAAACTTGTTTAACAAGAAATATTCTTCAAATTTTTTCACTGTCAATAATGTAAGTCCACAAGAGAAATATTAAGCCAGTAAATTGATAGTTGCTGTACCGTTATATCCACCGTCGTCTTTGAGAGAACGCGCCGTTAATGCAGTGAAAGCTCAGTTCGTTTCTGCTTTCATTTTCAGGGAATGAGCGCGTTTACATGCACGTTATTAACTCGATTATGCTGAATAAACAGACAATGCATGTGGTCATGTAAACGCATTAGCCCGTTTTCCTTTATCAGAGTCAAGTCATAGGTTTAAGTATAACCGATCGACTTTTAGATTTTTGCCTCTGATTTCTCCCGGCATTTAAAACCCGCGTTATTTGGGCTTATTGAAGTGCGGTGCGCATAAGTGAAGTGCATCCAGACAGAGAGAGCACTGGTAGGAGGACATATCGCAGACTGCAACACTTTTTTTTGACCCAAGAAATTAAAAGGTGTTCTCATCTCGTGCAGAAGTAGCCTACAGGCAAAATGCTGCATCAGTAACGGCATGAGAGGATAATGTGTGTCCGTAAATTTCCCGCTGACATGTTGAAATACTCTGAGTCAGATACAAGAATGATTAGGATCTTTTTTTACCTCACTATACCGGGAATTAACCTGATTTAGCCTATTAATAAACATTCCACCTTTGCTAGCAAAATAGAAAAAAATTCTCATATTTAAAACGAAGTAATAAAACAAGCAAATTGAGTAAATAAGCAAGTTAATAATCAAATAAGTAAGCCCCGCCCCCCTCACGATAATATCGTGTATCGCCGATCTCACAGGCTGACGATAAGACAATATGAAAATGGAGCATATCGCCCAAGCCTAGTTCATAATTAGTCTGTGCACATTTTGACTTAATTTGCCAGCAGGGGTCACATTTGTTTACGTCTGTAAGTCTTTAATGATAGAAAATTACTGTGTGCAGCTGTAACACTCTTTTTATATCCATGTGTATGTTTGTACCCAAAAGACATGATACAAACAAAACAAACAAACAAACAAATATGTTAAATGAATATTAAAGGTACAATATGCAATAATTTTTTGCCGCTAGAGGGCGCTACATTCCAAACAACCACAACGGCGTAGCTTGATGACGATGTGAAGGAGCGTGGAATGATGGGAACTGTCGTTTTTAACTCCACCGTGGATGTAAATCAGTCAGACGGGAATCGAAAAATCATGTTCATGGATGAGGTTAAGTTCTATTTTTATAATGACATGCTTTTTGTGGCGAGGGGGGCGTGGTTCAGCGCGGTCTGTAATGGGAGAGAGAAGAGACGAGCAGGACGCAAGTAGGTCAAGTGCAAATGACGAACACCTGTGTCTTATTGCCGTGATCCGCATGGAGAGACCGCTTATAAGCCGCGCTGGAACAAGAGAGAGACTGAAGAGAAAATTGGATGCAGAGAAATAAAACCGGTGGATCCGAGCTCTCATTTTCGGTTGCCACGGTGAATGCGCGTTGTGCACGACTTTTGTTTGTTTTGTTTTGCTTTATTTTAATAAAGTACGAGTCCCAGTCACGCCGACCCCTGTCTTCTTCCTTCCTGACTCTTGAACCTCATCACACTTTTATTTCATTAAAATGAATTAACCGGAAGAAAAGTAAGGTTTAATACTACATTGGTTGTCATAGATGCTAATGTATGTCGAATTCATTGTTGTGATAACGCTGCGCAGTTTTACGTGTTCTAAACAATTGTTGTAAAAGTACATTTGAACATACCCACATCATTTGCCAAAATACTGATTAAAGGGATAGTTCACTTTGAAATTAAATTTTGGTATGTTTTAGCTTACCTCAAGGGCATCCAAGATGTAGGTGTCTTTTTTTCCGCAGTAGATTCAATTTTGATATTTTTAGGTCAACCCGTTCTTGTCTGTCAGTCATATAATGCAGGTCTATGGTCACCACCTCAAAGAGCATGCACAGAGTCCAAATTAAAACAATTCCCCATCGTCCAAATTAAACAATTCCCCATTGTAAGTACACATTGATGGCCTAAGACACGAAACGAGCGGTTTGTGTGAGAAAACGAACAGTATTTATATCGTTTTTACCTTTTGTACACAGCCACGTCCAAGTGATCTGATCTGACGTGTACGCAGACTGGTGCATAGATATATACACTAGATGTCGCCTTGGCTACGGACTTCGTTCAATGAACTGCCGTCGCCAAGGCAACATCTAGTGTATATATCTATGCACCAGTCTGCGTACACGTCAGATCAGATCACTTGGACGTGGCTGTGTACAAAAGGTAAAAACGATATAAATACTGTCTGGGTTGATTTAAAGCGGTTTACCGCTATACCGCGGGAATTTCTTGCTTTTCAACCGCGGTAAGAAAAAATCCATACCGTCCCAGCCCTAATGCTAACAGCAGGTGGGGGTCCGCTAATCAGTGGCGGCGCCCGGGGAAGCTTCAATATTTTATGAAACCCTGCCCCCCTGGGAGGAACGCGCGTGCACGCAGATAGTTTTACCTGGATTTCCAGCAGATGTTAGACAGCTACAGATTCGTCACAGCCATTTTTCACGGATCCATGATTAAAAACGTGTTTCACCAGTTGTACACTAGTATGCATAATAAAGCGATGTTCGTGCATGTTCCTGCGAATTTGATGCAATTTCAAAGAATTTTAACATACTTTAGTGTGAAGCTCAGAAATGCTTCTGTTAACATGTTAATGTTAACATGGGGTTATGTTAACATGGGGCATTCGGTTTCACTGGATGAACAGACTTGTCAGTGCACTTCAGAAGACGAATCTTCTTCTCAACATTAATGTATCATATTTTCTCATGTGTTGTCATGAGTTCTAATCACAAATAACAACAGATGTAGATTAAATTAAAGTAGCTAGGCTACCTAAAAGAAACATAAATTACAAAGTCATTTAAATTTTTTCAACAAGTTGCATTTATTGATCTGCATATAGCCTAATTTTATAATGGATCTATTATTTTTATATAAAAACACTTATCAGCTTATTTTACGCTGCTGATTATATTAAGATCTCTTTTCTGTACAACCAGCTCTGACGCCTCTGGATCCTTTCCCCTGGACATAAAGCAGCTATGCTTATAGGGTCATGAAGTTAATTATCTCAAACAGTAGAGCAACGCCAAGTTCATGGGTTCGATTTCCAGGGAAAGTAAGAACTGATAAGAATGTAAATGTGCAAGTTGCATTGTTGTCGTCTGCTAACCGTTAGGAACAGATTAAAAGGTCTATAAATTAAGTGTCGTTTTTAGGCCATATACTGCCACAGCAAATGGATGCAATTAAAGTTAGACAAATCAAATACTTATAACCAATATCCCGATCGCTGCTCAAGAAAGGAGCGTGATTATATAAAGAGGAGATGTGAACATTTCACAATGAAGGGTGATGGTGTGTTAAATTGTTCTTAAAAAGATAATACAACTGTGACATTTATTTACTAATATAACATGATTGTATTAGATGCAGAGCAGCATAGGTATGAAGGCCAAACTGGCCAATGGGTAAGAAAAATGTATACATATACACTGCAAAACAAGTGACTGTTCTTCATTAACATGTAACTTAGTCTATAGTTTGTTCTTCCTTAGATTGAATGTTCAGAATGTTGAAGGTGGGACTGTGTGGTCAGATCTTCCACTGTTGGCAAATACAGCTGTCCTGCATGCATGCACATTTGCCTATTTTTTTTTCTTCTTCCTTTTGTTATTGTTGCTTTCATACCTGTTAGCTAATGAATATGTTTGTTGAACATTCCCATGAATAAATGCTGTGGGTAATTCACTGGATCATAAGCTATGGCTTCTCAATTTTCAACACTCTTTAGGAACATTTATGGAGTGTAGCCTACTGTATGCTTTATGCTTTAACTCATTCCTCAGTAACATTAAAATAAATAATAAATAAATGCTTGACATCCCTTTAACCACAGCAGTATTGCTGCTCAGTTTAAATTAAGCCACAAATTGGCATCATAACAATAATCTGCGAATACACACGCACTGCAAAGACACAATGCCAATAGCATAATTTATTTAATCTACTAACAGTTGTCATCAGATATTCAATTTAATTGAAACGAATGTAACAAAATAATGTGGCCGTGGTCTGTGTGTGTCGTGACATTAAAACACATTAAAACTTCCCTTAAATGCGTCTGAAACATTCAGCGGAGCAGCGACAGAGTAAACAACAGTGTCCTAATATGATACAAACATTTTCCAATAATGTGGAAAGCTTTTAAATCTGCTCAGTGAAAAATTCGCTGTGACGAATCTGTAGCCGTCTAACATCTGCTGGAAATCCAGGTAAAACTATCTGCATGCACGCGCGCGTCCCCACTCCACCGTTACAACGGCACAGATGCGCGAGATGGTCGAGCACATCCCTTTAAACAGACATCAGTGGAAAGTTTGTAGTCCAGTCGGATGTCAATGGCAATGAAAATAAAACGAGGCATGTTGCTTATTATTAACGTTAACTGACGAGAGAGAGAGAGCGCGAGAGAGAGAGAGCGCGAGAGCGCGCACTTCTGTTGAATGCTCTTGATTGCTGATCGTTCACTCAGCACGTGTCATTTGGATTAAAACGAAATCGTATATGTAAGTAAAGTAAAACATGAACTGTTACCTGATTTATGTATAACGAGTGGTTCCCTACATTATTACAGGACGTTTGAAGACGTCAAGAAGTTTAATGAACGCAAACATCCGAAGCGCGCGCCCGCAAACCAACGTCTTGATAGACAGCGCGCGAATACTGAATTGAATTGTCTATTTTTACGTCTTGCGCTTAAACGGACGAATTCCGTACGAAGTTCATGTAAAAACGCCCGTCTTGGTGAGTATCCTAGTAAACAAAGTCGGTTATATCTCAAGTAAACAACATAGCCATGTTCAAATGCGGTCCGTGCGTTCGGTCTTAAAGGGACAGCAGTCTAATAATCCTGCTACTGTGTTTTAATGTTAATCAAAGGACAAATAAATTACTCACTGCTCTTGACTAAATAGGCTACCCTTTTCAACTTTACAAAAATATCCATCTATATTTAATTTAGACAGTAATGAATATGATTTTTTTTTTTCACATTTGATGACTTTATTCAAATTTCTGTATGTTAGATCTACCCGAAAAACTCTAAAACACTATTTCATTTGTAGCCTTTCTTTGTTCTATTGTATTTATTTGTCCTATTTGTAATTCGATTATTTGTTCTCATTTTGTTACTGACTGCTTACTTGTCTTTAATAATGTTTTAAATTCACATAAATTAGGCTGGCAGTTTTTGTTGTATCAAAATTGGATTAAATAATTGATATTTCACTGGTGTCTAAACATTTGTACCGCTGACCCGATCCTCAGCACTGAGCCCTGCTGAAGCTGCTCTAAATATGTGCTGTGCTATTAAATGAAAGATAAAATATGATAGAGCAATAGAATGAACAGTGACAGTAACAGAAGCTCATACAAATGCATTTTAGCAGGCTTAAAGGGTTAGTTCACCCAAAAATGAAAATTCTGTCAGTAATTACTCTCCCTCATGTTGTTCCAACCCTATCAGACCTTCGTTCATCTTCGCAACACAAATTAAGATATTTTTGATTAAATCTGAGAGCTGGATCACTCCTCCATAGGCTTCTAAGACATTATAACTTGCTGGCCCAGAAAAGTTATTAAAGAGATCGTTAATATAGTCCAAGTGACTGCAGTGGCTTAAAGACCCACTCCGATGAAAATCATGTTTTTCTAGGTGTTAACATGTTCTTGTGGCATTTTTCTGATGTTAGAGGACATATCTTGAGAAAAATAAGTTCAAAGTTGTATTTCTGAGTATTTCTGCATTCAAATGGCTGTGAATCAGTAGCAGACGCTAAAATGCCAGCTAAAATAGACTGGAGTTGTGACGTAGTAACTCCACTGGGCGGTGCCACAAGCTCATACTCCCCTCCGCCCGCGCGGCTCAGGTTCTGAGGAGTAGAGAAGACGATGGCGGATCAACACCTATGTGCGGTAGCTGGTTGCAATGCTAACTGTACGTTCACACCACCGCCGACTTGAGTGGCAAAGAAGCTCTGGCCGCCCTGTCAAGGACGCTTGTCAAAAAGTACGAGGAAGCTTGTTGACGCTTTGGCCGCTCTGACGTAGCAGCATTCTATGTTCGATCATGGGAGAAGAGAAGTGTCACACCATGAAAAGTAAACAAAATAAACAAGCAATACATTGACACTAGAAACCTTTTATAATGACAGCATTTGTATAACCGTTTTGGTCACATTATTATTTATTATTATTAATAGTGAGTGCGCGCGCGCGGCCGAGGCTCTCTCTCTCTCTCTCTCTCTCTGCTATCTCTCTGCGTTCTTATATGCCCTGTCAAGCGCGCCCTGTTAAACTGGCAGGACTTAAAAACACATGCAAATGATAAACTTTCACTCTGATGGTTAAACTGCAATTAATCCGATAATGATAGGAAACCCAGCAACGGCGATGATCAGCTTCTCCTCCGTTTTCTCGGAAGCTCAAGTCGGCGGCGGTGTGAACGAGGGGGAGGGTCGTCTCCGTGCCAACGGCTCCCCCCACAACACAGAGGCGAATTGCTAATGAGCTACTGCCGCTCTGCTGAAGCAAAGTCCCAGAAAACGGCACAGGTTTTGTGATTTTGGCTAAAAACGGCATAATCATCATTTAAAGACCACTGAGAATGTTTAAAAATAGCTCAAAATATGATCGGAGTGGGACTTTAATCTTAAGTTTATCAAGCGACGAGAATATTTTTTGTGTGCAAAAAAAACACAAAAATAACGACTTTATTCCACTATTCATTTCCTTCTCTCTGGGCCTCGAGTTGGTTCACGTAGTGTTTAAGCGCAGCGCGTCTGTGTTGTACGTCACACGTAGGCTCACTATTGGCCGACGCTGGTCATGTGTGTGATGCGTGTGACGAACAACACAGACGCGCTGCGCAATTATACTACTATTATAATGAAGACAAAAGTATAATTAGAGCCATAACCGGGCCGGAGAGGTGTGAATGTGTGCAGGGGAGACTGAGACTGAATGGGGCTCGTTTACACCACAAAACAATAGAGACAATACACTAAATGGATGCTTAGAAAATGACAATAAACATTAGTTAGTGTTTTAGAGTCTTCTCAAAATAAGATCTTGTGTCAATAAATATAACATGGTCAGAAAAATACATTTCTAATAACTTCACAAAACTTTGAAGCTATTTAAAACTATTGTAATTTCATTATGACTATTTAATTCTGACTTTACAATAAACTGCCAAGTGTCTGCTTTCAAATGAGTCCATACTTGTGCTTTTAGTGCAAAGGCTTCATGAACTGTTAATTAAACTGTTTTAGTTTGAGTTTGGCGTTTCTGGGGATTTTATCAAAAGCAGCCGACAGGTTTTAAATGAAGATTAAATAAGTGCTAATGAAGCTTTGGCTCGTCTCCTGAGGCCACAAGAGGGCGCAATGAGCAAAATATTAATGTACTGCATTCAATTGTTTATTCAAAGCTATAAAATAACACGACTGTAAAAAAAAAAAGTGCTTAATGCTTAAACTAACATTTATAAATTAAATATAATTTCATAAATTGCATAAACAATTATGAACCAAACAGCATCATGTATTTATGCATATTTAAGAGAAAGAGCTGAAGCGCCGATCACACAGATTACATTAAAAACACATGAGATGCAGTGGAATAAAAAAATCCCCATAAAGTCTCGAGTCACATGTGACCCTGGACCACAAAACCAGTCACATGGGTCAATTTTTTTAAATTGAGATTTATACATCATCTGAAAGCTGAATAAATGAGCTTTCCATCAGGACATCAGGACAATATTTGGCCGAGACACAACTATTGAAAATCTGGAATCTGAGGGAGCAAAAAAATCAAAACATTGAGAAAATCTCCTTTAAAGTTGTGCATTAATGTTCGTGATTGTGTTGCATTCACTCACAAAAATAAATGTTTTATATATTTGCGGTTGGAAATTTACTAAATATCTTCATGGAACATGATCTTAATATCCTCATGATTTTTGGCATAAAAGAAAAATCTATAATTTTGACCCGTACAGTGATTGTCGGCGATTGCCACAAATATACCCGTGCGACTCGTGACTGGGTTTGTGATCCAGAGTCAAATAAAGTTGATCCTCTTTTAACTTTACATGGTTTTCTGAACATGCGGAGCTCTTGTGAGAGACTCGAGTGCAACAGTCAAAGTTTTCTGTCTAGAAAATGCTCAAAATATGTGTTCTGTGTGAATGATTTGGTTTCGGTTTTGACGTAATCAAGATTTTGTCCGCTTTGAGCTTCTCTATTTCTCTAATATGTTGAATGAACAGCAGCTGCGAACTAAACATTAATACGCAACAATGACACTTACATAAACATCATCCTCATCTTGTGCACCACTGAGAGTCTCCTAAACTCTAATGCACCGTTTCTGCATTCGAATGTGGATTTGTATTTTAAATTCGACGAATATTCGTGTCCTTTTTATTCGCTATCATCTCATCGCAGAACAACAGCGGCCCTCAGTTCAGCGTGTGTCCGTGTGTCTGATGTCACTAAACCTCGTGTGAACATGAATTACTCATGAAGAAATAACTCTAGGCTTTATGGGCTTCATTAGAAGAACTTCAGATAGTCCAGAGCAGTTTGTGAAAATAAATCTGTAATTTATCAGCATTTTATTTGATCTTCTGCTTATTCTGTCTTATTTTGGGCTGAGATATTTTCTCTTCATCTTTATTCACTCGAGTTCAGTTTTAAAAAAGCGAGATATATTAGAGATTAGATCGACCCGGACGCCGAATCCCTGCCAGAAGAAACGAGTCTTCATTCAGCCGAGAGTTTGACTGAGAGAGACAGAAGCCGGAGACGAAGAGATGACGATAAAAAGAGCCGTTTATTCAATAATCTCAGTAGCGCATGTTTCAATATTCACACTTCGTCCGACTAGAACAAATGAACAAATGTTATTATAATAAAGCAGAATCAGTGTGAGATCAGAGTTTCTCAACATCGTCCTGTGACGCTCAACACTGAAACATGAAGACAAACATCCCTTCAAACACTCAATCATGAGATTAAACTACAGAAGGAAATAATAATAATATAAATATAAACATAAAATGGCAAAAATTAATAATAATATTATGATTAAATAATAAATGATGTAAATCTGTGTTCTAGTGTGGATCACGGAGGAGAGTTCAGGATTACAGCAGGACCCCGAAAATGTAAGTCCAGAAACATAGATTTAGTGTGTGTTGTTGTAAATGTTGCTGTTGTAATGTGTGTGTTCTTGTGTTCAGATGCCGTTGATCTCACACTGGATCCAAACACAGCACACACTGATCTCGCTCTGTCTGAGGAGAACAGAAAGGTGACGCATGTGAGAGAGAGTCAGTCGTATCCTGATCATCCAGAGAGATTTGATGAGCCTCAGGTTCTGTGTCGAGAGAGTCTGACTGGACGCTGTTACTGGGAGGCTGAATGGAGTGGAGATAATGCTGATATATCAGTGTCATATAAAGGAATCAAGAGGAAAGGAGGGAGTGACTGTGTGTTTGGACTGAATCAGAAGTCCTGGAGTCTTGAATGCTCTGATCACAGATTCACTGTCTGGCACAATCGTATCTCCACTGCTGTTTCTGCTGGTTCAGGATCCTGTAAGAGAGCAGGAGTGTGTGTGGACGTGTCGGCCGGCACTCTGTCCTTCTACAGCGTCTCTGACACACACACACTCACACACTTACACACATTCACACACACATTCACTGAACCCCTCTGTGCTGGATTTAGACTTAATTATGTTAACTCTTCAGTGTCTCTGTGTCACATTAAACACACACACACACACACAACTGACTGACACACACACACATTGATTGACACACACACAACTGACTGACACACACACACAACTGACTTGCACACTCACACACGCACAACTGACTGACACACACACACACACACACAACTAACTGACACATACACACACACACTGACTGACACACACAACACACACACAGACACGCACAACTGACTGACACTCACACACACAACTAATTGACGCGTATACACACACACACAACTGACTGACACACACACACACACACACAACTGACTGACACTCACACACAGACACACTCACACACACACACACACACAACTGACTGACACACACACACACACACACAACTGACTGACACACACACACATTGATTGACACACACACAACTGACTGACACACACACACAACTGACTTGCACACTCACACACGCACAACTGACTGACACACACACACACACACAACTAACTGACACATACACACACACACACTGACTGACACACACAACACACACACAGACACGCACAACTGACTGACACTCACACACACAACTAATTGACACGTATACACACACACACAACTGACTGACACACACACACACACACAACTGACTGACACTCACACACAGACACACTCTCACACACACACACAACTGACTGACACACACACACACACACAACACACACACAACTGACTGACACACACACACACGCACAACTGACTGACACTCTCACACACAACTAATTGACACGTATACACACACACACAACTGACTGACACACACACACACACACACACAACTGACTGACACTCACACACAGACACACTCACACACACACACACACACACAACTGACTGACACACACACACACACACAACACACACACAACTGACTGACACACACACAACTAACTGACACATACACACACACAACTGACTGACACACACAGACACACACAAATGACTGACACACACACACAACACACACACAACTGACTGACACACACACAACTAACTGACACATACACACACACAACTGACTGACACTCACACACACACAGACACACTCAACTGACTGACACACTCACTCACTCACACACACACACACACACACAACTGACACACACACAACTAACTGACTGACACACAAACACACATACATACAACTGACTGACACACACAACTGACTGACACACACACACACACATTGATTGACACACACACAACTAACTGACACACAGACACACACAACTGACTGACACTCACACACACACAGACACACTCAACTGACTGACACACTCACTCACACACACAACTGACACACACACACAACTGACTGACACACACACACATTGATTGACACACACACAACTGACTGACACACAACTAACTGACTTACACACTCACACACGCACAACTGACTGACACTCACACACACAGACAACTAACTGACACACACACACACACACACACACACAACTGACTGAAACACACACACACACACAGACACACAACTGACTGACACACACACACAACTAACTGACACATACACACGCACAACTGACTGACACTCACACACACACAACTAACTGACACATACACACACAACTAACTGACACATACACACACACAACTGACTGACACACTCACTCACACACACAGACACACAACTGACACACACACAACTAACTGACTGACACACAAACACACATACATACAACTGACTGACACACACACACAACTGACTGACACACACACACAACTGACTGACACACACACACACACATTGATTGACACACACACAACTGACTGACACACACACACAACTAACTGACTGACACTCACACACAACTAACTGACACACACAGACACACACAACTGACTGACACTCACAGACACACTCAACTGACTGACACACTCACTCACACACACAACTGACACACACACACACACACACACACACACACAATTGACTGACACACACATTGATTGACACACACAACTGACTGACACACACAACTAACTGACTTACACACTCACACACGCACAACTGACTGACACTCACACACACAGACAACTAACTGACACACACACAACTGACTGAAACACACACACACACACAGACACACAACTGACTGACACACACACACACAACTAACTGACACATACACACGCACAACTGACTGACACTCACACACACAACTGACTGACACACACACACACGCACACACAACTAACTGACACATATACACACACAACTGACTGACACTCACACACACACAACTGACTGACACACACACGCACACACAACTAACTGACACATACACACACAACTGACTGACACACACACACGCACACACAACTAACTGACACATACACACACAACTGACTGACACTCACACACAGACACACAACTGACTGACACTCACACAACTAACTGACACATACACACACAACTAACTGACTGATACACAAACACACACACAACTGACCGACACACAACTGACTGACACACACACACACAACTAACTGACACATACACACACACACACACACACGTGTATATATGGTTTAGGAGGACAGTGTGTAACCGCAGTGGTTCAGAGGGAAACCCATTTCCTAAAACTCTACAAATTAAACATGTTGATCTAACAATACAATCATGGAAAATAACTGACAGACACAAACACACAAAGTGTTGCTGTTGTTGTTTCTTCTCTTGTGTGTGTTTTCTGTGATCAGTGTATAAACTCACTGTCCTGTTGTGTGTGTGTGTGTGTGAACGTTTGTTGATGTTGGTTTGAAGATCTTGTTGATCATATTAAAAATATCAGAGGATGTTTTCTGGGTTTTTGTTTCTTTGTGTAAATATGTTATTATAATTATATTATTAATATTATTGAAATTTGTTTTGGACTCTGTCTATTCCGCAGTTTTTACAAAGACAACACAAAATACAAACACACCCTCTCACAATACATGTTCTCATATACATTAGACAGGTACATATATAGTAGCACATTAACACCTTTCATTGGCAGTTTTTAAAAATTACAACCGTTATTGTTCACAGCTCCCATATTGCACAACCCCCCTACCCTACAAAATGCACAAATGACATATTGCACATATTGCTGATTTTCATGAAACTGTTGAACTTGTTTTAATGCATATAACTCTATACATAAATATAAGTTCAATTCAAGGCAAATGCTGAATTGGGTGAATCTCACAAAAGATTTTCACCCCAAAACGAAAGTGAAAATAAATTATATTTTGCTAATATATATTGTGAAATATTATTACAATTTAAAATAACAGTTTTCTATGTGAATATATTATATAATGTATATATTTATTCCTGTGATCAAAGCTGAATGTTCAGCATCATTACTCCAGTCTTCAGATGATCCTTCAGAAATCATTATAATATGATGATTTGATCAAGAAACATTTATTGTAACAGACATGTTACTACATATTTTTGTGGAAACGGCAATACATTTTGTAATGTTGTAAAAGACTTTGCTGTCTGTTTTTGATCAGTTTAATGCATCCATTCTGAAAAAATAAAAAAACTTTTTAAAATGAAAAGTTGTAAATGAAAAGTCCAAAACTTTTGAACTGTAATGTATACTATGACAATCAAAAAATAAATTCACTATAAAGAAATCTGTGTTCTTTTTTTTCTGGCCAGGATATTTTATTTTTCATTATATTTTATCCATCTCTTTGTCTTTTTTGCTCCTGTATTGATTTGAAAAGTCTCGTCATCCCGAACGCTAGATGGCGCACTAACGACTGTTCCTCGCGGTGGATTATGGGTAACATCCGCTGCGTGCTGCTGATCTGCCATTTTGTTGTGGAGATCAGAGAGCAGGGGACGCGGCGTTCGTTATCCTGTAAATGAATAATACAACTCTCTTCTAGTGGACCAGAACTAGAGCCGAGGCACGATGCTTTCCGCAGCCCAGTTACTCGATGAGTTAATGGGCCGGGACCGGAACTTGGCTCCGGATGAGAAGCGCTGTAATGTACGCTGGGATGATGAGACTGTAAGTGAGATGACGGCTAAACAGCGGCCGCGATTCATTTATTACACACACACACACACACACACAAACCTCTGTAGGCCGCTAAACCACTTAATAAACGTGTGTATGTGTGTATGTGTGTTAGTTTGTATATAAACCGATCTGAGCGATGGCTGGTTCGCTAGTTTGTCTCGGTTGTTTGGGTCAGTTAGCAGCGCGAGGCTCGTGTCTCATTGTTGAACACATGCGCGCGCAGCGTCCCGCCTTCATCTGCAGTGTTTGCCAAGACAAATCACTGTTATTAACGCGCAAACAACAGCAAAGTATCAAACTTTTACGTGTAACTATTAGTAGTGCTGGGTATTATTGACACACATCTTCGATTCACAAGCTTGCATTTCGATTCAGTTTCAGTTATCAAGGAAAAGGTCCCTCAGTTAATGCTGTTCACTATTTAGGGAACCCTGTCAGTTGTTAACTTTAACCTTTAATAGTTACTCGAGCAACTGATGTGTATACAAACATTTGGAGGCCGAGTTTCGCTCCACTCGCTTAAAATATACTGCAGTTATTGTTGCTACTGTGAAATCATATAAAACTGGATTATTTTTGATGTTTTAACTTTGATGATTGGAAAAGTACACTTTAGCATACTTTTAAAACCACTTAAGTAATAAAAATACTTTAAAAGTGCGAACTGAATGTAATTTAATGTCAACTTTGCATGTTATGTGCAAGCAAGTTAAAATGTCTTCGTATTAAATGCAATTAGTGGAACTTAAGCGTGTAATGTATTAAAATGTTACTTTAAATATAATATCAAATTACACACTACAGTTAAAATTAAAAGTACTTTACATGTCGCATGTATTTTAAATGTTAAAATAAGTGTACTTCTACACAAGCATTTTTTAAACAGAATGACAATGTACATAAACTTTTAATTTCACATTGTTCAAAGTACTTAAAAGTGTATTTAAGTGTGTTAAACAGTCATGAGTGTCTCAAGTACACTTAAATGGCATTTTATTTAATAATAAGTGGTATGCAAGTACAGTTTTCTTTTTATATATATATATATATATATATATATGCACATACGATACGATTTGAAGTAATTAACTACAAGTGCACATTCAATACAATTAATTGTTCTTATTTTTCACAAGTTGTTCACCATTTGTTTACTGACACATTTTTACTGTAGTAACGGACAGTATTTTGGTGGGAATTATGCTCGCTTAACATGAGCGGCTGAGTCAGACGATTCAGACTTGTCCGAGTTTGACATGTGAATTTCCATAGTAACATACTTTATCTAGTTGTGATTAACTCTCGATCTCTATAAAATAAAAGAATCATCCATCTGTGGGACAGTCTCAACACATACAGCAGAGCTCATGCCTTCATCTTATAGTGTAAATGTCATTTTTTTAATGTGTTTTTCTGCAGGTCTGCAAATATTACCTGTGTGGCTTTTGCCCTGCTGAACTCTTCACAAACACACGCTCAGACTTGGGTAAGATCGGCTTCTTAAACACATTCATCTGGTTTTACTCTTGACGTCCACATTGTCATGAATCTTTTTTTTTTTCTTTTTTTTCCAGGTCCTTGTGAAAAAATCCATGATGAAAACTTGAGGAAAGTGTAAGTTAAAACTCTGTGTGAATGTCAAGGAAATCACATGTCCAGATCACATTTCACCCACAAATCATATGAGAAGATTAAAAAGCCTTTTTAGGACCCTCACCGATTCCTGTCACTAAAATACATAAAAACAAATCCCATTATTGTCATTATTCTCAGTGGTGCTTCTCAGTACTGTAAACGTGTGGTTAAAAATGTCAGCATTAATTACATTTAGATGCATTTTATATAATGGTAACACTTTACATTAGTTAACATTTGATATTAAAAACATGAACTGACATTACAGTATTTTAATTTAATTTGAGCAATACATTAAAGTATTTTAATTTGTTAATATTAGTTAATAAAAGTACAGCTGTTCACGGTCTATTAACTAATGTTAACAAATACAACCTTTGATTTTAATAATGTATTAGTAAATGTGGAAATTAATATCAACTAAGATTAATAAATGCTGTAGAAGTGTGTTGTTCATTCTTAGTTCATGGTAACCAATGAACCTTATTGTAAAGTGTTACCTACACAATTTATATTTTTCTGCATTTTGGTACAAGATTTGTACTTTTTACAATGTTATGAAAATGTTTTAAAGCAACAATAAAAAGAACGTAATGGTTTTTATTTTCTTTAAGCATATTTAAATGTCTAATTTCACCTCCCCAAATGAATGGTGATGAAATGAAATGTGATCTGGACACGTTCGTGACCCGTGTGCAGTTCTGCATCTTCAGTGTTTGTAAAGCGTGACTCCTGGTGTCTCAGGTATGAGAAGAGCTCCCGCTTCATGAAGGAGGGATATGAGCGGGACTTCCTGCGGTACCTGCAGAGTCTCCTGGCCGAGGTGGAGCGCAGGATCCGGAGGGGCCACGCGCGTCTGGCCCTCTCACAAGCCCAGCAGAACTCAGGGGTAACGTTTTTAAGTCTTGAACATGTGACCCTGGACCTCAAAACCAGTCACATGGGTCAAATTTCTGAAATTGAGATTTATACACAGTCTGAATAAATAAGCTTTCCATTGATGTATGGTTTGTTAGGATAGGAGAATATTTGGCCGAGATGCAACTGTGAAAATCTGGAATCTGTTGTTGCAAAAAAATCGAAACATTGAGAAAATCTCCTTTAAAGTTGTTCATTTATGTTCACGATTGTGCTGCATTCACTCACAAAAATAAATGTTTTATATATTTACGGCAGGAAATTTATAAAATATCTTCATGGAACATGATCTTTACTTAATATCCTAATGATTTTTGGCATAAAAGAAAAATCGATAATTTTGACCCAAACAGTGTATTGTTGGCTATTGCCACAAATATACCCGTGCGACTTTTTGTGGTCCATGGTCACACATTTTTAGGTTTTATTTATAGCCTGGTGCTTTATTAGAGCCCTATGATTTCTCTGATGCAAAAAATGCAGACAGAAACACCATCCCCTCATCGCTTTTACATCATTTTAAATAGGGCTGCGCGATATCACGATTTGATCGTGGACGATTAATGTCTCCATGATCTGCTTTTGAAGAAATATGGTAGTATCGTGTTACAGTGCATTCTATCAGTTGCAGTTCTGGATCCTCCGTCTCGACATACTGTACAACGCGACGTACATTCACATTATATGTTAACACAGAGGTAGAGTTACACTCGTGGGACACTGCAGTTCACAAAAGTTCATTATTTGCATGTGTTTTAAAGCCTTCTTTCTTCTGCTATTTGAAGATATTTTGAAGAATGTCCCCATTGACTTCCATAGTAGGAAAACATGCTCCAAATTTCGTCATTTTAATTTTTTTCCATAAATCATTACTATTGGTCACTCTTTTACATCTCTCTGGGTTTTGCAAATATTTAACCAATGAAAAGTCGTCCTCAAACCTCGTAACTCTATCATGAATGCAGTTCTGCGTGCAGTTTGGAGCGTCTCTGCTTGTTTGCGTTGCGAGGCTAAATTAAGAACTGGTTGTTTTAAGTACAGCTTTTTCTTTTCTCAAGCAACATTGTGTATAAACACTGATGTTTTATGTATTTGAGGAGCGAAGAAGTGTCTTAGTCGAGCATTTTGTTGTCGATTCATAGCCAACACTGCCTGAAATAGTCTGTCCATAGCACTTCATCTTTAATAACATGAGATTTTGGCCAAATTGCAGAAAAGATGTGTTCGTTCCAGTGACGGACAGAACATGAAATTCGCCTGACAAAAACCCTGTATCTCCATTTATTTATATAATATAAAGACACGTGCAAGTGTCTGAGCTTATATAAAACCACAATATTAACTTTGACAGCGCAGTGTTTAAAAACTGAAAAGTAGAGTTTTTTGTAGATGCAAGGCGTCCGTCCAACAGTGACAGTACGCTGAAGCTCACGTGACGCTTGTAGTGTTTCCAGCATCTGCCGTCTCTCTGTATAATGACATGAACTTCATCTCCAGAGTCTCTTCATCAGCATTTCATTTGATTAAAACTATTGCCAAATACTCACAGAAACTCAAAGGACTTTCACTACAAACTGACAAAATAAAAGTTTGGTTTAACTTAGTTATGGCAGAAATGCATTACTATTGTACACTAGAATGTACTTCACAAAGTAATAACTAATAATACAATTAAAACAAAAAATATTAAGTTGATAATGTTTATGCCTTCCTTTGATTTTTTGTATTAAATCATAAATCCTGCAAAATTTAAACTGAGAACACAGAATTTCTGAAAGAATAAACACTTCATATTTAATTTATATTGTCAAAAATAAAAAAGTTTTTTTTTTTCAATTGTTAAATCATTAAAGTTCAATTAGACATGCTCTTTAATTATTAAAATTTAATGAAACCATTAAAACTGTATACAAAAAAAAAAACACAAAATAAAAAAAAAATAAAAAAAAAAAAGTTTTTCATAAACTTGTAATAAATTGCATAAGATTCATGAATTTTTTTAATTAGACACCTTTTTATTACAAAAAGTTAAAATGACCAATAAAATAGAATACAAGACAATTTAAATGGAAAAAAGTGATTTTGGAGAAAGAATGAAACTGAATTTGAACAAATAAAGTTAGGATACTCTTATATTTATATGCAGATTTTGTAATACTCAAGTAAAAACGTATCAATGAGTGAATTATCCCTATCTCCAAAGAGCACTGGGATACAGCCTCTGCTGTGCTTTTCTGCCCTCCTTGTTTATACTCTTTAAGGCTACTTCGTTTGTACACTGTTCTTCAAACCCGACTCACTTCAGACTCTGATTTGTAGGTGCCGGGTCCGACTGGGAAGAACGAGGAGAAAGCGCAGGTCCTCACGGAGAAGATTGAAGAGCTTGTTCTTCAGGTACTGGTTCTGAGCCTCGTCAGCTGAGGAGTGAACATGAATGTGTTGCAGCGGCTCTGAGATGTAACTGTGTGTGTGTGTGTTCAGATCGAGGAGCTGGGCTCGGAGGGTCGCGTGGAGGAGGCGCAGGGCATGATGAAGCTGGTGGAGCAGCTGAAGGAAGAGCGGGAGGAGCTCAGCTCCAATCCTTCAGTGAGTCACAGCTTTCTCTTCTTGTTTTTAAGTGCAGAACACACACTTACATTACAACCTTTCACTCAAGTGTGTGTTGGCACTGACCTGATTTCTCGTTTGTCAGACGATTGAGAGCTTTGCGGCTCAGGAGAAGCAGATGGAGGTGTGTGAAGTGTGTGGCGCTTTCCTCATAGTCGGTGACGCTCAGTCCAGAGTGGACGATCATCTGATGGGCAAGCAGCACATGGGATACGCCAAGATCAAATCCACGGTGGAGGAACTGAAGGTTTGTTGATGGTCAAGCTTGTGAATTGGAGTCCTGTGTGGATATGTTGGCCAATCCTGTACTTCACATTATAGTTATTTTTGTTGTGATTTTGGCTTTCAAAATGACACATGTGCGCAATTTCCCGTGAAAACCATCCCGGCAGGTCTAAAATATAGAAGGATTGATGTATTGAATACAAAGAAAGTTGTATAGTGTACCTTTAAATCATAAAACACACAATTTGAAGAAAACATTATAAAAAAGCAACAGTGTGGTAATGCATGTTTTTGGATGGACTGATTACACCATGGTTTTCTGTTTGATCCCACAGGAAAAGCTGCGCCGGCGCTCAGAGGACCCGGAGAAGGAGGACCGGGGGAAGAAGGAGAAGGAGGACCGGGAACGCGAAAGGGAGGAACGCGAGAAAAAACGCAAAGAGGAGGAAGAGAAGGAGAAAGAGCGAGAAAAGGAGAAGGAGAGAGAGCGTGAGAAGGAGAGGGAACGCGAGCGGGAGAGGGAGCGGGACAGGGAACGGGAGCGGGACCGGCGCAGCAGGAGGAGTCACTCCAACAGCAGACACTCCAGCCGAGCGTCGGACCGCCGCAGGAGCCGCTCTCGAGACAGGAGGAGGTCCAGGAGTAAGGAGCGCGACAGGAAGCGCAGCAGGTGTGCAACTCGCTCAATATACTCCAGCTGAGCTGAGCAACATAGATTTAGTTTGTTAAAATGCCAAATTTATTTCAATTTAGTAAAGGATTATTTTAGTATTATTTATATCCTATTATAGCATTTATTAGTATTCCGTTTTGTTTTAATTTTGAAGGTTTAGTAATGTTTGTGCATTTGCCATTATACTTTTCTCCAAATATTTGTATTTATCTTTTTTTAGTTTGTCATTTTTGTGCTTTTGCCATTTTTAAGTTGATTTTTTTTTTTTTTTTTTTTTTTTTGTAATTTTAATTTAATTAGTTGTACTAATTTTATAACTTATTTTAGTTCATATTGTTTTTAGCTAAACTTCAGTTAACGAGAATGATTTTTATAGTTTGTTTAATGAGTTTGTTAAAATAGTAATAATACTGGTTGAATGTACTTTACTGTATCTATCGTTCTCCTGTTGTGCCAGTTGAGATCTCGTTGATTAAAGCTGTGCTGATGTGTGCAGGAGCCGGGACCGGGACCGAGAGAGGAGGCGCAGCCGGGAACGCTCGGACAGGAAGCGCCGCTCTCGGAGCAGGGAGAGGAGGAGGTCCCGCAGCTCTGAGCGCAAGAGCCACCGGCACCGCAGCAGAGACAGAGAAAAGGACAGAGGAGACCGAGACAAGGACAAATCCTCTAAGGACAAAGGTCTGGCATTTAACCATAATTCATTTCTGAAGACTTTTTTTTTTGTGCAAAGTTTTTGATCAGAACATTGAGTGTTTGTTGGCTTTTAAATAAGACTTATTTTTAATTTATCTTTTTTTATTTTTACTTTAACATTAATGTATTAACTAGCATGAACTACCAATAACAATTCATTTCTTTCAGTATTTATTAATCATTGTTATAAAAATACTGTTATTCATGTTAGTTCGCAGTGCATTAATGTTAACAAATACAACTTTTGATTTTAATAATGTATTAGTAAATGTTGAAATTAACTAAGATTAATAAATGCTGTAGAAGTGTTGTTTATTCTTAGTTCGTTAACTAATGAATCCTGATTGTAAAGTGTTCACGAAATTAAATATATATTACATCAGGGTGAGTAAATGATGACTTAACACCCTAAAATAAAAATTAATTCACTCTTTTAATTCAGTAATGCCTTTTTTTTTTTTTTTGGACCACATAAGGAGAAAAAAAGTCATCACGCTTGTCCATATAATATCAGTGAATAGCAAAAAAAGAGACAAAAGTATCACAGAATGATCCCATGCGACACATGCCGTATACTCCAGGTGTTCTGAGAGGTACACTTATAGGGTTTGGTGAAAAACAAACCGAATGTTAGTGTATTATTGAACAAAAATCCTGACCCTAGCCGTTGGTTTTCTGTGCACGGCTACACGTTCACGACTCTATTAGCGTCGCAGTTCACTCTGACTTGCCTAGAAGCAGCACACAAGCTGTGTGAAACAGAGCTGAGAAAAACAAGTTATGGTGTGAAAAAGAAAGGGCGGCATAATGCGTTAAAACAACACCAGGGTGGGTAAATGTTGACTCACTGAGCTAACCCTTTAATATAAGAAGACTTACTTGAACAGGACAAATTATACTTTTCAAAATGTATTGAAACTCTCCAAATCTAAAGCTATCGCCCAGAGAGCCATGAACGTTTACCTAATGTGGTTGTGCCTCCTCTCGCAGAGCACAAGGACTCCTCGGATGAGAAACGGAGCAGCAGAAAGGGCTCGGTTGAGAAGTCAATTGAGCTTTCCAAGCCCGAGCCCATGGAGGCCGAGCCTCCCAAAGCGGAAGTGAACGGCACCGCCCAAGAGCTACATTCTGAAGGTGACACACAGTCCAATTAAAACTGATCTGATAGGACCTCAGATCAGCCCCAGGTAAGTGCACCGTCCTCCCCGGCCCCGGTCTCTCCCCCCTCTCCCCTTCCCCCCTTTTTCTTTCAGTTCTGTCTGTGATTTTTCTTCCTGTTTTTTAATAGTGCATCGTAAGTATGCACTGAAGATGGGGACTAGGCTGATGAAACGGAAGAAAGTAGAAAGAAACAAACCCAGAGGGAAAGGCCAGTGTAGCCCTGAAAAACATGCCTGGAGGTACCTCGTTTTGTATCGGTCATATATCTGTCTCTTTAGACAAGTTCTCTTCCAAATTTACGTGTTTTATTTAATTTTTTTCCTATTTTTTTCTTTTTTAGTTTTTTCCTAACTCTGCCTTTACTACCTCAACCTGTTTTACTCTATGCTCGCAGTAAGATTAAACTAGTGGATAACTTTGTTTACACATCTATTGCACTTACAAAATGATTGTGTGCTCATATGTATGTACAGTACATGCATAAACACACAGCATTTTACCATCTGATGTCTATAAGGTGTTCATAAGAGGTTCATTGAACTGCAATGAATACTGATATATATATATATTTCTTTTTTGTTGGAGGTACATGGATATGTTGCACTTTTAATACCGTCTGTTCTTAAAGTTGAGATCCGATAGCTTTGGGATGATGGAAGTGTAGGGTTAATGAATTATTGCAGCTGACTTCCACACCTCACACAGCGTTGGTGTTGTGAGCGACCCCCATGAAAAGCCCATTTAAAAATCAAGGATACTGTCAATCTATGCAGGTACTCACCCAAGGTACTCCTTTCACTACCCACATCCATTTGAATGCTGTTGCCTGTGAACGTGTCTCAGAGCTTGATGTTTATATACCCTATATATCTCTTTTTTCCCAGTTTTAATTGTCCTCAGTTTTGCTTTCTGTTGGTTTCAAAGTGCCAATGGCTTATTCTACACCTAAAACGGGTGGATGTAAAGTGTCAGGTTTACAGATGAGCCCAATTGATATCCCACTGTAACCTATCAAACCAGATCAAGCTCAAAACAGTTCTTTCTCCTTGTTTGTGTCGCTTATTTTCATTTTGCCTGTTTAGTAAAGAAGTAATAGGTTTGAATTAGGGCTGGGCGGTATAGCTAGACAAACGTAGGCTATATCTGTTTATCTTGCACGCTATGTTTCCATTCAAAGTTGCAAATATAACTTGAAATGTCGCCTAAAACATTTGCGAATAAAGCAGCATTTCCATCCCAGTGTTGAAGAGAACATAATCATCACTTCCTGGGAAATTGGTGTAATAACAATGGAAGCTGCTGCGATCGAGTAAGAAACTGTGGCTCTTTTATCCTCCATCATAAATGACAATAAGCAATAAACGCTGTCATGTTCTCTTGAGTTTGGAAATGCAATCACATGAGATGCTTCTGGAGGGAATTAAACCTAATCATTCTGATGACAGACTTTGACTCCGGCATTGCAGAATGTCTAAACCAACATTTGAGATGCTGTGATGTGATTGGTCCACTGGTTACTTCAGTTATCCAATCAATGTTGAGGCAGTGTCTTTTTCTTTTTCTTTTTTTTTTGCGGATTGATGGATTTGTATAGAAAGTGTGTTTCCATCGTAGTTTATATGCACATGCCGTCTTATCGGGTAGAAACTCAATTGAGCAAATACGTTAATGCGCATTTTTTTTTAATTTATGTGCATTGATTCTCTTCTAATCTTGGCGTTTCGATTCAGCGTGGGGTTTTTCCCCCCCGTCTGCATACAAATGGAAACGTTGGAAACATAGCTGATGATATTCAAAGTACTCTATTTACTCTCAAACGGTTTAAAGGAAGGAATTTTAAAGTTGGTAGAACCGACATTTCAGCCAATCCACCATCGTAAGGTTAAAAATGAAAATAGTAAAGTGGAAATTATATAAAATAAAAAATGAATACAAATATTTTTCATGTGTATGTAACAATACACAGAAATAAACAGTAATATTTACCTACTTATGTTGAATCATAGTTTTGAATTCCAATTATAACCATTTCAAATGGCAATTTTTGAACTGGTGGTGGCGCTATAGAGTTGGTCCTAGAAACCCCAAAGTTGGTTACATTACTATTCATTACCATCACTACAAGTGTGCCAATTTTCATCATTTTCCTATCTTGATTTAGAATAAATCAAACATGCCAAATCTTTTTGCTACTGGTATTTAAGGGAAAATGGCAAAAAGCATTAAAATTGTTGCGTTATTCACAGTGGAGATTAATTGTATTGGGCATATTGGCTATATCTCTCAGCCCTAGTATTATTTAGCTTGTTTTAATGCAGGTGTCTTTTTTTTGAAGTAAACTTTTACTTTCTCTCTCGTGTTTTGTTTAAATTCCCTACCTGTGTTGTCCTTAAGATAGCAGTGCATGCTTTCAGAACGAGATCAGCCTCCTTAATGTCAAAGTCTGGCCGTATAGACGAGGGGATATCAATTCTTTCAGTATTTCATGGTTTTATTTGTGTGCTTACCTTCAATCATTTTACTTACAGCTGAGCAGTTGCTATCACTGCTGCTATGTACAATATGAAGACTTACATAATTGATAAGAGGATAGAAATAAAGAGAATGTTAATAAAAGTGATCAAATTTATTGATTTCTGATTGGACAAAGGACATAATTTGTCTTTAAAAAAAAGTGGTTTGATCATTTTTACAAAGTTGTGTTAAATGAAAGAATGGAGCTTTTTTTATTTGTTTCCAGAACTTGTGAAATGTACTTAAATGCTGGAAATGTTTGTGGTTTCACGCACTAATCGAGCTCTCTCTGACCATTTGTGTACATCAGGAGGAGTTTGAACAGCTGCAAGAGGAAGACCTGAAGACCTCCATCCTACAACTCAGCTCCGCTGCTTTAAAACAAGGTGAACCACAGACGTAGTGGCCTATATGATAAAGCTGTAAATGTAAAAATGGTTCTGTAGCCCTTTTTCAGCGTTTCCACAGGACCTTGCGTGTTCTTTTTATTATGTTTGTTTGGTTTTCTTTGGTCTTACTGCTATATACGCTGGCATAGATGCACATGCAAGTCCACCATTATTTCTGTTAGTATGCATTCAGAATGAATAAAATACTTTGTGGCATGTTTGCTCTGTACAGTCCGCTCTCAATTTACACATTGGAAATATTGAAGATCGGGTTTAGTTCAGTATTTTGACTGGAAGCCTTAAAGGTCTCTACACTGCTTTATCTCTTAATTTCCCTCTGTATGCTCAAATCCCAAATCTTTATACGATTTTAGTTTAGTGAAGTGTTTTCATTTTTGTTCCCGTTTTAAAACCTGTATTTGTCTTGAATAAAAACTACGAAAAAAAATGCTGGCGTCTGATTTTTCCCCAATGCCATGGGAGTTACGTGTCTGATGTAGGAAGTCCGGGATTGCATTTAGACTGCAACATCTGCAAGAACATCCTTCAACAGTAGAGACGTTCATGTTTTTCAGTACTCTGAATGTGATTTAAAGCTTACCTGGACAGGCATGTCTATGGAAGATTGTTTCCGCCACAGAATAAAACATTTTAAAAGATAATTCTGACTTTATAACACGCAATTGCGACTTTATATCATGCAATTCTGACTTTATATCTCCCAATTACGTATTATAAATTCAGAATTGCGTGATATAAAGTCGCAATTGCGAGAAAAAAAGTCAGAATTCTGACTATCTTTATTTCATGCAATTCTGACTTTATATCTTGCAATTCTGACTTTATAATACGTAATTGCAACTTTATTTCAGGCAATTCTTACTTTATATCTCACAATTCTGAGAAATAAAGTCAGAATTGCGAGATGTAAACTCGCAATTGTGAGATAAAAAGTCGTAATTATCTTTTAAAATGTTTTATTCTGTGGCGGAAACAAGCTTCCATACATGTCAGTTCACTCGATGGTCCTCTGAAAGGGAACGACCAAATTCACCAAAACTGAAGATGAAGTTTAACAGACTGTTGTTGAGTGACATTAAAATAGGCCGTTCTCGTGATTGTCAAAATTCACACAGCAAAGCAAGAAACCAGAACCGCTCTGTGCTTTTGTATTGGCTGAACAAGCATCTGATTACATAGCCTACACTTTGACTTCCCATATTCATTAAATACTTTTTTTTGGGTACTATTTAAATTAAGTACCTTTTTTCTCCAGTGGGGAGTTTGCAGGTCTGGTGTGTCAAAAACAAATAATTGATTATGGTATAACGTGTTTTTAATGGTAAACTGTATGGCTCAAATCATTTTTCTGGTTCAGTTAATGAGCCTGTATTTGTTTTACACTAAACAAATGATGAAAAATGAGCCACCAAGTGGCTCATAACACAAAGTACTTTTTTTTGGTTCCTGACTATGAGTCAAAGATACACTATAATGGACAAAAGTATTGGGACACACCTATTAATTATTGACTGGAGGTGTTTCAATCAGACCCATCACCACAGGAGTGTAAAATCAAACTCCTAGACATGCGGTCTGCGTTTACTCTGATGGGCGAGTCTGGATTTGGCGGATGCCAGGAGAATGTAAAGTTTGGTGGAGGGCTGTTTTTCAGGGGTTGGGCTAGGCCCCTCTCTTCATTTTGGACAATGCTCTTTCCAACTTTATGGGAACAGTTCAGGTATGGCCCTGTACTATTCCAGCATGACTGCTCCAGTGCACAAAGCAGGGTCCGTAAAGACATGTTTGGATGAGTTTGGTGTGGAAGAGCTTGACTGGCCCGCTCAACCCCATCCAACACATTTGGGATGAACTGGAACAGAGGTTGTGAGCCAGTCCTTCTCGTCCAACATCAGTGCCTGACCTCACAAACGCTCTACTGAATGAATGGGCAAAAATGGCCACAAAAACACTCAAATCTCGTGGAAAGCCTTCCCAGAAGTGCTGCAAAGAGGGACCAACTCCATATTAATGTCTGTGTACATGTACACACAGCTCTTTTTATACATGAATAATGTCCAAAGCTTTAAGTGTTGTAAGCTGGGCAAATTACAAGGCATTTTTGGGGATAGTTTAAATAGAAGCACGTGTCATTTATAATAATGTAATAATTATGTGCGATCTTAAATCACACTTAAGCAAGCATTAGAACCGCAGTTCAATGACGTCGTACACCTTTGTCACGCATTACTCTTCTAAGTGCTGTAAAAGGGTGGACCAATCACAGTCGTTCGTGGTTACTTTGGGGTTTTACTTAAATAACCTGTAAATGACTTGGTATGGAATTAATAGCCCTAAATGAATGAATGATTTCAGTGTACAAATACCTTCAATAAGAGAAACACCTGTGGGTATTTGAATGCTGTCCAGTGGAGAATTGATTGGTTTTCTGAGGTTCAAAGCACCCCTTGCTGGAGGAAACGGACCGTCCCATGGGAGTTACAGCTTCTGCCACTAGATGGAGGACACCTCATCTCTGCTATGTGGATTAAAACGGGGCGTGTGGAAGTTATACACACAAATACTTGAAGAATGAGCTAATATTATGAGAAAGCGGAGAAATGGAATATTTTACGTTGTTGAGTTCTTTCACACCCGGGCAAGGGAAATCCTCTCCCACCCTTCCCTTTTCCTCTTGGGAAAGTTGTACACCTCACATCAGATCTTCTGCCTGTCCCCGCATTTTCACATACGGTGAAGGTATTAATGGCATAAAGCATATCTGTATGTATATTATAATTGAGTATGCCAATCATTTCAGTGATGATACTACAGAATAGTTAAGGTCTCTGCTGTGGTGAAGTTTGTGCCCATAATTTCATGTTGTACACTCTTGGGAAAAATAAAATGGGCCAAGCTTTTAATGGTCTTAACCATGAATTATTGACCAGGAAATTAGCTGAATGTAAGCAAATGCACAGCTTAACTAATACTGTTTCAGAGAAACATGAAAGACAGAATGAAGTTTCTGTCAGATATGGGAAGGGAAGTGGTGTGTGGAGTGATGAATCACAGTGAAACACGAGTTGCATGGTGAAGCTCCAGACCAGTGACTTTGGAAATCTGCTGAGAAATATAATAATAAATGAATCTCATAGTGAAACTCGAGGAAGAGGAGTCAGCTGCTGCTGGTATTGGTAAGGTGCTTCCCTGTGAAAGGTCATTTAATGCTTTCGAGTACATGGACATATTGCAGAATGGCTTATTTCCCATAAATGAAAGAGGAATGATCAGATTTTTCAACAAGACAATGATCCTGCCCAAATTGCAAAGAAAACCCAGAAGTGGCTTGAGAACAAGTCCATCAGGCTCATGTCCAGATAAAGTGAATCTTTGGTCTCACATTAAACTGAATTTTCAGCTACTCAACTGTTTGAAAACATTGAAGAACAACATTGCCTCTAATTCCTGTAAAAAGCAGTCTGTAGATGTACCCTCATGGCTTAAACATTTAAAGAAAACAAATGAGAATTTTATGTACTTTATGTAGGCCTACAGTATTTGTGCAATTCCTGCTAATTTCCTGACCAGTGATTTGAGATTAAAGTGGTCATTAAAAGACCAGTAAACATTTCTTTTTTTTTTTTTTTGGCTTGGCCCTTATTTTTTCCCACTACAACTACACCCTCTTGAACACAGGAGTGTGTGTTGTGTTCAAGCTGATGATTCCTCCTCGTGCGTCCAGTCACATAACCCAATATTCATGAGCTAAACCCACACCATAGTAGGATTCGACTTCCGGTTAGAGTTCCCAAACGCCCTCGTGACGTCAGTATAGTATAGTAGCGCTTAACTTTTCAAACGGGACCCAAACACACACACACAATCACACGGGACAGGACACAGTCAACACGGGCAGTGAACGCTGTGGTTTACTGTATCGGATTATCTTTCGTTTTAATGTCTAATTAAAGAGGACTTCTTCAAACCGTACTGGATAATACAGCAACAATATTTTTTTTTTATTTTTTTTCATAAACGTCGCAATGGAATACGTTTATAGAAGCGTTCACAGGACATGAGACAGGACGTCTGGTGATGTTCAGCGCATAAAGTTTCTGTGTATTCTAGTAGCGCGACTTGTTGGCGCAACATGTGTTTCACTGACGCGGGTTATTCTGACAGCGCGCGCAGCAGTCATATATAGCTTTGGGAAATTATCTTGGCATTTGTAATAATACATGATATTTGTGCACATGTTAAAATGATCTCGGAGGAGAGAAGCAATCACATCTCTAAGCAAGCTCTCGGCTTCCCTGTTGGGTTATTGATCCGCTCGCCCAAGAGACGCCTGGCGATGCTGACCAGAAAGCCGAGCAACGGATCTCTACAGTGAGTTATTAATATACTCTCGTGCATTGATTGCATTCATTTACTTATAAAACAAATAAAGTGACCTCTAAAGTATGTATGGGGATTAAATCACACTTAAACATGTATGTGATAATCATGGCATTAGATAAGAAAATAACAAATCAAGTGCCATTTATTTATTATTATTTCAAAAAAATATTTTATTCATTATTTATTTCACAAAAATGCATTTGTTAGAATTCAATTATGAAACACACAGATATAGTCTAGAGAATGCACTGTCTCTGGCCCTTGACCTGGAAAACGCTACTGTAAAGTTATAGAAATTACTGTACATTTGAGACCTGGCACTAAATTGCTATATTTGTTGCCTTCTGTAATAACAGAACAAAAATATAGGCTATACACCATTACAAATATAGCCATCTTTTGGTATAAGAACTGAAACATACAGGTGTACTACCAGTCATAGTAATATTAAAATATTTACATTACATATGAGGAAAAACATAATCAATCTGATTGATCAGAATGTCACATTGGCTTATGTTACATAAAAACCCTACAGAATCTCACATAAAAGAATGCCTTAAAATAATATGATTATTATATAATAATAATTTCATTTGTTAACGTTACTTTAGGAATTAGTTAGCATGAGCTACAAACAATGTAAAACTGGATTTTTAATAATTAACATCAACAAATGTTTATAGATGCTGTAAATATTTATTGTTCATAGTTCAAGTTCACATTAACTAATGTTAACAAATGAGTATTTTTTTATAAAGTGTTACCAATTTTTTTAATACTTATTCATATTTAATATTTATACATATTTTTTATTAATTTTATATTTCTTTAATGTAATATTAATATCTATGTATAGTTTTTGTCTTTATAAAGTATGTATTCCTTTGTCTGTCAGGAATAATACAAGTTTAAAGCAAACATCTATTACTAAAATACATGAATTAGCTGATGAGTAAAAACAAAACAAGAAAAACATTGTCCGATTTTTAAAAAGTGTTATAATTCACCCAATCTAGTGATAAAGTAAGCATCTGTCATTCATGTTACATTATAACCAACAACCTAAAGATAAAATTGATTCAAGTTTAAATTGACATGCAACTTAACTGTAGACATCATACGAAAAGTCTCAAAACTTAATATATATTACATTTCTAACAGTATTAAACACTCACAGCTCTTTTTCTCAAGCTGTGAACTGTCTTCTTACCAGGGGTTTGTATTTGATCTGCCGCCTATTCAACTCAATCTAAAGTTGACTGTGTGCAGATGTGCACATCTTTACAGTGATGTTAACCGTGTGTGTGTGTGTGTGTGGCAGGTCCAGCGCGTCTGACAGCACGGCTCAGTCTGTGGAGAGCACCGGAGTCAGGCAGCCGGCCAAGAGCAAGATACGCCGACACAACAACAAACTGACCACGGTCTTCAACCGGAGTCCTATTCTGCCAAACGGTGGACAGGAGGGCAGGACCCTGGAATCGGATGACCCTGCAGAGCTGTCCAGTCAGAGGACCGTCCCAGGGATACTCAAGATATTTGGCAGTGACATTTGTCAGGGGACCCACTATAAGAGCGTTCTGGCCACCGGTCACTCCAGTGCCAAAGAGCTGGTCAGAGAGGCTCTGGAGAGGTGAGGATGAAGGGTCAGATGAGTCGGTGCATTGTCTGTGCGATTGGGTGTCGCATCAATACACTCTTAAAAATAAAGGGGGGTTTTCACAGAGAAGTGCCATTTTGGGTTCCCCAAAGAATATTTCAGTGAACAGTTCTTAAAAGGACTATTTTTAATCATCTAAATCTACCATAAAGAGCTATTTGCGGAATGGAAGAGTTCCATGGAAGTTAAATATTCTTCATGGAAGCATAAAAGACCATAAAGAACCTTTGTTTTTAAGAGTGTATGTGTCGATGTAGTGATGCGCTTAAATGTTTTTTTTTTTTTTTTTTTTTACCAAAACACTGAAACAGAAATTAAAGTTTTCATTTAGCTAAAGAAATCGAAAGGATACGTCTACATTAATCCGGATACATTTGAAAATGGCGTTCATTTCAAAACTATCTTCGTCCAGACTAGCGTTTCCTAGCGTTTTCCAAAAGTTTCTCATCCACAATGAAATGTCAGAAAACACTAAATTCACCTTACTGCGCATATACGTAAACCCTCATAAAAGCTCACTAAGATGATACAGACGAACAAGAAATAATCAAGTTATCACGCAATTCTTCTGACAGGATAATTTTATTTATTTAGCACAATATCTCAGCATTCACTGATGTGTCCAGGCCGCTCTCAGTCACCATTATATGTTTGGTCTAAAACTCGACTGCGTTCATGATGTATTGCCGCAGGACAGCAAATGGGAGGAAATGTTCTGTCATGCAGGACTGTGATATGAAGAGCGTACAAAGAAACATATATTTAGCAACAGTGTGAAAGTGAATAGCACATAACAGGCACAATAGCAGTATAAACATAGATATCTATTGGTTTAATATGCGTCACATGACTAAACATGCGTCATCGTTTTCAAATGCCTCCGTTTTAACAGTCCACACTACAACGCGAGAACGGCGTTTTCAGATTTATCCACTTGGGAAAGCATTTTCAAAAAGCTGTTTTTTCAGGACAAAAACACCGTCTCAGTGTGGACGGAAGGCCAAAACGGAGAGAAAAAGGTGCATTTTCAGACAAAAATGTATTAGTGCGGACAAGGCCGAAGTTTCTGTTATTAAATTTGGGTAATTGGATAATGAGACTCTACGACTTTATAGACCTTGAGCTTTTAAAGTGGCAGATGACATAACTGCACCATGCGCATAATATTAAACAGAACATTATCATTCATTGGTGCGGATGCTAATATAGGCTAGTTATCATTCTTAGTGTGAATGAACCTTATCTCTTTCAGTCCATGATTTTGACCCTTCAAAACTATTTTGGGCGACACCGAAAAAGAAAAACTGAATATTTTCGGTTGCTGAAATTTCAGTTCAAACCCAAGGCCAGAAATGCTTGCAACCTCAAGTCACTGGTCGCTTCCATTGTTCCATGACTCGTTGTTAGTCCAGCCAGCGAGTTCAACTGAGCTGTTCTCCGGTCTCACAGGTACTGCTTGGAAAAAGAAGACCCCAGTGCATATGTGCTCTGCGATGTGATTGGCCGAACTGGGTTGGACCACGAATGGAAGACTGAGTGCATTCGGGTTGTCGGCGACCATGAGAAGCCCCTCGTGTTGCAGTCGCTCTGGAAACCCAAAGAGGGATTCTCCAGGCGTTTCGAGATCCAGAGAAGAGCAAGCGTGGAGGCGCAAAGTGCCAAGGATACAGACACCATCACTGCAGGTACTGCGGCAATATCAGTTTGGCTGAGTGAGTGTGAGTGGTACTTTCAATAGTTTAAGGCCCCTTTACATCAAGGATGATAAATAGGGCTGCACGATTTGGGGGGAAAATCTAATAATAATGTTTAAAGCGACTCAAATCTAGAACAGATGCAGAGAGGGAATTTACGTGGAGCAGCATTTCAAGTGTAAAAGAACACAGTGCCGCATTTCATGCGAAAACACATTGCGTATATATTTATTTAATTAAATCACAGCCTTTGCAATTTGTTAATCATCATTCATATCATGATTTTAGTTGTATTTAGATTAATCCTTAGATTAGCCCTAACGTTAACTATAACTATAAAGTTTTAATAAACGTTGTAATTCTGTGAATATACGACTATAATGATAACAAACACAGAGAAACAATATCATTGGAATCACTTTCAGACTGATTTTTGCCAAGACATTGTCAGCCATTCAGAATTAACCTGACTTTAACGAGCTTGAGCTTTTAAAGATGACATAACAGCACCACATTGCAATAAACAAAATGGTATTGTGTACTGGTGTGGACGCTAACATAGCTATCATCATAGTTATCGGCATTGGTGTGATTTAGAGATGTTTTGACTAGCTGACTTTTGATCTATGTTCCAGTTGACACAATTTAGGAATGTTTTAACAGTCTGAGGTGCCTCGTAGCTTATCCCAACAAAAGCTCGTCAGCAAGAAGCTTAGTGAAATTGCTCTCTCTGAAGTATGTTTTATTGGGATAGTCCTATCAGCACTCACACTGCGCTTTCCCACCGCGCTCCGGCCGCCAGCATCGAAATGGCTGCTTGTTTTTCTTTTCTGAGCGTGTTTCCTGCACTCTTGAGGGTGTTTTTTGGCGCGGGGCTGTGCTGTTCCACAGGGTTCTCTTGAGAATCGGTGACGGGGGGAAGCTGTGTGTTCTGGCAGAACAATGTAGACGACCGCCCATTTCCACAGCTGATAACGCCCAGAGTGCCGATGGGTGTGAAAGCCTGACCTCTGAGAACCTTTCACAGCACTTCAATGCTGTTTATGTTTACGTCACTACCATCCAACCAAAGAGTCATCTAATAGCCGAGCATCTGAAAGAAATGTACAGCTATATTTAGAAGAATGTATGCAAGCATTATCTCAAAGCATTTAATAGTATCTCCCTCATCATTTAAGGCAGTCATGACATTGCTCATGCAGTAATAAGTCTGACTAAGCCATAATCAGTGCTATTATCCTCTTCAGCAAATATGCTCCATATTTTGTCATTATGACACTGTGAGAATGTACGCATTTTTTTCTGTGCAAATCATAGTTTTTATTTGTTTTATTTAATCCCCTAGGCCTCAATGCCCAGGCCCGAAAGCTGCAGCACGCCCGTTCGCGGGTCACCTCCCTGTTTGTGGATGGGACGAATGAAGGGGTGGATGCTCTGGATATCTGGAGGAGCTTGAGTGAAATGGATGTCTCCACTATGGGAAAAGAAGCCAGTGAGACCCATAATGCACCTCAGCAGGAGGATCCAGAGGCAGAGGCTGATAAAGAGGCTCACCGCCTCAACGCAGAGAAAGAGGAGACGGAGAGCAGCGATGACAACAACACGCAGTACTCCGTCCACCTGCCCTTTGATTTCCCATATTTCCTTCTGCTGCAAGGATACAGCCACAGACAGGTAGGACAGTGGCTCCTTGGACCTTCAGTGATGTTGTTATTTGGATTAGGGTGCTAGTTATGGTTCTGAAACTGTAGGTAACCCCGGGTTCAGACTACACAATATCTTTGTCTTGTACGATAGTAACTGTGTCGGATTATGCGATTTTGACTCCTAAATTCTTGTTGTGTCTTCGACAAGATACATGTCAACTACACGTTGCTTCCCGACCAATCATCTCTTGAGGTCTTTAATGATGTGCATGATGTCTCGAGAAGGTGGAACTAGCGACTGACTTTTGGAAACAAGAGCCTAAAACAAACTATGGTTGTACTAGCCTAATGCTAGTACTTCACCGGGTTGCTGAAGCGCCTCCACTATCGTTCGCCAGTATTTATCTTTTTTCACTCTTTTGAGGTTGTCCCTCAAGGAAACACCATAAAGGTAGGAGTATTGTGGACATACTGTTGACATAAGTCCACCTAGCAGCACCAATACCAATCTCTCTTTCATTTCGCCATGTTTGAAAGAGCTTCTGTGCTTCAACCTGTTTTTTTTTTAAACATGCTAGGTTTTTAGTCGTGACGTCGTGAAGCATATGCGGCGCCACTATACGAGATAAAACTATCAATTCTTGCGTCACCACGGCCATTGTCGTTTACGAATCACCATGAAACCCTACATCAAACATTGTGCCAAAATATCATGTAGTCTGAACCCGGCATAAGACTAGCATAACTTTTTCTGGTACTTGTACTCTTATTTAGGATTTTTTTTCTATAACCTTTAACCTAAATAATCGAACTTTGGAACGCAGCTCTTCCCACACAGTTGGCATTATGGACATTGGTGATTTATCCAATCATGTGGCTCAATGTAATTTGCCATGTTGAAATGACGTGATCCGCAGTGTTTTGCTAAACGTTGGAAAGAATCCTCATGTTCGTCTGCTGCCACATCCGTAGATACGCTAGTAGCGTAGTGTTGGATGCTAATGCAACCAATTAGGGTCAATTTCGAACCAAATAGGCATACAAGGGCTAGTGACCAGAATATCATAGAGTGTTGAGAATATAGGCTCTTTTTATTAGAGCCAGTAAGCAACTACATAGCAATTTTTTAAACTGAGGCTTGTGGCTTGTTTTTTCAACAATGACTCAAGTGTAAAAACCCTTGAAGAATAATTGTTTGGCAGCAGCTATTGTTTTTGCACACCATTGAACCATTTCAGTGTTATTAGCCTTGATATCTTTGCAGCAGCAGTCTGAAATGCTACATTGCTACACATGTTTCATATAATGGTCAAAAATCACAGTTTTTGTCAAAATAATGATTATAATGCTCTATGTGTATTCTGCTAGTACAAACCCAACTAAGTGTTGCGGTTTTATTGTAAATGAATCAAAGAAAGCACAGTATCCCTGACAGCAGATCTCAAACCTTACATAAGACATTGGCACATTCATCCCTTGTTGATGACAGTGGTGTAAAGTCTTGACTTAAGCACAGTTTAATCTGGAGCCACTCACTGTGGAGAGAGTGTGTGGTGTGTGGTAGTTTTCTATAGGATTAGCCCAGGTCAGAGCAACATGATTTGGACAGGCAGGCGGACATATGGACGGCAGATGATCCATGTGTCTCAAGGCATCCTGGGACTGGCCATCAGTGAGTGAGAGCTAAACTGGAGCTCTGCTCAACATGAGCTCTCACACAGGTGGAGAAGATTTGAAGAAACCACAACACGCCAAAGTGCGTGAGACAAACACTAAGAACACACAGAATCCCAAAAGCTCTTAATAAACCCAGAGATCCAACAGATTAAAGGCAACAGTGAAGGGAAAATTGAGTTAGGCCTGTTTCGCACATCAAATGTCCACATTTTGAGTTCTTTTTGTGAAATTGTTTTTGCATGAAAAGTGTGCTTGTGCCATTTGATTCCATCACAGAACCAAGATACCACAACAAATCAATATAATCAATTAAATTACAAACAAAATCAGTTGTTCATACAACTAAAAAAAAGGACAACGGCGTCAAAACCAACTACAGTAGTTTTTCTAGTGTTTGTAGAACATTTTAAACATCTCTGTGGAAAACTGTGTGGAAAAGCCACACATGTTTTCAGAGACAGGAAATCTGCTACCTGGCTATTCCTCACAGTCAGTGTTGCTGAGTACGCATTGTCAAGGGTGTGTGAGTTTTTGCATGTACACACTAAACTGGCAAACTGCAACCTTAGAACATAACCACATTTTTTAGCCTTTTCAATGCGAAATATTCACAGTTGAAACAGAATGCTCAATGATAATCCATATACAGTTGATTGGATTGTGAAAAGTGGGCATTACACACCAGAGCAGAGACTGTGATATCACCCAGAAAAAATTAGCAGAGGCAAAAAAAAAAGTTATTATAATTTGTTAAAAGATTATGAAGACAAACATTTAATTCGCTTGCCGAAAACATGCATGGGAGAAAGGAATAAACAAGTTTGCGGTTATAGCAGTAATTATATGAGTATTGTCTCGTTAAAATGCTGAACTATAATCAGGAGTAAAAATTCCAGTGCCATGAGGATACGTGCAGCACTGCAGTTTACTGTAGGTAATAATCAGCATTGTTTACTAAGTCTGCGGTCAGTCATGGCAGAAACACAACTCACTCTGCCACGCAGTAAAGTTTCTCTTTATTGTTTTTGCTCTTTGTCCCTTGAGTCTCTACATTTTTAGCTGGAAATGTTATGCACAGTGTCTTTTCTCCCATTATAGAGTGCAACAGTCGGGTTCCGGAGAGTAAATACTCCATTAATTTTCTCCATAGGGAAATAGATTTTTAATGCTAACTTATAAACCGTTAAAGACAACCCTACTGAGGTTGTTAATCTATGGTATTTGCTTCAGTTGAAGCTGCCAGCCCGCATAAATTCAACTTCTTTTTTAAAATAATCATGTTCAGCAGCAGAATTAGTGGTGGAAAACTACATTACCCCTGTGGGGAATGTTCCACCAATCGGAGAGTCGACACAAACAAAACGCACAAAAAGAGCGCTTTAGCTCCGCCTACTCCCATGAAGCACTCCAAATGACTTTTGAGGGATTGTAGTTATTTCCCTCACTTAGGCCGTTAAGTACACAGTCTTGTACCTCTGAATTTGTGACTAATTTTCAATTACGTTTTGATTGGAATCAAAGTTTGTAATGTTGTGATTCACCTCTTAGCTGGTTTGGCTTTCATGCTTTATGACGCTTTAGGAAAGACCTTTTTAAAAAATCCCTATGGGAGAAATTAATGGAAAAAATATTTCAGGAACCAACAACGCTAAAAATGTGCAATAATGTACTCTATAATCCGCAGAGCACTGTACACCGGAAACTTGAAGAGATGTGTTAAATTAAAATAAAATATACATAATACATTCAAGTCACATATGAGGTTGTTTTTTCCCCCACACCATTTTATTACTGTTTGTATATGAATTCAAGGAAATGTTGATCATATGACTTTGATATCAGTTATTATGTTCCAACAGCTAAAGTATAATGAATTATGATGATTAAGTAATACCAAAGGATAATTCATTGTGCATAAAAACTCTTGACATTTACACTGAACCTGGCCTTAAACATGGGCTTTAATTTTGGTCTACTTTAGCCTCAGTCCTCAGTCCATTTCCACAAGAAACGAGTGACGAGTAGAGCGTTGTGAGTGACAGATGTTGCTCTGCTCATCACATGTTGCTCATGTCAAGCAAAAGGGTTTTATAAAGGGGTGAATGAGAGTGAGTTTTTGGCCTAAAGCAGGTGCTTGGGAGATTATCTCTGGTTAAGGGACTTAGATCAGCTCTATGTCAATCACTTCTCATAGTGCTGAGAGGTGCTTCTTTCAGATCAGAATAATCATGTGGTTTAGCAGCACTAAGTGGATCAATCTATTAACAGTGCGGTCTGTTTTGACACCACAATAAGCAGATGAAGAATTTAGATAAGACCGTCCTCACTCAGTTCACTCATATTACATAACACATTGATTCTTGAGACATTGAACAATGCATGTCCCACACCTTTAACTGCCATGCGTTTTGAATATAACAGAGAAAATGAAAGATGCAGGAAGTTTCACCAAAACAAAGGTGAATACATGTTTTACAGATTCATCCCAATATCTCTAATCCTTGGTATATAAATAATTTTCCCTCATACTGTTTTGTCCCAGTACTCAACCATTAGTTAACTCATTGCTTGTTAGTTTGGTTTAAGATTCTGTTAGCCCAAAGTTATCTTGTTTAATTTAACGAAATCTCCTGTTTCTTCTGCTAATCTCTTGTCAGGACTTTCTGATCTATCTGATGAGTGGGAACAGTTGTGTGTTTGGCTGCTCCAGTGAATCCTCCGCTGGTAAGAATGAGGAGACCCTGAAGGTGGACGTCTTACTCTTTGCCCCCGACATCCTACCTCAGCATTGCTGCGTACAGCGCCTAGACGCCGCCAAAGACCAAACTGAGGGCGGCAGTAAGATGCAAACCGTGCTCAGACCCCTCCACAGCGCATGTGTAACACACAACGGCGTCCCTCTTGATGACGAGGTTGAGTTGTGTCCAGGTGACTTGGTGGGGCTCGGTCAGCACTATCTCTTCATGTTCAAGGACCCTACGGCCTCAGGAGCCTTCCAGACCCCGTCCTGGATGGCCACCCTTTGTCCCCCTGCCACGTCGTCACCCTGTAAACTGTGCGGGACGTCTGTCAGGAGGAGGAGGACTCAAAAAATGGCCGCCCGCTGGAGGGACTTGGATGGTAGGGTGGTGTCGCTGTCCTATCAGGTGCAGCACGAAGATCAGGTCTTGGAGAAGATTCTCAATATGGTGGATTCAGGAGGGGAAGAACCCAAACTCACTCCAGCCTTTCTACTGTGTCTGTGCATTCAACACTCCGCCACCAACTTTGAGTTGGCTCACCTTCGAAAATTGCTGCTCTCTATCGCCAATCAGATCCAGCTCACCATGTGGGTGAGTGAGAAAAAAAACACATGCCAAAAACAAGAAAAGCACACTATTATAATGTTGTACCACAAGTAATTGTGTTTTTTGGACATATACCATGGTAGTCTTTGAAATAACTTTGAGTACCACAGGTACTGTAGGGCTTTTCACACTGCACTTAACCCTGTGTAGAGGACCATTTCACACTTATAATTTATAAGTGGAATTAACCCCACATTGTGGTGCGAAATATGTATGGTGTAAAAGAAAAGTGGTGTTAGATTGTTAAGGCTAGATGCTTAGCCACAGAAAACCAGTCGCATGCTTTATATTCACATGCTTTGGACAATCACAGAAACACAGCGCTTTGTATAAACAGTAGTTTCAGCATTTGAGGAGAAAAATGTCAAATGGTGACAGAAAACACCACAATTGAATTGAAGAAGAAGATGTTTAATTCTTACCTTCATAGTCTGAAAAGTCCATTCAGGAAAAACTTGATTGTACAGTCGACAATTTACATTATGATGATGCGCAACACTAGAGCCTTTGTGTAAACAGGTCACCTGCTGCGTTCATCAATGACACTGACACCGCAAATATTAATGTTAACCCAGGGTTTAGGAATGTACTGTGTGAAAAGTCAGCGCATGGGTTTGAGCTATTTGTACCATGATTAATTGTTAACCCAGGTCAATTTTGAGCAGTGTGAAATGTGAAGCGAGATAACTCAGGGTCCCATTTACCCAAGATGTAGATTGACCCATGGTGTACTATTTCAAGTGTGGAAAGCCCTTCTGTTTATGTTTATAACTCACTATGTGGGGTGGTGGAATAGACTAGGAAACAGCCAACAAGTCCACTAACTAACAAGAAAGTACAGTGAATTGCATGAAGCTTTGGAGTAACATATATATATAGTCCATGATGATGATATCCATATGATGCATATTTACATTTACCAACAAAAAAGAGTACTGGACACAAGAACTTGTCCTGTTTGACACCCTTTTGGAGAGCTAAAGTAGGTCAGTATTGTCATCAGGGGATTAAAGGTTGTGGCACACTTAACAGAGCTGTTCTTCTGAGATTCTTCTTTTTTTCCCTCCTCCACAGGAAAGAACAAAAGAACTTGCAGCTCTGCAGCCAGACATGTGAGAGAGCTTATTTCTTCTTGAAACCATTCTTCTTTCACACGCCTCTGAAATAAGAGCAGGGAACTTAAAGTACGGCTTTAACTAGCGTATTATCACCCATGGTGCTGTGTATGTTCAATTCACTTTTGTTTTCTTTGTGGTGCCCGATCTCGACCCGGGACAGGGCCACTTGAGCATGTCATTAACTGTTGATTTGTACAGTAATAAATCTGTCTGCTGACAGACAGCAGTGTTAAAGCGTTTCAGGCTCTGATTGTCTTGTGTTTAAATTGTGAATTTGGCAAGCAGAGAGCTGGTATTTTCTATCAGCTGGTATTTTCCTCTCAGTCTACATCCTGATTTTTAGTCATTTCCCTCCATATTGTGGTGAGATTAGTATTTAAAGCGTAGGTATTAAAGGGGGAAACTTATCCTCAATTCCTCAATGATTTGAACTTTGATTTGGCTTGCTGCTATTCAAAGTATTAAAGTGAAAAAAAAGACAGGTTTTACAAGCATATAGGTTTAGAAGGTTGTGAATCCAGTGATATCATTGGACCATTCAGTTGTTAGGATGGTTGTTTGGTTGGACATTTAGACAAACAGACAAATGTATGGACAGACAGACAGATGGTTGGTTGTTTGGACAGACAAATGAATCGGTGGATGAATGGTTGGTTGGACAGACAGATACATAAATGGTTAGATATGGTTGGTGATTGCTTTGTTGGTTGGACAGACATGTAAAATACAGAAAGGTTGATGGATGGATGTATAGTTGGTTGGTTAGACAAACAAATTGATATGATACCAATGTTATGTATGATATGATAATTGATACCAATGCTGGGTGATTGGTGATTGAACAGACCAATGAATAGGTATTAGATGAATAGAGATTGGTTAGTTGGTTGGTTGGATGGACAGACATTTTAATGGATATATAGATGTTTTGTTAGACAGAAAGATAGATGGATAGTTGTTTGTTGAGTTGGTTGGACAGGCAGATAAATAAATGGTTAGAGAGATGGATGTCAGGTTTTTTTTATTATTTGTTTTTTTTAAATGAATATTTAGACTAACAGGCAAAAAGGTAGATGGATGGTTGGCCAGAAAAATGGATGGATGTATGATTGTTTGTTTGAACGAGCAAGCTTATACATAGGTCTATATAGACAGAAAGATGGTTGGTTGGTTGGTTGGTTGGACAGATATTTTTATGGATAGACAGCTGGTTGGTTAGTCAGACAGATGAAGGGATGGTTGTTTAAATGGTTGGTTGGTTAGTCAAATTAATCGTTGGGTTCTTGTTTGAGCAGACAGATAGATGGTTGTTTTGTTGGTCGGTTGTCCTGATAATTAATGGATTCTTGGCTTGTTGGATAGGCAGACAGACAGATGGATAAACTTGTGTGAGTCTATATTTTGATAACATGTGAACACTGTGCTCTTTATGCAACAGAAGCTCCAGTGATATGTCAGCAGAGCTGCATGTGTTGAACATGAAGGATCTGATCCCAGGCCTGGAGCCGCTGGTACTGTGGATGTCCAACTCCATTGAGCTGCTGCACTTCATCCAGCACGAGGTCCCTCTGCTCTTAACATGGAGACAGCAGGACAGACAGGAACAGGACAAAGGTATCAGCCTATATTATTTGAAGTATGTGTTAGATCACTGGCCTCGTTGGCTCATTGCTTTAGTTACTGTTTCATTATTTGATCTTCCAGCCACTGGTAGATCTATACTTAGAAGTCTCTTGCGAATGTGCAGTAACATCATGTCTCCATCTGCTCAGAATCATTGGATTGTCAGATCCAGTCCACGCGTGTTGCCAGTGAGGAGGCCATGACGGTCCTAGAGGAAGTCATCATGTTCACCTTCCAGCAGTGTGTCTACTATCTCACCAAAGTAAGTATAAATTAAAGGCCATTAGGTCTGCCAATTGATTTAAATATTTGCATATATTTCTTGTGGTTAAGTACTATATTTATTATATATTCATTCCAAATATGTAATGTTTGTTTTACATATGTTAAATATTATTAAATATTATATATTTAAATATGTTCCTCATATCCCTGAAAGGATGTAAAATACGTGAAACAGGACATAACCGTGTAAACAGCATTTTGTACTTCCAGTCTGTAAGCCAAAGTAAAGTCATAACAAAGCAGTGGAGACACTGGGATTGGCCATAGCTATTGGTGAGCGAGATAACTTGTCCTCTCGTTCACAAAGAATCAAAAACAAACACATTAACAGTGTTTTCTCAAGGCTCAAGTTAATGGCAAATCCCTGCCCCTCTCAGATGAGCGGGAATGTTTTGGAACATTTATTTTCTTGCTGGATTTGTCTGTTGCTGTATGTGATGAATGTCTTAAAGGAATAGTTCAATCAGACTGAAATTGTTATTTTCTGTCCATTGTTATTTTCTCAATGGAACATAAGGAGAATTGTTTACTTTTCTATGAATCTTTGATGTGCCTCCATGGGAACCTCTCAAGGAAACCAGTCTTGTTATGGTTTACTCTAAAATAATTAAAAATCGCCAGTTGAAAATGAAAGGAAACATTGTGAAACTCATTCTCCATTATATTATATCAATGTTACATCCGTTTCGATTGGTGCGGAAAATCCACGCAGTGAAGTCACCTCAAGTTGGAGACAAGAAATATGTGACGTGTTTGTTGCAGATTAACTTTGTGGATAAATAGTCAGTGGAGAGGTTAAGTCCTTCACGGTTCAAACACTCCAGTCCTAAACTAGAAAACAACCGGCATGTAAGGGGTTAAGAGGCATTGTAGCGGACAGGAAGGACAGAGGTACCCATCGTCTGCCTGATGGGGAAGCAGATGTGCACCTCCACATTTCATCTGTTTCCTGACCAGGAAATATTCTGTTCTCATCACCAGAAAGGGAGATGAGTGTCCCGTTAAAGCAATCATTATGCCTACCAGAAAGTTAACGGTTATCGGATAATTAGCATGTAAATGTTATTTAACAAGCCATAAACTCTGTCTTTTTCTCTTGCCTCTGATGTCAGACTGTGTAAGGTGATTGGTTGGTGTTAGGAAATTGTATTTTTTCCTGTTAAAAGAACGTACGTAATATTAAACGGGTTATAATAATGAAAATAAACTGCTTTCCTGTTGACACATGTTTTAAAGGTCTATGTTTCATCATGCATTTAGATATTTCAGTCATATCGATTGTTAATTGTTGTGAATGGTGCGATTCTTCCATGTCTTATGCCCATGAATGCTGTGATGTCATGGATGTTTGAAAGGCAAGAATGTGTCATTCAGTGATGAGTCATCGGAGGCGGGACCTTTGGCTCTGGTTAGTTCCTCAATGACCTCATACGACTGAAGTGCGTTGAGTTTGAAGCACTTATTTCAGCTTCATTAACTTCTGCTGTGCCCTGACAGACTGGCAGTGTGTTTATGTGTGTTTCAAAGTCGGCATTGAAACGGAAGTTACGATAATCTTTTGTGACGTATATCTGAGTGAAACGGCTTCTAAAACAAGAACAAATGTAGGAACTTTTGTCCATGGGGAGTTAATTGAACGGTTGGATGCTTGTGGTTGGCTATTGGTGGATCTCATGTGAGTGACAGGTTGTCCCGCCCTCGCCCCAGTAAACACGTCATCAGAAAAGAGAAGAGATATCACTGCAAGTTATTCTGATTACAAAGGCACATGAATTAAAAAAATAATAATACGTGCATAGATAAAATCATTTATAATCAATACTGCAATATTCCTTTAAAAAACAAGAACTGTCCATTATGATTTCACAATGACTTAAAGAATTGTGTTAGGTGCAGTTGCATTTACGATTGTTCAATGAATTTTCACAAGCGAAATGCAGTCATTTCAATGGGAATCCACACGATGGAGAATTTCGTGTGAGGGCGAAAGATCTCAGATTTGCCGCATTTACCGACAGAAAGACTTCTGTGTGAGCTGTGCTTTATACATAACTGCACTATTGATAGTAGACAATTGTTAAAATTTCGCCAACATTTTGCCAGTGTCACCGCATCTTTAAATTTAAATCTGACGTTTTATTCGCAATGGATGATCACAGTGATGATGAGTTGTGCTTCACACATTGCTACACTGTTAACAATAGACAATGTATTTTTTGCCCATGAAATTTCGCCAAAATTGTGGTAATGTGACCACATCTTTACATTGAAATCTGACGTTTCCTTCGAAAATCAATGGTTATGAATCAATGAGCTGTGCTTTTTACATAAATACACCGCATAGTTCATTTGGTTGGCAATTTCGCCAACATTTCGGTAATTTGACCACACCTTTAGATTGAAATTTGGCATTTCTTTCGCAAATCAGTGGCCATAATGATGATAAGCTGTGCTTCATACATCGCTACAGTTCTGACTATGGAAAATGGGCCATTTTTTCTCATGAGTTTTAATAATGAGCTGTGCTTCATATATTGCTACACTGTTGATAAGAGACAATGAACCATTTTTGCTTGGAAAAATTTAGTAATATAACCGCACCTTTAAATTGAAATCTGACGTTTTATTGGCAATGGATGATCACAGTGATGATGAGTTGTGCTTCATAAATTGCTACAGTGTTAACAATGGACAATAGATGAAGTTTTGCCAACATTTTTGTAATGTAACCACATCTTTACAGTGAAAATTGACGTTTCCTTCGCAAATCAATGGTTATAGTGATAGTGAGCTGTGCTTTATACATAAGTACACTGCTGATAACAGGCAATGGACCATTTTTCTCTTGCAAAATGTTGCCACAATTGTGGTAATGTGATCATACCTTTACACTGAGATCTGACGTTTCATTCGCAATGGATGATCATAGTGAAGATGAGCTGTGTGTCATACATCACTACACTATTGACAATAGATAATGGACACTTTTTGCTCATTAAATTTAGCTGAAATTTTGCTAATGTGCCCATACATTTAGTTTGAAACCTGACGTTTCATTAGCTTCTATGGATTGTCATGATCTCTAAAACATTTAGACATAAATTGGCAAATCCTTTGTCTTTTCTTGTGCTTAAATAATCATCAATATTTTCCTTTATTTCAGGGTTATAGTTCAGGATGCTGTGTTTTTGTCAGCTTTGTGATAAAACACCGTTCCCTGTAGGCTCTTAGCCTTTCCCGAGTTCCCGTCTGGCACAGTTATCTGCATGGCCCTTATTTGTTTACAGAATCCTTTTATCTCTTCCAGCAGTGGGAAAATTGAGTGTGGATGTGAGATTCATCTGCTGGTCTAGTCTTATCTGAATGATTCTCAAGACTCTCACTGGTGCTGTAACAATGGCCAGTCAGGGCTGAGACATTCTCCAGAGTCCAGTCACAGTCACATATCTCCCGCTGAGGGGAAGCCGGCCCGTGCCGCTCTTCCTGTCGGCTCAGACGGGACGCTCAGTATGTCCTCTCTACTGAAAGCACAAAAAATGTGACCTGCCTTAATCTATCCTGTGTTTTCTCCTATGTTTTAGGGTTGCATTTGCACATTCAGCATTTACAAATATATATTCGTAGTTACATATGTATGTATTCCGCTGCACATTCAGGATTTATAAATAATTATTGAGCTTTAAACTTTATATTCAGATATTCAGAATTTATACATGTACACTCCCGTTCAAAAGTTTATTTGATAAAAAATACGAAGAGATTGGCATGATTTTATTTCAGTTAGCCTAAAAGCTAGTTTGATTTGCATTGAGAGATGATCTTATGGAAAGTACCCCATGCCAATCTCTAGGTATGGTGAAGGCTATGTGATGATGTGGGGCTATTTTAATTCCAAAGGCCAAGGGAACTTTATCAGGATGCATAGTATCCTAAATTTTTTTTTTTAAAAATACTTAAAAATAAAAATCTGCCTGCCTCCATGGGAATTTAACATAGGGGTGTACTCACTTATGCACCATGTATTTTAAGGAAGAACATTTATTTATTTACGATACATTATTCATTCACAAAGAAAATTGGTGTCCTTAAAGGTTGGATTTTTCCTAATTTTTTTAATTAAGGCATTAAGTTCAATTTCCAAAATATGATTTTTTATTCCTCTTTTTAGTCAACTTTAGCATGGGTGTATTCACTTATGCATTGCACTGTATATATTTCTTTATTTCTTTCTTTCTTTCTTTCTTTATTTATTTATTTTATTTTTTACACAGAGATGTTTGTAACATTATAAATACCTTTACTATCACTTTTTAACTTCAATGCATCCTTGCTGAGTAAAAGTATTAATTTTTATTAAAAAAAAAAATGTTTTTAAAAATCGTACTTATCCCAAACGGAACAGCAGCATATATTTAGATTTACTATTCAACTATAAAAGATTTTCAAATATAGATATTTTACAACTTATATTTTACATTTACAATTTGGATAAAATTTGGGATAATTTTATTTAGATATTTTCAGGGTTTTAAATTATATATAAATTTATAAATTATATATAAATGTATATTAAAACTTACAACTCTATACATACATTTTTCTTTATGTCCTGTGTGCCTCCCATGAGATATATATATATATATATATATATATATGTTGTAGATATTATATGACTGCATTGTGCGCAAAATAATGCATGCATAATTTTCACTTATTATAACTACACCATTCACGCTCAAAATACAGGGTATATACTTCAGGAAACAATGTGTTATATATGGGGTGGTCCTCTTAATAAAGTTGTTTTTGATAAAGCTACTATTTAGCAAGTATTTAAGCTATTATAAGATTCTGTACAGGATACACCAGTTAACGGATTGTTAAGCACATTAATCAAACATTATGTCCCCGTCCCCTCTGTTAGAGTATGTATGCTGTGTTGCCGGAGCTGCTGGACAGTAACCCTTTCTCTGAGAGCGGACAGCTGCGCACGCCTGTGGGAGTCAGCCAAATCCTGGACGTCCTGAAGGAGGCCCTGACACTGCTCAACACTTTCCTGGTGCACCGCGAGATCACGTCTCAACTGCTGACCTACCTGTTCTTCTTCACCAACGCCTCGCTCTTCAACGCGCTCATGGAGAGAGGTGAGCACATGCGCGCACTGTCCTTCTGAAGACTCAACAAAACCTGATGGTGATTCACACTCAAGAATAGAGTAAATTTACTGTGCGTGAACTCTTTGATTTTTTTTAATGCAAATCACCACTGAGGTTTCGATGCAAGTTATGTGGATTCACACACCAAAATAAGAGCGCAAGAGAAGACGAGAGAGTGCGTTGTAAACTACTTTGTAGAACCGGCTGTTCTCACCCCAGTGGTCTTGCTTCTCTGGTGGGACGTGTTTCTCACAAGGGTGTGAATTTTACAAAGTGAATATTTGCATCCAGGTGTAAATATCATTGGCCACACAGAAAAGCTGTTTGCGCGCATTAGTCTGCTGAAGCCAGACAAAACTATGACAGAATGTAAACTGGTTGAGTTCAAATCCTACATGTGACTTTTGATGATTATTGAAAAATAAAGAGAAGCTTAATATGATGAACATGTTGCCACTTGCACTAATTGGGAGTTCAGAATAAATATAGTTGTGGTTGTGTTTGAAGGGTCTGGCGGTGGTTTCTACCAGTGGTCTAGAGGAGTGCAGATCCGGGCCAACCTGGATTTGCTGATGGACTGGACTCAAAGCATCGGGCTGGGAGATTTGGCTGCTGAATCCTTCCAGAAACTCTCGTCAGCCGTCAACCTGCTCGCGACTCCCAAAGAGACCCTGCTGCAGGTCAGAAACCCCAGAGCTGCTCCACAAGTGCTTGCACAGATGCTAAAGGGTTGTTTTAGGGATGATTCCAGTGCCATGCTCATGTACTTGCACACAATAAAATGTTCTGGCACAAAAAAAAAAATAAATCAGATTTTTACAGGATTCAAACAACATTCAGTTTTATAAACTCGGAGCTAAACAGTAAAAAATACAATATTTGTACATTTAGTAAAGCTCTATTTGGCATACAGATATAAGATTAATAATGTGCCTTAACCTGAGTTCATCCATTCATTCATTCATTCATCCATCCATTCATTCATCCATTCATTCATTCATTCATTCATTCATTCATTCATTCATCCATTCATTCATTCATTCATCCATTCATTCATCCATTCATCCATTCATTCATTCATCCATTCATTCATTCATCCATTCATCCATCCATTCATTCATTCATTCATTCATCCATCTATTCATTCATCCATTCATTAGTACAGATGAGAAAATGAGAATTTGGGGAAATTGTTTCATTTTCTAAAAGCTAAAGATAATTTTATATTTTATATAATTTCTCTTTAAATTTTGAGGCAAAATATGATTTGAACCATCTGAGGTGAATCTACCCAATATGTTGTTTCCTATTGTCATGGAAAACCTGGAATTATCTAGGACTTTTAAAATGGTGTTTTCCAGGCATGGAAAAGTCATGGAAATTAATTAAATCTAAGGGTGTGTTCACACTTGTGGTTGGGTTCTCTTGGTTCGTTTGATCCGGATAAAAACAAAGAAGAAGATACATTTAGTCCTGGTTTCGCTTCGTGTTTTTAACAACACACATAAAGATACAAAACAACAACAAAAACAGCTTTTATGACGTATATTTTACGATGGAACTTACCAAACATCCAAAACAATGCTGTGTTTGGGGATAAATGTGCTTGTTGTATGTGCGTACACACAGTATGATGGTATTTTGACCAGCTGAGAACTTGTGAGGAGCTTGTGTCATGTGGCAAAACAGTGGCAGGAATCCCTTCGTCACACACACAAACCAAGATCTGCTTCAAGAAGACTGTGTTTTTGTGCCTGAACTGAACTGTGATTGTCAACATCACGACTATGATAAGATAAAACAGGTTTGCTTGAGCATTCTGTCCTTTTAAGGGTCACATCTTGTGTCATCAGGACCTGTTTTTGGTTCATTTAGATGTCTTTGTTCTGTGTTGAGTTCATATTTCACTTCGAGAGTTTGTTTAAAACGAATCAAACCTGCCAAGTGTGAACACACCCTTTAAACATCATGGAAGTTTCTCTACTGAATATAAATTTCTAACATTTCACAATAATGTCCTATTATAACATTACTTAATACATTAACTAACAATGAGCAATACATTAGTTAAAACATTTATTGATCTTTGTTCATTAACAGATACAATTTTTTGTTAAGTAATGTATTAGTAAATGTTAAACTTAACCCTAACTAAAAATAAATGTTTAATTGTTAGTTCATGTTAGTTATACCAGTGATAACAAATGGCACCTTATTGTAAAGTGTTACCTGTACATCTTTGTTGTTACACACTGAAATATTCCATCAGCTATAGATATTTCTCTTGTGTAGAGTAAACGCTACTTGCAAACTATAGTGTTGTGAGAGAAACTTTATCTTGAGTTGTTCCCGTGAATGAATAAGTCAAAACAGTTCACAAATCAGTCTGAATGATTCATTAGTGAAGGCTAAATCATTTTAAAGGCCCTCATCCAGAGATAACAATTCACCAGAAAGGAAATGCTCCGGCCATAAAGTGAGTGCACCCTTATATTGTTTGTTCAGTTCACTTGACAAACAGCTCGATCGAGTTTCCTTGTGAATAAATAAGGAAATTCTTCAGTTGCAAAGAAGAATTAACTTGGATTTGACAGCAAGGTGTGCTGGAGGTTGTGATCTGGGTTTGACTGCTGATTGGACAGGTGTGACTATCAGTTATAGAAACACCAATAAAACCCTTGGAAACGACATAAAAATGACGTGATGTTCCAAGAAATACAGAGCAAACCTGTTTCACAAGCCAAGTTAATTCAATATAACCTCATGATGGCATCAAACTCATGACAAACGTCATATTTACTTCTTGAGTCATGCCATTTTTCCGTTCACCACGTAAAAAAAAACCCGTTCAGCTTGCCACAACATGCCACCACGTTCAGCCTGTCATATAATCCTAAATAATATGCATTATTCAAAGTTGAATCATTTTGTAAATACAATGTAGACGGAGCGAAGCTGGCAGGAGGGACTTTAGGACCTGATGAACAGGACATGGAAGAAGTCAAAACTGCTGTTTGTCTGGTCTTAAACCTGTTAACTTTCTTCAAAAGCCATTGATAGTGGGGAGACGCATTGTTTACTCTTTTGTGCATAAGGAAGTGAGTTTCACTTAACTTATCATACCATAAAAGAAAGGCAGAATAACAGAGGACAGTATAAGGTTTACAGCACGTCACCCAAACACATCCTGTACCGTGGGGGTTTACAGGTCTCGTGAAGTCTCTGCAGTAAATGAACTTTGACCGGTAAGCCTCTTAGCCTATCAGAGAGCTGGATTACAGCTCTGGGTGGGAGGGGCTAGTATGATCTCATGTCTTAAGTGACTGAGTTTACTTTAAACACACTCCAAACAAACATATACATGACTCAGTCTGTCACATGATCTCTGTGTTTATTTGTCCTGCATTACGCAGTCAACCTTAACAGTAAATGAAGGAAATGTAAATATTTCAAAAACTGAACCACATTTCATTCCCAATTGGATTAAGGGTGTTTCTCCATTATTAAAACTATGACGGACTCGGAAAGATAGCCTTGTGAAAAAGAAGTACACTTTAGCTTACTTTTAAAAAGAGTACTTATTACAGAAATAATGTAGTAAAATAATATTTTTAATTGCATGTTTGTATATAATTTATTAATACAATATACATTAATAATACAAGATCTTTTTTTTTTTTTTTTTATGTGGCAGATTTTAATGTGCCAAATTGGCAAACATATTTCATCAATAGTCGCTAGGAATGTTGAACTTATTAACAAAGAGTAAACAAACAAACAAACAAACAAACATTCTACACACAAATACAAAACTACAATACCAGAATGTAATTTACAATTGAATGAAAATGTGTTATAGTTTAAATTTAAGTATGACTTAAGTAAACCTTTATATGTAATTTCATATTTTTTTTTATTGCCAGGTTAAAGTGTACTATTGAATTTACTGACAAGCATTTTTTTGTAAACTAAAATATATTTTAATGAATTATATTCATTTATATTGAAACTTGTATATAAATTTATTTGTAATTACACTCTTAAAATTACAATTTTGAAATTAACTTTAAAGATAATTTAAACAGTTAAAATTATATTCAAGTACTTTATATGTGCTTTAGTATGTTAGTCAACACATCAGAATAAGTGCACTTTAAAACATGACAAAATATTATTACAACAATGATTTAAATGTTCTTTGACGTAAAAATGTACTAGCTTTACTGAAGTGAACTTTTAAAAGTGTACTAAAGTGTGTACATAGTGCATAATATTTCATTAATATTATATTATCTGCAAGTAATTTAACACGCTTCTTTTTCAGAAGGGAATATAACCCGTGTAAATATTTATAAGCACACATACTGATATTTTATAAGTTTGTGCTAAGACTTGAATCTGCCAAACTCAGCACAGTCTTTCAGCCTGTTCTAACACTGTATGCTTTATTTTTTTATAACTGATTGGACTTTCTCTGATTCTGTCCATCTAAGACTTTTCACACTACATGTTGGTCACATTCCCAAAGTCGCTGCTGTTACATACAAATACGTTAAGCGGAGTATCTGTGCTTTTCTATAAACACCACCTACTGTCAGAGAGAGAGTTTGCATTTTCATTCAGGCCGTCTGCTGTTCGCTACGAATTGGTCGGAACAGAGAAATCACATGTGAATATCAGACCGAGTTTTTGTGTTTGTATGAAAAGGCTGTGACTCTGGGTTAACGTCTATTTATACCTTAAGTGAAGGTGAAATTTAACTTTGGGTTCAGCAATGTTTCACACATTTCCACAGATTCCATTTAAACCGGTTGCGTGCTCGTCGAGGAATAGTTTACCTAGGATTTTAAATCATCTAGGATTAACAATTGTAAGTGTGAAAAAGTAACCTAAAAACACCCTATCAACCTCTACGGAACACCATAGCTACAACACAGACAACCGTACCAACCACTCCGAACACTCAATCGATCTAACCCATAATACTGTATTGATTTGAAACTTTTAGGTCAAGCCAACATCAAAGTTTGTCTTGAGGAACTGTACTTTTCTGGCTAATAATATGATCACATGTAGCACTTGTTGAGAGTAAAGAGACAGCATGTGTCTGTCAGAATCATCCAGTGTGCAATTAGAGAATGTTAACTTCCTCTATCCGTCAACAAACAATGGTTGCATGTCAAAGTTGCTGGGAGACTGGTTGTTAAGTTTCCACCCATGGCATGAGCGCACAGTTTGTGGTTTGTAAAACATCCATTTCTGCACATAGTTGCAGATGTCTTTTCCCCTTTTCCATCCATCTATTTTGGGACAGCCATTCTGACTATTCAGTCCAGCCTTTTGTGGGTGTCTATAGCAAAGAAAAAGCACAATATGACACAAGTTCTCTCAACAGTCTCTTAAACTGTGCTTCACAGATTTGTCACATATTCAAAATGCAGTCAAAATCAGAGATCTCCAGCATTTCTCATCAAATTATTCCAGGACCAGATTATCTGAGCTTCTATCCACATTCATTGCCATTTGTCTCATTTGTGTTTTTTTATTATTATTTTTTTTTTTTTATGTTTAAGAAAGCTTAGGAGTAAGATTTGAAACAAATTTGATATATTTCCATTCATTTCCATTTTTGGTCTCTGAGCAATATTTTATTTAATGGTGAACCAAGACGTAAATCCAACATCTACACCAGACCTGTTTTACTCATGGGACTGGTTACTTGTTTAGCCCTTTTACAGTCAAATCCTAGGAGAAACCAAAACCAGACCTGGCTACGGATAGAAGGGAAACGCAAATAATTTGCACATTCAGCTGAAGAAAATGAGTTACTCATAAACATGCGTCTGATGCACATGCACGACTGTGTTGTGGCTTTATTAGCCGAGAGTGAGTCCTGCGGTCCGACAGATCACAGCCCCTCCCAGACTCATGTAACACCACCCATCACATGTGTTTGAGGCGTCTTAAAATGTCTATGCATCAGCTAAATGATTTATGAAAAATCTCTCATGCTTCATTTCAGGGTATAATAGTGAATCTTGCCACGTGACATTTCTTTCCCAAATCAAAATAAAGAAATAAGAAGTAATATTTAGCAATGTTTGCAAACTTATTATCATAGTGCTACAGACATTGTAACTTTCTCTCTACTTTCACCCTAAATATATTTCATTACTTTGATTTATATTTAATTGGTAAATTAAATTAAGTAACTATCAGTATAATTGGCATTCAACCCTCAAAAATGTATTAGTAGGTATTTAAAATAGGTTAATGCTTTCATGTTTTCAGATTTCTTTAGTGTATAATGTTGCTGTTTGAGCATGAAAAAGCTCTGCAAAGTTACAGTGTCACTCCAGAGGGAGTCTTGAGTTTTCTTCAAGGAACAAACCTGTCAATATTCCTCATTTAAATAATTCCCACCCAAGGCATACGTAAAATAAATGAGTATGTTGAAACTTGCGGTTATGGTATCAGGCATGGCATTTCTGAAACTTTCGGAAAGGAGAGGCTTCATAACTAAACAGAGTGTTACTGACAGACTAGGAAGAGAGGTGCTGCAACAACGTAAAATATGTGAAAAATAATGTGTCTTTTGAACTTTCAAGCATGAAAACCTTTTCTAGAAGACCCCAAAACCAAAATCAAGACTTTGTAAAAGAGCGTTATAGGTCTCCTTGAAACTTTGTTTTAGTTCAAGGCATATGGACTCTATTCTGTATTCAAATTAAATGAAACTAAAATAAACAAACCTAAACAAAACTCTAAAGATAAACTCTCTGTTGAATGAAACTAAGCTGTAACTGTAAGGAAATGCCTAACATATCCTGTCAGGTTCAGCAAGAGTCTGTTGTTCTAGTGAGTTTGTACAATGTTCATTCCCAGCCACTGCTTCCTATATAATTTTGTGAAGAGATTGGTTTAATTACATACAAGTAGTGGATGTTATTTTGTTCTGGATGTGAAAAAAATGACACAGAAGAAAACACTACTCTGTTATTTAGACAGGCTATTCACAAGACACCAGTAAAGGAGAATGAAACAATAAATGTGGAGTGATATTTGGTGAGCTGTCTTTTGTTCAAGTGTTTTGGCTGTATTTCCTTTGCGGTATTTTAAAGATGTTTTGTTTGGTCGACAATAGAGTTTACTTGTCATGCGTTGTCAGAGAATATGTACCCTTGAGAAAATAATTTTTTCATCAAAATACTGGAAACTGTTGCGTCCACCCAATTATTCTCCTTACTACATAGAAATGTACTAAAACATTCAGACCAAATGATATTTGACCAGGGTTGCATATCTCTGTTAGTGCTACTTGAACTAAGTGCTACATTTGACACATTCATTTTACATTGTGTTGCCATTTCTGGACAGACACTAACCTAGTTTAGATTCTACCCGTTTGTATGTGTAAATGTGATTGTGTAAAACATCTTTTCGATGGTAAAGGAGGGTACACCACAAGGCTCAGTCTTGGGTCCTTTGCTATTTTCTTTGTACATGCTCCCTTTAGGTGCTATTACTAAAAATGTATTTTCATTGTTATACAACACAACAATTTCATCTGAACTGATTTGTGAGATGTGTGAATGAGTAAACTAACTGAAAGCAGTTTTTCACCAACAGTTACCGTTGCTAAATCATGCTGGGCTGTGTTTCCCAAAATCATTGTAAGCCATATACAATTCTGTGCCCATTGTGTGCTGCAAAATCAAGATTACAATCTATGTGACCAACTGTGAGTCAACACATCTCTAAAGACATTTCACCAGCACATTTCTCCTGTCCTGAATAGTTAGCTAACCCTGCTGAGAAATCTGGCTGGGCCCAAAAAGCTCTTTTAGTTTTATGTGAATTTTTCATTCTTCTATGCATCTGTGTGTGTTTACAGGCATCATGGTCGACTCTGAGAGCTGAGTTTGTTCATCTGAACCCTGCACAGCTGCATCATATGCTGAGAGAATACAACACAGCCCGTACGTGCCCTCCATGCTGGACCCCGGCTCCAGAGGATGCAGCGGCGGCCCTCCATACATGTGAGCTCAAATATGAACACACACATCATCCTGTAATCACAGATGAACAGTGACATTTGACCATTGTCAGTTCCATAATATAGTATACCTACAGATTAAATTGATTAAATACTGTTTTATATGTGTATTTTAAAAGGGTTGCCTTAAGACCCTGATATACTCATGCCAAAGTTATTTTTCTTTATTCACTTGGAGGTAAAAAGAAGTTTGAAATACCTTTTCAGCAGTATAATTTAAGCGAATGTCCACGACACCACCCAAACAGAGCAGTGTTTAGATGAATATGTTATATGTAATGTGTGCTTTTCTCTCAGTAACAAAATAAACATACAACAAAAATGACAGCAGTGAGAAAACAGCAGTTAAGAAAGCATCTGATCATAGAGATGTGGATATATTTGCTCTGCAATTCAACTCTCTAGTAAAGTCACATCACATTTATTTGTATATCGCACATTATAAAATTGATTGGTTTAAAGGAGGAATCTTTAAAGTAATAAACATTAAAATACAGTGTCAGTGTTGCTTTCAACTAACCTTTTTAGCATTGGGTGATTCATTATCAGGGGAGGCTTACGTATAAAGGGCTCAAATGATGTCTTGAATGCTCGCTGAGATTCTCTGTGCCTGACAGCAAAAATATTTTTTGTCTTAGCTAATATCCTGGAAAGTTTCGACAACCATCCTCCTCTAATCCTGCCCAGCAGCATCTTTCATCTGGAGCTGGGAAATCCCATCACAGAGCCAGGGCTGTTCCCGCCATTGCAGAATCTGCAGGAGTTTATCCAGTCTCTCCCAGAGAGCCAGACACAGTCTGATCATCAGCCCTCACAGGTAAACCTCCTCCATGCTGTGAACACTCTAGACGCCACACAGAATGCACAGACATTTAGTGCAATGGTTAGTTGAAGGGTGTAGAGGTTTTTATTTAGTATATTTTGAAATGTTGGCCTATAGTTTAGAAACAAATAATTGTCAATTTTCACAATAAGGAACGCCATCACGTTATAGTTTTTCTGCCTGTACTCAGAGACTTTACTAAATGAAATTAAATCCATAACCCATATTTCTCAACACTGTTGGTTAAATTATGGTTAATTTAATAATAAAATATTTAACTCGCATAAAACTCTTTGACAACTGGCTATTTTTCACTTAAGACAACCAAATCATATCTTCAATGATGCTTTTTGAGAATTGTTTAGTCTTGTTTACAACAAAACCAACCAATATTTAAATCTCCTAATAAAACAAAACTGAACAATATTAAAATCTCTTAATAGAACGATACTGACCAATATTTAAATATCTCAGTAGAACAAAACCGACCAATATTTAAAGTGGCCCTATTATGCTATTTTTAAGGTTCCTTATTTAGTTTTGAGGTCTCCTACAATTGGTTTACATGCATCCAAGTTAAAAAAAAAAATTCGTAATATACATTGCACATCACTTCATTTCTAAGAGTCTGAAAACGGTTTGTTTGAAGATTTGGTCTCACTAAAGCCCTCCTTTTCGCGAGCCTACTTAAGATTGGTCAGATGGCCCAGTCTGTCGTGACTGGTCTACTCTGCTCTGATTGGTCAGGTGACCCAGTCTGTTGTGATTGGTCTACTCTGCTCTGATTGGTCAGGTGACCCAGTCTGTTGTGATTGGTCTACTCTGCTCTGATTGGTCAGGTGACCCAGTCTGTTGTGATTGGTCTACTCTGCTCTGATTGGTCAGATTTCCCAGTCTGTTGTGAATTGTTTTACTGAGCGGTTCGGTACGGTACAGTACAGTACACACTGCGTGAAGAGTAATATTGGGTTGTAATATGCCTTGCCTTGCCTAATATTCTAAAAAGCATAATAGGGGCACTTTACATCTCGTGATAGAACAAAACCAACCAACATTTATATCTCAAGAACAAAATTCAAAATCGTGATAGAACAAAATTACACATATTTATATCTTAATTGCCTTTGAGCGCTCAGATGTCATTATGCCACTGATATATGTGCTAGACAACACTACAAATACAATATAGATGGATCTAAATCTGGGGGATCACCTGAATCCTGGTTTTATATTGTCATATCATCCAAGATCACTTGATTTATGGTAAAGCACAAAGGCATTACTGACATACCAGTATGACTTTTTCCAAAGCTGCTTTGAAGTGATGCATAATCTGAAAAGTGCTCTACAAATAAATCGAGCATGTCTTGAAATATGGGCTGATAATTATTTTTGTCATTTTGGATTAATTCAGGGCTCCAGCAGTAACTTGAATGAAGAGATTGAACCAACGACTGAACCAATCACCTGCCAGGATTCAGAGGCAACAGATCAACAGCCCGCCACCATGACACCTCCTCAGCTCCGGGAGTCTCACAGCAACCTGAGCTCGTGTGAGGCCGTCCTGACCCAGAAACTCAAGAGCCTGGAGCTCCAAAACAGCTTGTCTGGGAGTACAGACCTGGGCTACCACAAGAGTCTGGCCCTCGACCCCTCCTGCCTGCTTACGCCTCCCAACACCCCTCAGAATCTCGACCAGGCCGAGCTGGAAACCGGCCCGCTGGAGGGGGCGACGCAGCAGACGGCACGCCAGCACAGGAAAGGTAATCCGCACATCTGTGAATAAAAAAAGGTCCCTGAAGGACCTCAGCTTTGTGAAATTTAAAGTTATAAAAAGTCTTTAATATCTAAAATAGTATAGCTAACGTAAATTTGTGGATGGAAAAACCAAAGGCAAACATTATAATTATATATATTACATAAATATAATAAATATGACACGTTTCAATGTAAAAATGCACTTTCTACAGGCTTGTGGTTTCAGAGTCTCAAACAATGAACACCGCACATTTATGCCAAGCGATTGCTTATGATCTACTGTTGATGAATGAAGATTATGTTTACATTATGGTGTTTATATTGTAATATGATGTGGATGGCTGTAGATGGTTGTAAGAGTGCTTATTTTATCTCCCTCGTCTTTCTGAATGAGCAGCTGGCAATAGAGCCCTCTTTTTCAGTGGCACTGGTTCCCAAAGTATTTTTTCCCCCATTCATTTTTTCCCATAGGGATTTTTAAAAAGTCTTCATTAAAGAGTTATAAGCCATGAAGCAAAGCAACCAGATACGAGGTGAATCACAACACCACAAACTTTGATTTAAAGTAAAAAACAAAAAGTATTTGAAAATTGAACAAAAAGACTTAAGTCTGTGTACTTAACGGTTTAACTTAACGGTTTAACTTAACTTAACGGAGTCTGTATACTTAACGGTTTTTGTGAGGGAAATTAATGTCTGAGAAATATAAAACTTAAAAATGATCAAACTCAATTTTCTTATGGAGAAAATTTTTGTTTACTTCTGGAACCAGACTGTTGCACTCTATAGTAAAACATAAACATTTCAAAATAAGTTTTATTATAAATAAAAGTCCATTATGACTAAAGTTTTTCCTGGTTACCGGTATTATTGGTATTTTGGTTACACAATAAACTGTATCTGGCATTAAAGTCAACGCAAATTTTTGTAGCTTTTGTCTCGGCTGACCTGTACAATTATACATTTTAAGTAGGCCTATAAAAAGATTCAACTTAGGAGCAAATGTGGACCTTGGGAAAAATGTAAGCATCAATCCCTGACTTGACCATGATCAAGCAAGACACCAAGACACTTGCTGATCTGCTTTTCTCCACCAGATTCTGGATAAAGGTCTGTTTTGTCACTAGGGTTGGAAACAACAACAGAAAAAACAGCGTTCCTTGCATATGCATGATTTTACACTGATGTAAAGCTATGAAAAGAGATGTAGCTCTTGTGCTACTTGTCTTCTATTAGTTTGTGAGCTGTACTCTGAGAAACACCTCAGACATGTTCACCCTGTAGTGTGTTCCCTGATTTCAAAGGCAGGGTGTATTGTCTTTGGAGGCGTATGGGTTGTGCTGGTGTTGATGTGGAGTTGGGTTTGTGTGCTCTGGCTCCATCGGGTGAAGAAGCTGGAAACCAGCATATCTCCTCTCCAGAATGTTTTTCCCACGCATAATATATTTATAATATGAGCAATGGTCAGGTGAGAATTAAAAAAAATAACCTATTCGGAATTAAGCAATCCAAATTGTGCCTCAATCTCTCTCTCAAGATCAGGTAAATCATAGAGTTTCTTCAGCGCTTTAACACTTATTGTAGCGGCAGTTGGAGGAATATGTTAAACTCTTGCGGTTTCATCAAAGACGAGGAATGATTTCCATGATATCAGGTCATACATTTTTAAAGGATGAGAATCCAATCAACAGGAAGCCTTTTTTTTTTCTGTGTTTTAACTTGCACGGATTAATTGTTCACCACAAGACTAGTAATATGCGCTAACAAAGTAAATAAGGGTCCATTTTGATTTCAGTTGGACTTTAAATGAAACCTAAGAGATTTTGTCCTCCATTAAAAGCCCATTCCAACAAAACTTCAAAAATGTCATAAAGTCATTGTAATGGTTGGACTCCCATTGACTCCCATGGTTGAATCCAGATCTTATAAAGCAATGCAAATGCTTTGTATTTGTAAAAGAAAAAAAAGAAAAAAAACTTTTTATTCACAAATGATCTCAACTTCCACAGAGTTTATCTCAGATGTGTGTTGTGTTGACGTTCTCTCCTATATGGCTGTTTATGTTGCCAAGCAAATTGTTGCATTTAACAACAGCTTCAAACACAGTCCAATCAGAATATAGAGCTGAAACAAAGAATGAACTAAAATAGTGTGTAAACTGGACATTTGTACATTTAATATATAGTTAATGAATGGAAAGCTCTACATGTGGCACCCCGTTCCCACTGGTTTCCCGCCTCCTCTCTCTGAAGACTAGTGTGGGTTTTCCTAATCAAAGGGACTCTGCTCAGATCACACTAGTTTTGGCTGCTTTTTTTTGGTACTGGCACAAATCCTATAATCTGGTTCAAGAATTACAGAGAGGTGGTGATGTCAGGAGAAAAAAGAGCAATGGATAAAGCATGATGGGAATTTACAGTTGACTTGCTGGGTGGAATCTTAATCGGGACGGGCATTGTTCAGGACGCGGGCCGGGTGGCCGAGCGCTGGAGGAAAGCCCTTTGTGTTTCCACCAGCCCACAGCAGAAGATCTTCATGGGAACAGGAAAACAGTCGTTCTTGTATCATCATCATGCAGAATTATCTGATGTTTATGTCAGTTCAGTTGTTTACGGGTGACTTTTGACCTTTCCCATTTGGCCTACAATTCTGATTTCATTTTGACTTTAATGCCATGAAATAATCACTATGATAATAATATTGATAGTCCTGAAAACAACCTGCAAAATATAATTCTTCTGATTTTGGGATGATGTTTGGGATGACCTGGACGTTCAGTGATATTTGAGTTTGTTTATGCTTTATTTGATCGAGTGAAGACCTTGAGCTGATTATATGATGTGTTTGATGTTGTTTTCTCAGTAAAGAACGGCCTGGAAGGAAACACAGACCAAAGAAAGGAGGAAGATGAGGAGGACAGAGACGAGGTGTTCACCGTAGAGCTGATGAGAGGACCTCATGGTCTTGGTCTGGCACTGGTGGATGGAATGGTGAGAAATATCTTTGTCCTATTTTTATATTCTATACTTGTCTACTCTTTCTACAGTGTATAGTATGTAAACTTTTTTGTAAAATGTTTGTGCTTTGCGGTAATGGGAATTTAGCAGGAAAATATGGAAGCTTGTTTCCGCCACTGAATAATAAATAAATAATAATAATTGCGACTTTTTTTCTCAGAATTGCATGTTATAAAGTCGCAATTGCGAGATATAAAGTCAGAATTGTGAGATATAAACTATTCTGAGGTAAAAAAAAAAAAAAAAGTCATAGAATTTTTTTTCATAGAATTGGACTTTATATCTCACAATTGTGTGAAAAGATGTCAGAATTGCGAGATATAAACTCACAATTATGTGTTATAAAGTCAGAATTGCGTGATATAAAGTCGCAATTGCGAGAAAAAAAGTCAGAATTGTGACTTTATTTTACGCAATTCTGACTTTATATCTCGTAATTCTGAGCAACAAAGTCAGAATCGCGAGATGTAAACGCAATTGTGAGATAAAAAGTCGCAATTATCTTTTACATTTCTTTATTTTGTGGCGGAAACAAGCTTACATAGGAAAATGACCTGGACAAGTTTTGTTTAACACACACTCTCTATTTACTGTAGACGATGTAACATTTGAAGCTGATAAATAAATGATGGTTCCTCTGGTGAGTTGATTGGCATATTGACTGTAATAGTTGGTCCTTCATTGTGATCATGCTTATGAAATTACCCTGTTTTATATATAGAAGGTATTTCATATCCATTTCTCTGTAGACACACGGCTGTATAAGTCGAATGCAAACTGTAATGCCATTTGAGCTGCACAACACCTTCAAATCAAGGCCAGTCAACAGCTGTTATGATTAAAAATAACAGGGCTAGATTAGATCCGGACATGTAGTCTGTGCTCCAAAACCTAGAGAGCTGCCTACATAGACAGCATCCTAATCTTTGAAGGGAAATACACCCCAAAATTAAACCCCTGTCAGCATTTACTCAACCTCATGTTGATCCAAACCCAATAAGTATTTTGTGTAAATGAGGGATTTCCGTCCTTCCATTGAAAGTCCATTCACCCAAACCTTTCATAACGTTCATAAAGACCTCATATAAGGAATCCATATAAATCGAGTGGTTTAATCCACGTCTTCTAAAGAGACGTGATCATTTTATATAAACATGTTTTGTGTAAAATAGACCTTTTTTTATTATTATATCTGGCTAGATTTGTTCACTGAACTTGTTGCGGTGCATTATGGGATTGTCTTCTCTGCAAAGGATACACGTGTTGCTACCTTTGGTTTTGGTCGATGATGTCTTGGACGGCAGGACAATGCTTTTGCAGATTTTGCATCATGTGAGACCTTAAAATACTGCCTACATAGGCAGCTTACTATGCTTTGGAACAGAGCCATAGTTACTTTGAGCTATTTTGTTCACTTGCTCAGAGACTTTGGCCCTGTAAATGACTTGGAATTGCTGACTTAGGTGTTAGCTATGAGGTACACATGTGGGGGGTTACATTTACGAGAAACTGCTCAGTAGGGGACGAATGGGTTTGCGTTGGCCACACCGATCGTCTTTTGAAGCCAACAATGAGTCCAGAGCTTGAGTGAACGTGAGATCTCCTGTGTTTCCCAGACATTGAGGTTGATGTTAACAATCAGATGAACTGAGAAAGAACCTGATGACTGTGTGGTTTAGCATTCAGAGACAATAAAACATCTACTTTCTCCATGTGACTCAGGGCGCTCTCAAACAAATGCATCAGTGGTGATTAAGGTGATACAGAAACCAATCATTCACTTCCTGCTGGTGCAGATCCTCATCTAGTCATCGCTAATCTCGAGTCTTCTCTTTGTTTTGGCTTGTTGGTAACAGAAAACTCCCCTGCGAGTGAGCGGGATCTACGTGAAGTCAGTGGTGCCAGACTCCCCAGCAGCGCTCAGCCAGAGACTGCGAGTGGGCGACCGGATCCTCGCTGTGAACGGAGTCAGTCTGGTGGGCGTGGACTACCACAGGTGAGCACTTCACTTTTAAGAGACAGACAATGTTCATGGTATGAAGTTATCTTTGAAAATCAAACATGGAGATGAAAAACAAGGATTGTTGCTGCTTGCATTGCTAAATGCTAAACAATCCATAGTTGCAAAAGACTACCTGTTACTCATTAGATGAACACAAGTTTTAAGTTGACTTTAATATGAGCAAATCCATAGAGTTAACTTCAAGTTGAGTGTGATAGTTTGCCTTATTTATAAAAAAAAGTTAGCTCTACTTTTGTTTTTACAGTGCAACTTATCAAAACATTTGACATGCTGACCTACCGTCATCTTGTCTCCATTGATTAAAAAAACAAAACATTCCCATTGTTTTTGACTAAATTTTCACTGATTTTGAGACCAAATATATAGAATATTGTCAAAAAGCTGAAAAATATTGTATTGTTTTAGTAATATGGCCCAGTCATAGGGAGGGCTACTTGTTTTATTTTTTGCAATTGCCACTAGTGGTGCAAAAATTACATATTTTAATTATATTATAACTTCCATTATAAGAAACAAAGCATATTTTAGGACCGTTAAAATGTTTTGCATTTTGACATTGACAATTAAGTGCCAAAATTATTGATTTTATAATGTTTCTGATTGTTGTTGTGTTTAATTTGTTCTCATTTCACACTATTCTTACATTCTTACAGTAGTTTTTAATTCATTACCACTTGTATATAAATCAGCATTAAAGCCAGCACAACTAATTACTAGCATGTGTAAATACTCAAGTTCCCCATTTTCCCACAGTCTGTCTTTCTTTTACTTCCCAATTTAAACTATTATTTTTCATTATTATAATCATTATTGTTTGCATTATAGTACAAAAATTCTAAGTTATTATTTTCTTTAAGCTAAATTTTCTTTTTCTTTCTTTTTGAAGAGAAATAATGTCGTATGTATGTATGTATGTATGTACCCAGAGCTCCTGAAATTCTGAAATAAGAAACTTGAATATGTTCATAAGATTCACTTTATAAGATTTAACACAGGTGTTTGAGGTTTCACAGACGTTCTTGACTCTGAAACGGACAGAATAACCCTCCTCTGCTCTGTCTTTCCCTGTCAGTGGAAGAGAACTCATCCGGACGTCCAGCGATTCGCTGCGATTACTGGTGGCCAAAACCCAATCCAGGAGCTTCATCACCAGATGCTGAGAACCAGAACAGACTCGCCTGGACGCTCGACTCCATCATTGAGCTGATCTTTCCTCATTGATCCATTCAGACAAATCTGCAACTCTAATATTGTGCAGAAACCAAAGTAAAGGCGATTCAACTGGATTCATTCATGCTGTTATTTAAGTTGTTCTTGTTGTTGCTTCTGCTGGCAAACTCTTTGTCTCAAAAGGCCAGAATAATATGTTGAAATCTCCCATTCACAGTAGCGTTTATTTCACACTTTTCTTTCTATCTTTAATGTAATATAGTTTAGCACATGTTTTAAACCGTTGTTTACCAGTGTTTTATTTTCGTTCAGCATCTGTCCGTCTGTCATCTTCTGGTTTCGTGAGAAATAGTTGTGGTCCTGACAGGGTTATTTCAGTTTCCTTAAAGCTCAAACTGGAAACACACAATTACAGCTTCATTCTGTTCATAACATCCAAACACTGCTGTAAATATCAGCCAGAACTACATTAGTGTTAATATTTAACCAAAGTATCTCTATGAAAGTGCTGTTTTAAATGGTTCATGTTGCTGATGTTATGAAACCGTTTTCATATTGATGACATTTCATATTGATATTACTTGTGCGGTTCCTGATGTCTGTCATAAATGATGATATTCTCCCTCAGTGCCAGAGAAACAGTGTTATAGTGTCATCTGTGTTCATGATGGCATTAAAAAACAATCTGTTGTAATATTTGTGTTATTGTACAAGTGTAATAAATATTATTTTGATTTCTTCTTAAAGAAAAGAGGTAAACTGTGTTTTTCTGTCTAGTGAACGGGAAGTTGTGTGTCGCACAGTCATAACAGCTTTCTGGCTTTAGGGATTTTAAATAAATGTGCAAAAATATAATTTTGTCAATGTTTTGGAGAACACAAGCATATCAATGGCTTCAAAACTAACAGACATGGACTAAAAGCCAGAAAACTCTAGTTTGTCGTTCACAGGGTGTTGAACTGAGTCTCGTCCTGCTCTGCTGGGTCTGTTAGTCTGAAGAGGGTTTAGAAATGAAATCTAAATAAAGTAACAGCACACTTGTGTGTGAACGAGGAGTCCAGCTGCTGTGAGGTGTGTGTGTGTGTACGAGGAGTCCAGCTGCTGTGAGGTGTGTGTGTGTGTACGAGGAGTCCAGCTGCTGTGAGGTGGAGTAGAAGAACATGAGGAGCTCAAGTGTGTGTGCGTTAGAGATGCTGCTCACCGCAACACTTTAAAGACATTTATAGAGTATTTAATGACTGAGTTTCCACTGCGACACACACACACACACCATATACAGGAGCTCATGCTGAGACATTATGCTTGAACATGATCTTTACACACGTTCATCTCTTTAAAGAGATTTAACAAATGCTGCAAAGCTGCTGAGTCGAGTTAGTTTGATTATTCAGAGAACAGTAGAGCTAAACTCTCTCTGTCATCTTGTTTTCTCTCGCTCTCCTCTGAGTGTTCAGATCCTGCTGGTTTATTTACCCGTATTTTCCAGACTATAAGTCGCATCAGTCTAAAAAAATGCGTCATGAAGAGGAAAAAAATATATATAAGTCGCATTTATTTAGAAATTTATTTCACAAAATCCAAGACCAAGAACAGACATTTAATCTGGAAAGGCAAGTTATTCAACTACACAGTAGCACACAGAACAACAGGCTGAATAGGTGTCCGGTATGTTAACGCAACACATTAACAGTTCTTCAGCTACACAATAGCATAAAGAACATACACCTGGGAGGCTGAATAGGCTAAATTAACATAAGCCAGCGAGTCCAACAAGCAAGTTACCAGTAAACAAGTTCACCAAGCTCCCGCGACCTCATTCCACATCATTTTCTTCATCCTTGGTGTCGCTTCTGAACAACTCCGCCATAGAGCGCCTCTCGCGGCTGTAGACGGTAATGTTTTCTCTTGGTTCATCTCAGTCTGAATTAATTTTGATATATAAATCGCACCTGACTATAAGTCGCAGGACCAGCCAAACTATGAAAAAAAGTGCGACTTATAGTCCGGAAACACAGACATTGGCTTTTGTGGCTGTCACTCCATGTCTGGTCCAATATGAACATAAGAGTTACATCCACTTTTTAATAACTACTCTTAATATACAGCATGTGAACTCGTAGCACATTTTCTGTTTGGATTATTCAAATGATCAAATACATTTGCTAGAAGAGCCCACTGAACTGAATATACTAATGCACTGTGCTTGACTTGGACGATTGGCAAATTTTTAAATTAAATAAAAAAAATTTAACTCGAAACTGAATAATGCAAAATAATTAATTTCCGAGATGAAAACTGGACTCTGAATTAAATATGAATTATAATGAGGTCATGTGACAATATTCTACTTTTTGAAATGTTTATTGTCGAATAATGCCTACTGATTCACTTAATAAAATAGTATTATATTATATTATTACACATTCCTACTTGATTTGTTGGATTAAAGCGAATGGAGAGGAACTGCCTCACTCGAGCCTCAGTGACGGCAGGATAGTGGAGCTCATGTTGTGTTTCTCTAGTATTCGCTGCTGTGTGAATAATGTTTGTCTCCCTCTGCTGGATTGAGTGGATCAAACCTTCAGCCCGATCACACACTTGAGATTGAGGACTGGAAAAGACACCAGGAGTGACTTTACAGTTTATGATCATGGCAAATGCTTTCTTACCGATGATGAACAAAAGACAAACGCAAGACTGTTAAAGCAACAATCATTGCTGGAGAAACAGAGACTGAAACTGCAGAATCACAAGGAGAAGAGACTCATCATTTATAGTTCAACTACAGCAAATCTACCATTTTAGAAGATACTAACAACATTTACACCAATATCATTTAAAATATATAACTATTGGATGGATAATGAAAGTTATTTCTGCTATGAAAGCTTAATATAGGATGAACATTTATATTCACACTAAATACATCTAAAACATCTAGAAAACGTATTCATATTTATAACTAACATAAAGTGTAGTGATGACAGCAGAACATTTATTTGACATTTGGTATTTATTAAACATAAAAAAGTGTTAAGCGTGTTTAATGATTAGAGAAACAGAAAATAAAGAGATTGATGCAGTGTGTGTTTCCAGCTGAACATCCAGTCAGACGGAGTTTGATCATCATTGACTCTCCTGCGCGCGCACACACACACACACACACACACACACACACACACACACACACACACACACACACACAGATGAAACCAAACCAGAGCAAACAGAGACTGATCCAGAGTCAGAACACACTCATGAGCTGTTCGTTTAAGAAAGTCTTCCTGCTATTGGAAATAACAAATCACATCTGTTAACCTGAACAATCACTTCTGTACAGAAACTATTATACATATTATAGTTAGTTTTATATGTGATTCAGTGAAAGAGAAAGAAGCATTGTCGTCTTTTTTCTCAGTGTCGTCACCGGAGTAGATGAAGTATGTTATGAATGATGTTTAAAGAAATGCATTTAATAAAATAAGACATCTGATCTCTCATTAAGAGCATTTCTCATTTATTTCAGAGAAAAGAGAAACACTAAATATAAAATACACTTGAGACACTGATTAATATACAATTTATTATAAAGTTTCAAACGGAAATACATGATGACTGCTATATAGATTTGAACTTAGTTTTAATAATTTTTTAGAATGTTTTAACAAAATACTAGACAAATCAAGTTTGTAACGTATTAATATATATTTTGTCAAATTTAAATTCTTCAAAGGAATGAATGTGCAGCAAGAGTCAAATCAGATTTAATACAGTCTAGAGTTCAGTCATAAACACGTGTTTCTCTAGCAGTGCTTCTGAATGCCTGAGACCCGCAGTGACGGATTAATTGACAGCTGCTGTCAGACTCTAAAATGGAGAGTGGCTCACAGGGTCGCAAGACGACGTAAAGTACAACTGCTTCTGCATCTGATGAGTTTTATCGAGTTGATGTCAATAGCGCGCATATTCATATTTTTCTGCTGTGTGGAAAAAAATCCAGCAAAATGCGCCGGCGCGTTTGTCGACCCAAGATTAACTTTAGCCTAACCATAAATTGTGATTATGTATATGATCACTCACATCAAGACGCCGCTGCGGTGGTGGAGTCCATGCAGGAGGAGTAGCGTTTGGCACTGCGTCGCTTTTCAGCGCGAGCTGTGTGGAGAAGCCCATTTCCACCTCAGGTTGCACACTTGAGCTCCACTGGCGCCTAATTTCCAAGTCTTCTGGAAAGCTATGCAGTCCAGCAGTGCTGTTGCAACCAGCAACACTACACCTACGTACCCTCCTGACCACTGTACTATACAGATAAATCTATGCTAACTTGAAGCTATCCTAACTCATGCAATACTATGCGTGGTGAGCTCGTACCAAGGGAGGGCGTGGTGAACTGGAACCTGCCTATGTCACGCAGCACCGCAAGCATCCAATAGGAAAATTCAACTGCAGTAGCCACCATTCAACCTGAAGAGGGCAGCACAGACGTTTTTACACCATATATTGTAGAATTAAAACACTTTATACCCAAATGTCAAAAAAGTTACTCGAATCACTGAACAGCACTAATAAAGCCCCATTCTTACAGATCATTAACTAAAAAAAGTTGGTTTAGGGTTTAGTTACCCTTTAAAGAAACAGCAAAAACCCAGAAAACATCCTGCTGATATTCTTAATATGATCAACAAGATCTTCAAACCAACATCAACAAACATTCAGACACAACACACACACACACACACACACACACACACACACCCACAACAGGACAGTGAGTTTATACACTGATCACAGAAAACACACACAAGAAAAGAAACAACAAGAACAGCAACACTGTTTTTTAATGCGTGTTACACCGTGTCCTAACTACACGCGACCCGACGCCGCGACACGCGATAAAAGGTATCTTTTCCATGTTAATCAGAGTTTTTGTCCTAACCAGGCGCGACGGCGACACGCGACGTTTCTAATTTAGAAACGGTTTCTATTTTTCTGCGACGTCGCGCTGGAACAACAAACACAATGTGCGGCAATGATAATCTCAGGTACTGTTTATGTGCTTTATTTAATGTTAAAAGCGTGAAATGTGACTTTGAATATCATTTAGTGCTCCAGCTTTGTAGCTGTAAAAGCAACAATGGACATATTTCACCTCAGATCTTGAAATTAAACAAATGGAAACATGAACGTTAAAACTGTGAACAAACAAGTGTATTATTTGACAAAGATTGTTTTAGTAACTCAGTAGCCTATGCATTTTTAAATGGTGTAACATTTGTGAATTAGATTGTGTAGCTACTTATCCATTTTCTTGCGAGTGCCGTCAAGTTTACTCTCTAGTGTTGTGCACTTGCCGCGAGACTCCGCCCACACGCTGTTCTGATTGGTTGTGATTTTTGATTGACGTTGTGGCGTCTCACAGTCGCGTCGCGTCTAGTGTGGACAGACACACTGCCTGTCGCTGGAATTTTATCGCGTCGCGTGTAGTTAGGACACGGTGTAAGTCTGTGTTTGTGTGCCAGTGTGTGTTGTGTGTTTCAGTCAGTGTGTGTTAGTCAGTTGTGTGTGTGTTTAATGTGACACAGAGACACTGAAGAGTTATTAAAAAGTCTAAATCCAGCATAGAGGGGTTCGGTGAATGTGTGTGTGAATGTGTGTAAGTGTGTGAGTGTGTGTGTGTCAGAGACACTGTAGAAGGACAGAGTGCCGGCCGACACGTCCACACACACTCCTACTCTCTTACAGGATCCTGAACCAGCAGAAACAGCAGTGGAGTTATTATTGTGACGGACAGTGAATCTGTGATCAGAGCATTCAAGACTCCAGGACTTCTGATTATCTCCAAACCCACAGTCACTCCATCCTTTTCTCTGGATTCCTTTATATGACACTGATATTCCAGGATAAGCTCCACTCCATTCAGCCTCCCAGTAACAGCGTCCAGTCAGACTCTCTCCACACAGAACCTGAGGACGCTCTTCAAATCTCTCTGGATGATCAGGATACGACTGACTCTCTAACACACGCGTCACCTTTCTGTTCTCCTCAGACAGAACGAGATGAGAGTTTGCTGTGTTTGGATCCAGTGTGAGATCAACGGCATCTGAACACAAGAACACACATTACAACAGCAACATTTACAACTAGATCAAAAAGTTCAAGACAAACTTTGATGTTGTTGACATATGAAAGACTGGCCAGAAAGTTTTGAAGGAAATGATAGATAGATAGATAGATAGATAGATAGTTAGAACTATCATCAGCATATAGATGAAAGGATACTCCGTATTTATTAAAAATGGAAGCCAGAGAGGTAGCATATACAGGGTAAACAATACCGGCCTGAGGATTGATCCCTGTGGGACTCCACAGTTTAGAGGTACACTAGAGCAGGGGTTCCCAAACTTTTCCATGTCAAGGCCCCCCAAATACCACTAGGTTCTGGCCAAGGCCCCCCGTATTGAACCCATCGACAATACTACGGCACGGCACATGCAGAAATAAATAAATAAAACATCTAGGTGAACATCAGATTATGTGATGGTGTTTGATACCAGCCAATCAGAAAGATGAGATGCACCGATTACAATTTTCAAGGCAGATTACGATTTTTCATTGAGTTTGACCTGCCGATACAGATTTAAGCCGATTCTGATTTCATTTTTTCTAACCACTTTACAGCACACACAAATATGTATTATATATATATATATATATATATATATATACCCAGCCAGCACAGCCATGTGGGGCCCAAATGGGTTTGACCTGGGTTATCTAACTGGGACCCAGCCAGTTTTGCACCCAGTTTCCATGTAGGCCCCACATGGATTTGCCCAGATGAAATGAACACTGCTTAGTGTGCACACTAAAGGCTGTTTAATGTAACACTTAATCAGTGTTGGAGGTAATGAGATAATTAAGTGATTGAATAATGATTGTGCATTATTGATGAACACCTGCTGTTAACAAGCATAATCACTGAAGGAAAGAGAAACACAAGAACTACTTCCAGCCACTGCCTTGGATGAAATCAACTGAAGATAAAATACATTACATCTCTCAAGATCGGATTAAACAACTCCACAAACAGCATTACCAGCTTCACTTATTACTAACCAGACTGACTTTATTTCTGTCAGACATCTACAGAAGTTCGTATTAAGAATTAAGAAGAGGCTTAGATGTTGATTACTTATTTAAAAGTAATAGTTTGATTTGATGTTACCATTGTGGCGATCAGTGTGTGCTTTAGTCAGGCTCTTGACTTTTTAACATTAGTTTTTCTCTGGCAGTTGTGTCTGTTTGTTATGGCGAGAACAGCAAGAGAAAATATAATCAGATGCTGTAAGCTGATTGATGATAAGAATATAATCATCATATATTGGCTTAACTCATTGATATTATGTTGGAGGTTTATACGGGTAGTATGTTATTAGTTCTGTTTTATTGTTGTGATTCTACAGCAAGAGAATAATAGAATTTAATCAGAACATCAAACAATTTTTAACACACCATTTACATATTTTGGGCTCCTGTGAGTTTTACTCGCACACAGACATCAAGAATCAGCATATGAATCTCAACAATGGTGACATGCTTCAATGGTGCAATGCATTCTGGGAGCCATGGATAAGTTTCGTATGATGCACTCAGAATGCATTGCACCATTGAAGCATGTCACCATTGTTGAGATTCATATGCTGATTCTTGATGTCTGTGTGTGAGTAAAACTCACAGGAGCCCAAAATATGTAAATGGTGTGATAAAAATTGTTTGATGTTCTGATCAAATTCTATCATTCTCTTGCTGTAGAATTAAAATAAATAATAAAACAGAATTAATAACATACTACCCGTATAAACCTCCCACATAATATCAATGAGTTAAGCCAATATATGATGATTATATTCTTATCATCAATCAGCTTACAGCATCTGATTATATTTTCTCTTGCTGTTCTCGCCATAACAAACAGACACAGCTGCCAGAGAAAAACTAATGTTAAAAAGTCAAGAGCCTGACTAAAGCACACACTGATCGCCACAATGGTAACATCAAATCAAACTATTACTTTTAAATAAGTAATCAACATCTAAGCCTCTTCTTAATTCTTAATACAAACTTCTGTAGATGTCTGACAGAAATAAAGTCAGTCTGGTTACTAATAAGTGAAGCTGGTAATGCTGTTTGTGGAGTTGTTTAATCAGATCTTGAGAGATTTAATGTATTTTATCTTCAGTTGATTTCATCCAAGGTTGTGGCTGGAAGTAGTTCTTGTGTTTCTCTTTCCTTCAGTGATTATGCTTGTTAACAGCAGGTGTTCTTCACTAATACAAAATCATTATTCAATCACTTAATTATCTCATTACCTCCAACACTGATTAAGTGTTACATTAAACAGCCTTTAGTGTGCACACTAAGCAGTGTTCATTTCATCTGGGCAAATCCATGTGGGGCCTACATGGAAACTGGGTGCAAAACTGGCTGGGTCCCAGTTAGATAGCCCAGGTCAAACCCATTTGGGCCCCACATGGCTCTGCTGGCTGGGTATATATATACATATACATATAATTATAATAAAACACCACTTTTACCCAAACTGGTTAATAAAAACAAGTTTAAATGGATACATTCTCTATAAAAAATTTTGTCTTCATTTTCTTTTCTGACATAGCCTACTCCTTGTTAAAACACACTATACATGTAAATTATGTGAATTTTTTTTGAGTGAAATCATATTTATTTTGTCCATCAAAAGTGTGCTTTCACTTTAACTGAGCGTGAGCAGCGCTACAAAAATAGACTCGGCGTCGAAACCCTCCGTTTCACTGCTGCTCATGCGACGCTCCTGCTTGATGCTCACGCGCTGCTCCAGCTCGCGGTGTGAATGCACTCACTGAACATGCACGGCGAAAAAAATTCGGCTGCTCACGCGCCGCTCGCGATCTGAAACGTCCATAATTCACAAGGTTTCCTACATGTGCGTTCTGTGTGCATGTGTGATGTTGATGTTGCGCGATGTTATTCATGCGGCGCCCGAGTGCATTTGAATCGGCATATGTCAGACTGAAAATCACTTGAAAATCGGCCAATTCTTGTCACTAGCCGATCAATCAGATATCAGATAGGCTATGCAACAAATTATTATAATGTTTTTTCATAACAATACTCATATTAGCAAATATTTATTTTTTAACTTTTTTTAACTTTTTTTTTTCAACTTGCTGCGGCCCCCCTGGCGCCCCCTGGCGGCCCCCACTTTGAAAACCCCTGCACTAGAGGATGACTGATGACCAATACAAACACTAAAACATTTGTTGGTCAGATAAGAACGGAACCACTGTAAGACTACGCCTCGAAAGCCCACAGATATCTCCAGACGTCTCAACAGGACCTCATAGTCGACTAAATCAAATGCAGCACTCAAATCTAATAAAACTAAAGCCATTGATTTCCCAGAATCAGTTTCTGTGAAAATATTGCTTGAAACTCTTAAAGATTCAGATTCAGTACTGTGTAAAGCTTTAAAAACAGATTGAAACGTTTCGTGGAGAGAATTTACATGTATGATTGTAATTGAGTCAGTGCAACTCTCTCAAGGATCTTCGAAATAAAAGGTAAATTAGAAATAGGACGGAAGTTAGAGAGAGAGGAAGGATCCAAATGAGTTTTTTAAAGATATGGCGTCACCACAGCAACTTTAAGACTGTTAGGGAAGGAACCAGTAGACAGGCCAGGACCAACTGTGTCCATAATTTGTCTCAGGAAAAAAGGTGGAATAATATCCTGAGGACAGATACAGTAGGTTTTAAGTGACCAACAATTTCATTACATGAGTCCAGATCAATCGGCTCAAACTCAGACCAGATGGAAGAACATAATGGAACATCATGAATAGTATATACAGAGTTAGACAACTGAGATCTTAAAGTTGTGATCTTATCAGAAGGCAAGGCAAGGCAAGGCAAGGCAAGGCAAGTTTATTTATATAGCACATTTCATACACAGTGGCAATTCAAAGTGCTTTACATAGAAGAAATTAGAATAATAAAAAGAAATAAGAATAATTAAAACAGTTTAGAAAAATAAAAATAAAATACAGTACAGTACAAACAGTCGGACGAACATTGGCACAGTGCTCATTCATTAAATGCATAGCTAAACAGATGTGTTTTGAGTCTGGATTTGAAAGTGACTACTGTAGGAGCACATCTGATCTCCTCTGGAAGCTGGTTCCAGCTGCGGCTGGCATAATAGCTAAAAGCGGACTCGCCATGCTTAGAGTGAACCCTTGGTATTTCTAGCTGATATGATCCTAGTGATCTGAGTGATCTGTTGGGTTTATATTCAGTGAGCATATCTGCAGTGTATTGAGGTCCTAGGCCATTGAATGATTTATATACCAGTAATAATACTTTAAAATCAATCCTAAATTTAACTGGGAGCCAGAGTAAAGACCTGAGGACTGGTGTGATATGTTCATATTTTCTGGTTCTGCTCAGAATCCTGGCGGCAGCGTTCTGTATGAGCTGCAACTGTCTTATGGTCTTTTTGGGAAGGCCAGTGAGGAGTCCATTACAATAATCCACCCTGCTGGTGATGAAAGCATGCACAAGTTTCTCTAAGTCTTGTCTGGAAACAAAGTATCTAATTCTTGCAATATTTTTCAGATGATAGTATGCTGATTTAGTTATTGCTTTGACATGACTACTGAAACTAAGGTCTGACTCTAGTGTCACACCAATATTCCTGACTTGATGTTTAGTTGTTAGACCCCTAGAGTGAAGGTATGCGTTCACCTTGAGAACTTCATCTTTGTTTCCAAATGCAATGACTTCAGTTTTGTCTTTGTTTAACTGAAGAAAGTTTTGACACATCCAACTGTTGACTTCGTCAATGCATTGGCACAGGGAGTCAATGGGGCTGTAATCGTTAGGCGATAGGGCTAAGTAGAGCTGTGTGTCGTCTGCATAGCTGTGGTAAGCAATTTGTTTCTTTCTCATTATTTGGCTCATTGGGAGCATATACAGGTTGAACAGGAGTGGCGCAAGAATTGAGCCTTGAGGGACTCCGCATGTCATGGATGTCCACTCAGACTTATGATCTCCTATACTCACATAATAACCTCTCCCATCTAAGTATGACCTGAACCATTTTAGGACTATCCCAGAAAGCCCCACCCAGTTTTCCAGCCTGTCAAGAAGTATGTTATGATCGACAGTGTCAAATGCAGCACTGAGGTCGATTAGTACCAGCACTGATAATTTGCCTGAATCAGTATTTAAGCGAATATCGTTTATTATCTTTATGAGCGCAGTCTCTGTGCTGTGGTGCGGTCGGAAACCAGATTGAAAATTGTCAAAGTATCCATTCAAGCATAAGAATTTGTTCAGCTGGGTGAAGACAACTTTTTCAATGATCTTGCCTATGAAAGGAAGATTTGAGATCGGCCTATAGTTGCTTAATATGGTCTTATCCAGATTGTTCTTTTTCAGGAGGGGCTTGACAACTGCAGTTTTCAGGGAGTTTGGAAAACTCCCAGAGAGAAGTGAGGCATTTACCACTTCTAGAAGATCTGCTTCTAAACTGTTTAACACACTTTTGAAAAATGATGTGGGAAGTGTGTCAAGAGCACAGGTTGATGTTTTAAGGTGCTGTACAGTTTCTTCCAAAATTTTGCCATCAATTTCTTTGAAGTCAGACATAGTAACAACTTTCTCAGGTGGTTTGATGATCTGTCTGACCCCAGGGCAACTCAAGGATGTGCTGATCACCTTTCTGATATTATTGATTTTCTCAGAGAAGAAAGAGGCAAACTCACTGCACTTGTTGTCTGAGAGCATTTCACTGGGAATCTGTTTTGGGGGGTTTGTCAGTCTCTCTACAGTAGCAAAAAGAGTGCGTGTGTTGTTTAAATTACTGTTTATAATATTTGAGAAGAAAGTCTGTCTAGCTTTGCCTAGTTCCATATTAAAAGCATGAAGGCTGTCTTTGTAGATGTTATAATGGACTACAAGTTTTGTCTCCCGCCACATGCGCTCTGCTTTTCTGCATTGTCTTTTCATATTTTGCACTGCTGTTGAGTTTCTCCAAGGTGCTTTTTGTCTGCCACTCTTCTTCCTGACTTTCACATGAGCAATATCATCAATTACACTTTTAACTTTTGAGTTAAAAGAATTAAGGAGAAAATCAACAGAGTCTGCAGATATGCTTGGTGTTAAGGATATAGCCTTCATAAACAGTACACAAGTGTTCTCATTTAAGCATCTCTTCTTGACAGACACAGATCTAGCTTCAGTGGCAGGAGAGATCAATATATCAAAGAAAATACAGAAATGATCAGACAGTGCTACATCCTTAATAACAATCGATGAAATGTTTAGACCCTTACTGATGAGTAAATCTAGAGTGTGTCCACGATTGTGTGTGGGTCCATGTACATGCTGAGTCAGATCAAAAGTTTTTAAAACAGTATTGATTTCTTTTGCCATATTGGTTTCTGCATTATCTATATGGATGTTTAAATCTCCAGCAATGGCAAAACAGTCAAACTCTGATGTAATTGTTAATAACAGTTCTGTAAAGTCCTCAGCAAAGGCTGGAGAGTATTTTGGAGGCCTGTAAATAATGATAAGTAAAATGCGTGGAGCACCTTTTAACACAATACCCAGATATTCGAAAGACAAGTAATTCCCAAATGATATTTGCTTACATTGATAGATATCTTTAAAAAGAGCAGCTAAACCCCCACCTCTCTTGACAGCTCTGCAGACACTCATAAAAGTAAAGTTCGGGGGGGCTGCTTCATTGAGGATTGTTGCACTGCAGCTGTCTTCTAGCCAGGTTTCATTTAAAAGCATAAAATCCAGATTGTTTGTGGTTATTAAGTCGTTGACTAGAAGTGATTTATTTTTAAGTGAGCGAATGTTTAAAAGTGCTAACTTAACAGACTTACTTTTCCCCACAGCAATATTAGTTTGACGTGTAATAGGCACCAGATTAGTTAGGTTTGCTGTACGGCTATTGAAGGCCTTAGACTTTCTATCTTGTAATAGAACAGCAAAAGAGGAAGATACAGGCACACTGGGTTCCCGTTTGTTCTGTAAACATTTGAGAAAGTTACGGTTATCAAAACGGGGACCCGACACATAACACTGAGAGCTGGTATCAGTTGTTTTTGGTTCACCTCGAGCAGATGGAGGAGGGTGTGGGCCCTGGCGTTGTGGCAGAGGCCGAAGAGCTCTCACAGGAGGGGTAGGGAGAGCTGGGCCCGCAGGCTTTGCTGCAGGCTTCGAAGCGGGTGGTTGAGGTGCTTGTCTTTTTTTGGTTGGTATCTGAGGGCTTGCAGCAAAAGAGTGGGATAGTCTGGTTCCAGCATACACCAGTTCTTCCATTTTCTGTGAGAAGCACAGGAGTGGAGTTGCTGGAGAGAGGGAGAGAGTGTCTGGTGAAAGTGGCTGTTGCTCCGGTGTTATCGGAGGTTGTGATATGCTGTCCTGGCTTCCCTGGCTGTTTTCCAGGAAGTCGTCCTTGGGTGCTGAATCTTCAAGCAATTCTGATATGTCACAGTCTGTCTGTGGTGAGCTCTGTGGGCAGGGCTCAGCTGATATTGAGTCCGTGAGCAGAGGTTGTTGTGGCGGAGTGGTGTTATCATGTCCATTTTGCTGCTGAAGTGTCCCGTCGTCATTCATACTGTGTCCAGGTGTGTGTGTGCCGTTCAGATTGAGTGGATTGGCACACACTGCAGAAGGATGATTGAGGGAGAAGTAGATATTGTCCTTTAACACTCTTGAACCAAGTTTGTTTGGGTGATGGCCATCCCGATGAAACAGTTGTCTCTGACTCCAGAAAAGATTGAAATTGTCAATGAAGTTAACTTCTTTTATATTGCAGGTTTTTTGCAGCCACGTATTAAGCCCAAGCAACCGTGAAAACCTGTTTGTTCCTCTTGCTGGGAGAGGTCCACTGATGAATGTTTGAACTTTCAGTCTTTTAAGTGTTTCAAAAAGTTCATTGAAATCCTTCTTAAGGAGTTCTGACTGCTCTTTATGAATATCATTCTTCCCCACATGAATGATGAGTCGATTTGCAGTCTTATGTTTCATCAGAATGTTCTGAAGTTCCCTTTTTACATCAGATGTTGTTGCTTGTGGAAGGCAGCACGTAGTTGTATCTCTGCTGCTAATGTTTCTGATTATGGAGTCCCCCACTATCAGAGTCCTGGGCTCGGCTGTGCTCTGTGTCGCTGAGTGCCGCTGTCTGCTCGACCTTGAGCGCCAGTTAGCATCAGTGTTAGCCACTGGCCCATTCAGTCTGTGTTCGATCACATTCATCACGTTTGGGGATTCCTCATTTACATTCATTAGCACTTCAAATCTGTTCTCAAGATGTATAGGCGGTGGTAGGAGACCAGTGTTTGCAATCCTTGTCAGAGCTGTATCTGGGGTAGAGGATGCTACTGCGGCAATATGTGATGCTCATGACAATCTGATGTCTCGAGTGCCTTTGGGTCTCGCTCCCTGTTTGTGCCATCGATTTGTAAGTCGATCGGCTTGTTTCTCTACCTGTCGAGGAGCACTAGTTTCATGGGACTCACCGGCTGTATGCTGAGGGTGTCCATGACGAAGCTCTGTTGTGTGCTCCGTCTGGTTTGGTTGTCCCGTAAGTAACTTTGTTTCAAGAACTGCAATCCTTTGTAAAAGTCTGTGGCAGTTGGTGCAGCAAGTAGATTCCAGAAGAGGCATTTTCTCTTATCCTTGAGGCAGTTGTGTTTTCCTTTCCCGGAATGTAAGCTGGTCGGGTAAAAGAATTCTCAGTTTTTGTAGTAATCCAAACTTTGTCGTCTGAGCACTGTGCTGATTTGCTGAAGTTAAAATTAGGTGATAAAAGGAAATAAAATAAAGGAAATAAAATTTTAAAAAATAGGAGATAAAATCTAAAAGCGATAGAGCAAAGCGCGGAGCAGTAAGCAAGAGCGTCCGAACAGTAGCTGAGCAGGAAGTGTGCGAGTGTGTGTGTAGGATAAGAAAAAACTTCCCAAAGTTATCACAGAGAGCAGTAGAGGGCTCAAAAATAGAATGCACAGAAGGATTTAAAACAGAGTTAATAGTAGAAAAGAGAACTTGAGGTTAATGACAATTTTTTGTTATGAGTTCAGAAAAATATTTGCATTTTGCAGCTTTCTGAAACACCTTGTAAGATCAGCAAACGGTCCTTTTTCCATTGGCGCTCTGCCTGTCTACATACCCGTCTAAGGGTACGTGTAGTGTCAGTGTGCCAGGGCACTGGTGCAGGCTTGTGATTTTTGTACTTCAAGGGCACAATAGAATTCATAATATCTGCGCAGGTGGAATTAAAAAGATTAAGGTGTGCATCAGCGTCCAGGTAATGCATTGTCGTCAGACTCCAAACAGTTACGTACATCATGGTAGGCTGCAGAAAATTCTTCACTAGAACGTTGAGTAAGACAGCGAGTTAAACGTGCCAGCGATGGATTTCTGAGTATACGTCCAGTGAGAGGGACAGTAAAGAGTACAGGCCTGTGGTCAGAGAAAGATGCGCTGCTGATTTCTATGGTCGAAATAGAGAAACCATGGGTTAAAATCAGATCAAAGGTGTGGCCATGGATATGTGTTGGACCAGAAACCCACTGAGTAAAGTCAAAAGACTCAATCAGATTTAGAAATAAATATGGTTTGGAAGCACAGCAAACATGAATGTTGAAATCACCCAGCAGTAATATTTTGTCATGCCTGGTGACTTAATCACCCATTAGTGCAGCAAATTCACTTAAAAAGTCCCCGTTTTGCTTAGGAGGACGATATATTAGAGCTATAGTAATGGGGTTAACTAAGACTAGTTGTAAGAGTTGCACTTCAAAATTGTGGTATGAGCCAGTAGGTAGACGTCGACAGTGGAGAGTGTCTTTAAAAACAGTGACAAGACCCCCACCGCGGCCAGACAAACGCGGGGAGTTTAAAAAGTGACAGCCGCGAGGCACCATTTCCGAAAACTGAAATAAGTCGCCAGGCTTTGTCCAAGTCTCAGTGACACACAGAAAATCCAGCGCTTGAGAGGTAAAAAAAGTCTTGAAAAAAGAGAGGTAAAATTAAAGTTTTGTTTACCATAGACCGGGCATTAATGAGAGCGAACTTCAACCGCAATGAAACAGTCGCTGGCTGTGTTTCTCGGCACAGCGGACGAAGGTTGTAAAGATTCGCTCCACCACTGCGAGGATGATTGAAAATCCGAGCAGGTGCAGAGAGGAATATGGGGAGAATAGGGCGCAGCCATCGATAAGGGCCATACAGGGAACGCTGGCCAGCTGTGAATTGGTGAGCAGAATCAGATCCCCATCGAAGAGAAGCGTGTTGCGGATCATAAGTCCGTAGCAGGGCTGATCTGAGTCGTACAGCGATACCACCGCGCTTGCCGCGCCTTCTCCGGCGTCTCCGGCGAGGTAGATCCACTTGGAACCGGCACAGGTATGCAGGGGGGAGAGATGGACAAGGTGGAAGGCCGAAGCGCGGTCCACAAACATCGCACCTTACGTTAGGCAAAGCAGTGACCGTACTACGAATGTTTAAAAGTAATAAACGGTCATAGACCAATATAGCGTTACAATATAAAACTAAATGAGACATATATAAAAACATAGCAAGTGCAAGAGATAACAACAGGGAGGACCGCAGGCGGCATGCCACAGACATCTTCTTCAAGTCTAAGCATTAAGTCTGCATTATGTTCTGGTGCTGAAATAGGGCTTATTCGTGATGTTATATGGTTGCTAAGGAGCTCTAAATGGTTGCTAGGATGTGGCTAGACAGTTAGCAGGGTTAAACTAATAAACTGGTAGAATTATATTATAGATATAGTGGGGAGAAACAAGTATTTGATACACTGCCAATTTTGCAGGTTTTCCTACTTACAAAGCATGTAGAGGTCTGTAATTTTTATCATAGTTACTCAACTTTGAGTGATGGAATCTAAAACAAAAATCCAGAAAATCACATTGTATGGTTTAAAAAAAAATAATTTGCATTTTATTGCATGATAATATTGCAAGACATAAGTATTTGATCACCTACCAACCAGTAAGAATTCCAGCTCTCACAGACCTGTTAGTTTTTTTTAAGAAGCCCTCCTGTTCTCCACTCATTACCTGTATTAACTGCATATGTTTGAATTCGTTACCTGTATAAAAGACCTGTCCACACACTCAATCAAACAGACTCCAATCTCTCCACAATGGCCAAGACCAGAGAGCTTTGTAAGGACATCAGGGATAAAATTGTAGACCTGCACAAGGATAGGATGGGCTACAGGACAATAGGCAAGCAGCTTGGTGAGAAGGCAACAACTGTTGGCGCAATTATTAGAAAATGGAAGAAGTTCAAGATGATGGTCAATCTCCCTCGGGTCTGGGGCACCATGCAAGATCTCACCTCGTGGGGCATCAATGATCATGAGGAAGGTGAGGGATCAGCCCAGAACTACACGGCAGGACCTGGTCAATGACCTGAAGAGAGCTGGCACCACAGTCTCAAAGAAAACCATTAGTAACACACTACGCCGTCATGGATTAAAATCCTGCAGCGGATGCAAGGTCCCCCTGCTCAAGCCAGCGCATGTCCAGGCTCGTCTGAAGTTTGCCAATGACCATCTGGATGATCCAGAGGAGGAATGGGAGAAGGTCATGTGGTCTGATGAGACAAAAATAGAGCTTTTTGGTCTAAACTCCACTCGCCATGTTTGAAGGAAGAAGAAGGATGAGTACAACCCCAAGAACACCATCCCAACCGTGAAGCATGGAGGTGGAAACATCATTCTTTGGGGATGCTTTTCTGCAAAGGGGACAGGACGACTGCACCGTATTGAGGGGAGGATGGATGGGGCCATGTATCGCGTGATCTTGGCCAACAACCTCCTTCCCTCAGTAAGAGCATTGAAGATGGGTCATGGCTGGGTCTTCCAGCATGACAACGACCCAAAACACACAGCCAGGGCAACTAAGGAGTGGCACCGTAAGAAGCATCTCAAGGTCCTGGTGTGGCCTAGCCAGTCTCCAGACCTGAACCCAATAGAAAATCTTTGGAGGGAGCTGAAAGTCTGTATTGCCCAGCGACAGCCCCAAAACCTGAAGGATCTTGAGAAGGTCTGTATGGAGGAGTGGGCCAAAATCCCTGCTGCAGTGTGTGCAAACCTGGTCAAGAACTACAGGAAACGTATGATCTCTGTAATTGCAAACAAAGGTTTCTGTACAAAATATTAAGTTCTGATTTTCTGATGTATCAAATACTTATGTCTTGCAATAAAATGCAAATTAATTACTTAAAAATCATACAATGTGATTTTCTGGATTTTTGTTTTAGATTTCGTCACTCACAGTTGAAGAGTACCTATGATAAAAATTACAGACTTCCACATGCTTTGTAAGTGGGAAAACCTGCAAAATCGGCAGTCAAATCAAATACTTGTTCTCCCAACTGTATATTATATTATAGTATATATAAATAGTATATATTATTATAGAATATATACTATTAGAATAAACTAATAGACTGGATGTCTGTCCACATCAAAAGAGCCAAATCCACTCGTCTCTATGATGTTCTGATTCATACATGCACTGTAAACAAATAATCTTTCAAAAACTGTCAATGACTGACAAAAAACGTGAAATTACAGTAAAATATCCATAAAGTGAATAAAACTTTTCTAAAGTGCACAAGTTTTCATTAAAAGTTTTACAGAAAAACACTTATTTTACAGGAATTTCCTGAATTATTAATAACAAACACATTCACTGTAAAATAAAACACACACATGCATGAATGAATGCAAGTATAATTTAGTGCCTGTGAAATAAAGCATCATGCAGAATATCTAGGGTTGCAAAGGGGCGGAAAAATTCCGATAAATTTCCAGAAAGTTTCCGGTAAATTTCCATGGGAAGTTAAGCTGGGGAATTTTGGAAATTTTGAAAAAATGTACCCATTTAAACTTGTTTTTATTATTCAGTTTGGGTAAAAGTACTACATGGTGTTTTATAAAAAATAAAAAAAAATGAGTAAACTAGTCAGAGTATACACTACAGTATAAGCTTTCTTTTAGTTTAATTTACTTTTAATTTCCCACACCAGGAGTAATTTATATAGTTACATTTTATAGCGATTATCTGTTCAAAAAAAATTTCTATGTTCTATGCAAAATGTTCTATTAAAGACAAGATAGAAAATAAATATTTGTGGTGCTGTAAAGTGGTTAGAAAAAATTAAATCGGAATCGGTTAAAATCGGTATCGGCAGGTCAAACTCAATGAAAAATCGGAATCAGCCAAGAAAATTGTAATCGGTGCATCTCTAGTAGCTAGCATCTGCCTTATGTGGTAAATAAAGTTATGCTAGCTTATTTAGCATCTAACTTATCAGCTTGCTATCTACTAGATGAATACATTTGTATGTGATATTTGCAATTTAAACATTTAATAAATATATTTCCCCATAATATCATCAAAACTTACTTCACTTTGTTTAGTCCACATGCTCAAATGTGTGCCTTCAATAGTCTTATGCTTTGGGTTTCTGTACATGTGATGGAGGCATGCACAGTGCCAGTAGGGGGTGTGGTCTCAATAGCCATGCAGTAAGCAGTGTGCTATGTGCATGTGATTGAGGAATGGCATGGATATTCAAGTGTATTTGAATGGCATCTGTTTGTTTTAGTCAAGATTATGCTAAAATATACTTTCCTCAACTATATTTAAGTTCCCTATGAAGAGCCAACCTTCAACTTTGAAAATTCCCAGTTTATTCCCGTTTATTCCCATAAATTCCTGTTAATTCCCTTAAATTCCCATTAATTCCCATGGAAAGTTTCCATCTTTGAAAATTCCCAGAATTTTGCAACCCTAAGAATATCATCAGTGTTTCTCTCCTGAACTGAAGCTCAGGCTCGACTCTTCAACACAATGATGACAAACACAACACACACACATACAGAAACACTTTAAACCCCATCAGAACATTAAACACTCTGAACAGAACAAGAATAAAAAAATAACTATAAACAAGTCAAAACAAAATAATTTAAAAGCGAAAGTGAAAGTAAGCACCGTTGGGCTCACGTATCTCTCTCAATAGATGCAAAATGTTTCAACATTCGGGATGTATTTGGATGGTAAACTATTCTTTATTATAGGCTTTGTACTTCACTCACGTCCCAATATCGACGGGAAAAAAATCATCCTCTTCACTTGCACAAAAATGTGCTTGGAAACATCATAGTGGAGCTGTGCTTACGCTGAATGGTACAAATTGTATTACTGACTATTTAAACAGAGCAGTGTAATTTTTATATGTTAGGTTGACTATTTTATTATTATATTTTATTACGGCTATAATGAACAGGCTGCGATGTCAAGATTGCAATGCTGGAATATGTTGTGAGGCGCGGGCACGATCGAACAGTGGAAACATAAAAACATACTACGTCATGTTCATACAAGACATCATTCAAACTGCAAAGTGTTGCAAGACGTTGGAGGATATTTTTCAAATAATTTATTTAATATGTTTTGTGACAGTTTGTTTTAAGAAGTTTCAAAGAGTTAGTAAAAGAGTAAAGAAAAAGTTACAACTTTTTATTTAAGTATCTATTTTTTATTAAGTATTTATTTTGTATTAATACATAACCTCATTGTATTAATTTATAATGTAACATAGCATGACATTTGTGTCAATAATCGTCAAACAGGTGACTCCGCGTGGTGGGAGGGGGCCTCCAAATCAAATACTGCTTAGGGCCCCCAAAAGGCTCGGGCCGGCACTGTGTGTGAGTGTATGTGTGTGTGTGACTGACTCTGTGTGTGAGCGAGAAGGTTCCTAAGGCCCTGCGTCTGTGTGTGTGACTGTGTGTGTATGTGTGAGTGAGAGTGTGAGTGTGTGTATGTGTGTGCTAGCTTCGCAAGCACCACTAATAATAAGTAAAATAGCATTTCATTTGGCTTTCTGCAAGCCAATATAACAAAACACCAAAAACTAAAACTGTGTGTTTGTGGACTTACATCTGCGTGGTCCTGCTGACATCCTGATCTCTCCTCCGTGATCCACACTAGAAAACAAACAAACAGAAACACACACACACACACACACAGTATGTTTCATTATATTAGGACATTGCATAGACCATTGATTTTATATTAACAGTTAATGCAATATTCTATGGTCTCAAGCCTCACTCCCAAACACAGAAACAAAACAGAGAGAGAGAGAGTATAAAGACAGTAGAGCTGCACTATTAATCTTTAAACAATCTCGATTCAAACACCCACGTGATCTTATTCCTAAATGACAAAAACTTCACACCAGAACATTCAAATCTTTTTGCGCTGTCGCTGACCCAGATAGAGCAGTAAACAGCTTTACTTTCACAGTCTTTTCAACAACACAGTGTCGATATTTCTGTTACAAATATTCAAATGATCACAGAAGTACTGAGATAAAAGTTTATAGTTCGAGAATAAACACTGACCACTGACTGTCTACGGTAGCAACCAAAACAGAGTAAATCACCTTTTGAAAGTCGCTTCAAATAATGAAAATTCGCATTAGAATTTTAAAAAAATGTATATAATGAGCATACATCATGAATGCCTTTTTTCAAACCATGTTTTTGTCTTATCCTGAATCACTACGGTAAGCCTGCAATAGCCGTGTAGACTCGGGCTACTTTACACTGGTCGGTTCGGCACTGCTGCGGAGTATCCCAGTTGTACCTGCGTGATGTCTCTTACCCATAGACATAAACATAGAGAAGTAGCTCCGGCTACAATGTTCTTCCGCAAGACGCATGCAGTTCTGTTTATTTAACTGCTAGAGCGCTGATTCATCCAGTGATGAAACAAGTGACGTCTTTATGAATCATTCAAACCGATTTTAAAAATATTATGTTTCACCTGTCTGGATATATCATGTGTCTTACATGATGTAAGCATAATTCTACCCCTTCATTCTCCACTGCTGGAGATACAATAAGTAGGAGAGGTCCCAAATTATCCTTGAGAATGTAGAAATGTTTTTTTTTTCCTTCAGAAAAATTTATTATTTTTGCAAAAATTGCTAAATAATATGTTGAATCTGTTGACATTTCCAGTCTGTTAAACTCATTTGACAAGTATCAGAAATAAACACAAAAAGGATTGTGTATTTTCCCCTTACTACTATTTTTTATTAGTTGTTTTAATAATTTTTATTGAATGGGAACCAGAACGAAACTGGAATCGTTTGGCGGAACCGGAATTGGAAGACAGCCGAGGTGGTGTGATTAGACTGGGGACCCCATTCGTCATCACGACGTAACTCGTAGTGACCACGAAAGGGAACGTTTCGGTTACGTATGTAACCCTCGTTCCCTGAGTAGGGGAACGTCTCCCTGCCACTTCCGCTGTACCGCTGGAACGCCAGAGTTCAGTCTCGGCTCCTCAGCAAAGAAACATATCTGCATGTTGCCAGCGTACTTCCTTATATACCCACGAGGTGGGGCGGAGTTATGCTATGCAAATTCCGCAGACCTATGGCATTTTCTTGCCATTGGCTTGTTTTGTATTCTCGAAGGTGAGAGGCTTTCTAAGCGAAACCCCATTTGTCGCCACGTCGTAACGTCTTCGTTCCCTACTCAGGGAACGAGGGTTACATACGTAACCGAGACGTTAGTGTGTAATGTTGCTGTTTGAGCATAAACAACATCTGCAAAGTTACAACGCTCAAAGCAAAGGGAGATATTTTCTTTTTTTTAAATCACTTTTTAAGGACTACAACAAACGGCTGGAAGGCACTACATGACATTCCTCCCGGGTTAGTGACATCATGAACCTGAGAATTTACATAAACCCCACCCCCGGAACACGATTTATAGATTATCAAGACAGAATATGCTAATCAATGACTAGAAGATAATTACACATAAGCTACATAAATTCATCAACTAACCATTCAGAAATGTTGTCTACATGTTGTCACTTCTTCTTGAGTCTCTCCATCTTTTTGACTTCGGTTTGAACATAAAAGGCTAAAAGTTTTTGAAATATTCAGTGCATGTCTGTATGAGTGCAAGCTTTTGAAGCTCCGCCCTCTGTGCCGGGAGCAGTAGCTAATTTGCATTTAAAGCAACAGACACAAAAACGGTGCGTTTTTGCTCACCCTCAAAAAGTGACAATTTTAACATGCTATATAAAAATATCTGTGTAATCTAAAATATCTGAAGTTTTAGATTTTGATCTAAAACTTCACATGCACACTCTGGGGACATCAGAGACTTATTTTACATCTTGTGAAAAGGTAAACCACCCCTTTAAAAAATTGATGTAATGAAACAAGTTGCTAATTATTTGAACTTTGAGCTCCACTTTTCAAAGCTCAGCTGACCAGCAATGCGTCGCATGGTTAACGCTGAAGCCGATGCTTCCAATGGGAGACCAATGGCATTGATTCAATACATTGAACAGCGCTGCCGCCATTCATGGTAAATACCCTTAAATGTTAAGAGGATTATACAACAAAGATTTCACTTTCCTTAGACACGGCAACCTTTTCACAAATATATATGACTTGACCTCAAAGACAGATGCAGGTAATCGCACGCGTTCAATCGATCTCTCTCATTCACTGTCTGTTTAGGCTTGTTAACTGCAAATCCACAAAGCCTCTGTACAAATCAGCATGATAAACACAGTCTTGTTATCATTATTAACTTATTTAACATTCAATACACATGCACAAAGTTCAAAACAAGAAGGATATATACTTATGAAAAAAGGAAACGCGTATATCACGGTTGCTTGCATTCCTGTGCAGTTTGCTTGTCAGTATCGCGGCACTACAATATTGCGGTTATCACGACAGCCCTATTTTGAAAACAAGTAGTTAATTCAGAACTAAATGAAGCACATTTTAGGTTCCCTGAGAAAACATTTTATTTTATAGTGTTGTGTTAACGGTACCATTCTTTATAATATATAATTAGTACAGTCAATCGATTAAAAAATTAACTAGATTAATCAAGTTCAAGTTTCAAGTTTGTATTTATTTATATAGCACATTTAAAAACAGCAAACAAGGCTGACCAAAGTGCTGAACAATACACAAGATGAAGAACAAGGACAAACCACACATTCATGACAAAAACTCACAATGAATTAAAAGCTAAAAAATAAAAAATAGGTTTTAAGAGAAGATTTAAAAGCAGTTAAAGACTGAGCCGCTCTGATGTAAACCGGAAGGCTGTTCCAGCCTAGGACCAGCAATAGCAAAGGCTCTGTCTCTTCTATTCTTAAACCGTGATCTGGGGACGGACAAAAGACTCTTATCACCAGACCTCAGGTTTCGTGTGGGATTGTGTGGACAGAGTAGCTCGGACAAATAGCTTGGTGCCAGATTATTTTAGGATTTATAAACAAGGAGAAGAATTTTAAACTCAAAATGTACAGGTAGCCAGTGCAGCGATTTTAAGATAGGAGAAACATGATCAAATTTATGTTTTCTTTTCAGGAGCTTTTCAGCAGCATTCTGTACTAATTGGAGACGAGCAATAGAGTATTTGGAGATGCCATAGAGAGAGTTGCAATAATCCAACCGCAATGTAATGAGCGCATGGATAGCAATCTCTAAGTTTTTCTCAGAAAGAGAGGATTTGATCTTAGAGAGAAGACATAGCTGGAAAAAACAAGAACTAATCACCGCATTTGTTCATCAAATTTTAAGTTCTGATCCCAGGAAATACCTAAGTTCTTAATGCATGATGAAGTAGAAGGAGAAAGGTAATCCAGGTCAATGTTACTGCTCTTAAAGTTTTCATGGGGGCCAAAGACTATAACCTCGGTTTTGGATTCATTCAGAAATAAGAAATTGAGAAAACCACAATTTCACTTCATCTAGGCATGTAAAAAGAGATTTCAGAGCAGCATGTTTGTTGCGTTTCAGAGGCAAATAAATTTTGGTATTATCTGCATAGCAGTGAAATGATTCACCATGCTTTCTGAGAATGGAGCCCAGAGAAGTAAATACAATATATGTACACAATAAAGGATAAGGACACTTTTAGAAAATTTAGAGAAAACGACACTTATACAGCAAGACAATATAAATGTAATTTCAAAAAGCAAAAATTCACCCTTCCATCCTTTAAATGTCCGTGTAAAAGAGCATGTTTGGCCATTTACTGAAGCTGATTGCTGTAGCCTATGGGGAAAATTTACTAAATGGCAAATTAGCGTGAGAGCGCAGTTTCGAAACAGTGCCGATGGAAGTGGAAAGTTCTGTGCGTGATCTACTGACGACACGCAAATTAAAGAACACAGACACAGACAGATCATTTCCATAATAACCAACGCAATCTACCATTAGCAGTGCAAATTAGCATCTGGTTAAGATGTAGTTGTTTTCGGCAGTAAATAATGGTGTGAACACCAGTACATGGACGAGCGCAAACTTTAGTAAATCACCTTGTGTGAATCATTTAAATACTCCCTTCCTATAATTTTTGCATCTGAAAGGGAAACTCCATCAAATGTATATGCAATAAAGTCAGCCGCAAAAATAAATGTATCCACACCTTTCAAAGCTAATTTTTCACTGCGTGTCTTTAGTACATCCTGACAGTAGTTTTTTAATGCCAAAAGTGGGTTTGCGCTGGCGCAAGCTGTTAGTAAATCTGGCCCTATATCTTAGCTTAGACTATAGGTCTTCTCTAATTTTGTAGCTGTTGTGATCAAATATTTCTACTCTCCATGGCACATCAGTGCTAGTTAAACCTAATATTGACATCTCAAAGGAGGCTAGCCTCCTCTACCATGTTACTTTTCTCAACACTTCTAATCGCTGAAAGTGAAATACTCGATGGTGATTGGCAAAAAAAAAAATTCAATGGAGTTACACTTAAAGAGGTGAAATTACACACAATAAATACAAATTCTGAGACATTTTCACCTCAAAATGTTGGGTAGGCTGTGCCTCCCCTAAAGAGCCACCACTGGTTCCCTTTGTTCCTTGATTAACATTAATGACAGACAGCATTAGAGGCTGCTGTCACTTTAAGACCAGCCGCTGCTGCACATGATGCAGATCTCACACGAGTCTCATTCTCTCACTCTTTATGTTCATTTAAGACTTTATTTAACTCATTTAAGACTGCTCTTATGAGGATACTTGACAAAACTGACATTTTGGCATAAATGTGTGTAACTGCGCGAAAGAGAAGTCGATTCTGACGGGTTGTCTATGCGCATGATACTGGCGTGCGTCTTTCTATGCGCGTGTGTAAGGACATTCACAGACAGCCCAGAAAAAAACAGATGCTGCCTTAATTGCTTTAAATATTTTGAGTTAATGTTGACAGCACTAAATATAATATAATATAATAATATAATATAAAAAGCAGTTACACTGAGATGCTTTGAGACAACGTGTTTTTGTATGGTTAATTTTGTCTACAGACCGAATTCAACCATCAAAATTACATTTATTTATTTTAAATAAATTTGATAAATTGTCTATATTAGTGGTTTTTAAACTTTTTAATTCCAAGAAGCACTAAACATGACAATCCCTTTGAGAGATCATTGAGACTGCAGGTTGGTAGATCTCCAGGAACAGGATTGGACACCCCTGTTTTAAAGGGTTAGTTCACCCAAAAATTCTGTCTGTAATTACTCATCCACAAGTTGTTCCAACCCCGTAAGACTTTTGTTCATCTTCAGAACACAAATTAAGAAATTTTTGATGAAATCTGAGAGCTCTCTCACTGCTTCATAGGCTGCTAGGCAATTTCATCTGCTGGCCCAGAAAAGTTAGTAAAGACATCGTTACAATAGTCCAAGTGACTACAGTGACTCAAACTTAAAGGTATAGCGGAGGATTTTTTTACTTCCGGGTGGAATGCCTATACTATTGGTCCTCCTAATTGTCAATCATTCTGGTGAATCAATCAAACTTTTCAAAAAGTGGAGAGGGCGGGTCTTATCTAAAATTCGGAAAGATCCTCCGCTATACCTTTAAGTTTATCAAGCGACGAGAATACTTTTTGTGCGCAAAAAACAAACAAAAATAACGTCTTTATTAAACCATCTCTTCTCTTCCATGTCATTCTCCTGTTCATGTCTGTGGCACACTGCATTTCTACTATGGCAACGTCGCTGTCTACGTGCTCGCAACATTGTAACAACGCAGAATTGTAAGACGCGACAGGGCTGTAGCAACGTTGTTGCGCGACATTCAGCAACTGAGAGACGACATTCAGACAATTTATTTTTTTATATTCTAGATATAGATATCCCCCATTTAACATGTTATGTTTTGAGGTTACTTTTTTAATTAGTCAGATGTTAGATAATTATATACTTTTTAAATATTGATTATCCTTATTATCATTTAATGGGCCTAACAGTAAATTAATTATAATCAACACCTGCAAGTGTACACTTTGAAGAGAAAAATGACAAAAGGTTAAGTTAACTTTATTAAAACTGCATATAGTAATAAAATTGCACTTCCAAAATTCTTTTTTGAAAAAAAAATATATATAAAAAATAAACAAATTTTAAGTATAATAAATAAAACATAAAAAGAAAAGAACATTTAAAAACCGGGTTCTGTACATGGCAGACAGGGGAGCGTAGTCGAAAGCTGGGCGATAAAGGTCGGTGACTTAACCGGAATCATTCCAGGAAACATCAACAATTGTCTGGGGCTTCAAAGCGCACCGTATTTCTAGACTACATGTATGTAAACCAAGGTCGCTGGGCAGATTAGGCCCACCAAACTTCCAGCATTATTATTGGGCTATGAACTGCAGAGCCTTTTCACATTGGAAAAAATCTCATCTTTCAAAGCCTGCAGGTTACAAACCACTCTCTTTCTTCTCTGCTTTATGCGGTGCCTGTGCCACCCATTACAGTGGCAAACACAAACTTTATTCTTAGAAGTTCTCTTAAAATATGGTGTCAGATCCGGAAAGGGTTTAAGTTACCGTCTACTGCACTGTCGACCCAGATTGCTTACAATACGCCTTTAAGCCATCACTCCAGACTCCACATTTTTGGTTTGGTCCAGTAAAGGAATGGTCACCGTGAGAGACTTATACATTGTTGGTAAATTTGCCACATTTCCTCAGCTGAAAGAGAAATTTTATCTTTCACCTTCACATTTGTTTTAGATATCTACAGCTAAGAAATTATGTTTGCACATCTATCTCACACTTTGAATTACTCACAGATGAGAATGAAATATATATTCTACTTTCTGCCTCTCCTGATGCCCCTAGTTTGATTTACCATTTTACGGATGTCTTTACCAGTCAGCTTGACATATCTACCTTATATCTAAAAGATTCCTGGGAAAAGGATTTAGGTATTCAGATAACTGATGAGGAATGGACAGACTCTATCAAGGTCATAAAACATATTCTCTATTAACTCAAAGCACTAACTACTTCAATATATAGTACTACATAGGCTTCATTATTCTACCCCTCCATCTCCTCTAATTATAACAAAATGTGAATCTGCCGAGGGCTCCCTGGGACATCTCTTCTGGTCATGCCTGAAGCTTAATGAGTTTTGGAGTGAAATGATCAGATTCTACTCTGAGGCATATTCATATGACCAAGCTGGTCTAGCTCTCTTCATGGCTTCGGCCATCAAATTCAAAAAGCCGTCCAATATGGAATGGTGGTAGCTAAAAAAAATCATCCTCTGTTTATGGAAAAATACATCAAAACCACTTTTTAATTCTTGGCTGTCTGAACTCTGTACCACTTTGCATTTAGAGAGACTTAGACACAACCTTTCAGGTAACATTGCTGGCTTTGAGGCCACCTGGGAACCCTTTCTTAATCATCTATCAAATGTAAAGGATAACAGTTTAAATGTTTGATCCTTTTATTGTTTGCATGATCACCACATTGCTTATGCCCACTGGCCCAGAAATATATGTATGACATTATAAAAAAAATATGTATAAAACTGGAGGAAGTGATGTAATTCAACAGTTGTAAAATCACCCTTTTTTTTCTTGTCGTTGTCTTTTTGTACTGCTATATGTTGACCTTAAATACAAAATAAAAACATAATATTAAAAAAATATTTATACACTGATAGATTTTTACCAAACCCTATCGTATACTCCCAGAACAACTGAAATATACGACACGTGTAGCATCAGACCGTTCTCTGATACTTTTGCTTCTTTTTAAAAAGTTTGATGCTGATTCTCTTCCAATGTGTGGATGAGCACGAGCAGTAATTATTTTTTTAAATTCTCCTTTTGTGGTCAGAAAAGAAAGAAGGGCTAATAGCATTAGAATAACACCAGGTTGAGTAAATGATGACTTCATTTTCATGATCAACATACTTGAGTTTGTGCAGATGGTTGAGTGTATCAGAAAGCAGCTTCAGTCCTGATTCTCCTGGGTGATTGTAGCTCAGGTCCAGCTCTCTCAGGTGTGAAGGGTTTGAACTCAGAGCTGATGCCAGAGCAGCACAACCTTCCTCTGTCACCAAACAGCAAGATAATCTATAACAACAAGTGTTTATATTATTGTGCTTCATTTTTACAAATGTTTTAGATATTTTTTCTAGGATTTATTATTATTATTATTTGTGATACAGCGGCAGGAATGCAGGATATGGGGATACTGAGGGTCCTGCAGCACCCCTTATACAGGACTGTAAATACAACACTGCAAAATGTTTCAAAAACAAATCAATAAATTATTTTATGTTCTAACCAATATGCAGGTTTGTGGGCATAATTTTATATATATATATATATATATATATATATATATATATATATATATATATATATAGATAGATAGATAGATAGATAGATAGATAGATAGATAGATATCACAGTATAATTATTTTCACTTTAAAAGAGTCCTATAATGCCCTTTTACAAAGTCTTGATTTTGTTTTTGGGGTGTACTAGAATATGCTTTCATAATTCATTTTTATAATACATTTTTCACATATTTTACATTATTACAGCACCTCTCCCCCCTAGTCTGGCCCGAATGCACCGTTTATTGCTAATATTAAGATGTCTCTTACCTTAGTGAAAAATGTAAAAAAAATATATATATATATAATTAAAAAGAAAAACAATTTAATAATGGGAAGAAGAACATTAAAAGATGTCTTTTGAAGAAAAGTCTCGGTTGCGTGTGCAACCCTCGTTCCCTTAAGGAGGGGATAGAGACATAGTCGACGTTCGACTGAATGGGATCACGCCAGGGAGCCAGTAATCTTCGAGTACTATTGAAAACGAGCCAATGGAATTGCCGTGCGTGATTTGCATCACACACTCCGCCCCCGCGGCACGGGTATAAATACGGATGTGGATGCACGCACTAATTGCTTTTTCGCTGAGGAGCCAAGCGTTACTCGGAGTCAGCTGTGGTCCAGCAATAGTGGCAAAGGGACTACGTCTCCGTTCCCTCCTTCAGGGAAAGAGGGTTGCATACAAAACCACAATCCTTTTCAGTTGTTCATGTTCGATGTAGTTGACGTTCGACTGAATGGGATCCCCATGAAAACGCCACTAGTGCTGCCACCTTCCAGTGCCTAGACAAAAGCCTCCTGAGCCCCCCACAACCTGAGGCGGAGATGGGACATGGCTTAGGCAAGGGACAGGGACAGGGTTCCCACACCTTTGTTAACTTCAAATTCAAGAATCGTTCAAGGACTTTCCAGGTCCAATTCCCTCACAATCAAGGACTTAATGTGGGGATATATTTCAAGTGAGAGCAAGGTTACATTGTGTTACTTTGTAAGACACATTGTAACAGTTTTCATGTCAAACAACTACGCAAAAAAGATTTTTTGTGCATTAATTTTTGGCCATATGACAGATCTGATATTCTTTTTGTTGTATTTCTGTTTTGCATAAAACTGAAGAATATTCGGTAGATCCTGTTAAAAAAAAAAAAAAGATAATAATCAAATCAAATATTAAATAAAATAAAAATGGAACTGATTATTTCAACATGAAAATTTACAGCTCAACAATAAACCATGAGAAAACATGAGATCAAGTATGTGAACTTGCAACACAACACATTATTATTTTACATTTGATTATTGTATTTATTTCTACATAACTCTTCAGTATATGTTGGCATGCCTTAAGCAGTCATTCTGAGACAGTAATCATGTTTTTGTAAATTCTACAGGGATGGGATAATTTTTTCCATTTTTTATTTATTTACTACTTAAATTATGACTGCAGTATTATGTAATTATTTTTCACATATTTATTTATTCATTTTAAATAAAAATGTAAATGCCATAAATTGTGTATGACAGATAGGATCATGATTAATATTTATAAACGATAAATTAATAAATAACATTAATTATAATCTATTAATTATTCTGTCTAATAACGTCTACAAATATAATAGTTACCCGTCTACCAAGCTCTGAAAATGTATGGAATATTATATCTGGAGAAAACGTGAGCTCGACATGAGTTAAAAATTTTTTTTTACATTTTTACGGCGCATGTTCTCTAGACTCCGTCGTTATGGAAACAAAGACGCTAACATGCAATCACCCGCAAATGAATGTGTGGGTCTATGTAAAATACAAGACAAATCGTGTCCCATATTGATTTGATACGGGACGCATCATTTTACCTTCAAATACGGGACAATTCCGTATTCGACGGGATGGGTGGGAAACTACAAGCCATTCTTTGTAATCTTTTTTGGTGAGCCAAATATCTTGAAACTTGCATTCTCCAGGCATCATGTTTCAGCGGTTTCAGCCTATTTTTGCAATGCGTCACGGTGTGTTTGTGAAATGTTGAGGTACCATCCTAGTAGTTTTGTGCGCGTGTGAATGTCATGGCAACGTACAACACAAAGTACCTCACGCGGGAAACACTGAACACAATGTGTAAATGCGTGTAACTAAAGTAAATCAGTAAGCTAGTCAGGGCTGTACGCAGGGGTTAATAAATACTGATGTCCCAAAAATGATCTTACTAGGGTGGTTCGGTGGCATCCCCCCCTGAGAAAATTTAGATTTTCCTGATCTCAACATGTGCATTTTAAGGTGCTTTGAAGGACAAAAAAATTGGACACCAGTAGCTTTAAAAGCATGTCAGTGGGCAGTAGCATGAAGTATTTTATCAGATATTTTTAAACATGAGAATCAGTTTAACCCTCTGGGGTCTGAGGTGTTTTTGGGGTCCTTGAGATGTTCTGATATGCTCTTACATTTGTGCTTTTTTCAGTTGCTTATAAACATATTAATGGCAAAGGTGTAATTACACTATTTAGAACAAACAGGTCTACCATAATATGTTTCATTTTTGAGAGAATAATGTTTATGCATGGTTATTGAAAAAACTAAAAATGAACGTTTCTGAAATATGTGTCAATAAGACTTTTAACTAATGGATGTCGTCGCCTAGAGTTTTTTATTCAAAATGATGTGAAAATCATCCTGCCTAATCATTCACATAAAACGATACATTGATTTAAGTTTTGTGAAACACTTAGTTTGGAAAGCCAATATGCGGATGGGGCGTAAACGCTCCAACAGCATCATGCATATTTAGTAGTTCACACCTGATGAGACAATGCCCCTGCATACTTAATGAGCCATTCATTCAGGTGTGTCACCTATAGCTAACTTAAATATACAAGCTTCATAAAAATGATCATTCTAGAAGAAAATTTCAGATGGCATTTAGAGGCTTTTGCATCTGAACTCTTCATATATATATACACACACACACACACACACACACACACACACATATATATATATATATATATATATATATATATATATATATATATATATATATATATATATATATATATATATATATATATATACATATACACTACCAAATTGGTTCACAGTTGGAAGCGTCGCAATTTTTTTTATTTTTCCACAAATTTCGCTTGCAAATTGTATAATATCCTAGGTAAACATGTCTAGTAATTGTGCAGTTAATTCTCATACTGTATTTTCAGTTTTGGAATATTTATCCTCTCCCCAAATTTGTCACTAATAAAACACAATACAAATTATTTAAAGAAAAAGAACAATTACAACAACAATTCAAGTGTAATCTTTCTTTGTAAAAACTTAAGTATACAAAACGTATTATTTGATGACTATTTTTGACAAAACATACTATATTTAACATATGAGCAAAATTGGCAAACAAAAGCTTATTTGATGTGGCAGTCTATTATACAGTAAAAACTTTATAATCTATTCAAAACTAGTCAACGTCTTTCAAAACTAAAGTATACATTTTATCATACGTATTTCAAAGTAAAGGATTCATTAATTAGTTGATGACTTTATTTTTGACAAAACACATACAGTATATATTCCTCATCTCAGTATAGCAATAGAGTTTGCTAAAAGCTGTTCATTCAATACAGCAGTATTTGAAAATCGATAATATTTTGTAAAATTACATTTATATTTGCATTTATGTCAAAACCTAGACACTTTTAAACATCAAAATGACATTTATTAATATGTATTTGTGTCAAAATGACATATAAACAGATTTTCCTATTCAATTTTGCATGCAAACGCTTCCAAGACGCTTGCGTGTCGCGTGAAAAATAGGCGTCGGTTCTATTTCTAGCATGCACGCGTTTTCCGCGCGGCTCGTGCCATGCATGAGACGCGCGTCTCACGCAGGCAGTGTGCAAACTCTAAACTGTTAACATGGGAGCCAAAAAAAAAACGGACACGCCACGCAGCTGAGACGCTTACGCCACGCATCCAGTGTGTCACCGGCCTTATCCAGCTGATGTGGGCGTTTCACAGGTTTGTATGGATCGCCTCACATTTGCGTTTGTATAGCGCGGTCTCAGTGGGCGGAGTCACATTAAAACTTAATTAGCTGAGATGAGAATGACTGACATCTCTCTCTTTACATACATATTACATAAACTGTGAATATTTGTTTTTTATAAGTTACTTCATTTAAAAGAAGAGAATTTAAGCTTCATGCCTGTGTGTCTGTATGCCTGTTTGACTGAGTATTCGCTGAGTTAGTTCATTTTCGGACGCGTTTCAGAATTGTGACGACCTCTGCTGTAGGCTTGTTGCGATAGTCGGTGTTACCGGTGATACACGGTGTTTAACCCACCTACCGGTCATAGCACTTGACCACCGGCACCGTCACCATCGTGTTGAAGTTTTAGCCTATAGTAATAAAGCACTTAATTCAGTTAGTGACTACGTGCCTTCGTAATTTAGCGTAAGCGGAACGTTCACATATCGCGCCTAAAAACGCATAGAAAACGCTAGGCGCGCCGCGTTCTCCTTTTTCCAAAGCGCTCGGGTGGTTGCGCTCCGGAGGCATCTGTCGTTGCTAAGCTTGGTTCTTGTCACGCGACCTGCGGTGCGCTTGCGGCATTCTGAAAAGTTGAGATGTTTTTATCTCGATGCGGCGCGGACGCGCTTGGAAAAAACGAGCTTCCATTATGAGCGCGCCTACATTTGAAATAACGAACTTGCGCGCGCAAAAGACGCGATATGTGATCAGGCCTTTAAGCAGCAGGTGTCCGATTTCATTTATCATTTGAGGAGAGTGAGGCGAGCTAACTGGCAAAGGATGGCGGAAGATCTGGTTTCAAAGAGAAATGCAAACGTGAGTTTAATTTTTATATTAGTTTTTTTTTTTTTTTCACTTAAGTGTCCAGTGATTATTCGGGTAGGCTACCTTATTTAACGAAGTTTTTGATGTTTGTTCGTTTCATATTCGATGGTTGTGCGGTGTTTTTTTTTTTTTTTTTGCTGAAAAAGGCAGGCACTTTATTTAACGAATAGTGATTTTTTTTAATATAATTTCTTGTTTGATACTTGCACGATGTGTGCAGTGGTTCGTTTTAATAAATGCACTTTAAAGGTGTTTCATAAGTGCTTTTGTTTAGTTTTTACATGGTGTGTTAAGTTATTATTCATTTTGCAATAAAGATGTGTGTAATACAAGCGAGTGTCTTATTGTTTTGTGTATTTTTATTAAGAATAAAATAAATTAACCCATGATTAATTCAAACAAATGCTACTGAATTGCCGCTAATTAAAGTGAAAGTAAAATTGAGACGTGTGCACGTCCGCATTTTCGGCCACCCGAAATCCCTGACACGCAACCCCGGTGACACCGGGATTACCGGTTTTTTTACACGTCGATTAACCGGTGGAAAAAATCCGTCACCGCAACATCCCTACTCTGCTGTTGATTCTGAGAATTGCTGTTGCTACCTGAGCCCACTAATTACCTCAATTGACAGTCAACTGGAAGCACCTGTGTTTGTGCCTTAGACGCGGCTTAAGAGATCACCAATTCACCGGAGAGAGTCTTCTTTGGGTTGTTGGATTTGGGTTGCGTTGTATTTGGTTACCTTTTCATTTGCATTTGCATTTACATTTTTACTTCAACACTACATTACATTTCAACCCTGCATTTTGCTTTACACACTGACTTTACTGATGAATACAGAAACACTGTTATTTTCTTTAATTGATTTTCATTTTATTATTTAGTGTTGCCTTATTTTGTAATTAAATAAATATTATTTTTGAGCCTATAATTTGGTTTTCGTGTGTCCCTTGTTTTTGTTGCTTCCCTTGAGCCAAGGGTCGTAACAAATTGGGGGCTCGTCCTTGCTTAGGTTATTTGATTGTGCTAAAGTTTTGTTTTCGTATAGTTTGATAATTGATTTATTGAATTTTTTTTGGACATGCGAAAATTTGTTTGTACCGAAGTCAATTAGTTCACCGTGTAAAATCACCAGTTCGTAAGTACATGTGCAATATTGTTTTTTTGAACGTGAGTTTTCTCTGATAGGTATAGCGGCATGTTTCTTTTGAGATGTGTCGGATTTGTTATTTTTCTGTAGTGTTGCGGTGAAAGTGGGTAGAAGTAATTATCTCGGGAGCACATCCGTGGTGTTGAAGGCGTCGCTGGTTTGACCAGTTGCGTTTTTCACCCAGCGGGCTACAGTGCATAAATACCCCCCACCGGTAATCGCATGAAGACTAGGGTTGAGTTAGGTAGAGGTATTGGAAAAGTAGGTAGAGGGGAAAACTCGTTATTTGATTGCACTGTACTGATTAAATTATTCTGGTGATTTTTAGAATGGCTGATATTGATGAGTTTGTTAGTTCACCGTCGCATGAATTTTTGGACAGGTGTACTAAAGAGCAATTATTAAGTATTGCCGAACGTTATGAAATTGTGATTAAAGATAAAAGGCTCAAAGAAAATGTTAAAATAGCTTTGAAAATTTAGTTAATTGAAAAAGGTTTATTAGACACTGAGATGAAGGAATATGTACCAGTTGCATCTGAATTAAAAAGTAATTTGTCTTTTGAACAACAAAAAGAGCTGCTACTTTTACAGATGGATCACGAGAGGTTAAAACTGCGTTCTGAAGAGGGTAAAGTGGAGTTAGAAAAGGCAAAATTGGATTTGGAATTTCTCAAGCTCAACCTGATGAAAGAAGGTAAGCTTTCTAGTTCTGGTCAGGAGCAGAGTGTGTTTTTTTCGATCACTTCTAATCTAAAACTTGTTCCCAAATTCAATGAGGAAGATCCTGATACTTTCTTTACTCTATTTGAACGCATGGCAGAATTAAGGAACTGGTCAGATGAGAATCGTGTTGCACTGCTGCAGTGTGTGTTAACTGGGAAAGCACAAGTAGCGTTCACTTCGTTGTCGGTTGATGATTGTAAAGATTATGATATAGTTAAATCTCTCATATTAAAGGCATATGAATGTGTACCCGAAGCATACAGACAGCACTTTCGATTGCAGAAAAAAGACGAGTTGCAAACAAACTTAGAATTTGTGCGTGATCTGAGAAAACACTTTAATCATTGGTGTAAAGCATTAGACATTAAAACATTGGAGGATTTAATTCATTTGATGGTGTTGGAACAATTTAAAAATTCAGTTCCGAACCGTATAGCTATGTATATCAGTGAGCATAATGTTAAAACGCCAGAGGAAGCGGCTATGTTGGCCGATGATTTTGTACTGACGCACAAAACCACTTTTGTTGATTGGCATGCTCGTGATGTTCAGTATGCAAAGTCTCCGTCTACGTATAACCGTGTTTTCACAGGAAAATTTGACCCAAGCAAGATTTGCAATTACTGTCATGAGAAGGGACATTGGAAAGCAGAGTGTCCTGTTCTTAAAAATAAATCCAAACGTAATACACAAAGTTCACATGCTAAGCCTTCTGCTCTTGCGGCACCAGTCCTGTCGGTAGGGAGTGAAATAGTAGAAAATCAAAAACTTGTTGATGTTGATTTCTCTTCTCACTCACCTTTTATTACAGAAGGGCATGTATCTCTGGTTGGAGAGAAAGAGGAAATCCCCGTTAAAAGGTGAGCGTGTGTGGGCTGATACTTCACTGTTTCCCATAGTGACCACTGATAATAAAATTGAGACTGAACTGAGTGTTTTGTGCCAGGATTCATCATGTGTCGTGACTCGTGCAATGAAACGTGCCAATGAGGATGAAGTGTGTGATCAAAAAGAGATTCAATCTGATAAAGGCTGTACTAAGTTGTTTATGCCTGACTTGTCTGCCTTGTCTTTTCCTGTTTCTGCAGAGGATTTAGGAAAGGAACAGCGAACTGACTCCTCTTTGGATGAACTCTTCCAGAGTGCTGTTCTTCCAGTAGAGGAGTGTAATGTTGCCCGTGGATATTTCGTTCACAATGGAGTGTTGTTGAGAAAATGGAGTCCTCACAAAGATTTCGTTGGGGATCCTGTTTTTCAAGTAGTTGTTCCTACTAAGTTTCGACAAATGATGATCGAAGTTGCGCATGATCAGTTAGGTCACCAGGGGATGCGTAAGACTTACGATCGCCTGTTGCGATATTTTTTTTGGCCGCGTTTAAAACGAGATGTCTCTGCTTATATTAAGAGATGTAAAACCTGCCAGTTAACCAGTAAGCCGAACCAGGTGTTGAAACCTGCTCCATTGAAACCAATTCAGGCTACTGGTGAACCGTTCGAGCATCTTGTTGTCGATTGTGTAGGGCCACTTCCCCGTTCGAAGTCTGGTAGTAGTTATTTGTTTACTGTGATGTGTTTGAACACGCGTTTTCCTGCGGCATATCCACTACGTACAATTACATCTCGTTCTGTTGTGAAAGCTCTAACCCAGTTTATATCTGTTTTCGGAATTCCGAAAATCATCCAGAGTGATCAAGGTTCAAATCTTACTTCGCATCTTTTCCAGCAAGTGTTAAAACAGCTGCACATTAAGCATAATCAATCTACTGCATTTCATGCACAAAGTCAGGGTGCATTGGAGAGATTCCATCAGTCATTAAAGTCACTTCTCCGTGCGTACTGTGTGCAGCTGGATAGAGATTGGGAAGAGGGTTTACCATGGATGATGCTAGCTGCACGTGAAGTAGTGCAGGAAAGTATGGGTTTCAGCCCTAACGACTTGGTCTTTGGCCATAATGTTCGTGGACTGTTGTCTGTATTTCAGCAGGTTGGTAAAGCTGTAGAGCCTCCTAAAAACTTGGTGTCATATGTTTTGGGGTTTAAAAACAGACTCATCCAGGCTAGAGAACTAGCAAAATTAAGTTTCGGAAAACATCAGAAAAACATGAAACGATTGTATGATCGTACGGTTGAACGTCGAGTGTTTGCACCAGGCGATCAAGTCTCAATGCCATCGCGGAAGAAGTCAGTTAAACGGTGCCATGTAAATCTATTAAAACCCTATTATGAAAAAGAAAATTAAACATCTTTGTATCCAGCACTTTCGGCCGTTTCCATCGGTGGGGGTAATGTGAGTTTGGTGGGTGAGGAAGAGGAGACCATTTCGCCCGATGATTGTGTTTTCCGGGGTCGTTTGAATAATTCTGAGTCATTGCACAACTTGGAGTTTACCCCCCGTCATTTATCTCATGTAAGATGTCAGGAGTTATGTGACTTATTACGTAGTTTTCCTGAATTATTCGGTGACGCACCATCGCGTACTGATTGGGTTGAACATGATATCGATGTGGGGGACGCAAAGCCTATTAAGCAGCATTTTTATCGTGTTGCACCTGAGAAACGGGAATTGATGGAGAGGGAAATTAAGTATATGCAGGACCACAATATTGCAGTACCTTCATTTTCTGATTGGGCTTCCCCATGTATTTTAGTTGGAAAGTCAGATGGTACTGTGAGATTTTGTATGGATTTTCGCAAAGTTAATGCTTTAACAAAACCAGACTGTTTTCCTCTGCCCCGCGTCGAAGACTGTGTGGACCAGGTTGGTTCAGCCAAGTTCGTCAGCAAGTTTGACTTGCTGAAGGGCTATTGGCAAGTGCCTTTAACCAAGAGAGCACAAGAAATTTCATCTTTTGTCACTCCGTCAGGGTTACATTCTTACCAGGTCATGAGTTTTTGCCGTCTATTTGGGCGACTTGGTAGTTTTTAGTGACAGTTGGGAGTCTCATTTAAAACGTTTGCGTTCGGTGTTGAGACGTTTGGCTGATGCTCGACTTACAGTGAACTTGGCCAAATGCGAGTTTGCGAAGGCGACAGTGACATATCTCGGGAAGGTGGTGGGGAACGGCGAAGTGCGTCCGATGCAGGCTAAAGTGCAGGCCATTCAGAACTTTCCTTCCCCAACAACAAAGAAAGAGCTTATGAGGTTTTTAGGGTTGGTCGGATACTATCAATCTTTTTGTCGAAATTTCTCTACTGTGGTGGCACCGTTTACAGACTTGTTAAAGGGAAAGACAAAGTTTATCTGGTCTAACACTTGTGAATTGGCTTTTGAGAATGTGAAATCTTTGCTGTGTTCAGCGCCCGTGCTTATGGCTCCGTGCTTTGACAAACCTTTCACGTTGCACGTCGATGCCAGTAATGTGGGAGCTGGAGCTGTCCTGCAGCAGTCTGATGGGGACGGAGTATACCAGGGATAGGCAACTCCGGTCCTGGAGGGCCACTATCCTGCAGAGTTTAGCTTCAGCCCTCATAAAAACTCACCTGCCTGTATCTATCTAGTAATCCCGAAAACACTGATTGCCTTGTTCAGGTGTGTTTAATTAGGGTTGGAGCTAAACTCTGCAGGACAGTGGCCCTCCAGGACCGGAGTTGCCTATCCCTGGAGTATACCATCCAGTCAGTTTCTTTTCGCGGAAGTTTAACACATACCAATGTAATTATTCTGTTGTTCAGAAGGAAGCATTAGCCCTTATTTGGGCAATACAGCATTTTGCGGTTTACCTCAGCTCGAGTGCACCTATTGTGATCTACACGGATCATAATCCATTAACTTTTTTGAATTCTTTGCAGTGTCCGAATCAGAGGTTGGTTCGGTGGTCCTTGTTCCTGCAATCCTTCTGTCTAGATATTCGACATATTCGAGGATCGGAAAATGTGGTAGCTGATGCGCTGTCACGTGCCCCAGATGCAGTTTAATCTACTGGATTTGACGTTATTCCTTTTTAGTGTTTTCGGGAGCTGTCTTTGGTTCTGAACTTGAGTGTACCCTATGACTGAATTCTGTTTTGTTACAGGGATCTTTGTGGGAGTCCCTGTCTTATGGGGAGGGGTGTGACGACCTCTGCTGTTGATTCTGAGAATTGCTGTTGGTACCTGAGCCCACTAATTACCTCAATTGACAGTCAACTGGAAGCACCTGTGTTTGTGCCTTAGACGCGGCTTAAGAGATCACCAATTCACCGGAGAGAGTCTTCTTTGGGTTGTTGGATTTGGGTTGCGTTGTATTTGGTTACCTTTTCATTTGCATTTGCATTTACATTTTTACTTCAACACTACATTACATTTCAACCCTGCATTTTGCTTTACACACTGACTTTACTGATGAATACAGAAACACTGTTATTTTCTTTAATTGATTTTCATTTTATTATTTAGTGTTGCCTTATTTTGTAATTAAATAAATATTATTTTTGAGCCTATAATTTGGTTTTCGTGTGTCCCTTGTTTTTGTTGCTTCCCTTGAGCCAAGGGTCGTAACAGAATTGACTTCACTGACGGAGAGTAGGCAGAACTCGCATCATGTTTATTTTTCTTTATTTGGTGAAAAGCACAACACTTTGTTTTTATTATGAGTATACACAAAAAAATACACACTAAACAGGATCGATTGATGTATAACACAAGCATATAAGATAAAAATTAATATTAGTATTTAGATTTTTTTTTTTGCACTGATAAGGAAAAAAACGAGCGGCGCGATAGCCGACCTCAGGGGGTTAAATGTCGCAATGAATGATCCACACAACAAAATGGAAATGCAGAATGTTTATGCTTATTGTTGACAATACACAATCAAATATTCCAAATGGGAATGGACTTAAATAAGAAAAGATTCAAGGATTATTTTGCATAGATGTTACATTTCAAACAAACACCAATGCAATCCTTCTGTGTCCAGAGGCATATGAGCAATTAGTATGAGCATCAAAGATTAGTTTCAGCTACTTTTTCTTTCCTAAATGAATAAATGTTTTTGGACTAATCTGTTGATTTAATCAATGGTTCAATTGCTCACTCATAAAGACAGTCACTTGTCGCCACCTTCTGGCTTAATGATGCAAGTTGCACAAACACAGACAAGCGCAGTGATACAAACAGTGAAAGGTCCCAGTGCTGATACTGGGAAAATATTCGAACACATTCGAGGCAACGTTATACAAATATATTTATACATTAATAATGGCAATATATTTAACAGGGTGCTTGTGCTGTTAAATTGAGCTTATAGTTTCCACTGTCTTTGATCAAATTGATTATTTCTGTTGGTCACTTAAAACTTCTATCGAAAAACAGCTGTTTAGTTCAGCTACTTGCATCTTATCTCACACTGTATGATCGTTAACTGAAGCATGAAGCGTCGCGTTGGGATTTGAGTTAATATTAGGCAATTATTTCACAACTATAATTATATACACTCAAAAAAATTACTGCGGTCCGGACCTCGGGGACCTCAATGGTGTGTACGGCCCTCAAGTTAGTATGCATAGGCCACAAAGTGTTGGCGAAATAAAACATTAGCAAACCAGATAGAATAATATGTTGTTGTTTTTTTGAGAAAACTTGATAAATTCAAACACTTTCAAGGACCTGTATCGATGGATGTTCATTTTCAAAAACTTTCCAAGGCCTTGAATGTTTTTTTTTTTAGATTCAAAAAATGTCAAGGATTTTGAGGACCCGTGGGAAACCTGCAGGGAAGTCACTGCTGTTCCACAGGACCACTGGGAAAGCATACCCTATCAATGGAAGGAAGGGACGCTGCGGAAGCCACATCCTGCCCGAAGGGAGGTAACCCTAACCCTAACCCTAACCCACCCACCCTTTGACGGGGGGGGACTCAACCGAGGGAAGACACAGGGAAGAATCCGTGGAAGAATACACATATGGGATCGCCATAGGGATCACAACATATGGACCCAGCCAAACACAGGTTCCACCAGTGCATACAAGTGATAGGCCTGGCCTCGGACGTTCCGCCACGTCCGTTGCCGAAGGGTATGGAGGAACTCAACAGGGTTCGGCAAATAAGAGGATTCAGTTTCCTTGCTCCCCTCAGGAACCTGCGATCAGGAAACTGACGATCAAGTCGTGCTTCCCACGGATTTGTATCTATTGCATCATGATGTTCGTCAATACAGAGGCAACAACATTTTGAGGTGGAGGAGACAGCCCTCACTCCAACCCATTAGCAGGAAAGAAGCACTGAAGAGATCAAACACCTTTGAGATCTCCTCACGGAAAGAAGACTCAATTCAACAAATAGGTTACACTTCTAAGGGGGAGCATGCCTCATTTGAGTGGGTGTTCTCACAGAAGTGATGGTCTCTATGGCATAAAAATTATTGCGCTAGTAACCAGAACCTCCGTGTCCCGTTCTTTTCAAAACCAGACCTGGAACTCTCCAAGGTCTAAATGCGGGTGACATCATGCCCCACCCCTGAGAATGTACTCAGAGCTTCCTCTGCCCTAATGCCCTTTGTATTGAAGTCAGGATGGCTGTCGAGAGGAGAGGTCCGGTTGGGCAAATAAGGGGCAACTAGCAAGACATGGTCCATCTCTTCCCTGACTTTAGCACAGTTGTGTGCAAGAAAAATAACTGGGGAACGCATTTCTGCGGGGGCCCCAGGGCCAGTTGTGGCCAACTGTGGCCAGAATTTTTTCTGTGTCGAGGGATGTCCACTCAGAGCGGAGAAAAAACAACTGACGGAGGGATGAGTCCGGAGGGGCAACAGATGTAACTGTGCGGCCCAGAGGGTGTCCCAAAAAGCTGGAGCGCCTGGGGACGGAGACTCCACTCTCCCTGGGCCAAAGGCTGTCGTGGGGCTCGTCAGCGGCACGATTGAGCAGGCCGGAAGTAATAAGTGTAATGAAGCAACCTCAGAAGCTTCTGACTCCGAGGAGGAGGTGGCGGGCGAGTTGTGACATGCGAGGGAAGCGTAGCGCAACGGTCACAATGTTGTCTTTTCAGACCAGTACAAATTTCGCTGAGTAGCGGTGTCTCAAAGCGAGATGAACTGCAAGCAACTTGAGGCAATGGATGCCAATGCAGTCGGAGGGCCGCACCAGACCTCCGTTACTGCATGCCCTTTGTATGTGGCCCCTCAGCCAGTATTGATGGACACTCAATCTAGGGAACGTTGCCCCGAAGAAACAAAAGGTCTGTTACGGACTGAGGGTTTCACACGGAGCGTGCCGCTTTGCCACGGCCACCTCGGGACTCGGCCGTGAGGTCAGTGCTGAAGCGGTCTTCATATGGAGGAAGCCGAGCGGCTGCGTCTACCATATGCCCCAGGAGCCTCTGAAGAGTTTCAGTGGGACCCTTTCTCACTTCTATACAGCACTAACCATCCACACACTCTTTTTCAGAGATGCGGTTGACCAAATCCCTCTCCAAACTAGAAAAGAGATCCTCAGCCCGTGGACGAGTTTACTCTTTCCCAGTTGACCTGAGCACCCAACTGGCTATGAGCACTTGAAGGGTTTGCATTTGGAAATGCATCTCTGTATAACAAAATGAATGAAGGCTTTAGAAAAAGGGCCCGTCTCAATTAACACAGGGGCCAAGATGGTCGTGACCCACCTCTCTAGGGTACAATGAAGTACGGGCTTATAGAAGCCGGCTTCATTTCAGCTGGCTGGGCATCCTTACTGCGGCCGGCTCCATGCTGAGGCCGGGCTTGGAGGCTGCTGCGAATGCCCAGCGGGAGCAGCAGCAAGGGAACACCCTCGTTTTCAATAGTACTCGAAGATGACTGGCTCCCTGGCGTGATCCCATTCAGTCGAACGTCGACTACGTCGAATGTGAACAACAGAAAGGGAACCCCACTTACTTTCAGGCAATACTGTTAAAGTGGGACACTTGGATTGTCAAAGAATAGTTTATTTTTCTTCTAAAAAATTACAGACAGGGAACTGTTCTTGAATATTAATATACTGAATGAATAAATGTGTAAGTCAAACCTCAATATGATGAGTTGACAGTTTGGACTCTTTAGTCCCTTACAGAGCAGCTTCACCCCTGAATCCTGCAGGTCATTGTAACTCAGGTCCATCTCTCTCAGGGGGGAGTTTGGTGATTGTAGAGCTGAAGCCACAATTTCACAGTGCTGATCAGTGAGATTACAGGCTGTTAATCTGAAAAAGGAGAATAGTATTAATTTGGTTGAAAATGAAATCAACATATAACTGCAACAATGTACATAGTATTTTGCTTGTGAATACAAACCCATAAATGAATCAGTAAAACTAATAACTAATTCTTACAAATTATGTTCACATAGGGTTGGTCAATATGTCCAAAAAAATACAAATATATATATATATATATATATATATATATATATATATATATATATATATATATATAATAATAATAATAATAAAATAATATATATATATATATATATATATATATATATATATTCTACTTTTTAAAGAAATGTCTTGATTAAAAAATATATACATTTCAAATTGTTTTTGGAATGCAGGATATGGGGATACTGAGAGTCCGGCAGCACCCCTTATACAGGAATATAAATACAACACTGCAAAAGGTATTTTAAAAAAAAAAGTCATTAAATTATTTTATGTTCTAACCAATATACAGGTATGTGGGAAGCTAGGGGTGGGTGATATATCACAATATGAGTAAGTTTAATTCACAATAACTATATAAATCACGATATAGCTATTTTTACTTTAAAAGGGTCCTATTATTCCCTTTTACGAAGACTTGATTTTGTTTTTGGGGTGTACTGGAATATGCTTTCATATTTAATTGTTCAAAAAAGACCTTATTTTTCACATATTTTACATTATTACAGCGCCTCTCCCCCCAGTCTGGCCCGAACGCGCCGTTTATTCATAATATTAAGATGTCTCTTACCTTAGTCAAACAACAAATTTGAAAATGCTGGAAGCATTTGTAAGCCTTTTTTCACAGAAACTGCAACCACAGCTGCTATTTTTTTAACGTAAATTTAACACTAAAATTTTGATATTTTCAATCCCCCGTTGTTAAAAAGTTGTTTAGATAAAACCAGATTAAAAACTTAGCATTTATACCCAAAAATTGCCATAGCAATTCAGATTTACCTCCTATTTAATGCCTTTATTTTCACGCTGTGTTTCAGCAACGTGTAGATTTACTGTAAACAGTCACACAACACACGTTCAAATGAAGATGTTTTAGCCTACTCATAAAAATTCAAACTTTGGATTAATTATACATTTTTGTTTTGCAAATTTTATTGTTTATTGTTCGCTACTGTGTTGCTATTTATTCAAGTCTGCCCATTTCCTGAAAAAAATATTATAATCATTATCATTAATAATGTTATTATTTTTTGGGTTCCTTTAACCAGTGTTATAAAACCAATACATGAGTAATACAGCACTATTGTGACTGCAAAGTGTCCCACAACAAACCTTTTGTCAACGCTACACTTTGACTAAACAGATAAATTACATATTTAAAATAACTAGCCAACTTGGAACTTTATACTACGGTCTGTCTGAATCCTCAGTTCTGATTGACTGAATGGTGTGTGTTAAATCCATTTAATGCACCGTTTCCAGTCAGTCACCAGGCAGTTCCAGAAGCACATGCACACATTATACAGACAGTCACTCGCACACACAGAGATGACCATGCACACACTGAAACATTAAAGGAACACGCCAAATTTTTGGGACTTTAGCTTATTCACCGTATCCCCCAGAGTTAGATAAGTCCATACATACCCTTTTCATCTCCGTGCGTGCCATAACTCTGTCTGACGCACCCACCGCTAGCCTAGCTTAGCACAAAGACTGGAGGTTATCGGCTCCAGCTAGCATAATGCTCCCAATAAGTGACAAAATAACGCCAACCTTTCCCTATATACATGTTGTGATTTGCATAGTCATAGCGTGTACAAATAACAAGGTCACATAAGACACAACCATCTTCTAAACGTATACATACTGGGAACTATATTCTCAGAAAGCGAAGCACTGCTACTTCTGCGGAGTGATTTGCTCGCAGCACCTGAGAAGCCCCGTGGTGAGGAGCAGAGAGTTTGCTCAAGAGTGTAACGCTAATCACTCTGCCCAAGTAGCAGTGCTTCCACCATTGTGTGAATGAGCACAAACAGGATTTTTTCAAAATTCTCCTTTTGTGGTCCGAAAACAAAAGAGGGGCTAACAGCATTAGAACAACACCAGGGTGAGTAAATGATGACTTCATTTTCATTTTAGGGCAAACCAACTCTTTAACCCCCTGAGGTCGGCAAACACGCTTAGATTTTTTTCACATAGCAGCAAAATAAACTTACAATACTCTGTAATTTATGGTCATACAGACTTAAGAAATATGAAAAAATAAACTGTTAAATGTCTACTTTTTTATGTATCCACTTACAAGCGAAAAAAAACATTGTGTTTTTGTAAAATAAAGAAAATAAACAGGGTGTGCTTTCTGCCTGTCCGTCTCGGTGAACTTTTTTTTTGGAGCACGTCTCTAAACTTAAACAAAACTCAGCGAATACTATTCACCCAGGCATGAGCAATATATCTTTATAATCATTCAAGTGTGTACTTTTAAATGATCTAATTCAAAACTAAATCAAACATTCTCTGTTTATGTAATCTGTGTGAAAAGAGAGAGATGTCAGTCGTTCTCATCTCAGCTCATTATTTTTAATGTGATCCCACCCACGGAGAGTGCGCGCTATTCAAACGCAAATGATCTGAGGCAATCCATGCAAACTGTGAACGCCCCCATATCAGCTTGAGAAAACACATCAAGTTTAATCAGATCATTGTACTTGTTTACACCGTCTCGCGGCGCTATGAGGAATACTACTATCGTAATAATAATAATGGAAAATGTACCTTATTCCTTACTGGAATACTGTACTTTTCTTTTCATTCTCAAGTGAATCGCGTTTGTGTGTGTGAATGAATGAACGGCAGAGATGCGCGCTGTTTACCACAGCTCGCAAAAAGACGTTTAAATTTGAATTGCGTTTCTGTGTGTGAATTGACCGGCTTTAACAAACTATTTTGCTATACTGATATGAGTAAAAATCGACTGAAATATGTTGAAATAAAATGTATTTGTATAAGCAACGTATTAAATTGCAAACTAGCATTTATATTCCCTATAATAAAAACGAAAGACCTATGTTACAGACATATGAAAGACAACATTTTGTTGACTAGTTTTGGATAGATTATACATTTTTACTGTAAAATAGACTGCCACATCAAATAAGCTTTTGTTTGCCAATTTTTGCTCATATGTTAAATATAGTATGTTTTGTCAAAAATAAAGTCATCAAATAATATGTTATTATAGTGTTTGTTCCAATGTAGGCTATATTCAAAGTAATGAATCCTTAACTTTGAAATATGTATGATAAAATGTATACTTTAGTTTTTACAAAGAAAGATTACACTTGAATTGTTGTTGTAATTGTAACCTTTTTAATAAAAAATATATTTACAAGGTAGATGTAAACAAACTATTAAAAGGTAAATATAAGCATTTTCTTTAAATAATTTTTATTGTGTTTTATTAGTGACAAATTTGGGGAGAGGATACATATTCCAAAACTGAAAATACAGTATGAGAATTAACTGCACAATTACTAGACATGTTTACCTTGGATATTATACAATTTATAAAAATTGAGATGCTTCCAACTGTGAACCAATTTGGTAGAATATATATATATATTATGTGGGCCATTGTCTCCTCAGGTGTGAACCACTTATTATTCATGATGGTGTTGGATTGTTGATGCCCCGGCGCATATTGCCTTTCCAAACAGAAAGTGTCTTACACAATTTAAATCAATGTATTGTTTTATGTGAATGATTAGGCTGGATGATTTTCAGATCATTTTGAAGAAAAAAACTCTAGGCGACGACATCCATTAGTCAAAATTCTTGTGGACACATATTTAGTATGTGTTTTGTGGCCTTATTTCAGAAACTTTAGTTTTTAGTTTTTTCAATAACCATGCATAAACATTATTCTCTCAAAAATACAAACATGTACATACGTGTTGCTCACATATTATGGTAGCCCTGTTTGTGCTAATAGAGTGTAATTACACCTTTGCCATTAATATGTTTATAAGCAACTGAAAAAAACACAAATGTCAGGGCATGTCAGAACATCTCAAGGACCCCAAAAACACCTTAGACCCCAGAGGGTTAAAGGTAGTTGGATTTTCTGTGAAAACCAGAAAAAAAAAAGTCTCTTGACAACCACAAAAACAATGAAATACAACCATTCTCATACACACAGCAGACATGATCAACATACTTGAGTTTGTCCAGATGTTTGAGTGTATCAGAGAGCAGCTTCACTCCTGAATCTCCTGGGTGACTGTAGCTCAGGTCCAGCTCTCTCAGGTGTGAAGGGTTTGAACTCAGAGCTGATGCCAGAGCAGCACAACCTTCCTCGGTCACCAAACAGCAAGATAATCTAAAACAACAAGTGTTCATATTAGTGTGCTTCATTTTTACAAATGTTTTATATCTTTTTTCTAGGATTTGTGATACAGCGGCAGGGATGCAGGATATGGGGATGGGGATATCGTTTCGGGAGATAAGACCCTTATTTCTCGACTGGGATCGTGTAGAGACTTTGAAGCTGCATTGCGACTGACATTTGAACCTTCTTTGAACATTGGAATAGTTGATTGCAATTGAAGTCCATTCTGTGTAGAAAAATCCTGGAATGTTTTCCTCAAAAACCTTAATTTCTTTTCGACTGAAGAAATAAAGACATGGATATCTTGGATGACATGGGGGTGAGTAAATTATCAGCAAAAACTTTTTTGAAAGTGAACTAATCCTTTAATACAGGACCTGCACCCCAGTCTGGCCTGGATGTGTGATTTATTGCTAATATTAAGATGTCTCTTACCTTAGTCAAAAAGAAAAGAAAAAAAGTAAAAAAAAAAAAATTAATACTGAGAAGAACATTATAAGACATTGTCACGTTGTCAGTTTGTTTTGATTTCTGTTCTTATCTGGGTTTTGTTAAACTGATAATTAGTGCCATTCTGTCTTTCTCCGCCCCCTGCCTGTTTGTTTCTATGGTTTCTGATTTGATTTGAGTTTCAGTTCAGATGTGTCTCATTAATTAGTCGCATTAGTTCCCTGTTTTCTGTCTATTTGAGCCTTGTGTTTCTCTCTGTTCTTTGTCAGTTCTACATTCCCTTGAATTGTTTTTTCTGTTCTTGTTCTATAGATTATTTTGTGAGTTTGAGTTTGTTTTTGATAAAGCTGCTGCACTTAAATCCTGTTTCATCTCTGCTGCAACCACTGTGTAACATACGTCTTCTGAAGAAACCCCAATTACTTTCATGCAATACTGTTAAAGTGGGACACTTCATTATCAAAGTGGAAAGCTTTCATTTTTCCAATTAAAAATTATATACAGGGAACTGTTCTTGAATATTAATATATTGAATGAATACATGTGTGTAATATATTGAATGAATAAAAAAGTCAAACCTCAATATGTTAAGTTCACAGTTTGGACTCTTTAGTCCCTTACAGAGCAGCTTCACCCCTGAATCCTGCAGGTGATTGCAACTCAGATCCAGCTCTCTCAGGGGGGAGTTTGGTGATTGTAGAGCAGAAGCCACAATTTCACAGTGCTGATCAGTGAGATTACAGGCTGTTAATCTGAAAAAGGAGAACTAATAGTATTAATTTGGTTGAAAATGAAATCAACATATAACTGCAACAATTTATATAGTATTATGCTTGTGAATACAAATCTATAAATTACTCATTAATCTAATAACTAATTCTTACAAAATATGTTCATATAGGGCTGGGCAATATGGCCAAAAAATATCTTTTCTTTTTTTTTCTTTTTTTTGTGACAAATTACAATAGTCACTTTACAGCTAATTCTATTATTAAAATACATGTACTTGTAGGTTTAAAGTTCAACATTTGCCACATTTAATGTGCACAACAAATATCCCAGAAAAACATATGGTGCTCCTATTCTGTTGCGCTCTGTCTGTTTCGTGTGCAGCAGAGCTCGTTCACTGAAGTCTGTGAAGTTTATTATAGACTCGATTGCATAAGGTTCGTCCACTCCTGATAGCTAAATATTTTTGCATGACCTTTCAACATTTACAGATGGAGAAATGCACTACTTACATCTACTGTGAATCTACATCTACTGTGGCATTTTGAAATATTTCTGTGTTTATTTGGCCGTTTAAGCGCGCAACCGGAGACAAGGACTACTATGCTTGTCCGTGTTGCGCTCGGAGCGCAAGCACAGCATCCTGTCAGTATAATTCAGTTCTCTTTCGTGACTTATCATGCTTTTACTATTTCTTTTCAATATAAAGCGCATCCTGCTCTTTTCTTTCTCTTTCATTCATGATTTGTTATTAATAACTTTAAACAGAATCGTCAACTGAAATCTGCGGGGATTATCAAAAATACGACACATTTATAGGACATAAAGGGTCTCTGCGGCAAAAGTGAAAGTAAAAGCAAAGCACCCATTTCAATAAAAGGATATATTAAAGTTTATACAGCCTACTTTTACATTTTTGCTGCTATTCTAAAGTGATTTTTAGACCTTAAACAAGCTGTAGCTGCTTGAATCCAGTGCAGGAGCTGTAGGTTACAATTTACCACAGAAATGTTAACAGTTAGTTAATTGTTGTGGTGACTCGTGACACTTGCGAACAGCACTGAACATGCACTTTTGCCGGTAAAACTTGAATATTATTATTATCAGAAACTTTCCATTAACTTCGGTAGGCTGTACAACAAGGGCATTGTAATTGGGTGCTTTTTCTGCAGAGAGCCGATCTCTGTTGATGTGTCTTAACTAGGGCTGAACGATACATCAAATTTTCATCGTCATCGCGATGAACACATCGCAACAGACAGCCTGACACGATGAATAAATGCCTGGTTCAGATTACAAGATTTTTGTGTCTGTTAAGATAGTCACGGTGTCAGATTACACGATTTTGACTACTAAAATCTTGTCGTGTGTGGACAAGAAACGTCACTACACGTTGCTTTCCGACCAGTCATCGCGTGTCACAAGCACACATTCACTCGCGCACACGCGCACACACACACACACACACACACACTGTCCCTCGCTCACTCACTCCCTTGCGCTCGCTCACTCACTCGCACACACTCGGTCCCACACACACACTCACTGTCCCTCGCTCACTCACACGCGCGCACACACGCTCACTGGCGCACACACACACTTACTGTTGCTCGCACTCTCACTCACTCGCGCACACTTACTCTCGCTCACTTACTCAACCCGTTGTGGAGGACGTTAAAAAATTAAACATGCTAGTCTTTCTGTCGTGATGTCGTGAAGCATCGCAGACGCGACGTAGGTTGTCGCCCACTATGACACTATACGAGATGAAACTATCGAATCTTGCGTCCCGATGCCCGTGGTCGTTTACGAATCCCCACGACACCCTACGTCAAACGGATCGTGCCAAAATCGTGCTAAAATCGTGTAATCTTAACAAGCCAGGTAATAAACGTTTGACCTATCACGCAAAGAACCTATTAAAGCACTAAGACATGGGAACAGTATAGCTAACATTCACATTTGAATATTTATCGCAAGTCATATCGTCATCGCAATATTAAACAATGTTATCGCATATCTAAGCTTTTCCTCATATCGTGCAGCCCTAGTCTTAATTTTTTTTATTGTTTGTTGGTAAAGGGTGAGAGACATTGCGAGCCACATGATTTTTGACAAAGAGCCAGGTATGGCTCGCGAGCCATAGTTTCCCAACCACTGGTGTACACGAATCAATAGATATACATGACCCAGGGTACGGGGCGTGGCATCACGATGGTGGCTCTCCATCATGATATCGTCCATCGGCACAACCCTAGTGTTAAACTATATACATTTACTTTATATTAAGGCCTTCCAAATAACTCATAAGGTTTTTTGGTTTTGTAGGTTTGTAACAAATTGTATTTTGCATTTTTCTTGCAGCAGCTCACTCTGTGTTTTTTTCAGATGTGCTCGTAATATCAATCTAATGTGTATCAATATAAACAGTGTTTCATTCTATATAGTTTATAAAAATAAATAAATATCTTGTACAAACTCAATATACCGCCCAGACCTATGTTCATACTGTAATATTTTTATATTTTCACACTCACAGAGCTTTTCTGCAGTTCCTCACAGCAGGAAGCAGTCTCCATTTACCCTCTTTTGATTTGATGTTCTTCATGAAGTCTAGCTCATCCAGTGCCTCCTCTGACATCAGGATCATGTTTGCCAATGTTGAGCATTGTGCAAGAGAAAGACTTTTTCTTTTTGTTTCAGAGCTTAAAAATACCTGCATTTCTTTAACAACAGAATGATCCTTCATTTCAATCAAGCAGTGTGACAGATTCATCCATCTTTCAGGACTGATATTGTTTTTTTGACCTCGTTTGAGGTTCTGGATTATTTTCTTGATGCTCTCTGGGTTGTTCTCTGTGTGAATCAGGAGATCCTGTAAGAGTCTCTGGTTGGACTCCAGTGAGATGCCATGAAGAAATCGAAGGAAAAGATCCAGGTGTCCATTTTTACTGTCCAAGGCTTTATTCATTACTCCCTTCAGGAGCTCGTCCAGAGGAACATTCTCACACTGAGTTCTGGACTTTTCTGTCAGGAACATTTTCAGAACTTCACTGTTCTTGTGTAAAAAGCAGGAAAACACATACAATGCTGCAAAAAACTCCTGAAAGCTCAGATGTACAAAGCTGTAAACCTTCCTGTGATAAATCACAGATTCCTCTCTAAAGATCTCAGTGCAAATCCCAGAATACACTGAGGCGTCAGTGACGTCTATGCCGCTCTCTCTCAGGTCCTCCTCATAGAACATCACATTGCCCTTCATCAACTGATTGAAAGCCAGTTCAGCAAGTTTCACAATCACGTCTCTGTTGGACTGCAGGAGTTTCTCTGGATCTCTCTCTTCATACTTCTGGTTCCTCATATGAGTTTGAATGAGGAGGAAGTGTATGTACATTTCAGTCAGAGTTTGAGGGATTTCTGCACTGAGATCTTGTTTCAGGATGTTCTGAAGCACAGTGGCTGAGATCCAGCAGAAGACGGGTATGTGGCACATGATGTGGAGGCTTCTTGCTTTTTTGATGTGTGAGATGATTCTGCTGGCTTGATGCTCATCACTGATTCTCTTCCTGAAATATTCCTCCTTCTGAGGGTCATTGAATCCCTGAATTTCTGTCACACGGTTGATGTAGTTTGAGGGGATCTGATTGGCTGCTGCTGGTCTGGTGGTGATCCAGATGAGAGCAGAGGGAAGCAGATCTCCTTTCATGAGGTTTGACATCAACACACCCACTGATGAAGTCTCAGTCACATCAGAAACTTTCTCACTGTCTGAAAACATCAGTTTCAATCTGCTTTCATCCAGACCATCAAAGATCAACAAAACTGTACATTCATCGTACATCTTTGAGTCCAGATCTTGAAGTTCAGGATGAAAGTCCAGCAGAAGTCTGTGAAGACTGTACTGATGATCTTTAATCAAGTTCAGCTCTCTAAATGGAAGCACAAACATGAAATCTACATCCTGATTGGCTTTTCCCTCTGCCCAGTCCAGAATTAACTTCTGCACAGAGACGGTTTTTCCAATTCCAGCGATGCCTTTAGTAAGAACAGTCTTGATTTGGTCTTTCTTCTCTCTTCTCTTCTCCTCATATCCAGGTTCAGGTGAAGGATCAAAGATGTCATTGCAGTTGATTGGAGTGTCTTGGAGTGTCTTGTAACTTTTCTCCATCTGTAGCACCTCATGTTCTTCATTCACTCCTTCACTCTCTCCCTCTATGATGTACAGCTGCGTGTAAATCCTGTTCAGGAGGGTCTGATTCTCTTGTAGTTTGATTCCCTCAAAAACTATCTCATATCTGTTCTTCATGCTGGTTTTGTGCTGGTCTTTGACTCTCTGAAGATCATCATGCACTGGTTGGTGAGAATCGAGCTGCAGGGCTGCTTCTGTGTCATGATGACTGATGTGTTTCTGACAGGAGGAGGATGAGCTGGTCTGACAGGACACATATCTGATCTGGTCAGATCTCCAGTCACTGAAAAAAAGATTGAGAGACAAACAAAAAAGACATTTATCAAAATAGAGAAAATATTTAAATATCTTTAATATTGAAATATGTTATTTAAAATCATACCACAACCACAATGATAAAGAAGTATTTGTTTAATAAACCTCTTTTACGCATTATAAATCTATTGTGGCCAGTTGATTTCATGACATAAAGTTCCTCAAGGTTATGTTCCCCCTCCAATATTGCACAATTTGTACGTCTCCCCCCTTACAAAACAAACATGTATGGCAATATACTACAAAATATAATATGATATATTACATAAAACATTTCCATATATGGGAAACTAGTGCTCATATATTTCAATAAACTGCAATATATCCATTGGCCATGTATGGCTATATATTGATACATATAAAACTTTCCACTGAGTAAATGTGTCTTTAGCCCTATTCGGACAGGACTAGTTTTCCATGGGGACGTTAGAGAAATTTGTGTTTCACAGATGTACTTTGCGATTATAATCATGTACGAATCTGCCATGTCTCTGTTTTTCTCACACAACTTTCCAAAAAAATTCTATGGAAAATTATCTACTCATGGCTCCAGACTAACTTTTTTTATTAGGAGTAGGGCTGGATGATTTTGGAAAATAATCTAATTGTGATTTTTTTTTACCAATATTGCGATTGCGATTTAATATGCGATTATTTTTTAAGCTCTTTATCTTTTCTATTATTCAACAAAAACAAGCAATAAATCATTGTAAAATAGGGAAGGGAATCTTTAGGCACCTCATGAGCCGATACATTTTTTTTCTTTAATTGATCTTATTAATAAAACTTAAAATATTTAATTACATAATTATAAGTAGGCCTACTTATAATAATTACACATTAAAAAAATAAATTAATACAATTACATGTTAATAATTTTAACAAATATAGCTTCAAAACAAATAACAAAGAGGGAAAAAAATATTACAAGCAATAAACAAAGAGTGCTTTCAGTAGCCTATTTAAGAGTAGGCTGTCTGAACTTTTTCATCTCTTTTGAAATTATAAGATGTGGTTTGTCCTGTCTGTTTAATAACTGACTGTGTCACATTAATTTCGCGTCATAAAAGCATTTTGAGATGCTACCACGTAGACAGAGTCGCTCACAGCCGCATGCTCAAACGCTCTTCGCAAAACGCACGCGAGTATTTGAAATTGAAAGCAGCTTCTGTCGGTGATTTTCATATTTTTAATATATAAGCCAACTGCATTCCAAGACATATGATGCCTTCGTAGAACAATTGTAAGTAAAATACCGGCGGGCGAGACCGCGCACACTACAAAGTAACATCACGCAGACCGCGCGTATCTCATTTCTTGTGCAATGAAGCCCGCGAATGTCCTTGTAATTCGCTTCAACTTTTCCGAACTTTATTAAAGAGTATTTCTCGTAAGGTCCGAGTGGTGTCGCGCGCGTGTGTGTGTGTGTGTGTGTGAGACAGAAGCAAGCAGAATACGATTGTTTATAAAGCACGCGCGTCGTCACGTCTGTGTTTAAAACTAAGCTCAGACATAAATCTGAAATCATCTTAATCGATAAAGAATCGTTGGAGAGAATCTATAACACAATATCACATAAATTAAACATAAACTTATTTCCTGTAGCCAGGTCTATATGTGTCGCGTGCCAAGTTGATGCTTCATTTGCAATACAGACTGGTTTACTCTCGCGTCACGTGACCAGACTATAATCGCAGCTTTGCTGTTAAAAAAAATCGCATTTCATCATATCGCGATATTATCGCAAATGCAATTAATCGTTCAGCCCTAATTAGGAGCGCTGTAGCCCCTGACTTAAAATTTTAGGAGCGCAAGCAGAAAATTTAGGGGCACACCTTAAATCATCTTGCAATGCAATTATTCATATTTTCCTCCCACATAACTGTATTACTGACAAATGCTTTGATAATAAATAGACTTAACATACAGAAATTACAATGTGCAGTGCAATGCGCAGGACTCCAGACTAACATTTTAGGGCAGCAGCACTAAGTTCTACAGAAAGTATTTGGTAGCACTGTGGGATGACAAAGCACTGAGCTTAAATGAGTGACAAAATAGCTATTAGGGAGTGAAAATAGCCAATAAGCGTCCTCTATGTTTACAATGGTAATTTAATCTTTTTTTTTTTTTTGGTATTTTGAGTTTTCCTACTTCTTGAAACTTTTAGTTTTATAAATAGGGACAATTTTTAAAGGATGAACAAAAAATTATTTGGTCAACACATTAAAAATAACATTTAAATATGATATTATATAGTTTTCAAGTGTTGGAAAAAGATGTGTGTAGGCTACTGTTATAACCATAGTTACAGTTAGTGTTACTACATTAAATCCATGGTGAATGATGCTAATCTGTGGACCTAAAGCCTTCTATAACTTGTTCGTTCATGGCACAATGTTTCTCCTGGTTTCCACGTCAGCGCTGTTTGATCTGATATGGTTTATAACAGAGAATTCTGCGACGAATCTGAATGTTTCTCACTGGATCTCGCAGCGATGTTATTAATTCTGTCGCGAACTCAATGGTTTTCTTCACTGGATCTCCACGATGTAACAGTTTTGCGTGATCGAGATCCGCCCGCGACTGGCAAGAGAAACTCTGCACTCTCTATTATTGGTTCGAATTATTAAACGGTCTGTGAAGCAGAAATGAGCAGCGCAGTTTTTTTCCACTTTCATTTTGTTTTGATTTATTAACATGTCACGGCATACTCTATGCTTGAGGCTGAGATTGTGTCTAACTAGCGTATTGTGTTTAAACTGCAAAGTGCCTGCACTGTCTGCGTGTTCCCCGCAGTTCTGGGGTAGCGACTGCAACATTCGCAGTTCATTAAGTTTGTCTCCTTACAGTACCTCAACCAGTTGAATTCTCTCAGCCAGTCTTCCCGAAAATGGTGGGTTCAGGACTTTATCACCTCACAAACCTCTGACTCTGAATCATCATCCGACTGTGTCTGTGATTTGTCTCCGTTAGTCTGTTTCCTTCCCACAAACGTTTACGCACGCTGGATTATCTCTAGGACCCTCCCCCTCCACACATTAGCCAGTTACAGTGGCCATTCCCTATTCTTCTCACACTCGTCATCATTGGCCTGCTACACATTCCGGATTCATTGACGCGCCCCTTCTACGTTTAACGTTAAAAAATATTACTGGTCGCACATGTGCGACTGGATGTAAAATTCAGTCGCACACTCTCAAATTTTGGTTGCAAAATGCGACCATTTGGTCGCAGTCTGGAGCGCCCTGCTACTGTTTTTCGGCAAACTGAACGGTCCTCTGAGAAATCTAATACTGTCAAATGCGAAGGTCAGTGATTGCTGACATTGTATTATACTAACGCTTCTCCTCATTTGCATGCTTTCTTTTCATTTCAACATGGATGGTATCTCATGAAAAAAAAAAAAAACTATAAAATTAATAAATAGAGCCAAATCGTGGAAACTGCAAAGACTGCCCATTTTAATATCAGTGTCACATACTTATTATCACATACATCTAGAGTCACATCTACACATCTAGATGTCTCTGCTCACTTATATGGGTTTATTATAAAGATACACTTCTATAAAATTACACAAAGTATATTAAATAGGGTTTTAAATATAAATAAAAGTTATATCAATAAGTAATTCATCAAAAAACAAACAAACATATACTTCATCCATGATGCGCGCAAGTATAGCAGATGTCCTGTAATCGGTAAATAAAATCACAGACATCGGGTGATAAGAATTGTAACTCAAACTCAACGGTATACAGCACATAATGGTAAGTACTTTATTACTATTTTGTTCTACTCACAAGTCGCATGAACAAACGTTCGATTCAGCCAGCGCCCGATGCATTAGTGAACCGACTGAAGTATCCTGTCTGATTCAGACTGAAGTGACTGACGATTCGTTCACCAAACCAAATTCATCAGGAAAGTTCTTTGATTAACTCTCGACTTGCATCTGGATTGCAATGTATCATTTCAAACTGTTTGCCTTCTTGTTCATATGTTAACAAACCTCTGTTGAATTGCATTGTTGGACTCTGTTATTGTCAAATGTGTATTGATACCCATACCTAAAATATAAAAAAATGAATTGTCCTAATCAATGGCTTTGACATGGTCGACTTACTATATATAGTTGGTTAGTCTTCTATAGAATATATAGTTCATATAAAATATGTAGTTAATCGCTAGTTAATCAAGAATATCAAAACGCAATTCCATTTAATCAAATTTTTTAAGGTTCTAAATCTTTAGTAATTAGTATTACAGTAATTAAAGTTACTGTGACAACCAAAATCTATTCTCTTTAAATAGCAGATATCTTTTGTTGCCAGCATGAGCACCATACTTGTAATTCATAATTAGCCTGTATTAGGGCTGTTGGAATTAATTCCGAAATTTGAATATAATTCGAATAAAAAAAATAAAAAAAAATCAATACCATTTGAATGCTGAAGTTACTATTCGATAATTGCTTTTTTATGTATATTTAAAAAAAAAATTTTTTATATGCAATCTTGCCTTTCTCGCTGCCTTGGCTTACACGCATGTGAAAATGAAATGCTTTTGTTTTTGAATCGTAACACAATTGTGCATGTTATCCACGCTGTATCATCATAATACTGTCAAAAATGGCGGAGAGCAATGTCTCCACGGAAACGGAGATCAACACTCCTGACAATTTGAGAAGCGATGTGTGGAAGGTGTTTGGATTTCAAACCATAAATGGAAAAATTACAAATAAAGAAGTGGCAATCTGCAGAATATGCAAAATCCAAATGAAATATCACTCCTCAACTAGCAACCTGAGGGCACACCGGAGAATGTTACACCCTGACAAGCTAGGCGATCTGTCCGAGGAACCGCCGCTAAAACAGGCAAGAATTACTTCTTTTCTGCCTCTCTCCTCATCACGGGGCTTACCAGCTATCCGCCAAAAGGCATTAACAGACAAACTGACACAGTTTATCTGTAAAGATATGAGACCGATCAACATCACGCAGGGGTCTGGATTTAAGATTTTATTCACAAGCTTGAGCCAAGGTACACAGGCGGTTCCTAACCGCGCAAAAATCACTGACAGAGTTTTGAAACTGACACAACATCAGACAAAAGTTGACAAATTAAAGTCATTCATTTTGTTCCGCTGTTCTCTTACGAGAGGTTCTCTCGTATTGCGTAAGTTGCTTACGCATCGTCTTTCTTCGAGATCTGAAGCCAAAAAATTATCCTTAATTTTGTATTCATTGTCAACGCAGTGCGGCAGCCGGCAGACCTAGGCAGGCTGTATAAGCGTGCTCATTGGCTGCTCGGCGGCAACTGCTTAAGCCTATCAGTGAGCACTCTGAAACGTGGCCACCAATGAGGGCGCTTCGCGCCCTCCACACCCTTCTAACCGTCAGAATGGGTGTGGCCAGCGTGTATATAACCAGTGCTCAGAGGCTAAAAAATCTGATTTTCTTGTCTTCAGCGAAGCTCTTCGCGTCGCTGGATCTTGAGAGCCGCCGCCGTTGAAACCAGCGACCAGCAAGCCTAGGACAGCGCCTGGAGAAGCCGGCCGCCTTCGCCGCCTTCAGCCTTCCGTGCCTGCTATGCTATCCGGCGTCATATCCTTTTACTGCTGTGTGTTCGCCTACTGCGACACACTTTTCTCTCTATCTAAAAGAGCACGGGGCGTTTTTCTCAAAATGCCCTGTTTTTCCTGCGGCTCGTGCCGCGCTCCGCTCAGCAACGGAGACCGCCACCTCATTTGCGCTCTCTGCCTGGGCCGCGAGCACGCCGCCACCGCACTCTCCACGGGCGGCTGCCCTGAGTGCGAGGAACTTTCAATGTCGACCCTGGGGGCTCGACTTGAAGTTTTCGACCAGGATGTCGCTCCGCCTGTCCCTGCTGGGCCGCGCAAAAAGAAGCGCCGCTCACAGCGACCGCCGGAGACCGACGAGGCGCTTCGAAGCTCGCCGGATCCTCTCCCTCGAGCTTCCCTCTCGCCTTCCCCGCCCCCCCTCCCGGCCGCGCAGCCGCCGGCTCCCGCCCGCGCCGCCGCCGCTTCAGGGGATGAGGCGGACGAGTTTGATGAACGCGCCGCAGACAGCTGTTCCATCCTGGCCTCTGACAGCGAGGAGTGGTCTACTGCCTCCTCTTCAGTCCAGGAGACGGGCCGTACTCGAGCGGGCGAGGACGCGGAACTTTTACGCCTCCTCACGCGAGCTGTTGAACAGCTGGGCCTTGATTGGTCTCCTCCTCAGGAGCCAGCACCGAACAGACTCGACGGCTGCTTTCTTCATCATCGCCGCCGACAGCCAGCGGCCAGAACCGCGCCCTTCCTGCCTGAGCTTCACAGCGAGCTCTCTAAATCGTGGAATGCTCCATTCTCCGCGAGAGTTTCTTCACACGCCTCATCGACGCTCTCACAGGTTGACGGCGCCGCTGAGAAGGGGTATAATGCCATTCCCCCCGTGGAAGAGGCGGTCGCAGCGCACCTTTGCCCGCCCTCTGGTTGGCGCTCAAAGGCTGCCCTTCCGTCTAAGGCTTGTAGGACCACATCAGCCCTCGTCGGCCGCGCTTTCTCCGCCGCCGGACAGGCTGCTTCTGCACTCCACTCTATGGCCATACTGCAGATCCTCCAAGCTAACCTCCTCCGTGATCTGGATGAGAAGGGCTCGGAGTCTGCTTCCATCACGGATTTGAGGAGCACGACGGATCTCTCCCTTCGCGCCACGAAATCCGCTGCCCAGGCCATTGGACGGTGCATGGCCTCTCTGACTGTCGCAGAGAGGCATCTCTGGCTCACGCTCGCGGATATGAGGGAGTCTGAGCGCGCGGTGTTCCTTAACGCCCCCCTCTCCCCCACCGGCCTGTTCGGCCCAGCGGTAAACGGGATCGTGGACCGCTTTTCGGAGGTTCAGAAGACCACACAGGCTATGAATTTGTTTCTGCCTCGGCGCTCCAGGCCTGCTGCACGCCGTCCTCGTGACCAGCCTGCGCAAACCTCAAACCGCGCCGCGCCCGCCCCTCCGTTTCGAGCTCTTGAGCCCGCGATCAGCGGCGATCAGAGCCCGGAGGTCATTTGAACAAGGCTCTTATGAAAAGACCGTTCAAAATGCTCACAACCAGACAAATTCTCGCGCAGATTCGCCCAAGGGACTGGTTTATATCTCTCGATCTAAAAGACGCGTACTTTCAGATCCAGATAATACCCCGTCACAGGCCATTCTTGAGATTCGCCTTCGACGGTCAGGCATATCAGTACACCGTCCTGCCGTTCGGCATGTCTCTGGCACCCCGTACGTTTACGAAGTGCATGGACACGGCTCTCGCTCCCCTGAGGGGACGGGGAATGCGAATTCTGAACTACTTGGACGATTGGCTGATTCTAGCACAGTCAGAGGCCGAACTCATCGCCCACAGAACAGTGCTTCTAAGCCACTTGGACAGCCTGGGGCTTACGGTCAATTGGACCAAGAGCTCGCTAGTGCCCAGTCAATCAACCTCTTTTCTGGGTTTGGATCTGGACTCTGTGGCAATGACGGCCCGCCTGTCGACACAGCGCGCGCGCTGCATTCGACGCCTGGCCGCGTCCTTCCGGCCGGGCAGCACCGCACCTCTCAAAACATTTCAGAGGTTGCTGGGTTGTATGGCCTCAGCTGCAGCAGTGCTTCAGCTGGGTCTCTTGCGGATGCGCCCGCTACAACGCTGGCTGAATGCCCGAGTGCCTCACAGAGCCTGGGCTTCCGGCGGCATCCGAATCAGTGACTCAGAGCTGCGTTTCAGCACTGAAGCCCTGGTTAGCGGCCGACTGGTACCAGCGGGGAGTGACAATGGGAGCCATCTCACACCGCAAAGTTATCTCGACGGACGCTTCCACCTCAGGTTGGGGCGCCCTGTTCGAGGGCAAACCGGTTTTTGGCCTGTGGTCAGACCAGGAAAAATGCCTCCACATAAACTGTTTGGAGATGATAGCGGTCGAGAACGTGCTCAAGCGCTTCCTCCCATTCATACAGGATCACCATGTGCTAGTCCGCTCGGACAACATGTCCGTGGTATTCTATGTGAACCGACAGGGCGGTGTCAGATCCAGGAATCTGTGCAAGCTGACAGAACGCCTTCTTGTGTGGGCTTACCGCTCGTTGCGCTCGCTGAGAGCCGCGCACGTGCCGGGCCACTTGAATATCGGTCCAGACAGACTGTCCAGGGACAACATTCCCCCGGGAGAATGGTCCCTGCACCCCCAGACAGTCCAGTTTCTCTGGCGCCTATTCGGCAGAGCGGAAATCGACCTCTTTGCGTCGGAAGACAATGCTCACTGCCCGAGATTCTTCTCGAAAAGCGAGGACGCGCTGTCCCAGACATGGCCCAGCCTCCCGCTGTATGCTTTTTCTCCGATCTCCCTGTTGCCACAGGTCATTTCGAGGATCAGGGAAACGCACCACTCAGTGCTTCTTATAGCCCCGCGCTGGAAGAAACAGACTTGGTACCCAGAGCTAGTGAGGCTGTCGCGCTCATCCCCATGGCCGATCCCGGTGAGAAAGGATCTCCTCTCCCAAGCCGGTGGATCGATCTGGCATCCCCATCCAGAGCGCTGGTCTCTGCATGCATTGGTGATCAACGGATACCCGTTGACCTGCCAGAAGGGGTCGTGAACACGATCACACAATCTAGAGCTCCCTCTACGAGACGGCTCTACGCATCTAAATGGTCAGTGTTTTCTAAATGGTGCGCTACTAAGAGCTTGGATCCACGCGCATGCGTGGTCCCGCGGGTGCTCTCCTTCCTACAAGAGCTGTTGGAAAAGGGCAGGTCCCCTTCCACGCTCAAAGTATATGTGGCGGCTATTGCAGCGTTCGCTGAGACGACGCGCGGCCGGGCAATAGGAAGGAACGAGCTCATTATCCGCTTCCTCAGAGGAGCTAGACGGATGAATCCCCCGCGGCCCCCCTCGGTTCCTATTTGGGATCTGTCCTTGGTCCTGGAGGCCCTGAAGGCTTTTCCCTTTGAACCGCTCGAATCCGTGGATTTAAAGTACTTGTCGCTTAAAACCGTTTTTCTGATAGCCCTGTCTTCAGTTAAACGTGTGGGGGATTTGCATGCGCTATCTGTTAGCCCTGCATGTCTTGAGTTCGGACCGAACGACTCGAAAGTCATTCTCAAACCGAGACACGGTTACATCCCCAAAGCGATTGGAACCCCTTTTAGGGCACAAGTCATTTCCCTTTCGGCTCTGCCAGCATCCGATAATGGGGACAGTGATAACCTCCTATGCCCTGTCCGGGCACTGAGAGTTTACATCACGCGCTCCGCTGCTTTCAGGCATTCAGAGCAGCTCTTTGTTTCCTTCGGCGGACGCACCAAGGGTCTCGCCGCCTCGAAACAGAGCCTGTCCAGGTGGATAGTGGACGCGATTGCAGCAGCTTATGCCTCCAAACACCTGCAGTGCCCTCTGGGTATCAGAGCCCACTCTACTAGAGGCATGGCCTCTTCGTGGGCCTGGTCCAGCGGAATTTCTATCCACGATATTTGTATGGCGGCGGGCTGGGCCTCCCCATCGACATTCGTGAGGTTTTATAACCTGGAAGTTCCCGCCTTACAGGCAAAATTACTGTCAGTGTAACTGACATATATGCTCTGCCCAGCCTCTCATGTGCAGACTATGTTTTCATGCTGACGATATGTCTGGTGTGGTACTTGGGGTGAAGTGTTTTATACTCAGACCGGCTGGACCGCTCTGTTTCTCATTCCCCTTTACGCGCTGCTTTCCGGTGTTGGCCCGCGCTGCCGGCCGCCCGTATTCCACTCTGTGGCGCGGGGGTCTATTCTCTTCATGAAAGACCGACTATGTCGCTCTTTTCTTACCCTAATAAGTGCTTGTGTACTGTATGGGCTCGCTCTGCCGGCCCTACCATTTTGCACTGTTATACGCTTATAGACCGGCCGCGCCGCTCTATTTATATGTACTGAGTTATGTGCTTGTACTGTGTTGGCCCGTCTCTCCGACCGGCCACCTATTCTAGCATACGTACTGTGTGGGCTCGCTCTGCCGGCCCTACTAATTTGCACTGTTATACGCTTATAGACCGGCCGCGCCGCTCTATTTCTTATATTGTGTGAAGTGCTTTGTACTGTGTTGGCCCGTCTCTCCGACCGGCCACCTATTCCAGCAGAATGTTTTTCCCCGGTCTCCCTGGGATTCATGGGCTGGATGCTCGGCGCACACGGCGTTGACAAAGGGTTCCCGATGCGTAAGCAACTTACGCAATACGAGAGAACCTCTCGTAAGAGAACGTACTCGGTTACCTAATGTAACCTTGGTTCTCTCTAGAAGAGGGAACGAGTATTGCGTAACCTGCCGTGTCGCGCCACGAGCTTTTGCACTTCTGACTGCGAAAACCAGATTTTTTAGCCTCTGAGCACTGGTTATATACACGCTGGCCACACCCATTCTGACGGTTAGAAGGGTGTGGAGGGCGCGAAGCGCCCTCATTGGTGGCCACGTTTCAGAGTGCTCACTGATAGGCTTAAGCAGTTGCCGCCGAGCAGCCAATGAGCACGCTTATACAGCCTGCCTAGGTCTGCCGGCTGCCGCACTGCGTTGACAATGAATACAAAATTAAGGATAATTTTTTGGCTTCAGATCTCGAAGAAAGACGATGCGTAAGCAACTTACGCAATACTCGTTCCCTCTTCTAGAGAGAACCGAGGTTACATTAGGTAACCGAGTACGTTTTGTTGTTAACAAGAAAGTGGTCACCTGTTTCTAAATGTTTATTGTAATGTTAGATGTCCCTCTAGTGGACAGAATGTGTAACAACAACCACATGCTATAGTGGCATTGGCGATCCATAAGCCTGTGTAATGTCGTAAATATTAATAATAAGATGAATTTGAGCATTTAATATTCGAATATTATTTGAATATTATTTGAATATTAAGTTAAATAAGGAATGGAATTCGAATAGTATTATAGATGAAGATTGACAGCCCTAGCCTGTATACCATATTCTTCTAATTATCTGAGTTAAAGAAGGCTATAATCAAACCTTGTTTATAGTGAAGGGCTGGGCTTGTTGCACAAAGTTCAAGATTAGTTTTTAGCAAAGTCATTTTTTTCGGGCTCAAAAGATGGGTTGGTTTTTAGCGGTTCATCGCCATGGTAAATTACACCTGTTTCACACACTCCGTTTGCACGTATGCGGTGCAGGAGAAGGACACGCTCATGGGCTTTCACATATGCTGCGTTTGCAGTTCGCAACTGATCCACTGTAGACTACAAACACAACATCTATTCACTTTTTTAATTAAATTTAATTTCAAATAATTTGTCAGAATTGCAATTCTCATGACACAGTACAGTTATAAAGTCTTTCATAGACTTATTCACGTTTAAACACACTAAATTATTATTCAGTGCATTACTTATAGATTTATATATTAATTTGCTCAAGCAAGTGGCAAGAACATTTAAACATAGTTAAAATCACAAACATTAAATTAAATCTTACAATTGACAAAAACAGTCGGCTCTCATGTTAGTTATTCTTTATTTCAGACTCAAAAAGGTCCATAAAAAACATGTAAAAGAGACAGACAGACAAATAAAAACAAAGGATTACTATAATCCATATAAACAATTTCTCCAGTGCCTCCAAAGCAGCGAACTGTACCTAGGTACTGCTCTGGTCAGGCCATATCAAAACAATTATAATTTCATTTTGCGAGTCCATAAGTCTCATCATAAATTTATACACAACATTTCTTATTACAGCATTTAGTGTGGTCACATCATTCTGCACAAACAACTGGCTGGCACTGGTCCAGCGAGGGACTTTCAAAAGAATCCTAAGAGCATCATTGTATGCTACTTGTAACTTGTGAAATACAGCTTTTGTGTAGCAACACCACAGGTGAGCAGTGTAGAGTGGTGTGCAGTAGGCTTTAAACAAGACTATTTTTACATTTTCTGTACACATTCCAAATTTCCGTGCCAGCATATTAGCTTGTGCATACAATTTACAGTACTGCCTCTGGATGTCATCATTATCAGAGAGGTCACTCCTTATAATGTGACCGAGGTACTTCACTTTTTCCACAACTGCCAAATCCCCTCCTGACAAATGAAACATGGGAAATACAGACTTATGCTGCTCTCTAGTCCTCACAATCATCACAACAGTCTTTTTTGGGTTAAATTTGATGTCATATCGTTCACCATATTCAGTACACACATCAAGCAATTGCTGGAGGCCTGCAGAGCAGGGTGACATAATGACCAGGTCATCAGCATAAAGTAGATGATTTAATAGTCTTTCCCCTATCATGCAGCCGGTCTTACAGTTTTTCAATGTTCGGGAGAGATCATCCATATAAAGGTTAAAAAGCATGGGTGACAGGATCCCACCCTGCCTCACCCCATTAGTCACAGAAAAGGATCTTGATATCACACTACCCCATCTAACCTGCATTGTTTGATGTGTGTACCAAAAACCTAGGATCCGGATTAGGTAGGGAGGAACCCCTCGCTGTTGCAGTTTTTCAAACAGTTTGCCATGGTTAATGCGGTCAAACGCTTTGGAGGCATCCAAGAGCCTCATAGTAAGTGTCATGCTTTTTTCTTTAGCATTTAAATCTTTATATAAAAAGTCCCACAGGTCATACAGAACTTTGTTTCTCCACTTCAACAACGAGTGTCATCCATTGTGCAGCTTTCTTGTTCAGTGTATTTCTCAGACCAGGAGATGCAAGGCCCTTCTCCACACATAATACAACAAGCTGTGCAGTGTATTTCACAATATATATATTTTTTTACTCATAGTAAGTGTTTTGCTTTTCTTTGCTTTACCCCGGGCTTAAAGTACAAGATGACTTCGAAAAATAGTAGTATAATAGGTAACACTTTACAATAAGGTTCCTTTATTAAACATTAGTAAATGTATTAACTAACATGAACTAACAATGAGCAATACATTTACTACTGTTTTTGTTAATCTTTGTTAATGTTAGTTAATGAAAATAAAGCTGTTCATTGTTTGTTCATGTTAGTTCACTGTGCATTAACTAATGTTAACAAGATTTTAATAAAGTATTAGTAAATGTTGAAATTAACATCAACAAAGATGAACAAATGCTGTATAAGTGTAGTTCCTTATTAATTAATGTTAACTAATGTAGTTAACTAATGAACCTTATTGTAAAGTGTAACCGTATAATTTAATTAGATGCAATTATGGTGAGATTACATTTTCATGTCAATCTGTGTTCATTTTGACCACGAACCATGCGCTGCCTTTTAAATTTAGCGTGTGCAGGACAGCTAAAATGGACTCTGTGCGGAAAAGATTGCTGCACTGCTGTATACGAAACTCTCCTGGAACGCATTGCCGGACCGCATCCGTGTGCAGTGTGAACGCTATAACTTGTTAGCATGGGTATGGGAAAAAATAAAAAACACTGCAATCGGAGTATGTGTGAAACCGGCGTTAAGCTACACGGCTCGCCTGCTCTGAAACAGGTTTTATTCTGGGTTAGAGATCGCAAACCCAAACTGGACCAATCAGCTGTGAGTAAAGAGACATGTATCTGATGCGATAAAGCCACTCCCCCTGTATCTCTCGCTCCAGATTAAAGCAGTTTATAGTGGAAAAACTTTAGAGACAATCGATAATCCTTTGCCAATTATTTCTTACACAATATTTATATTATATGAAACATAATTACTTTTAATTCATATAATATATTCATATAATTATTATATTAATTGACAAGTAATATTAAACTTTCCTTTTAAATTAATATAATACATGTATTCATATATAATGCTTATGTGTATTTATTTGAGCTCTTTGTGAACCTATAGGCTAATTATAAGGCATATTTCTTTGATTTACAGCATGTATAAATACTTGCATCATGTATTTAGGAACGTTTTTAAACGTGATTTAATTAACTTTATTCAAATGAAGTCATCATTTATGATATAGCCAATCTGACTATATCATAAATGATGACTTCATTTGAATAAAGTTAATTAAATCACGTTTAAAAACATTCCTAAATTAAATTAAGGATAATGAATTAATCTTTAAGTGTAGATGAATATACTCACACAGGGTCAAAGGACACGGCTTCATTACAGAGATCAGTGGGGTGAATCATGGATCTGTCACTCTTCATAGACACACATCTGGATACTGGAGATGCTGCTTTCTTTCTCTTCCTGCTGATGATACTGAGGAAAACAGAGATGTATTTCAGATCATTTCTGAAGCCAGAAAAATAGACCACATTTACCTATTTGCTATTAATGCAATTTAAGAAATATAAACAAAAGGTTGTAGTTGTAATGTTGAGGACAAATTTTACCACTAATTCTTCAATTGATTTGCATTTGTAAGCCCTTGTCTCTTCCAGAGAACTCGGGACAGTAGATGGAAATCTCACTGGCCCGATTGTGTCAGTACTGCATTGTTACAAAAAATCTATATTTGCATATATTTTTAAGTCTATGCAGTTTAAACATTCAAGCAATGTTAAATTCAAGCACAAATATAGCTGCGAGCAGCGATTACGGGCCCAAGCCGGTGGCACCGCAACCCCGGTGCCTTTAGTTACCTAAAGGCACCGGGGTGGCGGTACCGCCGGCTTGGGCCCGTAATCGCTGCTCGCAGCTATATTTATATATATATATATATATATATATATATATATATATATATATATATATATATATATATATATATATATATATATATATATACATACATACATACACACACATACATATATATATATATATATATATATATATATATATATATATTATTGTTCAAAAGTTTGGGGTCAGTAAGATTTTTAATGTTTTTAGGAGAAGTCTCTTCTGCTCACCAAGGCTGCATTTATTGATTAAAAATACAAACAAAAACAATAATATTGTGAAATATTATTCCAATTTAAAACAGCTGTTTTCAATTTTTAAATATTTTACATAGTAATTAATTTCTGTGATCAAAGTTGAGTTTTCAGCATCATTACTCCAGTCTTCAGTGTCACATGATCCTTCAGAAATCATACTAATATGATGATTGATGCTCAATAAATATTCATTATTATTTTCAATGTTGAAAACAGTTGTGTACAGATTTTTTTTTTCAAAATGCTTTGATGAATGTTAAGTTCAAAAGAACAGCATATATTTCAAATATATATATTTTTAACATTATAAATGTCTTTACTGTAACTGTTGATCAGTTTAACTCATCCTTCATAAATAAAAGTACTGATTTATTTTATTTATTTCCCCCAAAAATAAAATTGTAATTATTACTAACCCAAAACTTTTGAGCGGTAGTGTTTAACGTTACAAAAGCTTTAGATTTCAGATAAATGCTGTTCTTTTGAACTTTCTATTCATCAAAGACTGTACACAACTGTTTTCGACATTTAAAATAATAATGAATGTTTCTTGAGTATCAATCATCATATTAGAATAATTTCTGAAGGATCATGTGACAGTGACGACTGGAGTAATGATGCTGAAAACTCAGCTTTGATCACAGGAATAAATAACAGTTTAAAATATATTAAAATAGAAAGCAGCCGTTTTAAATTGGAATAATATTTTACAATATTACTGTTTTTGTTTGTATTTTTAATCAAATAAATGCAGCCTTGGTGAGCAGAAGAAACTTCTCTGTTATGTGCGCGCCACAGACTGCACGCACGTCCGCTTAGAGTTCCGCCTTTTGCCTTCCGTCAATATTACGTTATCAGAAAAATATTTTTTTAGAGAATCGATTTTTTGACATTTGTGAATCGATTCAGAATCGTCCACGTCCGCATCGCGATGCATCTAAGAATACATTTTTTCTCCCACCCCTAGATTTCATACAACAGGTTAATAAACAGTTACAATTAAGTCACTTACATTTTAGATTCAATGTTGACTGTTTTTGTTCTGTTTCAGCAGCGAAAATAGTTAAACAAAGATCACGGCAGAACCATCACGTGTTTTCTCATAACTGAACGATTCAGCATTTTTAACGAATCGGTTGACTCAAAGATTGAATGATCAATCCATAAACATCTGTCTTAATCATGATCGACTCATTCGAACGAATCGTTTGAACGAATGAATCAATGACTCGCTTATTAAGATGGATGCCTGGCGACACCTAATGGCGGTTTAGTGTTGTTTAAAAGCATCATTCTTTCCCACATGTGTGTGATTTGTGTGTGCAACATTATCATTATTTTTCTTTCACTATTATATTAGCGATTTAAAAGCACCCACTCGTGTCACACGTCGATTAACCGGTGGGAAAATATCCTCAGACACATACCTAATACATGTATATTTAAATACAATATTGGCCTACCTGGTAAAAAGTTTTATATACTATTTTGATGTCCTTTTGGACACAAGAGGCCAGTATAGCCCTATGTTTGCTTTTTTGTTGAACCAAATAGCACTAAATAGCCTGTTTTAACTTTTTCATTCTTCTTGAATTGCAAAAACAGAATAAAATGGGTTTAGTTGTGATATTTGTATTCTTTTATATAGAAATAAATGGTATATAATTACATTTTTAGAAGATTTTTAGTGTTTCCTTTTTGGACATTACTTTAATCCCTCGCCATAGCAAAACCATTTGAGATATTTATTATCCATTCACAATTTAGCATATTTAATGTAGTTTCATCATGTTGAAAAAGTTTGGTACGAATAAAATAAATAGTTTAAGAGGAGTGGCTAAAAATTCAGAGGCTGATTTTGCAAAAAAATTCACATTCAGACCAAAATATCTGACTTCCTGATGGCCAGAGCTATTGAATGTAAATTAGAAAGTTGTCCGGCTTGATGAGAACAATATACAAACTGTTTTTTCTTTACTGTAGTTAAAACTAACCCCCCCACTTTTGTCAAAAGCATGTTGAAAGTGACACACTTCCTGCTGCCAGTTGGTGGCGCTATAACTTTGACTCACAATAGCTACATCCATCTGATCGGCCTCTTACCACGAACACACTGCTGAAGTTTCATCAAGATCAGTTAATGTATGCAGAAGTTATTCCACTTCCGTGTTTCTCTTTTCTCGCCATAAATTCGATTCCTCGCCACAGCCAAACCGTTCGAGATATCAAAAATCCGTCCGCAATTTAGCATCCTCAAAGTCTTGACTACATGCACACCGAGTTTGAAGGGGACACGGTGAATTTTCTAGGAGGAGTATTTCACATTCCACAGCAAGCGTTTTCCAAACAACCCATAATAGCCGACTTCCTGTTGGGCTGGCGTAAAACTTGACCGGGGTAAAGTTGTTCGGCCCGATGAGATCTATATGTGTACCGAGTTTCATATTAATTCATGCGAGCGTGTTTGATATATGGATCAAGTTTTAGAACCCCGTTCAAGGGGGCGCTGTTGAGCCCCCCAGCCACGCCCGGGTACCAGCTTCAGCCCGGCCCTGATGGCCGTGGGTTCTGACCTGTGTGCAAAGTTTCAAGAGTTTTTGAGCACGTTAAGGACCCCAAAAGCCCCTGAAACCTTGATTAACAATATAAAAGCAATAGTCAAATCCCCCCCTCCCCTCACACACACACAGACACAGAGAGTGAGAGAAAATTCTTCAGAAAATCCACATTCAAACCAAAATATCTCTCTTCCTGTTGGTCGGAGATGGTTCATGTAAATTAGAAAGTTGTCCGTCTTGATGAGAACAATACACATACCAAGTTTTGTTGCTGTTGATAAAACTAACACCCCCACTTATGACTAAAGGTGGCGCTACTGAGCCCCTCACCACGCCCGTTTCTGAAACTTTGCACATGTCTACTGGATAATAAATGTGATGTGTCTGTCGAGTTTCATGCAATTTCAAGTATGTTAAGAGTCTCAAAAGCATAAAAAAAGAATATTAAAGTTTGATGCGTTGCCACGGCAACAGTATCTAAGATATCAATAATCCTTTCACAGGTTTACATCTGCCGTGTGTCTACATTGTACACATAAAGTTTGAAGCAAATCTGGTAAAAATAAGACAGTGATTTCAAAGCATTTTAATAGTGATGTACTTCCTGCTGCCTGTTGGTGGCGCTATAACTTTGACTCACAATAGTCACATCTGTGCGATCGGCCTCTTACAACGAACACACTGCTGAAGTTTCATCAAGATCAGTTAATGTATGCAGAAGTTATAACACACTTCCTGTTTCATTTTTTCGCCATAAATTCGTTTCCTCGCCACGGCCAAACCGTTCGAGATATCAAAAATCCGTCCGCAATTTAGCATCCTCAATGTCTTGACTTCATGCACACCGAGTTTGGAGGCGAATCGATGAATTCCCTAGGAGGAGTACATTAAATTCCACAGCATGCGTTTCCAAACAACCCTAAATAGCCGACTTCCTGTTGGGCTGGCGTAAAACTTAGAGCACGAAAGTTGTTCGGCCCGATGAGTTCTATATGTGTACCGAGTTTCATATTATTACATGCAAGCGTGTCTGATTTATGGACAAGTGTTCGGATCCCGTTCCAGGGGGCGCTGTCGAGCCCCCCTGCCACGCCCGGGTACCAGCTTCAGTCCGGCCCTGATGGCCGCGGGTTCTGACCTGTGTGCAAAATTTCAAGAGTTTTCGAGCATGTTAAGGGCCCCAAAAGTGTCCGAAAGGTTGACAAAATAATAATAATAATAATAATAATAATCCTACCGAAAACAATAGGGCCTTCGCCCTTTCAGGGCTTGGGCCCTAAATATAGCTGCGAGCAGCGATTACGGGCCCAAGCCGGTGGCACCGCAACCCCGGTGCCTTTAGTTACCTAAAGGCACCGGGGTGGCGGTACCGCCGGCTTGGGCCCTCCATCGCTGCTCGCAGCTATATTTATATATATATATATATATATATATATATATATATATATATATATATATATATATATATATATATATATATATATATATACATACATACACACACATACATATATATGTATATATATATATATATATATATATATATATATATATATATATATATATATATATATATATTATTGTTCAAAAGTTTGGGGTCAGTAAGATTTTTAATGTTTTTAGGAGAAGTCTCTTCTGCTCACCAAGGCTGCATTTATTGATTAAAAATACAAACAAAAACAGTAATATTGTGAAATATTATTCCAATTTAAAACAGCTGTTTTCAATTTTTAAATATTTTACATAGTAATTAATTTCTGTGATCAAAGTTGAGTTTTCAGCATCATTACTCCAGTCTTCAGTGTCACATGATCCTTCAGAAATCATACTAATATGATGATTGATGCTCAATAAATATTCATTATTATTTTCAATGTTGAAAACAGTTGTGTACAGATTTTTTTTTTCAAAATGCTTTGATGAATGTTAAGTTCAAAAGAACAGCATATATTTCAAATATATATATTTTTAACATTATAAATGTCTTTACTGTAACTGTTGATCAGTTTAACTCATCCTTCATAAATAAAAGTACTGATTTATTTTATTTATTTCCCCCAAAAATAAAATTGTAATTATTACTAACCCAAAACTTTTGAGCGGTAGTGTTTAACGTTACAAAAGCTTTAGATTTCAGATAAATGCTGTTCTTTTGAACTTTCTATTCATCAAAGACTGTACACAACTGTTTTCGACATTTAAAATAATAATGAATGTTTCTTGAGTATCAATCATCATATTAGAATAATTTCTGAAGGATCATGTGACAGTGACGACTGGAGTAATGATGCTGAAAACTCAGCTTTGATCACAGGAATAAATAACAGTTTAAAATATATTAAAATAGAAAGCAGCCGTTTTAAATTGGAATAATATTTTACAATATTACTGTTTTTGTTTGTATTTTTAATCAAATAAATGCAGCCTTGGTGAGCAGAAGAAACTTCTCTGTTATGTGCGCGCCACAGACTGCACGCACGTCCGCTTAGAGTTCCGCCTTTTGCCTTCCGTCAATATTACGTTATTAGAAAAATATTTTTTTAGAGAATCGATTTTTTGACATTTGTGAATCGATTCAGAATCGTCCACGTCCGCATCGCGATGCATCTAAGAATACATTTTTTCTCCCACCCCTAGATTTCATACAACAGGTTAATAAACAGTTACAATTAAGTCACTTACATTTTAGATTCAATGTTGACTGTTTTTGTTCTGTTTCAGCAGCGAAAATAGTTAAACAAAGATCACGGCAGAACCATCACGTGTTTTCTCATAACTGAACGATTCAGCATTTTTAACGAATCGGTTGACTCAAAGATTGAATGATCAATCCATAAACATCTGTCTTAATCATGATCGACTCATTCGAACGAATCGTTTGAACGAATGAATCAATGACTCGCTTATTAAGATGGATGCCTGGCGACACCTAATGGCGGTTTAGTGTTGTTTAAAAGCATCATTCTTTCCCACATGTGTGTGATTTGTGTGTGCAACATTATCATTATTTTTCTTTCACTATTATATTAGCGATTTAAAAGCACCCACTCGTGTCACACGTCGATTAACCGGTGGGAAAATATCCTCAGACACATACCTAATAAATGTATATTTAAATACAATATTGGCCTACCTGGTAAAAAGTTTTATATACTATTTTGATGTCCTTTTGGACACAAGAGGGCAGTATAGCCCTATGTTTGCTTTTTTGTTGAACCAAATAGCACTAAATAGCCTGTTTTAACTTTTTCATTCTTCTTGAATTGCAAAAACAGAATAAAATGGGTTTAGTTGTGATATTTGTATTCTTTTATATAGAAATAAATGGTATATAATTACATTTTTAGAAGATTTTTAGTGTTTCCTTTTTGGACATTACTTTAATCCCTCGCCATAGCAAAACCATTTGAGATATTTATTATCCATTCACAATTTAGCATATTTAATGTAGTTTCATCATGTTGAAAAAGTTTGGTACGAATAAAATAAATAGTTTAAGAGGAGTGGCTAAAAATTCAGAGGCTGATTTTGCAAAAAAATTCACATTCAGACCAAAATATCTGACTTCCTGATGGCCAGAGCTATTGAATGTAAATTAGAAAGTTGTCCGGCTTGATGAGAACAATATACAAACTGTTTTTTCTTTACTGTAGTTAAAACTAACCCCCCCACTTTTGTCAAAAGCATGTTGAAAGTGACACACTTCCTGCTGCCAGTTGGTGGCGCTATAACTTTGACTCACAATAGCTACATCCATCTGATCGGCCTCTTACCACGAACACACTGCTGAAGTTTCATCAAGATCAGTTAATGTATGCAGAAGTTATTCCACTTCCGTGTTTCTCTTTTCTCGCCATAAATTCGATTCCTCGCCACAGCCAAACCGTTCGAGATATCAAAAATCCGTCCGCAATTTAGCATCCTCAAAGTCTTGACTACATGCACACCGAGTTTGAAGGGGACACGGTGAATTTTCTAGGAGGAGTATTTCACATTCCACAGCAAGCGTTTTCCAAACAACCCATAATAGCCGACTTCCTGTTGGGCTGGCGTAAAACTTGACCGGGGTAAAGTTGTTCGGCCCGATGAGATCTATATGTGTACCGAGTTTCATATTAATTCATGCGAGCGTGTTTGATATATGGATCAAGTTTTAGAACCCCGTTCAAGGGGGCGCTGTTGAGCCCCCCAGCCACGCCCGGGTACCAGCTTCAGCCCGGCCCTGATGGCCGTGGGTTCTGACCTGTGTGCAAAGTTTCAAGAGTTTTTGAGCACGTTAAGGACCCCAAAAGCCCCTGAAACCTTGATTAACAATATAAAAGCAATAGTCAAATCTCCCCCTCCCCTCACACACACACAGACACAGAGAGAGGGAGAGAAAATTCTTCAGAAAATCCACATTCAAACCAAAATATCTCTCTTCCTGTTGGTCGGAGATGGTTCATGTAAATTAGAAAGTTGTCCGTCTTGATGAGAACAATACACATACCAAGTTTTGTGATTCTAGGAAAAACTAAGCCCCCATTTTTGACTAAAGGTGGCGCTACTGAGCCATTCCACCACGCCCGTTTCTGAAACTTTGCACATGTCTACGGGCTAATAAATGTGATGTGTCTTTTGAGTTTCATGCAATTTCAAGTATGTTAAGAGTCTCAAAAGCATCAAAAAATAATATTAAAGTTTGATGCGTTGCCACGGCAACAGTATCTAAGATATCAATAATCCTTTCACAGGTTTACATCTGCCGTGTGTCTACATTGTACGCATAAAGTTTGAAGCAAATCGGGTAAAAATAAGACACTGATTTCAAAGCATTTTGAAAGTGATGTACTTCCTGCTGCCTGTTGGTGGCGCTATAACTTTGACTCACAATAGTCACATCCATGTGATCGGCCTCTTACAACGAACACACTGCTGAAGTTTCATCAAGATCAGTTAATGTATGCAGAAGTTATAACACATTTCCTGTTTCATTTTTTCGCCATAAATTTGTTTCCTCGCCACGGCCAAACCGTTCGAGATATCAAAAATCCGTCCGCAATTTAGCATCCTCAATGTCTTGACTTCATGCACACCGAGTTTGGAGGCGAATCGATGAATTCCCTAGGAGGAGTACATTAAATTCCACAGCATGCGTTTCCAAACAACGCTAAATAGCCAACTTCCTGTTTGGCTGGCGTAAAACTTAGAGCACGAAAGTTGTTCGGCCCAATGAGATCTATATGTGTACCGAGTTTCATATTATTACATGCAAGCGTGTTTGATTTATGGACACGTGTTTGGATCCCGTTCCAGGGGGCGCTGTCGAGCCCTCCTGCCACGCCCGGGTACCAGCTTCAGTCCGGCCCTGATGGCCGCGGGTTCTGACGTGTGTGCAAAATTTCAAGAGTTTTCGAGCATGTTAAGGGCCCCAAAAGTGCCCGAAAGGTTGACAAAATAATAATAATAATAATAATAATAATAATAATAATAATAATAATAATAATAATAATCCTACCGAAAACAATAGGGCCTTCGCCCTTTCAGGGCTTGGGCCCTAATAATAATAATCCTACCGAAAACAATAGGGCCTTCGCCCTTTCAGGGCTTGGGCCCTAATAAGACGCAAAAGATAACTGAAGCACACGCGTCTTATTGTGCTTCTACATGATCAAATACACACAAAAATGTGTCAAAAATGCCCATCACGGTTCATATTAATGTAAACACAGTCGGTTATGTCTTAGGTGAAAGAAAACAGTTGGGGAAATATATGGTGTCATCTCAGATCTGTCCATCAGGTCTTGAAGTGACAGCAGCCTAATAACCCTGGTGCTGTCTGTGACATTAAATCAAACAATGAAAGACAGAAAAGAGAAAAACACTTACTAGCTGTGTTTCCATTATAGATTTGTGCAAAACTTTTGCGATATTTTCTAAATGTTGATAAAAAACTATTGCGAAATGATGGCGTTACACCAGGTGACTTGTAAATGTGAAAAAACTGTTTCCATTGCAGTTTTGCAAAATATTTCTTTATTATTTATTTTTCTTATTTTTTGCGATATATGAGAGTTTTAGCAAAATTGACGTGTTTCCATTGTCCGTAATTTCAATTTGCGGAATTTGAATGGTAATGGAAACACGGCTACTGCTCTTGACCGAATAACTTGGTAGCTTTAATAAGAATCAATGCATATTTAATTCACACAATAGGCCTATAGAATATACATTTTATTTTTACATTTGATGACTTATATCTGTAGTATTTTATTAGTTTATAGACCCACCTGGAAAACTTAAAGCATTGTTTCATTTCTTTTGGATATTTGATCTATTGTATTTATTGTCCTATTGCTTGCAATTAGTAACTGTTAACATGTCTTCAAAAAGCTTTGTAAATAAAAACTTTGAGAAGTTTGTAAATAATGTAATGTTTTAACTATAAAAACATTAAACATGCTAACATCATATTTATCTTTTGACACGAATGAAAACAAGGCTGTATATTATGAATAGGAGTACAGTGTTTTCGATGGATTGTACAGTTGTTCTGCTGACAAAACATCTTTCCAAAACATTTTGTAGACAAAAACAACCATAAAAAAATAGTTTTGAACTATTTTGATCTTTGATCTTTATACACACTGAATGCCATTGTAAAGGCTGTAGGTTTGTCCCTCACCGTCTCGTTTTTATCCACGTAACATTCAATATGGCGTCTACTGACCAAGGTTATAACCTGTCATATAACCCCACACAAACGCACAGCAAATATAGAGAAAACGGGAGCAAAACAGGATTTTCATCTCTTCAGATCCCAATACACTGTTTCCATTCTCCAAAATAACCTGGTTATCGGTTGAATTTTTATCACTGGAAAAAGTCAAGCCCCGCTCTATAGTTTTTCACATTAGAAAAGCTTTTTACTCAGAAAACAAAGGAGTGAGTGATTTATCTTGTTAAATAATTTCACTTCAAATAAAGATTGTATGAATTACATTGTTACACCATTAAGTCGCGACAAGAGACTGTAAAAAAAAAAAAAAAAAAAATTGTACATCAAACATTCATTCAAGAGATGAAAAAAAAAAAATCCCAAATTCCCCCCCCCCCCAAAGATTAGACATTTTTTAAATAGACTGCAGTGCAGCAATTAACATTTTGTCAGAAGCTCTAGTAAATGACATGTTTTTTTTTTCAGTCGTCTATTCAGAATCGTGCAGCTCTAACAGATATGAATGATACTCACACAGAGTCAGGGAGTCCATCACTGAACATAGGGGGATTAAACATTGAGTGGTTACTCTTCATAGACACACAGCTGAATCCTGGAGATGGTCCATCATTGAACATCGGGGGAATAATCATGGAGTTGTTACTCTTCATGGACACACAGCTGAATCCTGAAGATGGTCCATCACTGAGATTAGGGGGCTGATGAATCATGGAGTTGTTACTCTTCATAGACACACAGCTGAATCCTGAAGATGGTCCATCACTGAACACAGGGGGCTGAACCATGGAGTTGTTACTCTTCATAGACACACAGCTGAATCCTGGAGAAGCTGCTCTCTGAGTGTGAACAGACGCCTCCTCCTCTCTCTCCTCATACACACTCATTTCACAGGTACGGTTGTCCTCCTCTCTCTCCTCATACACACTCATTTTATAGGCAGGTTTCTGTTTCTCTTCTTCCTAGATGACAGATATGATTTCAGGCCTGTATTTGGCAAGAAAAAAACAAGAATAATACATTGAATTTTTACAATTAAATTAAAATGAATCTCTTGGGTTTTACTAGATACTGGGCGGTATACCGGTTCATACAGAACACCGGTTTTTATTTTTGCTATGATATGAATTTTTAATATACTGCCATACCAGTGTATGTCGCTTACACAACGTTCAGAACGTGGCGCGACACTGTTTGAGAGGAGTCTCTTATCCCGTCTAAAGTATTGCGGTCACATAGTCTCTTTTCATTGTTGCACTGTGGTGATGATGGCACAGCCAAAGATGGTCCTATATTAGGGAGATAAGAGGGTCTGTATCTCTTACCACTGGAGAAAGCGTAACGGCTAACTTGGATCACATGATGCACCTCAGCCTATTGTGTAATGGCAGTGACGTCAGTGCACACAGTTCAAAGTTTTATGACAGTCAGTTACAGCTTACGTTAATCAGTTTCATGTGGATTATTAGCGCGTTGGTCTTGTGAATAAATGTTCTATAATTGGTGTTATATTGTTATATAGTGTTATATGGTGTTCCCGACAAATATATTGTTTAGCGTAAATCATGTTGAAGATTAGCGTACAAGCTGTCGATTACTTAAATGATAAGGTGTTTCCTCACAAAAGCGGTTTATTCAGTGCAGTGAAGCCTCCTCTCCATTGACATCCATTCATAAAAAACGTCCTCTCTTCGGCCTGTCCATTAGGCGATATAGGCGGTCGCATTCAGCGTGTTAAGAATTATCTACCCATGCATTTTGTATAGATTTTTACCCTCTGATGAAGTTATCGTAGTTGTTTAAATTAAGGCGGGCCATCTCAGGCCTAGGTGAAGGGTAGGTTGTAAAGAGCATGCAAAATGGCCGTTTTATCCCCTTTTGATATGCTAATTATGCAATTAATTTACGTTAACTGTCTCTTTCTCTGCAATTTCTCAACTGAGAATAATGGTCATTAATAATCACTATTATAATTTTGAGCAAAAATATTATAATTCTGTCTTTTATGTACTAGGGGCTATGCTGAAATGTCTTAGTTTCTTAGTGTTTTTTCATATGTACGTTGAATGTTACACTTTTATACACTTAAATATTGAGCAATCTATAGCCTAATTTTTTATATGTATATATATATATCTATATATATAATTTATAGTATATATAATTTTTTTTATGTACAATTCATACATTTTATTTCATTTATTTGAGTTTCATGTAAATATTTTTTCATATGCATGTTGAATGCTACACTTAATACACATTTACAAACTTAAATATTGAAATTGTCATCATGTGCTTTCTCTTCCTTCATAAAATTGTTATGAGAGTTTTTTACTCCAGAGGGGCCAATTTTCATGATCTTGCCTAGGGCCCCACAACCCCACGGGCCGGCACTGATTAGGGGTTATGCTTTTTTGATAAAGGTTGCAGGCTTGTCATCTAGTGGCTTTGGCACAGCTGTATGTGTTACTAAGTGTGACGGTAAAGATGGATTGGTTAAACTATAATTGATAGCTGTCAAATTATATTACAGTGTTTCCCATACACTAGTTCACAATATCAACACAGTCCACCACAAATAGATTTTCCAAAAGCCTTTGACATCGTTGAATAAACACGAGCACTGCACGTTTCAAAGTCAAAATGCGGTGCTGGTGTTTTTATATGAATGCATCTTTGAAGGGAACAGATTGTCTTCAAGTTAGTTTCGATGTAATTTTCATTTAATCTTTCTTGATCTTTACTGATAAAGCAGTGTTTATGAGCCCTGCGCTGCTTTGTATTCAGCCTTTACCGAGGGAAACCGCTGTTTCTGGCTCCTGAAGCACCTCTTTGTAAACAGCATCATAAACAGCATCATTTTCTGGGGCCTTACTAACCTGTATTAATACTAGTGTGGAATTATTCTACAATATTCACTCATGACAGTAAAATAGGGCATTCTAAGTATTTCCTATCTCAATCAGTAGAAAATGTGGTTAAAGGCACACTATGCAGCTTTCCGTTTTTGTCAAACAGCGACCCCTAGAGTCGCTGTGGAGTACTTGTATTTAACGTTACTGTCGTAAATACCACTCGCGCAGAGCCGTCTCTGCACTCACGGCCTGATCCCTTCCTCCCTCTATACCGGTACCTGTTCAGTAGGATGGAAGCTGTAATGAGTGGAAATAAGGTGTGGCCCCTTTAAGAGCTGCGCGCGCCCTGTTGAACTGTCGTCGGCAGTCTGTGTTGTATGTGCACCTCGAACACCCGTATGCGGGTTATTTCAGTTTGATGCTCATTCTTATCCTACTTTTATCAAGTAAAGATGTGGATGGTAGAACGGGTGACAGACAGTTACACGAGTTCGACTGGGGAATAAAGTGCAAGTTGTGAGATGCCAATCGCCTCCGTGAGTCTGTCTGGCCTCTGTAATAACTTCATCTGTGAGCTATCCCTATTTCTCCTCCTGACAGAACGCGTTACAAAGCGTCGGACATCGAACAGGCACAGATAACCTCTGAAGATGTCTACTAGTCCATCAACAAGAACGATATTTACTCGAGTCTGACTCCTTGCTCGGTCAGTCTGCCGTTTCCTCTTTCTTTCGTCCTCCGCTCCGACAAGCTTTCCTAGCTTTGTGTGCAGTGCCGTAAAGCAATTCGTTACATCGCGAGACCTGATATCACGCGATACTTCCTGACGGCGAGGCCACCGACCCGCCAGCCCAAAGTTGCAAGTGAGTTTTTTCCGCTCTCGGCACCAGGGGGGTGCGAAACCACCACCATTCAACCCAAAATAAGGAATATAACCATTCCACTGACTCCGAAGCTGTTCAGTTAAGGTTAAAAAGTTACCTAGTGTCCCTTTAACACCCAGTCATGAAATACCAAATATACAGTGAAACCGGTATAATTTTGAAAAATACTGTGATATAAATGTTTGGTCATACCGCCCAGCAATACTAGATTATTCTAATTTCATAAACTTTCTGACCTGGACTGTTTCATTTAACTATGTTTTTTTCCTATTGTGCATTGTGTGACAAAGTTTTGTATTTTCAATATTCTGATAATGTACCCATGTGTGTGTGTGTGTGTGTGTACCTGGTTTTCCCTACTTGGGGACCAAATGTCCTCATAAGGATAGTAATGGAAACAGCTAATAAATCATAATAATTAGTGTGGAAAACAGCTAATAAATCATAATAAATGAAGTGTTTATAGATAAAATAGAACCAGATAACATTGAACAAACGTTCTATTAACGTTACAGGAAGAACATTTGTTTATAACTTTGAGAACGTTAGAAAACGTTAGATATGAGAATGTTTCCAGTTAGTTGGGATACAGTGATGTGAACTACTCAAAAAATTTGAATGGCATTTCGCTATTTGTAATTGAAAAAATGCTATAATTTACATGATCCATGTTATTCATAAATGAATGTGACGAGACAAGAAACGTGTTGTGTTTTTAACATATAAGACACAAATAAGAGTGAATGTAGGCCTACGTTCAAGGCATGGTTGCCTTGTTCTCAGCCCAGTATATTTTGCTCTTAGGCTACTTGTTTCTCGTTAACGTTTCATCGTTTTATTTAGTTTATGGATGTTTTCAGGTTAGAGCACAGCAAATTACAATCAGAAATACAATCTGTGTACGTTTATCCATTTTCATGAGTAAGTTAAGATAGGCTATTACAGTTCCCACCGTGAAGTAGCAGTTAGCTAACAGTTAGCTTTAACGTGTTTGAGTTCGACATATTTACACGCAAAGCTCTATCTATAGATAGATTTTATTGTTACTGCTATTGATATTATAGATAACGTTTTAACAAACTTACCGTGACATTTGAGGCCATTCCTGATCTTGAATTTTCTGAAATGGCGCCTGTTTGTTTGAATCGACCGCTTTCGGTTTCACTCTGAGACAGAGACAGGTATTGATTGGGTGACAGGTGAGTTCCGAGTCATCTTCAACATCAAGCCCCGCCCCAAACTGGACTGAACGTGATGACGTCGAGCTACGTGCTCTACGCACTCTACTGCACTAAACTAGAGACTAGAAGTGAACTTAAAATGAAATAAAGAAGTGAGTACTTATTTATTTCAAAAGTAAAAATATAAATGAATAAATCGCTTTTTAACTGATAGATGAATTGGGTTAATTAGGGCGATGTGGGACACCTAAGCTTTAATATACCTCTTCACAAGCAGGTCTATGTAAATATCGCCATACTATAGCTGGATTGTAAAGTGTTTTTCATGTCATTGAGGAGAGCGGGACAGTTGTCAAAGAGCAGGAACCCCATGTTAAAAAAAATATTTGTATCCATGCAATATAATGTAAATTAACATTGTGAAGCTAATTTAAAAAACATCAAATAATGTTCAGAAGAACGATAAAAATAAAAATAAATTATAACTTTTATTCAGCAAGGACACAGTAAATTAAATAGATCAAAAGTGACATTAAAGACATTTTTATAATGTTACAAATGTTCTTTCAAATAAATTGTGAAGTTTTGATCTATTTGTAACCTTTGGCTAAAAGTATTAAGAAAGCCAGGCTACAGGTAATAGGTTATTTCACCATCCAGGAAAATAAAATATAAACACCCCAAATGCGGTTACAATGATATGAAGGACCCTGGATTAAGGGTCTGGATTAAAAGGCAGAGACGTGACTTCCAAACAATACAAGTTTTAAGTTTATTTTCCACTAAAAGCTTTCTGAGAATGGAAAGGTGTAGCACCAAACACTAGTCCCAAACAGAATAATGAACAAACTTGTGTGTAAAACAGTGTCCAAAAAACCTCAAAAATCAGAAAAAAGATCCGCATACGAAAATTGGCCAAAAAGCTCCAATATTTTATTGTCCAGAGGCCACAAATAAAGTGCAATTTAATTTCTTTGCTGGTGTAAATACATCCACGCCTTTTGGAAACGGGAGATCTTTTTCTTTTTTTTTTTGCAATTGCCAGAAGTGGCATTTTATACATTTTAATTTTATCTTACAACTTCCATTGATAAGAAATTAAGCATATTTTAGGACTGTTACGTTTTGCATTTTGACATTTACTATTACGTGCCAAAATTACTAATTTGATTTCATAATGTTTCTGGATGTATTACTTTTGTGTTTTATTTGTTGTCATTTCACATTATTCTTACATTCTTACAATAGTTTATGTTTGTATTTTTTTTTAAATGTAAATCAGCATTAAAGCAGCACAACTAATGCTAGCACTTTATAAGATTAAACACTATCGGTTTCTGAGGTTTCACAGATGAGATGATGGACGTTCTTGACTCTGAAACGGACAGAATAACCCTCCTCTGCTCTGTCTTTCCCTGTCAGTGGAAGAGAACTCATCCGGACGTCCAGCAATTCGCTGCGATTACTGGTGGCCAAAACCCAATCCAGGAGCTTCATCACCAGATGCTGAGAACCAGAACAGACTCGCCTGGACGCTCGACTCCATCATTGAGCTGATCTTTCCTCATTGATCCATTCAGACAAATCTGCAACTCTAATATTGTGCTGAAACCAAAGTAAAGGCAATTCAACTGATTCATTCATGCTGTTATTTAAGTTGTTCTTGTTGCTTCTGCTCTCAAACTCTTTGTCTCAAAAGGCCAGAATTATATGTTGAAATCTCCCATTCAAAGTAGCGTTTATTTCTCACTTTTCTCTCTATCTTTAATGTAATATAGTTTACCACATGTTTTAAACCAGTGTTTACCAGTGTTTTATTTTCGTTTAGCATCTGTCCGTCCGTCATCTTCTGGTTTCGTGAGAAATAGTTGTGGTCCTGACAGGGTTATTTCAGTTTCCTTAAAGCTCAAGCTGGAAACACACAATTACAGCTTCATTCTGTTCATAACATCCAAATACTGCTGTAAATATCAGCCAGAACTACATTAGTGTTTAATATTTAACCAAAGTATCACTATGAAAGTGCTGTTTTAAATGGTTCATGTTGCTGATGTGATGAAACTACACCTGTACCGTTTTCATATTGATGACATTTCATATTGATATTACTTGTGCGGTTCCTGATGTCAGTCATAAATGATGATATTCTCCCTCAGTGCCAGAGAAACAGTGTTATAGTGTCATCTGTGTTCATGATGGCATTAAAAAACAATCTGTTGTAATATTTATGTGTTATTGTACAAGTGTAATAAATGTTATTTTGATTTCTTCTTAAAGAAAAGAGGTAAACTGTGTTTTTCTGTCTAGTGAACAGGAAGTTGTGTGTTGCACAGTCATAACAGCTTTCTGGCTTTAGGGATTTTAAATATATGAGCAAAAATATAATTTTGTCAATGTTTTGGAGAACACAAGCTTATCAATGGCTTCAAAACTAACAGACATGGACTAAAAGCCAGAAAACTCTAGTTTGTCGTTCACAGGGTGTTGAACTGAGTCTCGTCCTGCTCTGCTGGGTCTGTTAGTCTGAAGAGGGTTTAGAAATTACATCTAAATAAAGTAACAGCACACTCGTAGCACATTATGCACATTTTCTGTTTGGATTATTCAAATGATCAAATACATTTGCTAGAAGAGCCCACTGAACTGAATACTGTATCCCACAATGCATTGTGCTTGACTTGATGAAATATCAGCCGTGATATTAGTGGACGATTGACAAATATAGTTTTTTTTTTTACTCAAAACTGAATAATAATTCATTTCCAATATGAAAACTGGACTCTGAATTAAACATGAAGCATAATGAGGTCATGTCATGACTCATGTGACAATATTCTGTTTGAAATGTTTATTGTCGAATAATGCCCACTGATTCACTTAATAAAATAGTATGCAGTGATTAGTAAGTGATGATTCAAAAAAACAGTTTGTGAATGTTCTCCTAAAAGGTACACAGCAAAAACTCCAGTGATAAAAGTTAATGAGATAATTAAGTGATTAATTGAGCGATGAGTGACCATTATTGAAGACACCTGATGTTAACAAGCAGAATCACTGAAGGAGAAAATCACTATTTTAAGTCACCATTGTGGTGATCACTGTTTATTTTAGTTGGGCTTGTGACCCTTACATGTTTAACTTTAAATTTTGTTTGGCTGTTGTAACTGAGTTATAACTCCCAGATGAACAAAGAGAAAAGATGATCAGACGTTGTTGATTATGTTTTGATATAATCATCATTTGACCTGAATCACAAAACTCATTTAGATCCTAATCTCTGACTTAAATTTATATTTTTGATTACATCATCAAGTGATTCTACAACATAATCCAGAATTTTCAATTTATTCCAAAGGATTTCTTAAAAGTTGTTTTGATAAAAAAAAAAATGTTTAGGCACAAACAGACATCAGGAATGAGTGTATGAATCTCAACAATGGTGACAAACGAAATATTTAATTAGGAAAAGAAAATTACTAAGACAATTCAGATCATAATTTATTCATAACGCAATGCATGATGGGAGCCATGAATGAGTTTTGATTGGTGGCACCCAGAATGCACTGCAACATGCTTTATTATTGTCACCATTGTTGAGATTCACAGGCTGAATCTTGATGTCTGTGTGGCTAAATAAAATCTTTTGAACAGAACTTTTAAGAAATATTTTGGATTCTATAGAAAATGCTACAAATCGTATGCTATAAAACCACCAGGCTGCTGCAATCAACACTCTCTAAACTTTACTCCTCTGTTGTAAGTCGCTTTGGATAAAAGCATCTGCTAAATGACTAAGTGTAAATGAGTTTAGTGTTTCAGGTCAAATGATGATTACATCAAAACATGACCAACACCACCTGCTCACCTTTTATCTTTGTTCATCTGTCAGTTATAACTTAGTTACAACAGCCAGACAAAATCTAAAGTTAGTAGTTTAAGGGTCGAGAGCCCAACTAAAGCAAACACTCATCACCATAATGGTAACTTAAAATTAGATTTTCCCCTTTGGTGATTCTGCTTGTTAACATCAGGTGTCTTCAATAATGGACGATCATCACACAATTAATCACTTAATTATCTCATTCATTTTAACACTCTTAAGTGTTCATTTAACACTCATATTTTAACACTTTAACCATTTGAGTGTGGAGTCAACACTCAAAAAAAAAATTGTGTCTAAACATAAGATTTATGTATTTGAATTGCATGTAAAATTCCCATGCATTTGGATTACATAGTTGTAACATAAACCAATCAATACTCTGAATGTGATTCAAATTTTTAAGTCATATATAAATGAAACAGATAAGATTTATGTAATTGTATTAATAAACTGAATGTGATTTATATTTGTCAGTCATATGTAAATGAAACAGGTAAGATTTATGTAATAGTACACAGAAAAAAACCCATGTTAAATTAACACTGCTCAGTTTTCATATGTGTGCACACTACAGAGTTTAAGCGGTGTTGAAGTTAATGAGATAATTAAGTGATGATTTAGCATTACTTATGAACACCTGCTGTTAACAAGCAGAATCACTGAAGGAAAGAGAAACACAAGAACTACAACTGACTTCAGACACAGCCTTAGATGAAATCAACTGAAGAGAAAAGAAGACATTAAATCTGTGAAGATCTCATCAGAGGAGGATTAAACAACTCCACAAACAGCATTACCAGCTTCACTTATTACTAACCAAACTGACTTTATTTCATTTCCGTTTGAATGAAAACAATAGGTGTATTTTAAAGTCACCATGATGGTGGTTAGCCTTTGCTTTAGTTGGGCTCTTGACCCTTGACTCTTTAATATAAAATTTTCTCTGGCTGCTATAATTATGTGTTTATAAAACACGTTTGTTGCAGCAAAAAAGCCATGAGAAAAAGAGATCAGGTGATGTTGGCTGTTTATTGATGAAGGTGTAATCATCATATTGTGGCCTGAATCACTTATCTTTTTCAGTGTCTAATGCTTTGATTATTGGGGTTATGTGATTTTGTTTTATTTATTATAGTAGCTGTGTGACCTGACAGTATTAGATCCAACAGTTAATCAAATAATATAAAGAATTTTAAAAACATTTAGTGCATTAAACTTTCTACATTGTTACTTGGACATCAAGAATCAGTGTATGACTCTCAACAATGGTGACAATCAATGAAATGCTTCATACTGCAGTGCATGCTGGGTACCACCAATCAAAACTCACCCATATCTCCCAGCATGCATTGCGGCATTAATAAATTATGCATCAGGATTTTTTGTATCTTTTGTCACCATTGTTGAGATTCATATGCTGTTTCTTGATGTCTGTGTGAGTCTAAGTAATGCCATAGATGAAAGGTTTTTGTGCACTAACTATAAAAATAAATAAAAAAGTATATTGTTTGATAAACAACACTGTTAGATTTCATGCTGTAAAATCAAATGGCTTCTGTTATGAATAAAACAATATTAAAAAGCATTAGACACTGAACAAGATCAGCGAATGAGGCAATTACATGATGATGACTTTGTCGTCATCATCATCAATAAACAGCCAACATCATCTGATCTCTTTTTCTCATGGCTTTTTTGCTGCAACAAACATGTTTTATAAACACATAATTATAGCAGCCAGAGAAAATTTTATATTAAAGAGTCAAGGGTCAAGAGCCCAACTAAAGCAAACGCTAACCACCATCATGGTGACTTTAAAATACACCTATTGTTTTCATTCAAACGGAAATGAAATAAAGTCAGTCTGGTTAGTAATAAGTGAAGCTGGTAATTCTGTTTGTGGAGTTGTTTAATCCTCCTCTGCTGAGATCTTCACAGATTTAATGTCTTCTTTTCTCTTCAGTTGATTTCATCTAAGAATGTGGCTGAAGTCAGTTGTAGTTCTTGTGTTTCTCTTTCCTTCAGTGATTCTGCTTGTTAACAGCAGGTGTTCATAATTAATGCTCAATCATCACTTAATTATCTCATTAACTTCAACACCGCTTTAACTCTGTAGTGTGCACACATATGAACACTGAGCAGTGTTAATTTAACATGGGCGTTTTTCTGTGTACTATTACATAAATCTTACCTGTTTCATTTACATATGACTGAATGTGATTCATATTTTTAAGTCATATATAAATGAAACAGATAAGATTTATGTAATTGTATTAATAAACTGAATGTGATTTATATTTGTCAGAGTATTGATTGGTTTATGTTACAACTATGTAATCCAAATGCATGGGAATTTTACATGCAATTCAAATACATAAATCTTATGTTTAGACACAATTTTTTTTTTTGAGTGTAGGATAACATTCTTCATTCATTCAACATTTAATACAGTCTAGAGTTCAGTCATAAACACGTGTTTCTCTAGCAGTGCTTCTGAACGCTGGATCATTATGTGACTCTAATACAGTAAAATTACATGATCTCCTGAAAATACATCCTGAGAAATATTACACAATATTAATGTTGACAATACAGTGAAGCCTGAGCATCAAGTGTGTCTCTATTTGTGTCTCTTTCCTGTTAGACTGACAGAAACATCTTCATCCTGATGCTGTGTGCGTGTGTGTGTGTGTGTGTGTATCAATAACAGTTCCAGTCAAACTCTCTCTCTTTCTGTCATTCTCTCTCTTTTACAGACTTCAGATCAACACAATAACTCGACAACAAAAGTGACCAAACAAATGAAACTGGAAACAGAAACTCAGCGGCTCGTCTTCCTCTTCTGGAACCGACAGATGATCAAATATATTTAAAGAAACAACAAAAAACCAGAAAACATCCTGCAGATATTCTTAATATGATCAACAAGATCTTCAAACCAACATCAACAAACGTTCAGACACAACACACACACACACACACACACACATACATACACATACACACACACAACAGGACAGTGAGTTTATACACTGATCACAAAAAACACACACGAGAGAAGAAACAAGAACAGCAAAACAGTTTTTAATGCGTGTTAATCTGTGTGTTTGTGTGTCACTGTGTGTGTGTTTAATGTTACACAGAGACACTGAAGAGTTAACATAATAAACACTAAATCCAGCATAGAGTGGTTCAGTGAATGTGTGTGTGAATGTGTGTAAGTGTATGAGTGTGTGTGCGTCAGAGACGCTGTAGAAGGACAGAGTGCCGGCCGACACGTCCACACACACTCCTACTCTCTTACAGGATCCTGAACCAGCAGAAACATCAGTGGAGTTATTATTGTGATAGACAGAGAATCCGTGATCAGAGCAGTTCAGACTCCAGGACTTCTGATTACGTCCAAACACACTGTCATCTCTCCATCTTTTCCTCTTGATTCCTTTATATGACACTGATATATCAGTATTATTTCCACTCCATTCAGCCTCCCAGTAACAGCGTCCAGTCAGACTCTCTCCACACAGAACCTGATGAACATCAAATCTCTCTGGATGATCAGGATACGACTGATTATCTAACACACGCGTCACCTTTCTGTTCTCCTCAGACAGAGCGAGATGAGTGTTTGTTGTGTTTGGATCCAGTGTGAGATCAACGGCATCTGAACACAAGAACACACATTACAACAGCAACATTTACAACCAGATCAAAAAGTTCAAGACAAACTTTGATGTTGACTTGAGAAAGAAAGAAAGAAAGAAAGAAAGAAAGAAAGAAAGAAAGAAAGACAGACAGACAGATAGTGTTCTGGATGGTTGACAGTTGCTAGGTGGTTGCTACACTGTTAGACCTTACCAGGTTTTTTTTACAGTAAAATACTGGCAACACTGTTGCCAGTAACATACTGTTAATTGTACAGTTATTTACTGTAATCTACAGTATGGTACTGTAAAAATGCACTAAAACTCAAGTTAACTAATTACACTTGCAGAAACCGACTGCCTTAAATTGACCAACTGTCATTTTAATGTATTAACTAAAATGTATAATGCATTAATAATGTGAGCAAAGTATTACTGTGAACTTATTTAATTTAAGACCACTAAAAAAAACTATTGTAAATAAAGAGATTTCCACTGGACCAGTAACTACACACAAATCATCACTGTTTGTAGATCTTCTCCTGGACTGAAGCACAGGCTATACTCTTCAGCACAATGGTGACCCAAAAAATACATTTTACAGTAAACTACTGGCAACAGTGTTGCCAGTATATACCTGTTTTATAACTTTCAGTTTATTACTGTTAAAATACATTTCATGGGTGTGTCTTTTTATCTTACACTCTTAACCCTTTCAACCCCACAGGGAAATACACACTACAAAGAGTAAAAGTAACACTGATGCAGTGTTGCAGTGAGATAATTCAGTGAATATGTTGAATAATAAGTGAATAAGTGAAATAAGTGATTGTTGAGCATTAGTGATGAACACCTGCTGTTAACAAGCAGAATCACTGAAGGAAAGAGAAACACATTTCACCGCTGCAAACTGTGTGAAACGCCCATAAGGAATCATGCGGCGCGGGATTAAATTTTAAAGTATAAAGACAGTAGCGGTCGGAACTCTGGTGTACATATACTTTTGACGGAGAGGGCGGTCTGTGAACAACGACTGAACACAACTGTCTCTAACTCGCCGTGTTTGGCCGTGATCAGTCGTAAGTATCAAATTACATTCATAATCGGCCTTACAGTCGTTAAGTGTGTCCCCGGCTTAAATCAAGAACGAAAAAGAACTTTGCCGGGAGTACAGGGCTCTACAGTGCGCCCATTTCACTCGCATATGCGAGTAAATATTTCGGCGTGCGAACGTGAAAAAATATTTGGGCGCACTCGTGCGAGTGACACACAGCATTTTTCTATAGAAACAGCTGTAAATACATCATCATGAGGAGGGGCAGAGTAGGACACTATATTACCGGGAGATCAGTCATTTAGGCCTAAATCTTCAGTAGCTAGTCTGTAGCCTCGTAAAAAAAAACTACAGTGCCCACACACAAGCTATTTTAGGGCCCTATACGGAATCGCGGAGTTGGCAAATTAACGCGGAATCTAGTGTCATCGCGGAATTTTACATCTGTTTTTGTGTGGGTGAAAAACGTATGTCTGAACTCTGAGGAAAATCGCATATTACTGAAAGAACGAGCAGAGAGAGAGGCCCGGTCGCGCGCGCGTCTTCAAACTGTCTTGCTCTCTCTCACTCCCTCGCGCTTATTAATCTAAATCAATTGAGAATTGACACAATGGTAAAAGATCGGAAGAACGAGGTTTCACGTGGAGCATTCGGATATTTTTTTTCTGAATTAGGCTACCGCTGTGTGTGAATTGTGCAAAAAAAAAAAAAAAAAAAAACTTTTTTACCTTTCCTTCTTCTCTGAAAAGCGTTCCGCCCATTCAGCTGACATAAAAAACACTTTCAATAAACTAAACAAATCCTATCCAATGATGAAATGTTTTCTGTGTTGACAAATCTTGTGCGATGTACTAAAACTGCCGGGATAATCACACAACGTCTGCTACTGATACGTCCGATTCGCGAACTAATGACTCCTTTAAACTGATTCACTTTAATGAATGGTTAAAACAACTGATCTGTCCAACACTGAATCGGTTCGGTGTATAACAATTGGTAAAACTTTACAATAAGGTTCCATTTATTAAACTCTAGTTAACTAGATCAGTTAACATTAACTATTAATAAACTGCACTTCTACAGCATTTATTAATCTTTATTAATGTTAATTTCACCATTTAGTAGCCTACATTATTTAAATAAAGTTGTATTTGTTAACATTAGTTAGCTTAATGCACTGTGTGAAGTAACATTAAAAATACAGGGTTAGGGTTGACTAAGATTAACAAAGATTAATAAATACAGTAACAAATGTATTGCTCATGGTTCATGTTAGTTAGCCTACATTCATTCACTAATGTAAACAAACCAAACCACATTTAACATCTCTTAAAATGAGAATTTTGTTTGTTACCTCAATAAATTTAGGGTCATTCCTATTTTATTTGTGTACATTTTAATCATTAACATTAAAAACACTCTTTTTACGACTAAAATTACAGTAAAGGGTAAAAAAAAAAAATGAATTCCCAAAAATTAAAACGGAAAAAACTGAATTTGCAAAAATTAAAACGGAATTTGGGAAAAAATAAAACGGAATTTGGGAAAAAATAAAACGGATTTTATAGGGCCCTACTAATTCGGATCAGCACAGAGGGGCCCTCCCTGGAACTGTTTGATCCTACAAAATGTGCTGAAAATTGGGTGTCTGCTGGAAAGAGGTCAAGGCGACCAGGCTACAAAGCTTGGCCAAGTGACTCAGACATGATCTTCATTTCAGATAAAATGTGAAACATACATAAGGCCTACATACAATTATAAATGAAATCTACATGACGATAAAGTAGAATTAAATGAAAATCTTTTGTTTGAAAGTTTTGGTCTGATGTTCTTAACCTTACAATGAGCATTGTAAATGTAATTGTTGAATAATTCTAATAATAAAACTATAATGATAAACTTATACAACAAAAATGACTGTGCCCACAAATATTTGTCTGTGCTCCTAAATTTTTTTATTTAGGCGCACCAGTGCTCCTTGTTCAAAAAGTAAGTGTAGAGCCCTGGAGTATATTGGGACCTTAAGGCCCTGTGTGTGTGTGTGTGTGTGTGTGTGTGTGTGTGTGTGTGTGTATGTGTGTGTGAGAGAGAGAGAGAGGGCTCCTAAGGCCCTGCATTTCTGTGTGACTGTGTGTGTGTGACTCATTATAAAGAAATTGTTTTTTTAGAAAATGACCAATGGTTTGTCTAGATAAGACTCTTATTCCTCGGCTGGATCGTGTCGAGACTTTGAAGCTGCACTGAAACTGATATTTGGATCTTCAACCCGTTGATAACCACTGAAGTCACTATATGGAGAAAAATCCTGGAATATTTTCCTCAAAAACCTTAATTTCTTTTCGACTGAAGAAAGAAAGACATGAATATCTTGGATGACGTGGGGGAGAGTAAATTATAAGAAAATTTTAATTCTGAAGTGAACTAATCCTTTAATAGCATTGACAACTATTAACAACTTTAATATTATGTTTGCTTTCTCAAGCCAATATAATAAAACACCAAACACTAAAACTGTGTGTTTGTGGACTTACATTTGTGTAGTCCTGCTGAAATCATGGACTCTCCTCCGTGATCCACACTAGAAAACACACACACACACACACACACACACACATACACTTTGTTTCATTATATTTGTGAGGACATTAGCATTAACCTGATATAAAATCAATTGGCCTAGGCCAACTCAAGCCCCACTCACAAACCTACCAAACACAGAAACAAAACACTAGATTTAAATAAAGAAATGTTTTGGCAGATTTTTATTTATTTATTTATTTTTACTACAGTGCATGCAGAATTATTAGGCACTTTGATTTTCTTATCATTTTTTTCCCCAGGCACATATTACGAATTCCAAAACACATTCATCTTAACTACTATTTATCCTCATTTATCTACTACTATTTATCCACATCCTCATCTACCACTGTTTGAAGTTCATCTTCCAGAATCTGGCAGTAAGTTTTGGGCAGGGGCGGATTAAGGTGGCCAGGGGCTCCTAGGCTGCACTTTGTGTGAGGCCCCCCCCCATACATGGTCCACACTCAACTACGGTGAACTGGCATACACACACATTGAGACAGCCAAAACTACAGTGTTTTCTTTACATTCCTTCAAGTGGTGGACCACAACAGTAAGACAATTACCACCACACCACATAGGTAAAATGAAAAATTTAACATTACAAACAAAACACAAATACAAACAAGCATAAGGCCCAGTGCTTAGAATCAACCATTTAATTATGATCAAGAAACACTGGCAGTACAACCAAAACTAACATAAACAGAGATGTAAGTGGAAAGAATATCAGATATTATCCTCTGCCACCACAGCCCCAAAACAAATGTAAACAGCAAAGCAACAAAATACCTTCACATTTCAACTCTCACCACTTGCTGTTGTCTCTCTCAGACTAAATAAGCTAAAACTAAATAAGCTATGTATTAATATTAAATAAATAAATAAAAATAATATATATATAAACATCCTCACCATCAGCATTGGCGTGTTCCACCTCTTTGTGACGGCTTAAGAAATCTCTCTTATGGAGCTGATCACACCAAACGCGTTTTTCAGGTTCGATCACACAGAACGAGCAGTGTGCTGTGCATTTTTTATTTTGCTAGGCAACCACGACCACCGAAACAGCTGTCCTGTCAGTCACTATGGCCAGTCAAGTAAACGTCAAATCAGCCTTTTAAATTTTGCACGGTAGAAAGCTCCCTGTCACGTGACAACGGAGCGCAGTGAAAGGGAGTGAGAGTGATTGACAGCTAATATTAACCAATTTAAATTGGTTATGTAACATTGAATAGAATGATGGTCCACCACCGCGTATCAGCGCACATAAGGTACACACTCTGCAGTAATTTGCAAACGTTTTTTTGTAGGGAAATGAAAACAGGTCGCACCACAACCATTATTTGCACTCGCACAAATGCTCCCAAATATATTTTTAGGTCACACAGATTAAATTTCAGGAGCATATGCGACCAAAATGGTCGCAATTTCGAGCCTTGTTGTTGTTTCTTGTAATGTTAGCCATAGTTATTTATTTCTTACCTTGATTTTGGTGTCTGCGTTTTAAAGCCATCTACCGCGGTGACGTTTTTGGTGGAGCTGTTTGTTTAATAGTCGACTCAGAAGAAAGTGAACATTTTGACAATAAACTCCATCAACACAACAGAGTATGTGGAGTTAAACTGGTCCAGCAATAGCAGTGACATATAATTTAAAATAATAAAAAAAATTGTCTGGCCAATCCGAGGCCCCTGCACACGTAGGCTGCAGCCTACGCAAGCCTGTGCATTAATCCACACATGGTTTTGGGAGTTCATTTTTAGTCTCCTACCATGAAATCCGTATTGCAGAGATGGACTAAAAATTAACTCCCAAATTTTGCTAACCACTCCACAACTGTGCATGAAAGTCTCACAAATCTTGTTTCTTGCTTAAAACTGAGATATACACTTGTTGGGGATTAATGTTTTTCCATAAAAATGTATCTGCCATTCAAATAATCTGAAAACCTACTTTTTAAAACTCCTCCAAGGCCGTTTGTCAGGCAGACCTTCACTAAAGTTTGCAAACATTAGGTTCCCAACCAGGGTGTCGTGACCCCCACTAGGGGTCACTAAAGATTTACAAAGGTCACTAAGCTCACTCCAGGTTGGAAGCACGAGTTTGTGGACAGCAAGATAGTTTGTAACGGAGTTTGTAACAGCACGATAAATAATTCCATTTTGAATATTTTAATAATAGTTTATATATGAAAAGGGAAGTAATTTACTTAATGTCGAGAATCTTTAGCTGTGTATCGTGAGAGTAGGACGCAGCAAAGCGAATATGGCAAAGCGCCTGGGAGAAAAGAAAAATGTATGTGCTAAAAAGAAAACAAAGATATATTTGGACAGTTATTTCATATTTGGTTTAACTGAAGCAATGAACAAGGTGAAAATGAGTGTGTAATCTGTGGTGAGAGACTAGCGAATGAAAGCATGAAGCTCTGCAAATCCTGAAGGCATCAGAACACCAAACTATGAGGGGCCGTACAAGCCAAAATCCATTCTTCTACTCTCACACACATACATTCTCCTTTCACATACATACATTTCTACTGTCACACACATACATTCTCCTTTCATACCCGGAAATACGCAAGACTTGCTCAGCTCTTCATCACAACTTTACAATGATGCTAATGCTATTCAAAGTAATCCTGTTTTCTTTTCAGTTACAGTTTAACATTTTTGGAGTAAGTAGCAATGAACATGGAATCAGACATTTTTTTAATAATGTCCTGACCAATGTATTGACCAAATGCAAAGAGAAACATATTATTTTGTGCATGATAGGCTGCATTGAGATCCCTCTAATCACATTCAAACCCTATGTGGATTTATGTCAGTCTCAAGATTTGTTGAGGATTCAAGAAATAGAGCAGCAGTATACATTGTCATTATATGGATGTCTAAATGTAGTGCGGACTGCTTATGAATCCAGACAAAGAATCAGGTCTGAGAACAGTTATGTCCTGTTGCACACACAGAAGAGGCTGTTTTTCTGGTGGCACATATACTTTTTATTTCTGTCACACACTGTACAATCTGCAAATTCAACAAAGACAATAATAAATTCGTTTTGTTTCACCCCACTAAGCAAAACGATGTCCAAAACACGTCTTTTCAACGTCTTTGTCACAAAAGTCGGACGTTGAAAAGACGTCCACTGAGGAGCCAGAATGAAAGTTTTTATGACGTCTTTTTTTGACGTGTTCTGCACGTCCGATATCTAGACGTTCATCGAACCTTCGTACAAGGTTAAAACTAGTTCAGATGTGGCCATTGTGGACATATTTCAACATCATTTATGATCTCATTTAGACATAATTACTTTGACTATTGCTGTCAGATGATCTTAGTGAGAATTAACAGAGGTTTAGATGTTGATATTTGTTTAATTTGAAGTGTCACCATTGTGGTGATCAGTGTTTGCTTTAGTTGGGCTCTTGGTCCCCGTTACTTTTACTTTAACTTTTATTTGACTGCTTTAACTGTGTGTTTGTAAAACACAATTGCGCCATCAAGAAAATCCTTTTCGTCTTTATTTATCCTATAACAAGTCATCTAACAAGTCTGTCTGCAATATTGAAGGATGCGGGGCATAAGTAACCAAGAATCACAGAGGTAACTTGCAGAGGCACATTCAACGTAAACATCCAGCAGACTATGCTGATTCAACCAGCAATAAAAGACCAGCATCTACAGCAGATGGACAAACAACTCTGGATTCGGTCATAGTTAAGAAGCCAAAGACAACAGGCCTACATATTCAACTGAATCCTGATGTTCTAAAAGATGTGTGCATAGAGCTAGTAACTGTCAACAGGAGACCATTTACATTAATGGAAGACATTGGCTTCAGAAAAATTATCGACCCATTACAACAGGCTATAGAAAATGATTTCACAATCAACTCCTCAAATATCCGTGATATGGTGTCAAGTGTTGCTCAGGGAAGGCTACTAATGCTTAAAATTGATTCAGCCACATGCAGAGATCGATCTGTTCTTGGCATAAATGTACAGTACACTGACAGAGAAAAAATTGTGTTGCGCACTTTGGCTGTAAGGGAGCTAACTGAACGACACACAGCTGCATACATTTCATCCATTCTGAAGGATGTCTTGCACAAATATAATGTTGAATTACGGCAAGTTTACTCAGTAACGTAAGATAACGTCGCTAACATGTTACTAACATGGTAAAGCAGTGTCTTTACTATCGAATATGCAAGAGGGCACCCCATCTAATGAAGCGAATGAAACTGATCCCTTCGGCGCAGGAATGGATGAGGATGAGCTAGATGCAATCCAAGGCGAAACACCGGATGTGGTAACTGAACTTGACTGTGTGATGTCAGGACATGTGTTGCGCAGTGTGACGGGCTCGGCTCATACCCTGCAGTTAGCAGTTGACGACACATTAAAAGAGCAACGGTCATCCAAATTGATTTCTAAAGCAAGACGTGTTGCAAAAAAGTTGCGCACACAGAACTTTGTCACTCTTCTTACCAGAACGGGACACAAAAGGGCCATTGTTTACTGTCCAACATGCTGGCATTCTACACACGATATGCTGGAGCGGCTTTTAGAGCTCCAGAAAATTGCTACGAAAAGCCTCCCGTCGGACCAGCTCACAGCAGGTGACTTCTATGGTGTTTGGCTTCAGTGTGTACTGTGCACAGACAGAAGTGACAATCCCTTTGCAAAACGCCTAGTTCAGTGTCTCAAATCACAACAAACAGCTCTCTTTGACAATGACGCCTTTGTGGCTGCTTTATTTCTCGATCCTAGATTCAGACTCTTTCTCAGCAAACTTCATTCCGAAAGCGCAAAAACGGACTTATGTCGTGCCTGGGAAGCCATTCAGACTTCATCCGGCAGCAAAGCAACTACACAGTACACTGCATCCCAGTCATCCGACGATGACGACGAGGTAGAACAGCTGTTGATGGCAAAAGAAAAAGAAAGCACAACAGTAAAACATACTTGTGTTTCCATCTCATCTGTTTTGGATATGTATTCAAGAGAAGCACGCCTTAAGAGGAGTGGGTGTGTATTTAACCCCCTGGGGTCGGCGGTATCGCCGGCGATACCAGCTCACTTTTTTCCTTATCAGTACAAAAGAGAGTCTAAATAGTCTGTTGATTTTGATTTTACATGTAAGTGTTATACATCAATCAAAATGCTTAAATGTCTTCTTTTATTTGTGTACACTCATAATAAAATCAAAATGTTGTGTTTTTCATAAAATAAAGAAAATAAACATGATGCACGTTCTGCCGTCTCTCTCAATGTGAAACTCATTCTGAAACTCAGCGAATGTTTGTCACACAGACTTGAAACGCATGTCTATACAACGCTTGGAGTCTCTAAATTTTTAAAGTATGTAAATTATATAAAAAACAAATATTCTCTGTTTAAGTAATCTGTATGAAAGCAGCGGCATGTACAGTTTCTCAAACGCTTCCTCATTAACTCTAATGTGACCGCGCGCACGAGCGATTGACATGCAAATGTTCCATGCGGAGAAAAGCAGACCTGTAAACGCCCTCATCACCTCAAAACAAAGAATCAGAGACTTCGGTAACTTACTCCTCTACTTTTCATCGAGTTTGGAAGACTGTGTTTGTGCTGTGCTGTGCTGTTTCACTTGGATTTACCTCAGAAGAATTAGAAAAACGCGATTTGAAGATGAGAAGATTTTTAAGGTAAGACATGTTAAACTAGTGTTGCCAGATTAAAATGTATGTTATGAAATGAGATTGAAGTAAAAACATGAACTAAGCCTAATATCGTACATGTATATGTATCTATAAATAGACAACATGTTGAAATGTGAACTAGACTGGTAGGCAATACATGTCCGACACAAGGATGTTTTTATATTCTATAATAAAACACAGCATGATAAAAGTAGGCTAGTATGAGTGTACTGTATACTATGGTGAATATTAGGCCTATAATGTTTAGAACTGTGTTTACTGTTAAATACTGTGTTTATGGATATCTGCTGAAACACAGATGTATAACAATAATTAGTTTAATAGTTTTGAGCGGCTTGATCGCTTCAGTAAATGTTATCTGCACGCGTTTGGAAAGCAAAATGCCAAAGCCAAACAATCGGCATCATTTTTTTTTACTCCAAATGTTTATTTTCGTTATGACATTATGAAATGAGATTGAAGTAACATATGATTATCAATATATGTTTCTCTAGTGCAGTGAAGTGTTGAAGTGTTCCTTTTTAACGATTAATAGGCTATTGTTATTATTATTTTTATGCAGCACAGTACATAGCTTATGCCTACAAGGCACAACAAACCTTTTCTTCATTTTATATATATAAATGTGTGTGTGTGTGTGTTCTGTACATTTTAAAAAGCAATTTTAACCTGAAAAATCTAAAATGTATTCCCCAAATCGTGCAGCCCTAGTTTCTCTTGATATCAGTATGTTCACAGCGTTTTTTTTTTTCAGGGATCAGATGCTCCACTGAGGAGTCCTGCTGACTTCAACATTCACATGAGTCTCTGTACATGAACATGGTAAAGTGAAAAATCAAACACCTTGGAAATGAAAGGTATGTACTATGTTTCAGGAATGGCACAAAGGTGTATAAGTCTGGTTAAGTCTCTGTCTTTAGTTCAGTGTGTTAAATAATGTGTTTTTTTGTCATTTGTTGTGTATCTTTGGATTATGTTGTGTTGTAAATAAATCCAAACAATCAAAAAGCCATTCTTTTTTAAATCTCCTCATTCTTTGTGCAAGGTTGCTCAGAATGATAGGGCCTGATAGCTCATGATAGGGCCTGATAGCTCCTAATAGGGCCATTAGGGAGGGTCTTTGTCTTTCTCAGGTGTGAAAGAAATTAAATATTCATGATGTTCATGCCTCTTCACCTAAAGCTTTCTCACACAAAACATGTCTTGCAAATTTTAAATCAATATATTGTCTTATCTGAATGAGCAGTCAGGATGATTTTCACATAGTTTTGGAGCAAATATACTAGGCTACGTCATACAATTTCCAAAAGTCTTGTGAAGAAATAATCAGTATGGGTTTTATGACCTTATTTCAGTGAGAATTGTTTTGTGTGTTTTCACAAATCACGCATAAATGTCATTATCTCAAAACTACAAACTTTTACATACATGATGCTGACATATTATTGTAGCAGAGTTTGTGCTGAATACAGTGTAATCAGACTTTAGCCATGAAAATGTCACAAGTAACAGAAATAAGCACAAATGTCAGAGCATGTCAGAACACCTCCAGGGCCCAGAAAACAGCTCAGACCCCAGAGGGTTAAGTACAGGGCAAGTGTTGCTCCCAGATTTGCACAAACTTTCTATGAATGTAGATTGCACTACCGGTAACGCAAGTCAGTCACTGAGGTCTTCAATGAATGCACAGGTATTGGAGGACATTATTTTCGTATGTTTAAACAAGCAGTACGGACTTTAAGCTGAAATAGACTGATTTAGTTTGTGGATTTCGTTTAAGCCTATCCAAATACTAGCAACTATCGGACATTTTTCCTATACTCTTTCAGCCAAGACAGGACAGGTCAATGTTTTCTTTATAGACTATTAATGCTTTGTATTAAATGGTAGAAATTTTGCTGTAGTTTTACAATGTTATATTGCATTAAATGATTGAGCTTTATTAGCTGACTGAATTTGATTATGTGATGCAGGACGTGTTGCGCAGCGTTTGCTTTGAAATTAGCAGTTGACGGTCCATTAAAAGAGCAATGTTTATCCAGTTTACCGTAAAACTTCAAATAATAGCTCGGGTTTTTATTTTCTCAAATCGCCGTACTGCACCGGCTTGTATTTGAGACAGGCGTCTATATGAGACAGGCCTTTAATTTAGTGTTGAGCTGAGCATGACAGTAGGAGGTTACCAAATCTGTGTTTGTGTTTAACAAATCAGTTAATGTAAGAATTAGCCTACTGTATTTCCGTATGTTTAAAGGAGGTCACACACCAGATGAGAAGCGCAGCGGCACGTCTTTAAAATTCGAACACATTATTCTCTATGAGTGTACATTGTCTCAAATCATCGTTAATGTATATACTGACTTCACCCTGTGCTGCAATATAGATTCAGTTTTACATTCATTAACAGAAATCAGCTGCTTGAATGAAAATAGGTGATAGGTGATATTCTCAATTCATTCAGTTAATGGACGCTCTGAGGTAAAGTGAATTCAGACTGCAGACTAAGCAACGATTGTATTTAATTGTACAGTACAATCATAACATAGTACAGACATGATCTTCATTCCATAATATCCTTAAACATAACTATATTGCTGGCCATAAACTGAGAAAGTGCGTGTCTGGTGTGCGATACCTCGAGTTGTCATAGATGCGACGCGGCGCTGTATATGGTGTGCGACCCCTTTTAGATTATTGGCAGCATAAATAAACGAAACGATGTGACAGCCATGGGCTGAACAATACAAGTTACCCATAATATCCATCGAGCCTATGAACTAGTTGCCAGAAACACATCAACAAGAAAGAATGAAGGCTACCCTGTAAAACAACTGCAATCATGTGATACAAAAGGACCCTATATTCATCACTATCTTCATCACTGCGATCCCCAACTACAAGTTCATTGGTGAATTCCTTCTCCTCGTCGCTCTCCTCCACTTCCCTCTCCGGCCTCCGCTGACTCTGCCTGCCTTGCTTGCGCTAACAGCTCCCGCCCAGATGCGCAGGGCTCTCTTGCGTACGCAATCTGCTCCATAGAACTGGCTTAAACAGACGATCTGACGGGTTTTAGAAAATTAAATACAACCCGAAACTAAAAAACAGACCAGGCCTCTATTTGAGACCGGCCTTTATTTATCCAAACCTGTAGCCACACCAGGCATGTAAAAGAGACAGGCGTCTATTTGGAACTCTGCTATTTTTTGAAGTTTTACAGTATTTATTTTTTATTCATGCAATTTCTACAACAAATCGTGTTGCAAAAAAAGTTAGGTACAAAGAATGTTATCACTCTTCTGAAAAGAATTAGGCATAAGAGGGCCACTTTCGATTGTCTAACGGTCCAGTAAAACAGGTCAATATTTTTCCTTTGTAATTAATACAGGTATTTCTGTTGTGGTTTTCACAATGTTATGAAATAAATGTTCAAGTTTAATTATCATGTGTTATCTTATTTTTGAGTGAAAATTAGTCTTTATTTATACATATTTGTTTAAAGTATAGGCTAAATTAAAATAACGTTATTAACAGGTATTTTTTCTAATCAAACTGTTTTCGGAACAGTAGAACTATAGTCTCATACAGCCAACAAACTAACACATAGAATAACATTATGGGCCCTATCTTGCACCCAGCGCAATTGACTTTGTACACCGACCAATGTATCATTCCTATTTTGCACCCGCGCAAAGCGCGTTTTTCCCTCCACAGAAGCACGTCGCTAAACTAGGGAATGAACTTGCGCTCCCTGGGCGGTTCAGCGCAAAAAAGGAGGCGTGTTCAGGCGCAAACGTTCCTTCATGCTATTTTGCAGGTTTAGAAAACAGTCGCGCCACTAACCAGGAAAAAATAGTTTAAAGTCAGTGGCGCGTTGCGCATGTTATTCATATGCTATTTTAAGGGCGCATGCTTGGCCATAATCAATGTAGCGTGTGCACAACGCGCATACACTTTGATTCTCTCATCTACACAGAAGCAGCAGTTTTAATTTTTGCAAATCATACATTACTACGATAGATAGATAGATAGATAGATAGATAGATAGATAGATAGATAGATAGACAATTTATTATAAAAGCATACATCTAGCTTACACATTTACCCAAATTATCATACGCCTTTTTAACCGAAGTTAATTTGGGTGGGTTTCTCTATCCCCAACGTCCCTGACGAGAGCGTTGCTCTCCTTGGCTGTGAACCGATCCTGGCGCGCGCCTGGCAAATCCGCCGTTACAATAGGAATCCGCTTTAGAACAAGCACGCCTGCTCTTAAAGGGAATGTGAGATGTCGCTCTGATTGGTTTATTTCACGTTACGCCCAAACCACACCTATGAATAATGAAGCTACTTCAGACCAACCCATTTTAGATTTCCCGCCGGGAAAATAGCAACAGCGCCAAGACCCGCCCACAAAGTTACTTGCGCTTTGACACTTGCGTTTCAGATCGTTAAAATAGGGCCCTATAACTTTCAAATGCAGTTAAGTATGATAGTGAAGACCAAATAAAACAGCGCTGCGTTGCCTCACAAGTTTCATTCGTCTAATAAACTGACCTGTGTGAGTGGTAATTCAGCACGGGTAGTGTTACAATTTATTTGTCGTAATTGATATTGATTTATACTGGGTAATGGTAAATATAAAATTATTATGTTTACTTTAATGTTTGACCGTTTTGTTCTAAACCTTTACAATATATTCAATCGAACTACATTATCCATGAGCAGTGGCGCAGGTGACGAGGAAGGAAGTGAAGCTGGGAGCGTCAGTCCACTAAGCGCACTGCACTCCATGCTTGTTTTGCTATGCTTTTCAACGCCTGTCTCATGATTTTTCTCAGGTGGTTCGGTAGAATGAAATGTCCTCATTCCTTTATATCCCCTGAGACTTGCGTGTGGTGCTGATTTCTGTCTCTCATTAGCAATCATGCCCTGCTTCACACCACAGTTAAATAAACATGAATGTATTCACTCACCCATAAAAATTACTTCCCCATAACTATTATTAGATCCATCGGCATCAATTCTGATTGACTGGATCCTTTTAATGCACCAGTGTTTCCAGTCAGTCCCAGAAGCACATGTACACATATACAGATAGTCACTTGCGCACACAGAGATGATCATGCACACACTGAAACATTAAAGAGCACACAAACTGTCAACACTACCCTGTGACTGGTATTATATCAGAGAAGCAAGTACATGGGTTGTATTTAATGTCAAGATTTTTTTTTTTTTGTCTTGATTTCTCACAACTTCTCACAAATTTTCTGGATGAGTCAGCGTGAACTGTGGCGCTAATAGATTCTCACAAACGGTCAAGGTCACGATTTTCATTAATAATACACTGATCAAACCAAATAAACCAAACGGGTATACCCCCCGAACACTTATATATATGATGTGTAGCATCGGACCATTCTCTGATACTTTTGCTTCTTTTTTAAAAGCATTATGTTGGTTGCTATTCTCTGCCATTGTGTGGATGAGCGCGAACAGGACATTTTTTTTAAATTCTCCTTTTGTGGTTCAAAAAAGAAAGAAGAGCTTACAGCATTAGAACAACACCAGGGTGAGTAAATGACTTCATTTTTTTTATTTTAGGGAGAACCAACTTTTTAAAAGGTAGTTGGGTCTTTTTGTGAAAAAAAAAAAAAAAAACTCTTGACAACCACAAAAACAATGAAATGCAATCATTTTCATACACACAGCAGAGATGGTCAACATACTTGAGTTTGTCCAGATGTTTGAGTGCATCAGAGAGCAGCTTCAGTCCTGAATCTCCTGGGTGATTGTAGCTCAGGTCCAGCTCTCTCAGGTGTGAAGGGTTTGAACTCAGAGCTGATGCCAGAGCAGCACAACCTTCCTCAGTCACCATACAGCCAGATAATCTATAACAACAGCAAGTGTTAATATATAATAACCAAAAGGGCTCATCAACTGGCAACCTGTGGGTCAAATCTGTGACAATCTGTGATAATTTTTGTAAGGCTAATTGATTTTAATAAAATCAAGGTTCAGTCATGAGATACTCTCTGTGCAAATCTCAGCAGCAAATTCAAAAGTGCACAGCAAAATCCCCGGTGTTAAATTAACACCCCTCAGTGTACATATGTGTCCACACTACAGGGTTTAAAAAAGTAACACTGAAGCAGTGTTGAAGTTAATCAGATAATTAAATGATTAATTAAGTGATGATTGACAAGTAGTGGTGACTCCTGATGTTAATAAGCAGAATCACTGAAGGAAAGCGAAACAAGAACAGAAAGAAAGAGAGACACAACAACTATAACTGACTTCCAGTACACATTATTGCACTTATTGCTAAACAGTTTGACTTTATTTCTGTCATCCATCTACAAAAGTTCTTATTGAGAAAAAACAGAGGTTTAGGTGTTAATTATCTATGGAAAGTTTGGTTTCATGTTTTAATATTAGTTTTTCTCTGGCTGCTCCAACTGTTTTTAAAGTACATTTGTTATGGCAAGATAATCTATGTCCTGGTCACAATATGTTTTGATTGACTTTATCATCATGTATTGGCCTTTTTTACTGTTGTCATTCAGAGTTTAAATCTCTTACTAAATGCTTGATTTGTAACTTTAGTATTGGTGATTGTAGCCCTGTGATTTTACTAGGGCTGCCCCCTAATAGTCGACTAAATGTTAGTCGTTAGACTTTACAAGTCCGCTCAGTCTAAAGTTAACCTAGACAAATGTGCGCTACTTTAGGCACATACAGTGGGTACGGAAAGTATTCAGACCCCCTTAAATGTTTCACTCTTTGTTATATTGCAGCCATTTGCTAAAATCATTTAAGTTCATTTTTTTCCTCATTATTGTACACACAGCACCCCTTAGTGACAGAAAAACACAGAATTGTTGACATTTTTGCACATTTATTAAAAAAGAAAAACTGAAATATCACATGGTCCTAAGTATTCAGACCCTTTGCTGTGACTCATATATTTAACTCAGGTGCTGTCCATTTCTTCTGATCATCCTTGAGATGGTTCTACACCTTCATTTGAGTCCAGCTGTGTTTGATTGTACTGATTGTACTTGATTCTGAAAGCCACACACCTGTCTATATAAGACCTTACAGCTCACAGTGCATGTCAGAGCAAATGAGAATCATGAGGTCAAAGGAACTGGCTGAAGAGCTCAGAGACAGAATTGTGGCAAGGCACAGATCTGGCCAAGGTTACAAAAAAACTTCTGCTGCACTTAAGGTTCCTAAGAGCACAGTGGCCTCCATAATCCTTAAATGGAAGACGTTTGGGATGACCAGAACCCTTCCTAGAGCTGGCCGTCTGGCCAAACTGAGCTATCGGGGGAGAAGAGCCTTGGTGAGAGAGGTAAAGAAGAACCCAAAGATCACTGTGGCTGAGCTCCAGAGATGCAGTCGGGAGATGGGAGAAAGTTGTAGTAAGTCAACCATCACTGCAGCCATCCACCAGTCGGGGCTTTATGGCAGAGTGGCCCGACGGAAGCCTCTCCTCAGTGCAAGACACATGAAAGCACAGCTGAAGGACTCCAAGATGGTGATAAATAAGATTCTCTGGTCTGATGAGACCAAGATAGAACTTTTTGGCCTTAATTCTAAGCGGTATGTGTGGAGAAAACCAGGCACTGCTCATCACCTGTCCAATACAGTCTCAACAGTGAAGCATGGTGGTGGCAGCATCATGCTGTGGGGGTGTTTTTCAGCTGCAGGGACAGGACGACTGGTTGCAATCGAGGGAAAGATGAATGCGGCCAAGTACAGGGATATCCTGGATGAAAACCTTCTCCAGAGTGCTCTGGACCTCAGACTGGGCCGAAGGTTCACCTTCCAACAAGACAAGCACACAGCTAAAATAACGAAGGAGTGGCTTCACAAAAACTCCGTGACTGTTCTTGAATGGCCCAGCCAGAGCCCTGACTTAAACCCAATTGAGCATCTCTGGAGAGACCTGAAAATGGCTGTCCACCAACGTTTACCATCCAGCCTGACAGAACTGGAGAGGATCTGCAAGGAGGAATGGCAGAGGATACCCAAATCCAGGTGTGAAAAACTTGTTGCATCTTTCCCAAAAAGACTCATGGCTGTATTAGATCAAAAGGGTGGTTCTAGAGTTGGGGTACTCGAACTCGGACTCGAGTCCGGACTCGAGTCCAATTTTTAATGAACTCGGACTTGTCACACACTCGGATGAATTTGTACTCGGACTTGACACGGACTCGGACATTTTAGACTCGGAAAATTTGCCGAGTACAGTCGAGTCCGGGCACTGGAGGACACGATATTATTCAAAAACGAAACGAAACGAAACGAAACTGCTTACATTGTGTTGTGTCAGTGTTGAGCATTGTAGCCAATCACAGATATGTATATTAAGCACATGAACACAGTGGCCAATCAGAGGCGTTTTGAGTCACCATGCGGAGAAGTCGCTCAAAACGTTCAGAATCAGCGCGAGTTTTATCCTTTCGCAAATCTCCTCATAAACGACAAAGTCTTGACGCGATATAAATAAGAGATTCGCTGTGCAGTGCGGACAACTTCAGTGTTTATGACGAGAGTTTCAGTGAGAGTGCAGAACGTAAGTGAAAGAAGTAAGTGATGGCTTAAAGTGAGCGCTATTGATAATCTAAATAATATATTTTTTTCATGCTTGTAGAGGACCAGTGGTTACGTTCACACTGTAAATTAAAAAGAGTGATAACTGCATTTAAATGTGGGAGAGAATCCGCAGAATTTTAGTCCTGTGAGTCATGAAATTGCCATGATTGACACAGTAACCATAGCAACATGAGAACGTGATAACCAAAGCAACATTTTGGCGTCTAATAATGTTATGATTTTTGTTACATTGATTTAGCCTACACTTTAGTCATAAGTTTACATACACCTTGCAGAATCTCCAAAATGTAATATTTATTTATTTTTTAAGGAGGATGATCATAAAAACATTGTTTCTAGGCTATTTATTACTGCCCTGAAAAATCTTTTTCACATAATGAATGTTTAATAGCCTAGTCGACAAGAAAAAATACAAACACAAAATACAAGACAAATTACATAGGCTTGATTTTAATATTGTGTTTCTTTACCTGAATGATCCACAAGTTTTTTTGTTTTTTTTTAATGGTTGTTAATGAGGAAAAATCCTCCAGCTCCTGCACATTCTTTGCTTTTCCAGCATCTTCTGCATATTTGACTCCTTACTAGCAGTGACTATGATTGTGAGATCCATCTTGTCACACTGAAGACAACTGATGGACTCATACACAACTATTACAAACCCTGCAAACATTTAGTGATGCTCAAGAAGGAAGCAACCATTAGGAGCCAGGGGGTGTAAATTTTTGAACTGGATCATTGGTGTAAATTGCTCTTATTTTATTTTAAAAATCATTAATTAATTTAGTCCTGCCATTTAGAGGCTAAATAAGATATTAGCATGTAAAACAAAATAAGATCATCAAAATAAATAAAAATAAAAAAATCAACGTCATCTTGCTCAAAAGTTTACTCCTGGCTCTTAATGCATCGTGTTATATTCTTGAGCATTACCTTGCAGAATCTGAAAGATGTACGATAGGTAAACGTATGACTGTAACTATACATTGGAATCATTTTGTAAGGTTTAACATATTAATTTAAGAGCTCAGTGTTGAGACCTTTCACTGGAATTTGATTGACATGCGATCTGACCAGATAATGCAGATACCTGCCATTTTTGTCCGACAAACAAACCAAACCAGATAGTAGATTAAAGTCATTGGACTTGAACTTGAAAAATGGTGTGTATTGAATTCTTTTTGCAGTTCTGATGTTCATTCATGTTTAATTCGTGCTATAACTAGAAGATATTATCAGTTCATGTGCTGCTTGAGTTGAGGCCTATATTAAAGCACCACAAAACGGTGTGTATTGTTTTAATTTCATAAAAATTACAAAATTTGAAAGCTGAGACTTTATTTCATACCAGAAGTAGCCTTGTCTTGTCTGTTGGCGCATTGTCAGTGTCCTCTTTGCTCCGCAATATATATTTCACTGTGTGAGAACATATTTCCGGAGTGAGAGCGGAATGGCTTGTCAGACGTAGCGACAGTAAGAGGGGCAGGTCTTTGTGAAAGGTCAATTTAAAACCATTTAAATCTTTGTGGACTCGGCCGGACTCGACTCGGACTCGGATGTTAAGGACTCGGACTCAAGTGCGACTCGGCCCTCTTTGGACTCGGACTTGGACTCGGACTCGATTGTTAAGGACTTGGACTCGACTCGGACTCGACAATGGTGGACTCGGACCCAACACTAGGTGGTTCTACTAAATACTGAGCAAAGGGTCTGAATACTTAGGACCATGTGATATTCCAGTTTTTCTTTTTTAATAAATGTGCAAAAATGTCAACAATTCTGTGTTTTTCTGTCAATATGGGGTGCTGTGTGTACAATGAGGAAAAAAAATGAACTTAAATGATTTTAGCAAATGGCTGCAATATAACAAAGAGTGAAAAAGTTAAGGGGGTCTGAATACTTTCCGTACCCACTGTATATTATTGTTTGTGTGGAGAGAGCGCTTTCTGCATGACAAACAGGTGCCGGCGCGATCACTTGCATTTAACTTAAAATACAATTTTTTGGTCATACAGATAAGAGTACTGTAAACTGTAAAGAGTCTACTTTTATTTTTGTAAACTCTCAATAACAAAACGTTGTGCTCTGGTAAAATAATGGCGATTTCTGTCGATTCGGTCTTGAACTTGAGCGCATCACATAAATTAACCGAAACTCAGTGTATACTTGCCTCACAGACATGAGAAATATCTAAAGAAAGCTTGAAATTTTTACATTTGAATGACCAGATTCCAAAGGAATATAAATATTCTCCTATTATGTGATCCGTATGAAATGTGCATATAGGCGCGTCCACTACTGTAGAAATGACACAGAGTCATCATCGTTGATTTAATGGGCTTACACACTTAGTACGAAATTCTCCTCTGAAATTTTCGCACGTTCAAAAATAAATACGACCTCACGTTGTGTCAATCACGCCTCCGAAACTTTCGTCTGAGATCAGAGAACAGATCAACTCTGAACATGACAAAACAAGCTACTAAAGTCACAACAAAACAACAGCAAAATAAAAGCAAACAGGAACAATTAATGAAAACTACAGGACAATTCAGCTGCATAATTTATTCATGTTGCAATGCATGATGAGAGCCACGGATGAGTTTTAATTGGTGGCTTACATCATGCACTGCAATATTAATAATTTTGTTTGATTGTCTCCATTCTAGAGGGTCATATGCGGATTCTTGATGTCTGTGTGTTTTTCAAAAACTTCTGATTATAAAAGCACTGCTGGATCTCAAGCTGCAACATGACTGGTCATCAATAAGTGGGCCGACAACGTCCATATCTAGAGATCCATATTAAGAGTCTATCTTTTTTATGCTCACAGTTCAAGTTTCTCAAAAACAAAGCATTAGGCTCAAAAATTCTATCACTTATAATATAATAAAATAAGAAAACTTCAAAACTTCATTGGTACATCAAGCTCATGAGTACAATGTCACAGTGCTTCGTTGATACAGACTGAACCGTACATTTAGTGTAATATTTCTTCTAGCTGAACAGTAAGTTTGTTCCGTGTTCTGCATGACAAAGACTTTATTTCTCAATTAATGAATTAAAGGATTATAGGAAAAGTAAAGAATAAGTATTCATTTTTAAATTTCTGTGTTTTAGAATACTTTTATGTAAAATAACATTACATTCATAACATTCTACATTAGATGGTGATTTTGTCTTGTGTTTGTTATTTTATGTCAGATATGGGTTGCTGCAGCAGATTTTTTAAATGCTCTTCAGTTTTCCTTATTTGTTAACAATAGAACTAAAATGTTTAAATCACTTTTTTATTTTTCACATTTTACAACATGCGTTTTGTGTTTCTCCACTTGCTGTCAGTTTTTCAAAATATCTTTACTGAAAGATATGGCATTGTCAAGCATTTAATCCTCAGTGTTAACACAGGTAAGTACATTAATTTTTAATCTCACGCCATGTTTACACTGGAAGCGAGAAAGCGAACCTTCCAAATTAATTTGAGGTATCAGTTTACTGTCAGGGAATTGTTGTGTCACGCCTCATCCAGTGTAAACAGCATCACTGGTTATAATGGGTTTGATTGTCTTTGTTGCATTGTATTTGTAGTAAACTTGAAAACCGTATTTAATGGTTTTAAGTTGCCAAGTGTATCATTGTTTGAGTGTTGCTAATATAATCAGTAGATAATAGGGTGAGGGGAAAAATTTAATAAAATATGAATCATCATGATTCTATCTTCTACAGATTCGAATCAATTCGCAAAGTTCAAAGATCGATTTTCTAAATGTTTGTTAAGAACATGATGTTGTTGGAACAAAGGCAGCAGCAGTGCAGCACCCGGACAGTTTAAAGAGCTCATGGGCTTGCAACGGAAGAACCATTTTGAATAAAACTTTCTTGACAACAGGAGTTGCTATAACAATATCTTAACAAATATAAAATGGCCATAAATAATGTATAGTTATCGGCACAAGTCAAGCTTTTCTTGCAATTTTGCCACCTCATATGTATACAGGTACTTTTTACACCCGAGAAGAGTGCTCAACGTGGACACCCATGCAGTTGATGTGGTAACGAACAATATATCTGCTTGTAAAAGTGAATAAACATATCTTGTATCAGAAGCTAAATCACTAAATATCAAGAATGCAACAGTGTGTATTATATTTTTCTATGATAAACTGATTTGATTAGATTCGACATCTCCCAACAGGACGCTCACATATAATTATCACATTTCAAATTATGCAAAAGACATGCGTTAGCTCACGCTGTGAGAAGCGAATATGAAAGGCTGAGCGGCAGTGACGGTGCCTCAGTCTCCACCAGGCTAGAGTATAATAATAATGCGGTTACAAGGTGTGTATAATTCAAACCACTTTATTAAATAACTCCCGAACAATCAGCACTGACAGTAGCTGCTGTTCAGGTTGCATACTGCAGCTCTACTTTTACTCTCTTCTGAACTCCTCTCTCTTTATTTAAGCTCCAGAAATCTCTTTAAAAGCAAAACAAGCCTCTTAAAAATCCAATATACTAAGCAGATATGGTAAAACTGTATAACGTACTCGGTTACTAACGTAACCTCGGTTCTCTCTAGAAGAGGGAACGAGTACTGCATAATATCTTACGCTAGGGGAAAATCTCTTTTCCGTGAGATACTGAAGCCAAAAATGATCCTTAATTTTGAAATAATGTAAAACGCGTTGCGGCAGCATGCATACATAGGCAAGACGGCTCGCGCGCCTATTGGCTGCCCTGCAGCAACTGCAGCAGCCTATCGAGAGAGGCCCCTCGTGATGTCAGATCCAATGGTGGCGCTTCGCGCCCACTGCATCACGTCCCGCCGAAACAGGCGTGGCCTGGGCCTAGAAATACAGCTCGACAGGCTGATAGAATCTGGTTTTTCATCGCCGAAGCGAACCAAAGCGTGTTGAGGGCACGGCAAAGATACGCAGTACTCGTTCCCTCTTCTAGAGAGAACCGAGGTTACGTTAGTAACCGATAGGGCTGTCACTTTTGTGAAAAAATTCGTTCGATTTTTGAGACATAAGTGTTCATTGAATCGATTGTAAAATCGATTTTCCATGTCTAAAGACGTTTCCATTTTTAACGCAAAATATGGGCAAATCCACGGACAACGAACAGGCATTAGGACGAACGTAAAGAGGGCGCTTGAAACGCGCACAAGTCTGCAATATTTCTGATGATTTATTGGCGTGAAGTTTCATACACAATGACAAACAGGAGTGCAACATTCTCGAAATCAATAAGCAGAGTGGACTGCCATAGCATAAATGAAAAACATTACCTCAGTCTTCAACATGGCTGTGTTTACGATTAGAAATGTCAAACAAATTTCGCCTACGTAGGCGATTGTAGACGCGTAGCCCTTAATTTGTATCTGAATGCATGAGACTGTCTGCATACCGGCAGAATTCACAGTTTTGTAGTAAAAAGAGACGCATTATGCAGAAGGATAATTTGCTGTTATGCGTGTTTGTCAGAGCCTGCAGTTGCTGTATGACGCGCGTTCGCTGCGGGCGTATCATGACGAGCTGGACGCGCTCCGAGAAAAGACCGTTAAAATCGATTCCCTATTTTCGTTTTCGAAACTTGCGTTGGTTGGTCCAATCGATTGTGCAATCGATTTTCGAACGTAAAGTGACAGCCCTAGTAACCGAGTACGTTCTCTTACGAGAGGTCTCTCGTACTGCGTAATATCTTACGCTAGGGGAACACAGTGTAAAACGGCGTGCATGCTGAGATCCCACACCAAAGTCCCAAGGGCAAGTGCCCGGGGCTCATTTAGTGCATGATCATCAGGGACTCGCAGAGAGTTCAGGAAAGAGGGGCTAGAACAGCATCATTCCTATAATAAGTAGCGTCCTATAAGGAGCAAATTATATCAATAGTGTTCCACACAGTCAGGATGAAAAACTCGGCCTGGTCTGAAAAATATTATGGGTCTTACACACTGCCCATTGAGTTATTTAATCGATCAGCGAGCGGCGCTCAAGCAGTTTCAGTATTCTGAGCCGATAGCATCGGGGCAGACAATACTGATTTTTTTAGACCGAAAGCAGCTTAGCCTGCAAGGTGGGAACCTCTAGGTTATAAAACCTTATAAATGTAGACGGGGAGGCCCAGCCTGCCGCCATACAGATATCTTGCAAGGCAGTCCCACTAGATCAAGCCCACGACGAGGCCATGCCTCTTGTGGAGTGCGCTCTGACACCTAACGAGCACTGCAGGCCCTTAGAAGTGTAAGCCAGCGCTATAGCATCAACTATCCACCTGGATAGACTCTGTTTCGACACAGCTAGTCCCTTAGAACGTCCGTTGAACGAAACAAAGAGCTGCTCCAGCTGTCTGAAGACAGTCGAGCGAGACGCGTAAGCCCTTAATGCCCTGATCGGGCAAAGGAAGCTTGTGTCCTTCTCCTCATTAGAGACCAGCAGGGCCGACAGGGAAATCACCTGAGGCCCTAAACGGTGTGTTGAGGTATTTAGGAACGTACCCATGCCTTGGTTTGAGTATGACTTTCGAGTCATTTGGCCCAAATTCCATACATGTCGCGCTCACAGAGAGGGCTTGCAAGATACGCTTTACTGAAGCAAGAGCCAGAAGAAACACTGTCTTAAAAGAGAAGTGTTTGATATCTATTGATTGGATTGGCTCGAATGGGAACCTTTCATGGCTTCCAGAACCGTAGAAAGGTCCCACATGGGGACTGAGGGAGGTCTGGGAGGATTCAGCCTCTTAGCTACTCTAAGGAAGCGAATGACCAGATCGTTCCTTCCAAGTGACTGGCCAAGTGTCGGTTTAGTAAACGCTGCTATGGCCGCCGCGTAAACCTTGAGCGTGGATGGGGTTCTGCCCTTATCCAGTAGCTCTAGCAGGAAGGAGAGAACCTCCGTCACCCCACAGTCTAGGGGTGATATGCCACGAGCTGTGCACCAGCTAGAGAACACAGACCATTTAGAGGAATAGAGCCGTCTAGTAGATGGGGCCCTAGCCTGCGTGATCGTGTTTAACACTCCCACCGGGAGGTTAGCGTGTACCCATTGATGGCCCACGCATGTAGGGACCAAAGCTCTGGGCGAGGATGCCAGATCGAGCCCTTGGCCTGAGAGAGGAGGTCCCTCCTCACTGGTATCGGCCATGGGGCGGTGCTTGTCAGCTGCACCAGAACCGGGAACCAAGCCTGGTTCTTCCAGAATGTAGCCACAAGTAGCACTGAGCATCCGTTTTCCCTGATTCGCTCTAATACCTGAGGCAGGAGCGTGATGGGGAAAAACATTGAGAGGGCAGCGGGGCCAGACGTGGGCCAGCGCATTCCTACTCTTGGAGAAAAACTCCGGACAGTGAGAGTTTTCCTGAGACACAACAGGTCTACCTTCGCTCTGACGAATTTCGAGCAGACATTCAGGTGTAGAGACCATTCTCCTGCCGGAACATTGTTCCTGGACAGTCTGTCTGGTCCATTTTCAGATGGCCTGGCACGTACACTGCTCTCAACGAGTGCAGATTGTGCTGAGCCCAGACCAGGAGGCGCTCCATCAGCCTGTAGAGGTTTCGGGACCTGACACCTCCTTGGCGATTTATATAGGCCACCACCGACATGTTGTCCGAACGGACCAAGACATGGTGTCCTTTTATCTGGGGACAAAAACGCCTCAGCGCGTTGTCGACTGCCATCATCTCCAGGCAGTTTATGTGTAGAATCTTTTCCCTATGGCGTCAAATGGTGGACAAAACAGCGCAAGCGCATAAACACAGCGCGCAAGGGAATTACAACAGTGTGAGCAACGTGACAAAGCTTGCACGTAAAATGTAAACATGCAGAACTCTCAAATCCCAAACTGGAGGACAAAAAATATGATTGTGCGCACAAATTAACAAGTCGCAAGCAGAAATAACAGCCGCGAGTCCTGACAGGTTCTACATGCTCGAGTTCTTTTCTACACGCGCGCACAGATTTTAACACACGCTCGAGTTCCTTTCTACACGCGCGCAGCTGAAATCTTTACGCACACGAGTCAGTTTTAACACTTTAAGGGGCGGGACTCAGACCTTCCTGTTAACAAATGCCATATCGCAGCTTCTCTGAAAATCTTTTGATTGGTTGCTATGCCGTGAATGATGTCCTCCTGTTGCGATTGGCTGTTGTTGGCTCTCTCCGAACGAAGACACTCAAAACAGAAAGCGGGATGACAGACCTTAAGAAGTTTTTTTACTTTTTCTTTCAAAGTTATACACATGTGTTTATATGTTAAATGTATCGTTTAGGTAGAATTAACACTAAATTGTTAATTTACAAATGCTTGATTTTTTTTGTGTTTTTTGTTTTTGATACAAGGATCTCTTTTGACCTGATTCGAAGTTTGTAAGCGATTTAAATATTTAGGACATTTTTACATAATTGACTTGTGTAATTACATAATTGACTTGTTGTATAGGTAAGGTAACACAGACAACTCTTGATGTTATAAACTAAAAATAGCTAGACACATTCATTTTTTTTCTCCGTGTAAGTAATTAATAAATGTATTAAATATATTAACATTTTCCTTTATGTCAGCTGTTTTCTCACAACATGCTACTTCTTGCTTAATAGCGATATAAGAGTCACATGACCTCAGCATTTGCAGGAACCAAATTTTCAATAATTTTATCAGAAATGTGGCCCACTCACAGCTCCTTCCCTTATAGTCCAGTCATTTTATGAAAAAAGGTTGAACAAATTGCAACAGAAGCAAACTCAACTGATTTTGTATCCTCAATATGTCCTGAGTTAGGGAAAAAAAGCCCCGAAGAATCCTATTAGGGGAAAGTTTCGAAAAAGAGCCAAATATAGCCTATTCATACGCCTATACTTCTTTTTCTTATGTGAATAGGGTAAATATTTTAACCTTTAGATATCACCATGAAAATTACTGTTGAGTTAGTTACTTACATCAAGACAAACAAAAAATGTATTACAAGTTTTTGAAATTGTTTGTTACCATGGACAAACTCTTGAAAAATATATTGTTGAATCTTGTTGACATACAGTAAAATACTTAATGTTAAGGTCTGTATGGAACCCATTTAGGCTACCCATGAGCATTAATACCTAGAGGCAGGAAGAAGTACTTTAGAAACCAGCCTTTATTAATTTTTAAGAGATTGGGTTTGAGGCTGGGTCTGTGGGACTGTTTCTGGGGGACGAGTGTGTATAACTTTGAAAGAAAACGTAAAAAAACTTCTTAAGGTCTGTCATCCCGCTTTCTGTTTTGAGTGTCTTCGTTCGGAGAGAGCCAACAACAGCCAATCGCAACAGGAGGACATCATTCACGGCATAGCAACCAATCAAAAGATTTTCAGAGAAGCTGCGATATGGCATTTGTTAACAGGAAGGTCTGAGCCCCGCCCCTTAAAGTGTTAAAACTGACTCGTGTGCGTAAAGATTTCAGCTGCGCGCGTGTAGAAAAGAACTCGAGCGTGTGTTAAAATCTGCGCGCGCGTGTAGAAAAGAACTCGAGCGTGTGTTCAAATCTGCGCGCGTGTGAAGAAAAGAACTCGAGCGTGTGTTCAAATCTGTGCGCGCGTGTAGAAAAGAACTCGAGCGTGTAGAACCTGTCAGGACTCGCGGCTGTTATTTCTGCTTGCGACTTGTTAATTTGTGCGCACAATCATATTTTTTGTCCTCCAGTTTGGGATTTGAGAGTTCTGCATGTTTACATTTTGCGTGCGAGCTTTGTCACGTTGCTCACACTGTTGTAATTCCCTTGCGCGCTGTGTTTATGCGCTTGGGCTGTTTTGTCCACCATTTGACGCCATATTTCCCGTTCTGACCACTGGCCAAAGAACGGTCTGCCCTCGAGCAGCGCTCCCCATCCCGAGGTGGAGGCGTCCGTAGACACCACCTTCACACTCGAGGAAGTCCCCAGGCTTACACCTGACCGGAACCAGTCGGTCACTCTTCAAGATTTCAGAGCTGAGACGCATTTCTGATCGACATTGAGGCGAAAAAGACCGGAGGTCCACGGTCAACGCGGTACTCACGCTTTCAACCAGAACTGCAGTGGGCGCATGCGAAGCAAACCCAACTGGAGTACTGATGATGCTGAGGCCATAAGACCCAGCATTTTCTGAAACTTTCTGAGCGGGACTATAGTGCCACAGCCTGCGCTGTGGCGATAGTTGTGCTGTCATAGACAGCGAGTCCAGTTCTGCGCCCAGAATAGATATTCTCTGACTGGGAGACAGTGAACTCTTCGCCCCCAATTGGCTTTGAAACCTAGAGTCTCGAGATGTTCGAGTAATATGGTCCTGTGTTCTATGAGCTCCGAGTGAGATCGAGCTAGAATCAGCAAGTAGTTCAAAACTCGCATGCCCCGGAGTTTCAGGGGTGCAAGCGCCGCGTCCATGCACATTGTAAATGTACGGGGTGCTAGGAACAGGCCAAACTGCAGGACTGTGTATTGGTATGCCTGGCCCTCGAAGGCGAATCTCAAAAATCGCCTGTGACGTATGGAAGCTTATGTGTAGCAATATTCAATTTGAAATGTAATATGCAAAATGACAATGCAATATGTAAAATGGCCCGGTTTCCTTCCAACACCTCAAAATACGCACCAAAGCCTATGTTTACCTGTTGCCGAGGTAACGGGCACGTGATCCATTTTCAAATTGCACATTGAATTTTGCTACATTCATTGCGTGACACTTAATGGAAATGCAATCGCAAGTGTCTTAACTGTGAGTGTAAATGCAATTAAGAAAAAATTACATTTAAATTACAATTTTGCCACAGTTTTTGCTTGAACATGTTAAACATATCTAATCATTTCTGTAATACATTTTAATTTTAATTTTGCAACTTATAAAGCGTTAAAATGTATTCAATTTACATATTAAAACTAGTGTATGAAATGGCAAATGTAAATTATATAATTGAATTTTCATTTTCATTTTGCACCAAACATTGCACAAATGTATGGGGAAATTAAAATTTAAAATCAGAAATGCATTGCCATTTTACATATTGCATTGTCATTTTGCATATTACATTTCAAATTGAATATTGCTACACATAAACTTCCATAGTGACGTGACGCTATTTGTATTTGGAAATATGCGTCCTTCAGATCTATTGACATAAACCAGTCCCCTTGGTGAATTTGCGTGAGGATTTTCCTGGTTGTGAGAGGGGGAACCATGCACATGGAGGCACCTAGCCAAGCGTGAAAGCTGCCAGTGGCATAACTCTGGCGTTGACGTCGTCAGTGCTGGAGGAGACTCAGGGCTTATTAGGCTCACCTGAGGAAAATATCGCACGTATCCCGTCCGTGGAGAGGAATGGCGAGCAAGCGAAGACACCTGAACAGAATCTAGTACAGGCTAGTTGAAGCGAGTACATGAGAAGAAACTGGCTCCACTCGGAGATTGTAGAATCTCGCAAATGTGTTAGGTGTCGCCCAGCCTGCAGCTCTGGAGATGTCTGTTAGCGAGGCGCCATGCGCTAGAGCCCAAGAGGATGCCACACTCCGAGTGGAGTGGGCCGTCACACCAAGGGGGCATGGTCGACCTTGCTGCTGGTATGCCAAAGCAATGGCGTCCACTATCCAGTGAGACAACCTTTGCTTGGAGAGAGCCTTTCCCTTCAGCTTCTCACCATGACAGACAAAGAGCTGGTCTGAGGTCCTGAAACACTGCGTTCTGTCTACGTAAGCATGGAGGGTGCGTACTGGACAGAGCAGTGCCAAGGCTGGGTCTGCCTCCTCCAGGGGCAGTGCTTGCAGGTTCACCACCTGGTCTCGAAAGGGTGTGGTGGGAACCTTGGGCACATATCCAGGCCGGGGTCTCAGGATCATGTGAGAGTTAGCCGGTCCGAATTCCAGGCACGCTTCGTCAACCGAGAATGCCTGCAGGTCCCCTACCCTCTTGATGGAGGCCAATGCAACCAGGAGCGCTGTCTTCATCGAAAGGGACTTAAGCTCCACTGATTGCAGAGGCTCAAAGGGAGCACTCTGCAGGGCAGTTAAAACCACTGAGAGGTCCCAAGAGGGAACGAGAGGAGAGCGAGGAGGATTTAGTCTCCTCGCTCCTCTCAGGAACCTGATGATCAGGTCGTGCTTTCCCAGAGACTTACCATCAACTGCGTCGTGATGTGTGGCAATGGCGGCAACATACACTTTCAGGGTGGAGGGAGACAGCCTTCGCTCCAACCCTTCTTGCAGGAAGGAAAGCACGACACTGATCGGGCATTTCGTGGGTTCTTGTCTTAGAAGAACACCAGTTGACGAAGAGGTTCCAATTCAACGCATAGGCATGTCTCATGGACAATGCTCTAGCAGAAGTGATGGTAGCCACCACCGCTGGTGGTAGGGTACTCAAACCTGCCTCGTCCCGTCCAGGAACCACACGTGGAGGTTCCAAAGATCGGGACGAGGGTGCCATAAGGTGCCCCGTCCCTGAGAAAGCAGGTCCTTCCTCAGAGGAATTGGCCAGGGAGGTGCTGTTTATAGGAGTACTAGTTCTGGGAACCAAGTGCGGTTGTGCCAATACGGGGCAACCAAAATTATCTGCTCCTCGTCCTCCCTGATCTTGCGCAAAGTCTGCGCAAGAAGGCTCACTGGGGGAAACGCATACTTGCCAGTGCATCCGTGCCGAGCGTGTCCTCGGTCAGGGAATAAAACAGGTCGCAGTGGGACGAGTCGTGGGAGGCAAACAGGTCTACCTGTGCGTCGCCGAACTGATCCCAAATCAGCTGAACCGTCTGGGGATGGAGTCTCCATTCTCCAGCGAGAGGCCGAAGCCGAGACAGCTCGTCGGCCGCCTGGTTCAGGTCTCCCGGGATATAAATGGCTCGAAGCGACCTCAGATGCTTCTGACTCCATATGAGGAGGTGGCGGGCGAGTTGTGACATACGGTGGGAGCGTAGACCACCTTGACGGTTGATGTACGCTACAGTCGCGGTATTGTCTGATCGGACTAGTACGTGTTGACCCCTGAGCAATGCACAGAAGTGGAGCATAGCAAGACGTACAGCCAACAACTCGAGGCAATTGACATGCAAAAGGCGCTGGGGTCCTGTCCAGGAGCCCGCGGCAGCATGTCCATTGCACATGGCGCCCCAACCCGTGGTGGAGGCATCTGTTGATACAACAACATGCCTGGAAGCTCGTTCTAAGGGCACACCGGCCCGAAGAATGTTGCCATGCCCACCTCGAGACTCGATCGCGAAGCCAGAGCTGAAGCGGTCTCATATGAAGCAATCCGAGCGGCGTTACTGCGGCTGCGGCTGCCATATGCCCCAGGAGCCTCTGAAATAGTTTCAGTGGAACCGCACTCTTGCCCTCGAATCGGCGAAGGCAAGTCAGCAGTGACTGCGCGCGCTCGCTCGTAAGCTGCGCGCACATGGCGACCGAGTCGATTTCCATACCGAGAAAAGAGATCCTCTGCACGGGGTTTGCTCTTCTCCCAGTTGACCCGAAGGCCCAGACGAGCTAGGTGCCGGAGCACTAGGTCCCTGTGTTCGCAAACCTGGTCTCGAGAGTGAGCTAGGATCAGCCAGTCGTCGAGATAGTTCAGGATGCGAACCCCGTGTTCCCGTAGGGGAACAAGGGCTGCCTCGACGACCTTCGTGAAGACGCGAGGAGACAGGGCTAGCCCGAAAGGGAGAACCGCGTACTGGTATGCCTGTCCCTCGAAAGCAAACCGTAGGAACGGTCTGTGTCGAGGAAGAATGGTGACATGGAAGTAGGCGTCCTTCAGGTCGATCGCTGCCTTCGGTACAATGAAGTAGGGGCTGTAGAAGCCGGACTTCATTTCGGCTGGAAGGACAATCTCGATCGCACCCTTCGCCAGTAGGGTGGCGACTTCCGCTCTCATGACAGGGGCATTGCCACCGACCATAGTGAAGCGGACTCCCCTGAAGCGGGGAGGAGACCGCGCGAACTGAATCACGTAGCCGAGCCTGATGGTTCTCGCGACCCAACGGGACAGTCTGGGAAAGCTCCCAAAAGTTGTACCAGCGGGGTCAAGCGAACCAGATGTACACTGGTGGTGCAGTGAAGCTGAATGACCGGCCCGGACGTGGGTGGCATAGCGGCCCGGTGTGGGGGCACGGTCATTAGCCGCGCCCTGCCAGAGGAGGCCAGGGGAGGACCAGCGTCCCACGGGGGCGTGCTCTGGCAGGGGTCTGGTGACAGAGGGGGACGAGAGTGGTGAGGCTCGTGAGCGGCGCGCACTGTCATCCACAGCCTCTTGGGGCTCGGAGGAAGGGGCATCAGTTCTTGAAACAAGAGATTCTCCCCCGGCCCTCCACCGGGGGACGGAGTGGCCCTGCTACCAACTCCTGAGAAGAACTGAGCCCTAACTCCAAGCTGCCCGTCTCAAAAGTGCTGCTTAGCCTGGTGTTTGGCCAGCTAAGGGGCGGAGACGGGCAGTGCCACCCTCCTGCATCCTCCTCCAGCCCGGGGCCAGTAAAGGCTCGAGGGGAGGAGCCGCAGGGAGGCGGCCTCGGCGGGAAGCAGACTAAGGAGACCGCACGGACGGATGACCGTCGGTGCAGAAGGCCTCAGTCTGCTTCTGGGGGGGTCAAAAACTGTGGGGTACAGTCCTCAACCACACCGCCGAGGAGCCCAGCCTGGGACATGGGGGAGCTGAGAAAATGAAATCTCAGACCCCCTTACATCAACCTGGCTGAGCCCATTCCTGGACCACAGCTGTGGACATCACCTGGCCCCGGGATCACGCAGGTACCGATGTCGCCCGTAGAGCGAGGTCAGTAGTGTGCGTGGCGGATCGACCAGCCCAGACATGGGAGGCATAGCGTCCCTGCGTGGGGACGTGGTCGAGTTTCCGCGTTCTGTCAGTGTTGGCCAGGGAAGGACCAGCGTTCCACGGTGGCCTGGTCTGACAGAACTCCCGAGTCAGCACTGCCTCGAAGGCGACACACAGCACTGTATGCCTGTGCCACGATAGTGACAGAGAACATACAGCCCATGATCGCCATGCGATCGAGTGCAGCGAAGGCGGAGGACGCCTGCGGGGCGCGATAAGTCACGGGACTCTCGCGAGCCGGAGGCGTCCTGATGCATGTCCGGTAGAAAGGCACTGGGAGCGAGTGCTGAGAGCAACACGCGCCCAGGAACCAATCGTAAGCCTACACCGCTCGGGGGGAGGGCGACGCCGCTCCAACCGATGCTTTCAGCTGCCCGGGAAAGCATGGCCATCAGCTCTGGATCTGACCTGACTAACGCTGACACTCCAGAGGGAGGCAACGCAGTCGAATCCTCATTTCCAGAGGAATCAAGCCCGCCTTGTGATGCTGTGAGTGACATGACACCACCTGCTGGAGCCCCGAATGAAAACACTGGGTCCCCGAGAGGAACCAGGCACACACGGAAGCCCCACGGTTTGCGATGTGGAGGGGGGCGTGGCCCGAGGAATGCTTGTCGGTATTATGCCACACTGTAACCCTCAGATCACCCTGGCCACCAGCCAAAGTATCCCCTCTCGAGAAAGAGATAGATTGGGGTGTGGCAGAGGGGACTCTACCCACACGGAGATCATTGAGTCTCGATCTATAAACATCGCGATGGTCACGTTCCCGCAAAGAAAACATGACTCACCCACGAGCGCTGCCGAGCGTGAATAAGCCCAACACGCGAAACAGCGCTCGTGACCGTTAGGCAGATGAATCACGCGCCCACATCCAGTAAATACACGGGCGAGCCATCTTGAAAAAGACGTGCCGCGTGCAGCTCTTTTAGAGAGAGGAAAAGCTCAGCAGAGTGCTGAAGCGCCCAGGGAGAAACACACACACTGTCGGCAGATCACTGCACAGATCAGCAGCAGGCAATGCGATCTCGCTGGAACACGCCGTCACACCAACACACTGAAGAGCCGCTCGTCTCGTGGAGTGAAGATGATACAGAATGGCTTGTAGGAGTGAAGAAAACTCTTGGCTCCGAAGCGAAAACATATCTGCATGTTGCCAGCGCACTTCCTTATATACCCCCAGGGTGGGGCGGAGTTACGCTATGCAAATTCCGCAGACCCATGGCATTTCCTTGCCATTGGCTCGTTTTATATACTCGAAGATGACAGGCTTTCTAAGCGAAACCCCATTGGTCGTCATCCGACGGAGTGACTACGAAAGGGAACCAGAATTGTACTCTTATGAGATTTCTCTGAGTTGCCATAGAAACGGTGTTTGGGTGCAGGCACGCTCGTTGGCTGCAAAATACACATCTGCAGTCGCCTTTTTAAGGGGACTGACAGAGCAAAAAGCTTTGACGGCATAATTTTTATCTGCCGCCAGACCCGGGATTTGAACTCGGGTCTCTGGCGCAAAAGCCTAAGATTCCGCCACTGAGCCACAGGGGGAAACACATAAGCTTTCAGTTAGCGCGAGCATATAAGAGAGCGTCATGTTTTGTGTCGGCGTTTGTTTGCAGGCGTGCGTGTATTATAACAGGCTCGTTTACTGCAATATTAATATTTCCAGCCTCCTGAACTTAAGAGGGGACTGAGAAATGTGTGAGAATTAGAGGTTGGTCCAGCCTCGGCGGGACTAAAAACACTCTCTCTCCTCCCTTCGCCGGTGAGTGAGGCACGCGGGGTGCTGAACATTGCTCGTGACTGTCCGCTTTGACATCCCTTGTGAACGGCGCACTTTGCGCGGCTCAAGCAAAGAGAGAGAGCGTGAAGAGGGGTCGTAATAGGCGAATAGCCAGAGAGCGTCAACATGTCTTGTGACGGCGTTTGTTTGCAGGCATGCATGTATTATAACAGGCTTGTTTACTGCAATATTGACATTTTCAGTCGCCTGAACTTAAAGGAACACTTCGACTTTTTGGGACTTTAGCTTATTCACCGTATACCCCAGAGTTATATCCATACATACCCTTTTTCATCTCCGTGCATGCTGTAAGTCTGTTTGACGCACCCACCGCTAGCCTAGCTTAGCACAAAGACTGGATGTAAATGGCTACAGCTAGCATACTAATCCCAATAAGTGACAAAATAACATGTTGTGATTTGTATAGTCACAGTGTGTACAAATAACAAGGTCATATGAGACACAGCCATTTTTTAAACGTTTAAATACTGGGAACTATTTTCTCAGAAGGCCTTGAAGCACTGCTACTTGGGCGGAGTGATTAGTGCAGCACCCGAGAAGCGCCGTGGTGAGGAGCAGAGAGTTCGCTCAGAGTTGGAGCAAGTCAGCAATTACTAGATAGTAAATGCAAAGTTTACAATCATGGGTGTTCACTGTAAAACATGGAATTTGCCACATGGACCATGAAACGTGTGCTGAAGGATACGGCCATCCCATCGATAGTAAAGACAGGACAAAGTGGATTACCTGCGGCTGCCGCAATGTTAAGTGTTCCGTTATGTTTTTAGATGACTAGCCTATTGTTACGGTGCCATTAGCTAGATGTAATGTAACCTAAGTGACACTATTACATGAATAGGGTGCTCACTACTATTACAGTTGTTCCCGGGCTCCATGTATCCCCTGTAATGTTAGTATTGTGTTGTCACAAACGCGTTCTATCACCCCAGTAACAAATAAGCGGCGCTAAAGGTAACTTTCAGGACTGTAGCCTTCAACTTGCTAATGAATTGGAGGGGGGGTGGGGTGGGCAGTTTTCATTTTTGAGAAACATTGACCTTGTTTGTGAAATAGTAGGCTAACGTTACTCCCGTTCTGATTCTCCCCTCGACCTCAGTCTGTTCGGCATCTTGTCTATCAGCTTCCAAAGTCTGTAACTCCTCGTCTGTGTATTCTGGCTCAAAACGATATGGTTCTGGATCTTGGTTTGATACCAAATAAAAATCCTCTGACAATTCCTCAAAGTCAGGCATGATCACGAATCACATTCGCTACTAGAGAGAAAGCTAGCCCCGTGGCGTCCGCTTCTGACATCCCCTATGAACGGCGCAGTTCGCACAGCTCGAACAGAGGGAGAGAGAGAGCGGGAGTGTGTGAGGCATTTGAAACAATGCCTCGTAGGAAATTACTCTTTTAGAAGAGTGTGTCGCAGTGGCGAACACACACTAGCAGAGAAAAGGATATAATATGCCGGATAGCGTAGCAGGAACGGCGACTGAAGGCGGCGAGTTGTCGACCAGCGGCTTCAGATGCAAAGGCTCGTCCCGCAGAAGGCTTTTTCTGACGGCGCAGCTTCTTCCTCTCGGAATCCAGCGATGCGAGAGCTTCGCTGAAGAGATGAAAAATCAGATTCTATCAGCCTGTCGAGCTGTATTTATAGGCCCAGGCCACGCCTGTTTCGGCGGGACGTGACGCAGTGGGCGCGAAGCGCCACCATTGGATCTGACATCACGAGGGGCCTCTCTCGATAGGCTGCTGCAGTTGCCGCAGGGCAGCCAATAGGCGCGCGAGCCGTCTTGCCTATGTCTGCATGCTGCCGCAACACGTTTTACATTATTTCAAAATTAAGGATAATTTTTGGCTTCAGTATCTCGCGGAAAAGAGATTTTCCCCTAGCGTAAGATATTACGCAGTACGAGAGACCTCTCATAAGAGTACTAGTATTACCCATATCCAACAAAATTAAAAGGCAGGACATTTAATTTATTATTAATAAACTTGTTTAATATAAAATATTTGGTTCATATTATATTATAAATTGATTGATATAATAAAACTGACATAAAATAGACTTTAATTAAACTTGTATTTAATATCAATCAATTAGTGGCACAGGTTTTCTTTTACATATAATAAGGGGAGCTTTAATGACAAAAGGTTGTGATCCACTGTTTTAGATCACCCTTTTCTGTAAAGAATCCAGTAGAGGACATCCGCTCCACTCTGACACACCACTGCACATTTCTTTCATTTTTTGCTGAACTAATCCTTTAATCTAAATTAATCATTTAATTTCCTTTATTTTTTTCAGTTTCATTTTAATTTGAGTTAAAATAAACAAATTAAAATTCAAAGTTTACTATCACATCTAAAATTAAATTATGCATATATCGAATCGAAATTCGATTCAAAATCGAGAATCAATTTGTAATTGAATTGTGACCCCAAGAATCGATTTGAATCAAATCATGAGAATCCAACTTCTTCTGCCTTGGGGTCTGTCTCGGGCTCACACATTAGTATCAAAACTTTCTGTAAAGGAGGGCATGGATACAGTGCAATGATGTTAGCCAATCACAGCAGTGGGTATTTACTTCCATTTATTTAAGAGGTGACCCCACTTGAAATTGAGTTTTTCCGCAGATAGTGAAAATGAGCATTGAAAATGATCCTTTTTACAAATATTGGACCTTTTTTGTTGCAAAACATTTCACAAACTTTATAAAATAACCTTGAGAAACATAATATAAAAATCTGAAACTGCATGTCATGACCCCTTTAAAGAATAGAACCAAAATTTTGTTGCAAACATGTATGAATGAAAATGCATATTTTTCAGATTAAACAGAATTTGGAGATTTATGGGCTGATGGTGTGAGACATTATTGGTAATTCAGTACTTTGGTGAAAAAGTCTAACCATAATAACAAGATTAAGAACATGCTAAAAGATTTTTTTTATCTATTAAAACATTAACTGACATCAGTAAAAAGAATACTACACATTTTTATTACGATTTTCGTTAGGTAGACAGCATATTGTCAGTAAAGAAAGTAAAAATTTCACATTTACACAAATTATCATACACCTGTTTAACCGAAGTTAATTTGGGTGTGTTTCTCCATCCCCAACGTCCTTGACGAGAACGTCGGTCTCCTCGGCTGTGAACAACTCCTCGCGTGCGCCTGGCAAATCCGCCGTTATAATAGGAATCCGCTATGGCACAAGCGCGCCTGCTCTTAAAGGGAATGTGAGATGACGCTCTGATTGGTTTATTTCACGTTACGCCCAAACCACACCTATGAATAATGAAGCTACTTCAGACCAACCCATTTTAGATTTGCGTCGGGTGCAAGAGTAATTTATCCCGCCGGTATAATAGCAACAGCGCCCAAGACCCGCCCACAAAGTTACTTGCGTTTTGCGCTTGATACTTGCGTTTCAGATCGTTAAAATAGGGCCCACTGTGTCATGTGATTACCCCACAAAATTACCGGATTCATATACAAACATTCACATCCAATATTGCACCGTGCCCATGTATACACAAAACACTTATCAAGCAAAAATACAGAGAATAAATATACATATCAATACATCAATATATAAATATCTAAATATAAATGAATACACACGCATATGGATTATTGCACATTGTCCGTGTAAAACTCACATCCATCAAAAAAATGGACATATCAGCTATTATACCATGTCCATGTATCCACCATATATACAAATAATCACATATCATATACACATTAACATCAAAACACGTTACAGTCTAACTCTTAAAGGTGCATTAAGCAACTTTTCATGTTAAAAATACCCGTTTTCTAACCCATACATGCTTAAACAATTGCCTGATGGGCTGAATGAGCCCTTCTCTGATCACTGAGATTGTCTCTATAATCCTGTAAAGTAAAATAAATAAGAGGGATTCGGGCCGGAATTTTAGACTGGGCGTGACGTCATGCGCGTTCACGGCACGCTCACATAGCTATGTCTGGCAGGTTTGTGTATTCGCCGGCATTCTCCGTAGAAGATGGATTGTAAGAGACCTGCTTGTAGTTCATTTCAAACACCAACGCAAACTCCACGTAAGATAAAAAAAAAGAAAACTTTTGTCTAGTGCAACCAAAAGGGCCAAATTGGACTCAGACAGGCGTCGGAATAAGACGAGAGTAAACATAGGGAAGGCTTTCAACAAATGGAGAGATCTCCGGTCTGCTCTGTTTAATGATTTGCTATTCGATTAAAACAGTTCAAATATCTTGAGTGTGATATAAAATGCTGATATATAAGTTAGATAATTAGACACAAATTTTGAGCAAATTACTGCTTAATTAGGATGTATTGCTATTGGAATATGCTACTTAGCAGATCAATAAAACAGGCTAAACCCCCGCAAATCTTCGGCGGATTAGCCTGTTTGGCTTTTATGGTAACATCATAGTGCCATTTAATTGTTTATTACCTTGAGACAATTGAGTGTACTTTTTTGACCGACTGTGTAGCTTTGAGCTTTTACAAAGTAACAACTTATATTGTTCATGAACGTGTTTCCATAATAATACAATCATAAGTGGATACAGTAAACACATAACACAGTTCAACATGGAGATAGATGGAAATAAAAAACTAAGTTTTCTACTACCCCCGTTTTTCCCTCACACATAAGTGTGTAATTTACTCAATTGCCTTTCCTTTCACATATTTAAAATGACTTGCAGATTTATAACTTTATTACCTCTGAAGACATTATGATTGTAAACAAAAGATTTGCGGCTGATGCTCCTTTGGTTATGAACAGCTCGTGCTCGTGCAAGCGTGCGTGTGCGTGTGGTCCATGAGCGTGCACATCTCTGGCTGCAGTTTCGCTTGCCGCCAGAGGTGGCATAGTTCTGCAAAAACTCAGAATCTTGCTTAATGCACCTTTAAAGTGAGTGTATGAAATCACAAATCCAATACATATCTTTACCGTATTTAAATTCACAACAACATCAGGTAAAGTAAAAATTTAAAAAGGTGAACCCTTTTATCCACTATATAAGACAGGTTAGAGCAGGGGTGGGCAAACTTTTTGGCTCAAGGGCCACACTGGGTTTTAAAATTTGACAGAGGGCTGGCCCAGTATCAGATTATGAAACACGATCTCATGAAAGTGTGTATCTATACCATGAATTTTATTTCTCGTGCCATTTTTTCTGTGCATATGCTATACGCACTGTAAACCCCTTGGTTAGGATTAGGGGTGCGGAGTGCGTGCCTATTACATGCCATAAAGTGCGTATCATATGCACGCGAAAACTGCGTATCATAAGCACTACAAATACAATTCGTGGTATTCGCACTTTGACGAGATTGGGCTGAGCAAACACCAAATGAGCAAACACATTTACGTTGTGGCAACGTCTGCGCGAAATTCAACAACTGAGAGACGACATTCTGACAATACATTTTGTATGCTAGATATCCCCCATTTAGCATGTTATGTTTTGAGGTTAATTTTTAATTAGTCAGATGTTAGATAATTATAGCCTATACTTTTTAAATATTGTTTATCCTTATTATTATTTAATGGGCCTAACAGTAAATTAGAAACAAAACACCTGCAAGTGTACACTTAGAGTAAAAATGACAGAAGGGTTCATTCAAATTTATTAAAACTGCATACGGCAATCAATTTGCACTTCCAAAAGTCATACATTTGTGGAAAAAAAAACGAAATAAACGAATATACAAATTTATTTTAAGAATAATAAAATAAAACATAAAACGCAAAGGCAGATCAGAACATTTAATGAACAAAACCGGGTTCTATAATGTTAAATGGCAGACAGGGGAGCGTAGTCGAAAGCCGGGCGATAAAGGTCAGTAAACGGAATCAGTCAGGATACATCCACAAATCCAGAGGAGCAAAGAAACTAAATAGCAGACAAATCAAAGGAAAAACTAAACAGGTGTGCAAGCGGTTACCAAATATTTTTTTCTCTGTTAGTTTCCAAAAAAGGAAAAAACATTAACGTGCAACAAGTCTATGCGCTTAAGTCGCTGTCTGTTTGGTTTCCATGTTGACGCGTCATTTCTTGTTACGTGACACACACCGCAGCCACAACAGCGCTGAATGAATGATGATCTGCTTTTATGTCATTTTTCCTTTTTTACATTTGTTAGCTATGGCATGAAATATCTGATATTCCGATTGTCAAATATATGCAACGCAATATATATATATAATGCAAAGTATTGCAAGAAAAAGGCTAAATGAATGCGATCTTAAGACAATTTTTTAAATACTCGACGGGCCGGATTAAACAGCCTAACGGGCCGTATGTGGCCCGCGGGCCGTAGTTTGCCCACCCCTGGGTTAGAGGCATTTGCCATTCTCTCAAAAATTACATCATTAGACAATGAGGACCAAATATTCAGTGAGATTATACCAGTCCATATTACAAAATTACATAAAGACAGAGAAATGTGGATAACAATAGAGAGTCTCAGAGCATGAGAAATACTACTCACATGGCAAATTACCCTAAAAAAGGTCTGATATCAAATTCTTCATTGAGGCCTTTAGGAGCTAAAGTATTTAACGTATATATCCAAAATAATTCTCTCTTTAAGAGTATGTTATCAACGTTACCGCCCCTACGTGGACACTTAATAGTCTCTATTCCCACATGTTTTAAACTAGATACATTGTGTTTGGCATTCATGAAATGTACAGCAACAGGGCTAGATATAACACCATTTCTGATAGCACTGCGATGTTCCGAGATAACATTTCTCTTAAAAATAAACTAAAAATGTATTTTGATCAAACTTGCCTGGGCGGGCCAGTGAGTAATGTGGGCGGGCCAGTGCCACCCTGGCCCATTACTGGCTACGCCCCTGGTTAAAAGCATGCAATGTGAATACACACGCAAACTTTTTTTTTTTTTTTATGGTGCGGCTTGGACGCGGCGTCTGTCGAAAATAGACTAGGCGCCTATCTTTATCGAAGCGGCGCGGAGAGACGCTTCTGAAACGCGCCGCGTCGTGGCTGTTGTAAACACAAGCATTGACTAGAGTGGGCGCGATCAGCTCCGGTAGCCGCGTCGCAGCCGTAACGCGCCACAGAGTGTAAATAAGGGGTTATATAGTCAATAGCCTACGAATGGAATGTTATTATGTGTCATGGAACAACTTGCGAACTTGCGAAAGGTCGGATTTGCTCCATCTTTTGATAAGTTTTGTTAAGAAAACCTTGAATCCATGTAAGACACAATGTTATTAGACACAATCCATATCATTAGAATCAATGAATCCATGTCATTAGACACAACGTGAACACATGTGAAGGCCAGTGTTTATTATTTTATTTTTATTTTTTATTTTTTTTGTGGTGATGACGGTGACAAGCTCAGACCCGCGGTAGGCGTCACGTGACCGCGGTATTGCGGTAATGCGGTAACCGTCCCAGCCCTAGTGGGGTAATCACATGACACAGAGACTAGAAAAGGGCAACTGTATTGTATTTCCTGTTAGTCTGAGGAAGGGCCGCGAAAGGCCCGAAACGTCACATTAATAAAGTATGTAAATGGGAGCTCTCCGGTGTGCGGATTTTTACTTTGTTTACTTGCATTATATATTGGATCCAGCACCCGTACTTGACTGGGATGTGCGTGATCAAACTGCTCTTTTAGACAGCATATTGTCAGCAGCTAATTGCATCAGTCGCGCTAATACGTGGCTGTCTGTTGCGCTCATGAATAAAAATCACGTATTGATATGGTAAAATCACAGTGCAGGTATTGAAAGGGTGTGTAGCTGGAGTGAGGGACCAGTGGGCAGAGATTTCTGCTTGGTCTTCAAGCCCTCTGCGAACTTTGTTCACAAAACAAATAATGACTTGTCCAAAAAATAATTATTATTTCTCACTATTTCCAGTTTGAGTTTGATAAACATATGGCATCACATATTTAGATGTGCATTTGCAGAATCCCTTAAAAAGTAGGTGGGTCATACGATACCTGCATATACCCTAGACTAGACTACTGATTACGGAGTACTGCCCTGATGAAGCTATCTGACATATCAGTTATTTTCCTATATTCCATAAGACAAAATTATTTGATTAGTAAAACGATTCTGTTCAAAAGTAGATGTTAATGCAGTGATATATATGTATATATTTTTTTACTTCATTTTATTTTTATAGTGGACTCAAATGAAATAAGTTCACAATACTAATATACTCACTTAACTAAGACAATAGAAATATTAAATGGCAATTGACCAATTTAAGAATATCTGTTACCTAAAATGAAATGAGTTAACACAGGTTTTAATTCAGCGCATGGCATTATTACAGTAACAATGTTAAGTAGATTACAGTAAAGAACTGTAAATTCACAGCAGCTCTTGTGTACCTGTTTTTACAGTTGTGCTGTGTTTTTACAATTGTAGTTGATGATTTATGTTACTTTTGTTCATTTACAGTCATCACTGACTTTTTGCATTCTTTTGTGATAGTTGTTCACACATTTGTCACACGCTCTCTTTATACTTGTCATTAACATGATCACTGTGATCTTAAAGGGATACTTCACCTCTGGGAAGATGAATGTGTATTTAAAATAGGTCATGTGGATGACAACAACTCCCAGAATGCACTTGCTTCGCTGCCTTAGGAGGCCACGCCTACCGGTAAGGGAGCGCAGTTGAAAACAAACAACAAGGCTAGCCAGGGATTTAGAGATCGCCCAAAATGTCTGGGATTCGGCTTTTGCGTTCTACAGTCGCCATTCATTCATTATGTTTACTGTGGCGAGCAGGACGAGGCTGACGGCCGCGGGAGAACGGCGCAAGGCTGGTGGCGTCATTACTGAGACGCGCCGGGTCTCGCATCTCTCACGGATGAGCGGGAATTTTCTTAGCAATGGTAAAACGCACATCAACCGATCACTTGTTTAGCGTTCATGTAAACACTACATTCAGATTCACCAATCCGAATGAATTCAGTTAGACTGAAACAAAAGGTGTGCATGTAAACAATGAATGGCGACCGCAGAACGCAAAAGCTGAATCCCGTACATTTTGAACGATCTCGCCCGCCGGACAAGTCCGGGAAAAGGAGGATGGTAACCCCTACTTACTCAGCTTTCTCCTACTATTCAGCTTTCTCCACAGAACAAGAGCCTGCTAGCTTAGCTTCCAAAGAAAGACGGCTGACACTGTGTACATTCTGTGAGTGAGATCCAACCCTCTATGGGCGGGCTGAAAACATGCGGAACAACGCCATCTACTGGCTGTAGTCTTTAGCCTCTGGCCAGAAAATCCTCCGATGATGCAAAATGACGATTTTTGCGTCATTCGGAGGATTTTTTCCAGACAAAAAATACATAAATCTCTTGTCTCAGGGGGATATGAGGGTGGAAAGCATGGTAATTTGAAAATTCTACAGGTTTTCTACTAATACAAAGCTTAATGCTAAATCCTGAAGTATCCCTTTAAGTACGCTGGATCATCTCAAAATCAAAATAGATCACTTTTAAATTTGTCCACATCAAGTACCTTTAGTAACCAGAAAACTGATATTGAAGCTACCCACTGTACTTAACAAAATTCCTACATGTTCTTTGGTTTCCCAGCATGCTCTGTACTGTGAGTTGAATGCCCCCTTTAATACCTCAGTACGTTGAGGGGACAGTTTGGACTCTTCAATCCAGCAGCGAGCAGTTTCACTCCTGAATCTTGCAGGTCATTGTTACTCAGGTCCAGCTCTCTCAGGGTGGAGTTTGATGATTGTAGAGCTGAAGCTATAGTTTCACAGTGCGGATCTGTGAGATTACAGATGGCCAATCTAAAAAGGGTAATGAGGAAAAAACACTAAATAGACACTGTATAGATACAAAGTATGAATTGTATTGATTACCCAATGTGATCACAGCTTCATAATATAAAATTCAACAAAAACTTAAATGCATTTTTGCATGTTTTTGATAAGTGTAGAGTACGTATAGAAGTAAAGGTTTATATCCCATTGTGATACTCACAGTTATCCTTTATAAAAGTAACAATGATCATATGTGGAGTAACTGATGATGGATCCTTAATGGAAATAGTATCATACAGTTTCTTAAAACACTCATGAGATAGAAAGAAAAAGAAAATTTTGTGTTCAAACAATGTTTAATGTTTAAAAAAAAAATTTTTTTATTAACGTTTAATTTGAACATTCCCATAACCAAAACAAGATTATTTGGAAAATAATCTTCCAACAAAAATGGGTTAGCTGGGTGCAGCCTCAGCTTTATGTTGTTTGCTTTCTGCTGATGTAGCCCATTTCTAATCATTCTAATTACACTCAAGAGCAGAGTTTCTTCAAATCCAGCCCTGGAGGGCCACTGTTCTGCAGAGTTTGCTCAAACCCTGATCAAACTCACCTTCCTGCAATTTTATAGTAACTCTGAAGACTTTAATTATTAGGGGTGTGACGAGACACTTATCTCACGAGACAAGACGAGACACGAGATTGGGTTCATGAGAACGAGACGAGAAGAGATTTTTGCACAATATTTAATAGAAATCCTCAATTTCAAAATTAAGGGACCGTTCGGTATTTATGGAAGGGGCCACCGGAGGAAAATAGGGGAGGGTCATGTCTTTTTATTCTTTGTTGAGGGGAGGGTCATCCAACTTTTTTTAGTCTAGGGGGAGGGTCACCCAACTTTTATATTCATGAAAACAGCAACATTTCAAAGTGGCTTGTTTGGTGCTATTTTTTTCCATTTAGCTCCATGTTGATTTCGCGTTATCAGCCCCCCTTGCTTCGATATCAGATGGGTCTGACCCAACAAAAATCCTGTTTGGCGCTGTTTGACAGTGCGTGCGCACTAGTTCAGTTCGCGCTTAGAAAAAGTGCATCATGTTAGAACAGAATGCCAAAGAAATGTTTACCCGGCAAAGCTTTAAAGTACGAGCAAATAATGAACTTTTGTTAAGTGCACAGTGTCCTGTGAGTTTAACTCTACCGCTGCATTAGGCTATGTGATGTGAATGTACGTCGAGTTTTACAGTATTGAGACTGAGGCGCCAGAACTGCAGCTGATAGAATGTGAGCTGTAGGGCGATACTGCATATTTTAGTTTCCATTCTTATTTTGTTTCCACGATGTGTAAGATGTAGGGCTACCACATCTTTAAATTACTATTAGTATTATTTAAGTTACAGTTTTTCTGAATTGCTAAAACACATTTCTTGAAACCATCACTCACTTTCTCAAAACCTTAAACACAAAACCAAATTTTCACACCACATTCAGAGAACCTCTGGCTCTTCTGGCAAAATTAAACAATTGCCTCAAAACCATTTTATCTTTGCTCAAAATCAAACAATGCTCTCAGATCATACACACAACGAGTCAATATTATAAACACTACAGATCATTCATTAGACACTACATCAAAAAATGGAGAACACAGAATCCAAAGCATGCAGTTAAAGAAAAAAAGTATATTGTAACAAAGTAAACAAAATTTGCAATTACGTAAAAAAGTATAGTAATGACTACTAACATTAGTAAGGTGAATAAATTACTGTATGCACTGCAAGTATAGTATTGTACAGAATATTGTATAGTATTGAATGTCTGGATATTCAGCACTTGCATACTGTAAAAATACAGTGACCCAACTGCAAAAGCCATAAAGGTTACAGTAAAAAACTCTAAATGAAAAGCATGTTACAGTCACTCAAAAGAGTTGTGCAACTGCAAAATCAAGGTCAGTGAGAGAGATTTTACATGTATTCTGCTTCAGCATCGCGTCTTCATGTTCTGGCGGAGGAGTTTGTCCACATCACAGACACACTGTCATCTCTGGAGGCAAAGAGAAAAACCCTAAAGCCAGATCCAGCCTTGACAGTGTTCTCCACACATGCTCTTCATCATCATCATCCTCATCCTCTTCCTCCTTGTTCACCACCTCGCTTACACGCACTCTTCCTCCTCTCTCTCTTATATCTTTTCAATCCATAAGGTATCAACATTCAGTGCAACATTTTGAGTCAATTTTGGCTCTCTAAACGGACTTGTATTATGTACAGTTGGTTTGGTCACATCATTAGAAATAAGTGTGAACAATTTTGAGTCGTTGTGTGTAAATGATGACAAGAGTGTTGTAGTTGTGTTTAACTTTTGCCTGTCTGTGTTTAGAGTTTTGAAACACACGTGCATCACAGTGTGAAATGTGTTTTAGTGAGCGAGAATGTGTTTAGAGTTTTGCAAAAAGGGTGCATGAGATTTGCAAACAGTGTTTTAACTGCCTGAACTTGTTTAATGTTTTACAGAAAGAGTGATTTAATTGACAACTTGGTTTAGGCTATTGAGAATTTGGTTCAGAGAATGGGATTTAGTGTTTTAGCAATTCAGAAAAACTGTAACATAAAATACATAGACCTACACCACAAAAACTAGTTGAGGATAAATTCGTTAAAATTGGGCGATTCCAGTGTTATGGTCGTGACATTTGCAGTCAAAACTTAAAATAAAAATTCTCAGAAAATGCATTTAATACCAATATTTTGAAACGTCTGAAAGGAGTCAAGACATTAGACAAATATCAGTCTTCACACGAGTTTTATATTTAATATGAGGGAAATACACATGTGACGTGACACAAAAAATCTTTAACTTTTAGGTGGCAAAATATTTTTTAGTAATTCTATAAATTACACTGTGCAAACCAAAAGATATATACCCACCGGATAAATAAAGATCGGCCTCCACAGAACATAAAATATTATATTATTTTTATTTTATTTTTCGTGTTCGCATTTATGTGAAAAAAAACAAAACAAAAACAAAAAAAAACAATGTTACGGGCGTGACAGTTCTCCATTGCAGACATGACTGCTCTGAAGCAACTTTAAAAATTTCACAGAAACCTCAAACAGAAAGCACAAAGCCTTTCTTTAAAGTGAATTTCGTTTTTTTATTAATTTTATCTTAATTTTAATCATTCTTTCATCTGGATTTAATAAATAAGAAGTAGTCTAAATATAGTAGAAAATAGATAATCATGACACGGAGGCGCGGGCGAGTGAACTGGACTCTTGTCTCATAAATGAACCAAAACTCAGCGTAAGGTAGGCTATGCTACTTGCCTCACAGACCGGAGAAATATATAGAAAGCTTGAAATGTCTACTTTTAAACAGAACAATTCATAACGAAAGAAAACAGACTGCTTTCTCCTTATGATATGTGCATTTCTCTCTGGCGCGTTCTGAGAAGATCGCGACGCATCGTCAACTTCATCTTTGCAGTAGACACAGAAAACACTTGTTTATTAATAAACAATTAAAATGTCTCCTTGCTATATTTGACATATTAATAATCATTACTTTTGCCGGTTCTTTGTGACAGCTTTTAGATGCTTTATTGGCAGCGCCACCCACATGTTGATCGAGTCACACCGCATCAGCACCGAAAACATGATTTTTTTCAAATCTAAAATCAAAAATCGTGATATGAACCGAATCGTAGGTTTGGTCTATCGTTACAGCCCTAGTAAGATGAGAAAGCAAGAGTTTATGGTTTAAAAAACAAACAAACAATGGCTATCTGAACATCTTTGCCAAGCGCAAACTAGTACAGAATTAGGCTAATCAATAAATTATCGGGGAGGGTCATGCTTTTTTTCACAATTATTTTGGAGGGTCATAGAAAAATTTATTGCTGGCGAAGGGAGGGTCATGTCTTTTTTGACAACAGATCTCAAAACTCCTCCGGTGGCCCCTTAAATAAATAACGAACAGTCCCTAAGAACTGGAAAAATAGTCTACAGGTGCATTTTGAAATGTTTTATCTAATAATCTTGTAATGAATGTCATTTCAATTCTATTTTATGAGTATGAATGATCAAATGCATTGAAAGACAACAATATACAAGCACTGTTTTTGCCACAAACTCAACTTACTGGCTTCTCTCCTGTATGAGTCTCTTCAGACCTTACTGTACATGAATTATGAGCTTTCAGAACTTCTGATTGAGGCTGTGTGTGACCTCCTAATTGAACTCCTTTCCACAAACTGAACATAAAAACAAAAAATAACAGTTTTTTCTTAGTCTTATTAAGTACAAACAATAAGTGCAAGTGCAACCATAATCAAAGTACTCTCTCAGTATTCAAAGTGCAAACAGAGACCAAAACAGAGACCAGAGTCACCAGAGCCACAACTACACAGTCCAAAGATAGGTTTGATATTGAGGGACAGGCTATTGTAAGCAGCATAATTTGGAATGGTAACCCAGCTAGCAGGGAACGTTCTCAGAACGTTGGCTAACATACCCTACAAGTTTGGTTAATGTTTTAAAGAAAACATTTGAATGTAATGTTCAAAGACTGTTTTGAGGATGTTTTCTCATTCCAAATAATGTTTCCATAAGGTGAAATGTAAACTAAGATATAACGTTTTAACTGTAACATTTTGAGGATGTTTTTAGAGAATGTTATCCACAGCAAAAACTCCAGTGTTAAATTAACTCTCCTGGGAATTTATTTGACTCCACACTCAAAGGGTTAAATTGTTAAAATATGAGTGTTAAATGACCACTGAAGAGTGTTAAAATGAATGAGATAATTAAGTGATTAATTGTGTGATGATCGACCATTATTGAAGACACCTGATGTTAACAAGCAGAATCACCAAAGGAGAAAATCTAATTTTAAGTTACCATTATAGTGATCAGTTGGGCTCTTGACCCTTAAACTACTAACTTTAGATTTTGTCTGGCTGTTGTAACTAAGTTATAACTGACAGATGAACAAAGATAAAAGGTGATCAGGTGGTGTTGGTTATGTTTAGACGTAATCATCATTTGACCTGAAACACTAAACTCATTTACACTTAGTCATTTAGCAGATGCTTTTATCCAAAGCAACTTACAACAGAGGACTAAAGTTTAGAGAGTGTTGATTGCAGCAGCCTGGTGGTTTTATAGCATACGATTTGTAGCATTTTCTATAGAATCCAAAATATTTCTTAAAAGTTCTGTTCAAAAGATTTTATTAGACACAAACATCAAGATTCAGCCTGTGATTCTCAACAATGGTGACAATAATAAAGCATGTTGCAGTGCATTCTGGGTGCCACCAATCAAAACTCATTCATGGCTCCCATCATGCATTGCGTTATGAATAAATTATGATCTGAATTGTCTTAGTAATTTCCTTTTCCCAATTAAACATTTCGTTTGTCACCATTGTTGAGACACAAAACAATTTTTTTTTTTTTTTAATCAAAACAACTTTTAAAAAATCCTTTGGAATAAATAAATTCTGGATCTTATGTTGTAGAATCACTTGATGTTGTAATTAACAATATAAATTTAAGTCAGAGATTAGGCTCTAAATAAGTTTTGTGATTCAGGTCAAATGATGATTATATCAAAACATAATCAACAACGTCTGATCATCTTTTCTCTTTGTTCATCTGGGAGTTATAACTCAGTTACAACAGCCAAACAAAATTTAAAGTAAAAAATGTAAGGGTCAAGTGCCAAACTAAAATAAACACTGATTAAAATAGTGATTTTTCTCCTTCAGTGATTCTGCTTGTTAACATCAGGTGTCTTCAATAATGGCCACTCATCGCTCAATTAATCACTTAATTATCTCATTAACTTTTTATCACTGGAGTTTTTGTTGTGTACCTTTTAGGAGAACATTCTGGGAACCAAAATAAAACTACCTGCTGAAAACATTATTAGAACTTCATGGTAATGTTGTCAGAATGTTTTTAAAACAAAACATTTCTAGTTGGGAAAACGCGTTCTGTGTAAACTGCCCCTAAAACATTTATCAGATGCTCTGTTGCGCAACGAATCCTCTGCCATCGTCATGCGATCAGTGAACTGTGATTCCTACTGCACTGTGTGCGACTGCAACTCGTGCTGGATGAGCAGGTAGACGTTTACAATAGTTTACAATGGTTTTTATTTTTATAAAAACAGCAAAACGACAGTGGAGGTGGTGCCACGGTGTACACCGTAATGTAATGTGAATGTAGCGCTGGCATATTGTATGCTAATTTCACCTTCACGCTTCGTCATGGCGATATCGCGAGACAGCTTTTCACTCGACGAGAGATATCTCGTCACATTTTATTCTTGTGGCACGAGATCTCATCACACCCCTATTAATTAGCTTTTTTAGGTGTGTTTGATTAGGGCTGGAACTAAACTCTGCTGGGCAATGGCCATCAAGGGCTGGATTTGATGAACCCTGTTCTAGAGATTGGTGTGCGTGGAAATCCCAGATCAACAATACTCAAACCAGCTCACGCAATGATTGAAATCACTGAGATCAAATGTTTGATCAAATTGCTCATTCTGATAGTTGATGCAAACAATAACGGAAGTTCTTGACCCATATCTGCATGATTTTATGACTGCTGCCACACGATTGGCTGATTAAAAGTAAGTGAAGAGGAATCCATAATAGATCACAAATTTTTATTAACCCCCTGGGGTCGGCGGTATCGCCGGCGATACCAGCTCGCTTTTTTTTTTATCAGTGTAAAAGAGACTCAAAAATACTCTATTGACTTTGATTTTCCATAGGAGTTTCATACATCAATCGATCCTGTTAAGTGTGTATTTTTTGTATATACTCACAATAAAAACAAAGTGTTGTGCTTTTTGCCAAATAAAGAAAAATAAACACGAAGCGAGTTCTGCCTTCTCTCTGTCAGTTAGATGAACCATAACTCAGCGAATACTCAGTCAAACAGGTATACAGACACGCAGGCATGAAGCTTGAATTCTCTTCTTTTAAATTAAGTAATTTTTATAAAAAACAAATATTCTCAGTTTATGCAATCTGTATGAAAAGAGCGAGATGTCAGTCATTCTCATCTCAGCTAATTATTTTTAATGTGACCCCGCCCACGGAGAGCGCGCGCTATTCAAACGCAAATGACTGAGGCAATCCTGCAAACTGTGAACACCCACATCAGCTCGAGAAAACACATCAAGCTTATTCAGATCATTGTACTTGTTTACACAGTCTCGCAGCGCTGTGAGGAATAATACTATAATGGAAAATGTACCTCAGAAGTGCTGGTATTTCAAGGAGCAACAGATCCTGAGCTATGGAATACTGTAGTAAGTTTTTTTTTTCATTCTCAAGTGAATCGCATTTCTGTGTGTGAATGAATGAACGGCAGAGATGCACGCTGTTTACCACAACTGGCAAAAGATGTTTTAAATTTGAATCGCGTTTCTGTGTGTGAATGAATGAACGGCAGAGATGCACGCTGTTTACCACAACTGGCAAAAGATGTTTTAAATTTGAATCGCGTTTCTGTGTGTGAATGAATGTTTCGCTTTTAGCAAACTGTATTGCTATACTGAGTAAAAATCGACTGAAATATGTTGAAATAAAATGTATTTGTATAAGCAACGTATTAAACTGCAAATTAACATTTATATTTCTTATATAAACGAAAGACCTATGTTACAGACATATGAAAGACAACATTTCGTTGATAAGTTTTGGATAGATTATACATTTTTACTGTAAAATATCTGCCATCTCAAATAAGCTTTTGTTTGCCAATTTTTGCTCATATGTTAAATATAGTATGTTTTGTCAAAGTAATCAAATAATATGTTATAGTGTTTATTCCAGTGTAGCCTAGGCTATATTCAAGTAATGAATCCTTAACTTTGAAATATGTATGATAAAATGTATACTTTAGTTTTTACAAGAAAGATTACACTTGAATTGTTGTTGTAATTGTAACCTTTTTAATAATAATAAAAAAAATATTTACAAGGTAGATGTAAACAAACTATTAAAAGGTAAATATAATCCTTTACTTTAAATAATTTTTATTGTGTTTTATTAGTGACAAATTTGGGGAGAGGATAAATATTCCAAAACTGAAAATACAGTATGAGAATTAACTGCACAATTACTAGACATGTTTTCCTTGGATATTATAGGCCAATTTGCAAGCACAATTTGTGGAAAAATAAAAAAAAATTGAGATGCTTCCAACTGTTGCTCTTGCATTCTTTCTTGTGGCTCAGTGACACACCTGAATGAATGGCTCATTAAGTATGCAGGCCCCATTGTCTCCTCAGGTGCGAACCACTAAATATGCATGATGGTGTTGGATCGTTGACGCCCACTCCGCATATTGCCTTTCCAAACAAAAAAGTGTTTTGCAAAATTTAAATCAATGTATTGTGTTATGTGAATGATTAGGCAGGATGATTTTCACATCATTTTGAAGAAAAAACTCTAGGCGACTCTAAAGTCTTATTGACACATATTTATTATGTGTTTTGTGGCCTTATTTCAGAAACTTTAGTTTTTAGTTTTTTCAATAACCATGCATAAACATTATTCTCTCAAAAATACAAACATGTACATGCATGCTGCTCACATATTATGGTAGCCCTGTTTGTGCTAAATAGAGTGTAATTACACCTTTGCCATTAATATGTTTATAAGAAACTGAAAAAAGCACAAATGTCAGGGCATGTCAGAACATCTCAAGGACCCCAAAAACACCTCAGACCCCAGAGGGTTAACATATTAATGAATCATTGTGAAAATCAAACCTCAGTATGTTGAGTTGACAGTTTGGACTCTTCAGTCCACATAGCAGCTTCACTCCTGCATCATGCAGGTCATTGTTACTCAGGTCCAGCTCTCTCAGCTGGGAGTTTGATGATTGTAGAGCCAAAGCCACAATTTTACAGTGCTGGTCAGTGAGGTTACAGCCTGCCAATCTGAAAAATGTGACTTTGGTTAAAATGCATCTTGGTGTCCACATCAGATTGCAAGAAATCTTTGATTAACCAGGTTCACCAAAAAAAGATCAAGCTGATTGACCATTCACTCTCTGGTCTTTACACATGAAGGTGCAGCAATAAAAAAAGAAAATAAAAGATAAACATAACACAGTATGATTCTTAACATACATTCTGCTCAACATACTTGAGTTTGTCTAGGTGGTTGACTGTATCAGAGAGCAGCTTCAGTCTTGAATCTCCTGGGTGATTGTAGCTCAGATCCAGCTCTCTCAGGTGTGAAGAGTTTGAACTCAGAGCTGATGCCAGAGCAGCACAACCTTCCTCAGTCACCATACAGCCAGATAATCTACAACAACAGTAAATATTCATGTTAGTGTGCTTCATTTTTACAAAGGTTTTAGATATTTTTTCTAGAATGTGTGACACAGCGTCAGGGATGCAGGATATGGGGATGCTGAGTGTCCTGCAACACACCTTACATAGGACTAAAAATACAACACTGCAAAAAGTATCAAAAACGGAGCTTAAATCTTATATTACAATATGAGTAATTTTATTTCACAATAACGATATATTTCACAATATAGTTATTTTTACTTTAAAGGGGTCCACCAGAACGTGCCATTCATTGCTAATATTAAGATGTCTCTTACCTTAGTCAAAAAAAAATAATAATAATAATTAATTAAAAAGAAAAAAATATGTATACTGGGAGGACGTTGAAAGACATCTGAAGAAAACCCATTTACTTTCAGGCAATACTGTTAAAGTGGGACAGTTGTATTGTCAAAGTGGAATAATTTATTTTATTCTTAAAAATTCTATACAGGGAACTGTTCTTGCACATTAACATATTAAATGTATAAATGGGCAAGTCAAACCTCAATATGTTGAGTTGACAGTTTGGACTCTTTAGTCCCTTGCAGAGCAGCTTCACCCCTGAATCCTGCAGCTCATTGTTACTCAGGTCCAGCTCTCTCAGGGGGGAGTTTGGTGATTGTAGAGCAGAAGCCACAATTTCACAGTGCTGATCAGTGAGATTACAGGCTGTTAATCTGAAAAAGGAGAATTAATAGTATTCATTTGGTTGAAAATGAAATCAACATATAACTGCCACAATTTATATACTATTATCCTTGTGAATACAAATCCATGAATTACTCATTATATATATATATATATATATATATATATATATATATATATATATATATACACACACAGGCATTTTATACTTTTTAAAGAAATTTCTAAATTAAAAATGTATTTCATATCCTGCCCAGTGTTGTCCTACAAACAATGTTCATGTTTAAGGCTATGAAAACAATAGTCAATGTAACCATGTAGGTTATGCTATATATTCATATATTGTGCACAATATATATACATTTCATTCTAACATTGTAACAACAACATTACAATCAAAAAACAAAAATAATGTTTTTTTTAAACCTGAAGCTAAATTCACTGCAAATGAAAATGAATAATAAAACACAGACTAAATGGTAACTGGTAAGAAGCACTAGAGCCCGACCGATATGGATTTTTGGGCGCCGATGCCGATACCGATAAAAAAAAGCCAGATACCGATATATCGGCCGATATTATTTATGTGTATATTATAATACAGTAGCAATATTATTTATGTGTATTATAGTACTGTAAGTTTGGACACACTTTCCAATTGGTGTGTACAAACTTTTGATGGGTACTGTATATAGAGTACACAGTATAAACAGAATAAATATATAAACGTTTTGCAATGATCACTCAAATGTGGTGATCAAACACTTGTGTGACAAAGATATGTAATGGAGGCAGGGTGAATGATAGAATGAGAATTTGAGCTGTAACCAAACTAGTTTGCATTGCATTTTATATTATATTATATTCTAAATACTGTTGCATAATCTTCACTAACGACTTTGTCTTTTAATTTAGTCACTTTATTTAAAACATAACTTGTATCAATAAATATATCAAAAGTGTCACTGACAAAACCTTATCTTCTATTTTTAATCTTAATTTCTCTAATATCTACCAGTGGAGGAAGAACTCAGATCTTTTTAGTAAAGTAAAATTAATAATATCATAATGAAAACGTTTAATTACATATGTACAGTAGTTTTATACTATTTTAAATAAGTAGTAAGCAAAATGTACTAAACGTGAAACTAGGCTATAGGGCTGGACCCGAATATTTGAATATTCGTTCGGTGGGTTGGTATTCGATTTGAAAATTTGACATTCCAATATTCCTTTTTTTTTTTTTTACATCTGGGATCCCCCGCGAAACGGTTCTCATTCGCGCTTGAATAAGGCCGGCGACACACTGACTGCGTGGCATGGCCATTTTTATTTCGGTTCCCATGTTAACAGGTTGGAGTTTGCACACTGCCTGCGTGAGACGCGTCTCTCAGGCACGGCTCGAGCCACGCGGAAAACGCATGCAAGCTAGAAATAGAACCGACGCGCAAGTGTTCCAGCAACGGGAGTGTTCTCTGGCTAGAGCGCAGAACAGCGGAGTTTGAGTTTCTATGGATGAAGTGCATGTCTGAGCTTGTGTTTTGGATTAAGCTGTGTTGCTTTGACATTGTGGAAAATAGAATAATAGAAACAAAATGTATTCGCCTTTTTACCCATTATTATCAATCTAAATTAATCTCATTTTTAATTTAACTTAATTTCGTTTTTCTTTATTTAAATTTCGTTTTTTCTTTATTTAAATTTCGTTTAATTTCTTTATTTAAATTTCGTTTTTTCTTTATTTAAATTTCGTTTTTCTTTATTTAAATTTCGTTTTTCTTTATTTAAATTTCGTTTAATTTCTTTATTTAAATTTCGTTTTTCTTTATTTAAATTTAGTTTTTCTTTATTTAAATTTAGTTTTTCTTTATTTAAATTACTGTGTCAGTAATTTTGTTAGTCAGAAAAATATTAGACTACCTTAAAAGTATTGCTTAATTTAACAGACCTGTGTGTGTGCGTTTTATATCACTGTCCTTATATCAGTGTCCGTTCTCTGCCCGCGTGAGGTGCGCCGCTTCCCGCTCGCGCTGTTCTGTAGTCTACTAAAAGTGTATTAATTCTGAACGTGTCGCATCTCGCGTGTCCATCTGGCTACTCTTAATGCAAAATGGCACTATATAAAGTGTTATAATTACATAAATTATTGGAATATTGCTTGATGTTGTAACGTAGCAGAATGAGCTTTAACACTGTGTCTACACCAGATGCGGCCGTTATTTTTTTCCACTTTTGCCAGTTCTTTGTGACAGCTTTTAGGTGCTTTATTAGCAGCGCCAGCGCCATCCTTACATAAATCACTGCATCGCTGCATTTTTTTTTATATTAATTTATCGGCCATTATAAATGCCGATACCGATAGTTAGGAAAATGCCTTATATCGGCCGATAATATCGGCCCGCCGATATATCGGTCGGGCTCTAAGAAGCACACATTTACACATCTGAGCTTAGTAATTATATTAGCCTACATATGATTACCCCATTACAATAGTCACTTTACAGTTACTTATATTATATAAATATTAAATATAAATTATTTAAATACATTTACTTGTAGGGTTAAAGTTCTACATATAGCACATTTAATGTCCAACAACAAATATTCTAGAAAAAGTTATATTTTAGTCAGAATTATGGCACTCCTATTCTGTTGCGCTCTGTCTGTTTGGTGTGCAGCAGCGCTCGTTCACTGAAATCTGTGAAGTTTACTATAGACTCGAGAGATACTATATTCAGAGCATCTGAAGGGGCAAGCAGTGTTAAACCATATGCATTTACTATATATTAAGGTTCAAAATCACTCATAAGATAAAGCATATCTCATATGGGACAATGGCATGTTTTCCTGCAGCAGCTCACTCTGTGTCCTTCGTTATTTTTCAGATGTGCTTGTAATATCAATCTACTGTATATCAATATAAACGGTATTGTTTCGTTCTATATGGTTTATAAAAATAAATCAATATATTGAACAAACTCAATACCACCCAGACTTTTGTTCATACTGTAATATATTTAGATTTCACACTCACAGAGCTTTTCTGCAGTTCCTCACAGCAGGTACCAGTCTCCATTTACCCTCTTTTGATTTAAAGTTGTACTTCATAAAGTCTAACTCATCTATCACCTCCTCTGACATCAGGATCATGTTTGCCAATGTTGAGCATTGTGCAAGAGAAAGACTTTTTCTTTTTGTTTCAGAGATTAAAAATGCCTGCATTTCGTTAACAACAGAGCTATCCTTCATCTCAATCATGCAGAGTGATAGATTCATCCATCTTTCAGGACTGACATTGTCTTTTTGACCTCGTTTGAGGTTTTGGATTATTTTCTTGATGCTCTCTGGGTTGTTCTCTGTGTGAATCAGCACATCCTTTAAGAGTCTCTGATTGGACTCCAGTGAGACGCCATGAAGGAATCGAAGTAAAAGATCCAGGTGTCCATTTTTACTCATCAAGGCTTTATTCATTACTCCCTTCAGGAGCTCGTCCAGAGGAACATTTTCACACTGAGTTCTGGACTTTCCTCTGAGGAACATTTTCATAACTTCACTCTTCTTGTGTAAATAGCAGAAAAAAACATACAGTGCTGCAAAAAATTCCTGAAAGCTCAGATGTACAAAGCTGTAAACCTTTCTATGATAAATCACAGATTCCTCCCTAAAGATCTCAGTGCAAATCCCAGAATACACTGAGGCGTCAGTGACGTCTATGCCGCTCTCTCTCAGGTCCCCCTCATAGAACATCACATTGCCCTTCATCAACTGATTGAAAGCCAGTTCAGCAAGTTTCACAATCATGTCTCTGTTGGACTTCAGGAGTTTCTCTGGATCTCTCTCTTCATACTTCTGGTTCCTCATATGAGTTTGAATGAGAAGGAAATGGATGTACATTTCAGTCAGAGTGTGAGGGATTTCTGCACTGAGATCTTGTTTCAGGATGTTTTGAAGCACAGTGGCTGAGATCCAGCAGAAGACGGGTATGTGGCACATGATGTGGAGGCTTCTTGCTTTTCTGATGTGTGAGATGATTCTGCTGGCTTGATGCTCATCACTGATTCTCTTGCTGAAATATTCCTCCTTCTGAGGGTCATTGAATCCCTGAATTTCTGTCACACGGTTGATGTATTTTGAGGGTATCTGATTGGCTGCTGCTGGTCTGGTGGTGATCCAGATGAGAGCAGAGGGAAGCAGATCTCCTTTCATGAGGTTTGACATCAATACACCCACTGATGAAGACTCAGTCACATCAGAAACTTTCCCACTCTCTGAAAACATCAGTGTCAATCTGCTTTCATCCAGACCATCAAAGATCAACACAACTGTACATTCATCATACATCTTTGAGTCCAGATCTCGAAGTTCAGGATGAAAGTCCAGCAGAAGTCTGTGAAGACTGTACTGATGATCTTTAATCAAGTTCAGCTCTCTAAATGGAAGCACAAACATGAAATCTACATCCTGATTGGCTTTTCCCTCGGCCCAGTCAAGAATGAACTTCTGCACAGAGACGGTTTTTCCAATTCCAGCGATGCCTTTAGTAAGAACAGTCTTGATTTTGTCGTTCTTCTCTCTTCTCCTCTCCTCATATCCAGGTTCAGGTGAAGGATCAAAGATGTCATTGCAGTTGATTGGAGTGTCTTGGAGTGTCCTGTAACTTTTCTCCATCTGTAGCACCTCATGTTCTTCATTCACTCCTTCACTCTCTCCCTCTATGATGTACAGCTGCGTGTAAATCCTGTTCAGGAGGGTCTGATTCTCTTGTAGTTTGATTCCCTCAAAAACCCTCTCATATCTGTTCTTCATGCTGGTTTTGTGCTGGTCTTTGACTCTCTGAAGATCATCATGCACTGGCTGGTGAGAATCGAGCTGCAGGGCTCGAGCTGTTAATCGAGCTGTTAATTTTCTTTCTGTGTCATGATGACTGATGTGTTTCTGACAGGAGGAGGATGAGCTGGTCTGACAGGACACATATCTGATCTGGTCAGATCTCACACCACTGAAAAGACATTAAGAGACAAACAGAAAAGACATTTATCAAAACAGAGACAATATTTAAATATATTTAACAATGAAAGGTGTTATTTAAAATCATACCACAACCACAATGATCAAGAAATGTTTGTTTAATAAACCTCTTTTACATATAATATATTGTGGCCAGTTGATTTCATGACATAAAGTTCCTCAATGGTCTGTTCCCCTCCATTATTGCACAATTTGTTTGTCTCCCCCTTACGGAACAAAAATATTACATAATACATTTCCATATATGGGAAACTAGTGCTTATATATTTAAATAAACTGCAATATATCCATTGGCCATGTATAGCTATATATTGATACATATAAAACTTTCCACTGAGTAAATGTGTAAATGTGTCTTTAGCCCTATTCGGACAGGACTAGTTTACAAGGGGGACGTTGGAGAAATTTGTGTTTCACAGATGTACTTTGCAATTATAATCATGTCCGAATCTGCCATGTCTCTGTTTTTCTCACACAACTTTCAATGGAAAATTACCTACTGTTTTTCGGCAAACTGAATGGTCCTCTGAGAAATCTAATACTGTCAAATGCGAATGTCAATGATTGCTGACATTGTATTATACTAATGCTTCTCCTCATTTGCATTCTTTCATTTCATTACAACATGGATGGTATCCGACGAAAAAATTATAAAAATTATAAAACTGACATATAGAGCCAAATCGTGGAAACTGCAATGACTGCCCATTTTAATATCAGTGTCAGGTACTTGTCTAGATATCTCTGCTCACTTATGTGGGTTTATTATAAAGAGTCACTTCTATAAAATTAAACAAAGTTTATTAAATAGGGTTTTAATTTTAAATAAAAGTTATATCAATAAGTAATTCATCAAAAAAAAAAACACATACTTCATCCATGATGCGTGCAAGCATAGCAGATGTCCATCTGTAATCGGTGCATGAAATCACAGACATCTGGTGATAAGAACTGTAACTCAAACTCAGCGGTATACAGCACATAATGGTAAGTACTTTATTACTATTTTGTTTTACTCACAAGCCGCATGAACATTCAGCCAGCGCCCGATGACTGACGATTCGTTCACCAAACCAAATTCATCAGGAAAGTTCTTTGATTAACACTCGACTTGTATCTGAATTGCAAGGTATCATTTCAAACTGTTTGCCTTCTTGTTCATATGTTAACAAACCTCTGTTGAATTGCATTGTTGGACTCTGTTATTGTCAAACATGTATTGATAATGAATTGTCCTAATCAATGGCTTTGACATGGTCGACTACTATATATAGTTGGTTAGTCCTCCCAACTCCAACATGTTGCCTATGTAGTTAATCGCTAGTAATCAAGAATATGAAAACGCAATTCCATTTAATCCAAATTTTTAAGGTTTTACATCTTTAGTAATTGCAGTAATTAAAGTTAATGTGACAACCAAAATCTATTCTCTTTAAATAGCAGCTATCTTTTGTTGCCAGCATGAGCACAATACTTAAAGGAGGCTATAGCCAACAAACCTTGTTTATAGTGAAGGGCTGGGCTTGTTGCACAAAGTTCAAGATTAGTTTTAGCAAACTCAGTTTTTTCTGGCTCAAAAGATGGGTTGGTTTTTAGCGGTTCATCGCCATGGTAACTTACACCTGTTTCACACACTCCGTTTGCACGTAGATCACTTATAATTCAATGCATTACTTATAGATTTATATATTAATTTGCACAAGCAAGTGGCAAGAACATTTAAACATGTACTTTTGTTAAAATCACAAACATGAAATTAAAACTTACAAATGACAAAAACAGTCGACTCTCATTGTAACGATAACCAGCTGGAGTGCCCTTGAGAGCCACCAGAGGGCACTCCACACCTGACTCTCATGTTCACTCACAGACTACATCTCCCATCATTCTCTGCCTGGACTCATCAGCACTCATTATCACATTCACCTTGAAGACTAAAATTTTTATCTAATATTGTTTTTAGTATTATTATTACTCTTTTATTAATATTCATTAACAGTAATATTATTAATCTTTTATATCCACTCATTTATCCATTGTAATGAATTGTATTTTGTGAATCATGGAGGAGAGACTTTGTGAGACTTCGAGTGTGTTGGAGTTAGACTGAAATGTATGTGCAGTGTTTTCACTGAGCATAGCATAAGAGATACATTGTTAATGGAAACCACATGTTTCTCTGGTGATGTACTGTTTTAGTTACATTATAGTCATGTGTTTCACATCATGTGTTTTTCTGATAATGCAGTTTTCTGGTCAACATATACAATACGAGATGTTGGCTATAAAAACCAAGCCCTTCTGTCTGAAAAGCAGGAAGAGATGGAAATGTAGGAAAGATGACTGAGAAGCTGAATTAGACCTTTGCTTGGTCCATTGTCTCTTCCTCCTATGTTTTATAAACCAAATAAATAAGAGATCTCTTGGCAAAATCACTGGTGTCTGATTCCATGAAATTAAACAACAGGGGAAAGCCAGATTTTTAAATCAACAACCTGTATCTCATCTTCTTGTTTAGTTCACCCCATATAAGCCTGGTTCACCCCATCACTCACTGCGAAGTTTTGTATGTTGTTGCACTGCACTTCTGAGCGTTCTTCCCTGGTTTTGTGTCTCTTGGTTTTTGGATATCTTGCCCTGTTCCCTGGATTACTCTCTTGCCTCTGGTCCCTGGATTACTCTCTTGCCTCTGGTCCCTGCCTGTTTTGTTTGTTTGTTTTGTTTGTTTGTTTGGACTGCCTTCCAGTGTATGACCTATTGCTTGTTCTTTGGATTACCCCTAAATAAAGCTGCGTTTGGATCTTTACCTTCGAGTCTCGGAGCAGATCGTAACAGAAAACTTCGCCATACCTAGATCCAGCAGCGATGCCATCAGATACAGCAGTACAAATCCTGCGTCTCCGTCAGGGGAATCGGCCGATTGAGAGGTATGTCGAGGAGTTTATTGAACTGGCAAATCTCACCTCAATGAACACAGAATGCCTTAAGATCTTTTTTTGGGGAGGGCTATCTGAACCGCTCAGTTCATTCATGCCCTTGCATGATCCTCACGAGACTTTGGAGCACTATATTGATCTGGCCCTTTTGTTAAGCGGATCATCGTTTACTGTGGGCGGGGTAGAGGAGGAGCTCCGTGAGCCTGCAGTATCCCCTCAGCCTGAGCTTCTCCTCGTCAGCCCTGCCGAGCCTGCACTTCACGCCAGTCCAGCCGAGCCTGCACTTCACGCCAGTCCAGCCGAGCCTGCACTTCACGCCAGTCCAGCCGAGCCCGCACTTCACGCCAGATCTGCCCTCAGCCAAGGCAGTATGCGTCATGCCCGCCGCGCCTGAGACAGCAAGCGACATGCCCGCCAAGCTAGAGTCTTCACCGCTGGTCCCGTCCAGCACAGAGCCCTCTTCACCGCTGGTCCCGTCCAGCACAGAGCCTTCTTCACCGCTGGTCCCGTCCAGCACAGAGCCTTCACTGCTGGTCCCATCCAGCACAGAGCCCTCTTCATCGCTGGTTCCATCCAGCACAGAGCCCTCTTCGCCGCTGGTCCTGCCCAGCACAGAGCCCTCTTCATCGCTGGTTCCGTCCAGCTCAGAGCCCTCTTCGCCGCTGGTTCTGCCCAGCTCAGAGCCCTCTTCGCCGCTGGTTCCGTCCAGTTCAGAGCCCTCTTCATCGCTGGTCCTTTCCAGCAAAAGGGCCCTCTTCATCGCTGGTCCTAACCAGCTCAGAGTCCTCTTCGCCGCTGGTCCTACCCAGCTCAAAGCCCTCGCCGCTGGTCCCGTCAAGCTCAGAGCGCGCTGATCCTGAGCCAGAGACTGTTCACGTCACTTCTGCCGAGCCAGAGCCAGAGCTTCACGTCAGTCCTGCCGAGCCAGAGCTTCACGTCAGTCCTGCCGAGCCAGAGCCAGAGCTTCACGCCAGTCCTGCCGAGCCAGAGCCAGAGCTTCACGTCAGTCCTGCCGAGCCAGAGCCAGAGCCAGAGCTTCACGTCAGTCCTGCCAAGCCAGAGCCAGAGCTTCACGTCAGTCCTGCCGAGCCAGAGCCAGAGCCAGAGCTTCACGTCAGTCCTGCCGAGCCAGAGCCAGAGCCAGAGCTTCACGTTAGTCCTGCCGAGCCAGAGCTTCACGTCAGTCCTGCCGAGCCAGAGCCAGAGCTTCACGTCACGTCTGCCCGTCCAGAGTCTCGTCCCGCCGAGACTGAAATTGTTCCTGAGCCTGAATCTGATACTGATCCTGAGCCTGAATCTGTTCCTCTTCCTGCGCCTGTGTCTTCGGACAAGATGGCCGACTCCACGCCTGTGTCTTCGGACAAGATGGCCGACTCCACGCCTGTGTCCTCGGACAAGATGGCCGACTCCACGCCTGTGTCTTCGGACAAGATGGCCGACTCCACGCCTGTGTCTTCGGACAAGATGGCCGACTCCACGCCTGTGTCTTCGGACAAGATGGCCGACTCCACGCCTGTGCCTTCGGACAAGATGGCTGAAACCACGCCTGTGTCTTCGGACAAGATGGCCACCGCCGAGCCAGTGTCTCAGGACAAGATGGTCGCTGCCGAGCCAGTGTCTCAGGACAAGATGGTCTCCGCCGAGCCAGTGTCTTCGGAAAAGATGGCCGCCGCTGAGCCGGTGTCTGTTCCTGAGCCGGTGTCTGCTCCTGTCCCTGAGCCGGTGTCTGTTCCTGTCCCTGAGCCGGTGTCTGTTCCTGAGCCGGTGTCTGTTCCTGTCCCTGAGCCGGTGTCTGTTCCTGTGCCATGGTCGCCTCCCTGGCCGCCTGAAGGGTCGTTTCCTCCCTGGCCGCCTGAAGGGTCGTCTCCTCCCTGGCCGCCTGAAGGGTCGTCTCCGCCCTGGCCGCCTGCACAGCCTGCTCCGCCCTGGCCGCCTGCACAGCCTGCTCCGCCCTGGCCGCCTGCACAGCCTGCTCCACCCTGGCCGCCTGCTCCGCCCTGGTCGCCTGCACTGCCTGCTCCGTCCTGGCCTCCCGTATTACCGCAGTCTCAAGGTCCTCTTCCGCTCCACGGACCTGGCCCTCCATCCCGCCCCCGGATCCGCCTCCGGGCCACCTCCCACCTGGACAGTTTTGGAGCGTCTGGAAGCCGCTCTTTGGGGAGGGGCTATGTGACGATAACCAGCTGGAGTGCCCTTGAGAGCCACCAGAGGGCACTCCACACCTGACTCTCATGTTCACTCACAGACTACATCTCCCATCATTCTCTGCCTGGACTCATCAGCACTCATTATCACATTCACCTGTATCTCATCTTCTTGTTTAGTTCACCCCATATAAGCCTGGTTCACCCCATCACTCACTGCGAAGTTTTGTATGTTGTTGCACTGCACTTCTGAGCGTTTTTCCCTGGTTTTGTGTCTCTTGGTTTTTGGATATCTTGCCCTGTTCCCTGGATTACTCTCTTGCCTCTGGTCCCTGGATTACTCTCTTGCCTCTGGTCCCTGCCTGTTTTGTTTGTTTGTTTTGTTTGTTTGTTTGGACTGCCTTCCAGTGTATGACCTATTGCTTGTTCTTTGGATTACCCCTAAATAAAGCTGCGTTTGGATCTTTACCTTCGAGTCTCGGAGCAGATCGTAACACTCATGCTCTTTACTTTAGCATTTAAATCTTTATATATAAAGTCCCACAGGTCGTACAGAACTTTGTTTCTCCACTTCAACAACGAGTGTCATCCATTGTGCAGCTTTCTTGTTCAGTGTAGTTCTCGGACCACCAGCCTGTCACATGATTATCACTTTCAGAGGAGATACAAAGCCCTTGTCCACACATAATTTTACAAACTGTGCAGTATATTTCACTTCTTTTTTTTTACCAAATTTTTTATTTTTTTGCTACTCATGGTAAGTGTTTTGCTTTTCTTTGCTTTACCCCAGGCTTAAAGTAAAAATATGACTCTGAAAAATAGTATAATTTAATTAGATGCATTTATGGTGAGATTACTACATTTTCATGTCAATCTGTGTTAATTTTGACCACGAGCCATGCGCTGCCTCTTAAATTTAGCATGTGCAGGACAGTAAAAATAGACTATGTGCGGAAATGATTGCTGTATACGAAACTCTCCTGGAACGCATTACTGGACCGCATCCGCGTGCAGTGTGAATGCTATAACCTGTTAGCAAGGGTACGGGAAAAAAATATACACTGCAAACGGAGTATGTGTGAAACGGGCGTTACGCTACATGGCTAACCTGCTCTGAAATAGGTTTTATTCTGGGTTAGAGATCGCAAACCCAAACTGGACCAATCAGCTGTGAGTAAAGAGACATGTATCTGATGCGATAAAGCCACTTCCCCTGTATCTCTCCCTCCAAATTAAAGCAGTTTATAGTGAAAAACTTTATAGACAAAATTGATAATCTTTTGCTAATTATTTCTTAGACTATTTTGATATTATATGAAACATAATTACTTTTAATTAATATAATATATTCGTATAATTATTATATTAATTGACAAGTAATATTAAACTTTCCTTTTAAATTAATATAATACATGTATTCATATATAATGCTTATGTGTATTTATTTGAGCTCTTTGTGAACCTATAGGCTGATCATGTATTGATATAGTCAGATATTTTCTTTCAGCTGCTTCTCAAACTGTCGCTGCAGCAGAAGTGTTTATTCCTGTCTTGTAAACGCTTTTAATTTCATGATAATGTTAAAAATGATCTCTTAACCTTCGGAAGGGAAGGGAATTGCGCCGTTTCTCTTTCGAGAAGTGAATCAAACAGGTGCATATGTGTGAAACATGTTCAGTGTGATTGACGTCACACTTTCAGGTGCACGCACTTCAGAGTTAATCACAAACTCTGGAGCAAACCTGAGTTGACAGAGAACGTTTATACTGAGCTTTGTGAAACCGCTGAACCTGATCTACATTAGGCTGGATTTATCTGGATTTGTCAACTCTAAACCTGCTCTGAAACTCAAGAGTTTGTTCAGCTAGCTTCATGCAACAGGACACTTTTTTTTCTTTTTTACCATAGTTCGCTCTTTCTGTTTTTGTTCTTTATTTTTGATCCTAAAGTAATAACCATTACACAATTCCTAAAAATGTCATAATTTCATTACAGTTATACTAGATTTTTGAATTAGACCAATATAAGTCAATTAATTAAACATTTGTAAATTAATGAAACAATATAAGTTGGACCAAACTAAGACGATTAAATAATAGTAAATTGATTAAATTAAATAGTATCAACAAAATAATAATAATGAATTAAATATACCTTAGCACATTAATTAAATTACATTAAATGATGTAAGAAGTTTACATGTTTATATCTAAAAATAAAACAGTCAATGTAATCCAACTAAATATTTTGACCCAATGAAAAAGAATTTGAATGAAGTAAATTGAATAGAGTTTAAAAATGTTCCTAAATTAAATGAAGTAACAAATTATTTTTTAAGTGTACATGAATATACTCACACAGGGTCAAAGGGCACGGCTTCATTACAGAGATCAGTGGGGTGAATCATGGATCTGTTCCTCTTCATAGACACACATCTGGATACTGGAGATGCTGCTTTCTTTCTCTTCCTGCTGATTATACTGAGAAAAACAGAGATATATTTCAGATCATAATGAGATATACACTACTGTGCAAAAGTCTTAGGCACATTTGTATTTTCATCCCTAGCAAATATGTTTCATGGTGATGTAGCTACGTCATGGATAGGAGTTCAAAAGATCATAGTTGATCCGTGATCCGTACAGACCAGGCCCCACGGTTCGGCCACGGTTTACCCATCATAGGGTAAAAGTTTATCATTTGCACGTTTCACTGTCGGTGAAATTCGCTTGGGGAAATAGACAGAAATCTCACTGGCCTGATTGTGTCAGTAATGCATCGTTATGAAAATATATCTTTTGCATGTGTTTTGCCAGTTTAAATAACAGGCAATGTTAAATTGTTCAATGCGAACTATCCCTTTAAAACACACAACAAAAATTTAAGAGAAAATCACTTACTGCTCTTGAGTGAAAAACTTCATAGCTTTAATAAGAATCATTGCATATTTCATTTACAGTGTAGAATATGCAGTGTTTTATTTTTTTTATTCAGTGATTACTTTATTAAATATCTGTAGTATTTATTAGTCATATAGTGTTTGCTTATATTGCTCTCATTTGTAAGTCGCTTTGGATAAAAGCATCTGCTAAAATATTACATGTTAAAGGGCCTATATGCGTTTTTCTGAAATTTAAACTCGCGACTGACACCTGTGGTCAAAAAATGGAACTGCTCTTCCTTTCTGCTCGCTCTCGTACGTGCACACTTCACAAGTCATCCGCTGCAAAGAAGTCAACATTATGTTTACAGAGGTAAGAACAGTCAAATACATATATTGTTTGAGAAACTAAGGCTAATTGCTGACTAGCGGTGGTGGCAGAGTGATCTGAAACGTTTAACATGAACGCGCTTGACGTCACATCCGCAGACAGCGCGCGAAAAATCCGACCCGACAGAAAATAGGAAAAATAGAATACAGGCTTATAGGTGCACCCACTGTGAGCGGACAAGGTGTCAGTATGCTCATCAGGAGATGTTTGAGTCATAAATGGTCAAATAAAAAGGCTATTGTTACGTTTATTTTGGGGAAAAAGTTGCATATAGGCCCTTTAATGTAAATGTGAACAATGAAGAAACTGATCCACACACTAGGGGGAGCTGTGATACAAGTGACTGCCACGCAGTCTTTTCTGTCAGAGTTACAGCAGCACACTGACTGAATACTGTTGTTTACATGATTCTTGCGAAATCCTGTCATTGCCACTGCCACAGAAAAAAAGAAAGTCACTCACTGCTCTTGATTAAATATATTGTCATAAAATATACATTCTGCAAACGGCTTGCTCCGAGGCACTGCTTATGATTTATGGGGATTAAAAGAAGAGCAGTAGGTGGATTTTTACCATTATAGGGTGGTTGTGTACACACACTGCTGACATAGATTTATGTCCAAACACCATGTTAAAGTGAATTTTGCATAATAGGTCTCATTTAGCGGAGCAAGGTGCAAGGAACATCCGTTGGCCCAACGACGGAATCCAACGGCCTGGCGAAGGTTTAATGTGTGTATGTTAGTGCTGCACGATTAATCATATCGCAATCGCGATGTCAAGCCTACGCGATTATATGACGCAAAATGCTGCGATTTTATATTAAATAAACAAATCAGCGCTGTTAACACAATTAACGCAGCATCTGTTCATTTTTGGCATCCTTTGGCTAGTGTTACATGATCCCGCTCTTATTCATGCAAATGCTTTTAAACCATTCATGTTCATAAGACAAAAAAGAACTCGCTGCCTGTGAATGTCCTCATGACACACACACACACACACATACACACGACCCACAGACAGACGCGCGCCAGTATCGCACAGCCAGTATAAAGTTCTCTTTCGCGGTAGAACAAACAACACACATGTATGCCAAAACGAACGCGCTGCCTGTGAATGTCCGGACTGTGACACACAGAAAGACTCGCGCTAATATCGTGCGTGCGCACAAAACAGCATGCCAGAACACAGTTCTCTTTCGAGCTTGAACGAACAATACACAATTTTGCCAAAATGTGTTTTTGTCGAGGATCTTTATAACATAAGAGTAGTCTTATGATGAATGTGAAGAGTTGTGATGACTCGTGAGAGAATGAGGCGCGTGTGAGATCCGCATTCCGCTCTGACAGCAGCGGCTGGTCTTAAAGGGACAGTACACAGTAGCCACTAATTATATCTGTCACTAAAGTTAATCAAAGAACAAAGGGAACAGAGAAAAACACTCACTGACTAAAGAACTTTTTTTCTTTAGGCAGATTATCACTAATCTGTGTGTGCATTTATTTTCCTTGAGAACCAAGCAAGTTGACTCATGAAACCGTTTATTATATCGCATATCGCAATATTGACCTCAATTATCGCAATATGACATTTTCCCCAAATCGTGCAGCCCTAGTGTATGTCTTTTCAGCGCTCCAGTAAAGTTCACTTAATTTATTGGAATTTAGTTTTAGTATTACTTTAGCTCTATGCGTAATCTGACTCCAATTTCAAATTATAATCAAATTTAGATCGTGTTTCTGATTAGAAAATAATCATAAATATTCACGTCGCGAATGTGCGCTCACGATCACAAACTAGCCAGTTCTGAAATAGTTAGAGGGTGCAGTGCAAGTATATTACCCTATGCAGCCGCTCACTGCAGACCCATAGGTGTAATTTTTTTATAATATTTGCAGCGTACAACATGCTAAGTCAGGGAATAGTCAGAAATCAGAAGGTCTTCCTAAGATGTGCCCCATGCTCCATTCAAAGTGCCTTCAGTATGATCTATCCTGGACAAAGATTTGCAGAAACACCAGACTACACTTTTAATCTACTAAAATGAATGATTTCTGAAATTGTCAGGTACAAATGTATCATGCTAATTACAGAAGTAAACGATTAAAAGCCAATTCAGACAAATACATGACATAATTTACTCAAAGATGACTCTAAAAGTAAGTAATGTTTTCCTGACAGAGACACACAGTGGTGTGTCAGGGCTCTCCAACAGGAAAACACTGAAACATCACTGTATGGGGGATGATCCTGGTAAAGGGTCCCAAAGAGTGCTCTGACACCCAGCCTTAAATACCAGAACAAAAAGGGTTATGCAAATATTGTTTAGAGTTGTTTGGGCCAATCCATTTACCCCAGGGGGGTAGCACCTGGTTTCTTGAGATATCGTAAAGAGAGGGGAACCGGATTCTCCTAAGTTCTCAACCTTTTTCATTAAACCAATGACTGCAATGAAATTAAGACCATTTTACCAATCACACTGAGACACTTAAAATGATACCAAACATGAAAAGGAAAAAACAACATATTCACAAGATACACAATATGTGATATATAGACATTCTTAATGAACTTTCAGTGACTTGAGGAGGGAGAGGGGGAGAGAGAGGGGGATGCAGAGATAAGGAAGAAGGACAGTTTGGACAGGCGATGTCCTCTGTCTTTGCTATCTGCTGTCCAGGGTGCATTTTATGGCTTTATTGCAGGGTGCGTTTTGTTTTAGCAGGAAAATCACTTCTTACAAAGGGCAGCCTCCGCAACTTTGGTAAAGATGCAGAGTGCATATGTGTGATTGGCAAAGGACAAAAAAGCAGGAAAATATATGGCGCACCAACCATGATTTTTCTCGTTGTGCAGCTGGCTCTAGAGGCAGTGTTTTCTAACCATGTCGGGGGAGTTTTATGTGTATGCGTTTTAAAATAATGTCACTTGCCAGGTCATGTAAGGGGTAGACTACAGAATTTATTATACTTGTCAAAACGAAAATAGAAACTCCAAAATGTCTCTCTTTACATTTATTTTGTCCCGTTGTCGGCTTCAGCTAAGAAAAGAAATAGTTCGCCCCACAAGTCCAAAATTCTTAGCACACTTTAGATAGCCTTCCACAACGAGTGCAGGCTCTTTGGTGGAGCTCTGCTTTGAATGAAGTTCCATCGTGACAAATGAATGGACTACTTGCGGAGTGACATGAAGACATGAATCAGAGGCACAAAAAACGTTGACAGCGGTGAGGGGTCATTATGTTTACCAATACCCGAACCGTGCTTTGAGCGCGACCCGCAAAAAAAAAAAAAAAGAATTTGCATGATTTACGAGAGCATCATTTTCAGGTCAGAAAAGCCAGATATCCGGATTTATTCAGAAGAATCACACCCCTGAGGGAGACAGGGACAGCCCAAAGGGGAGGGCAATGTACTTGTACGCCCAACTCTCGAAAGCAAACCGAAATAACGATCTGTGTCCAGGCAGAATGGAGATGTGGAAATATGCATTCATCAGATCAATTGCTGCGAACCAATCTTGGGGTCAAACGCACGTGTAATGTGTTTCTGCACAAGTATCTTGAAGGGGAGCTTGTGAAAGGGCACCAGTTCAAGACTTGCTAATCCAAGACCGGTCGTAACCAATCTTGTAAAACCCTGACTTCTTCTCGGCTGGAGGGACAGGCTCTATTGTGTCCTTCACCAAGAGGACCACAATCTCCGCTTCCAGCACAGGGGCGTCTTTGCCTGCGACTGAGGTGAAAAGGACGCAGCTGAACCTTGGGGGGATGCCTGGCAAACTGAATCATGTAGCCGAGTCTGATTGTTTACATGAGCCAGTGGGGAAGGACTGGGAAGCGCTAGCCAGGATCCCAGACTCCATATGAGCGGCACCTGAGGGACAGCCCACATACCCGGGGTAATTCCAAATAGCTTCCTCACTCAGAAGAACCGAGTTGGGTGTTAACCACCTCAGCCTGTGCTGTCCAGAGGAACCGGTCTGGGTAGCAGCAGAAATCTGAATGAGTGAGCTGCCGGCCAGCTCATATAACCGTATGTCTGGGGGAGTGGACCGGCACGCAAATCTCAATCACCAAATTCATTGGCCATTTTTCTACTACTCAGAGGTGACTGGGGCTCCCATTTAAGACCACATTTGTCAGTATCGACATCATGTTGAAAATGCCTGACAGATAAGGAACTTGACACTTATAGAAAGATAAATGAATTACATCATTACACCAGTAGGTGGCGAGAATTGTCTGTTAATAAAATGTATTTGTCACTGAATCATTAATTCAAGAGAATTGTTCAAAAACACTGACTCCTCCAGTAATGAAACAAGTAAATCATTCGTTCAAATGTAAAAATTAAAGTAATAATAATAATAATTTAATTTAATTAATTAGATATTTTAAAAAAAAATTCAGAACCTCTGGTAAATTACACATTTTGTTTAATTGTCTATTCAGAATCGTGATCTCTATTTAAAAAAAAAAAAAAAATCTTGAATCTTAATTCATCGAATTGAAGAATCAATTCAAACTCTAGCACAGTGGTTCTCAAACCTGTCCTGGAGGACCCCCAACACTGCACGTTTTCTTTGTCTCCCTAATAAAACACACCTGATTCAACTCATCAGCTCATTAACCCATGTGATAATGAGCTGATGAGTTGAATCAGGTGTGTTTGATTAGGGAGACAAAGAAAAAGTGCAGTGTTGGGGGTCCTCCAGTGAATGATACTCACGCAGGGTCAAAGGTCACAGCAGGTCCATCACTGAGATTAGGAGGCAGAGGCATGGAGTTGTTACTCTTCATAGACACACAGCTGAATCCTGAAGATGATCCATTACTGAGATTAGGGGGCAGAGGCATGGAGTTTTTACTCTTCATAGACACACAGCTGAATCCTGAAGATGGTTCATTACTGAGATTAAGGGGCTCAAACATGGAGTTGTTACTCTTAATGGACACACAGCTGAATCCTGAAGATGGTCCATTACTGAGATTAGGGGGCAGAACCATGGAGTTGTTACTCCTCATAGACACACAGCTGGATACTGTAGATGCTGCTCTCTGAGTGTAAACAAATGCCTCCTCCTTTCTCTCCTCAGACACACTAATTTTACAGGTCCGGTTGTCCTCATTTCTCTCCTCATAGACACTCATTTTACAGGTACGTGGATGAGAGATTTGATTTCAAGCCTGTATGTGGCAAAAAAAACAAAACAAACAAGAATAATACACTTAATTTTGAAAATTAAATTAAAAAGAAACTCTTTAGTTTTAGATTATTATAATTTCATAAACTTTCTGACATGGACCCTACATGGACCCTAAACAGACTAGTAGCACAGTTGAAATAAAAAAAGTTACATGTAACCATGTAAATTGGAACGGATTGGCCAAATCCAATTAAAATTCCATTCGGATTGTAAGGGGTGGTTTAAATCTCTTCTAATCTAATTGAAAGAACATGTAAACACTTGTTCAGATTGAAAACCGAAAAGGAAAAGTTCTGAGCATGTGCAATGACGTAAAGATGGTGTAATGACGTATGTAGGGGTGTGTGATATGTATCATTTGTGAATGTATCGTAATTGTTGTTTTAACGATATGCAAAATCAAATTATCGAGTGTGTCACTATTTTCAGAAAACCAATCAAAACACTGCATGAAGTGTTCACGAATTCACTGCGTGTAGACAAGTATACTCCTGCACGCGCACATTCTGAGGATGGTGCAGTCCGACAGATTGCCATGTTTGAGAGTAGTTAAAATGAGTGAAGAACCTGTGAGAGGAGAAGATATTCAAATGCAAGCAACCGCTCAATCCACACTAGATTTAACTCCTAGACGTGGGTCTACATGGAGGTGATTTGGTTTTGAAAGTTCACATGTTACACTGTTAACCCTTGCTGTAAAAAAAGGCCAAATTCTGACAATATCATACCATTTTCCATTAAAACAGTAATATAACGTAGAAAACAAAAATAGCCTACAGGAATATACTGTGAATTAACAGTGCTCAAAATCGACACTCAGAGGCTGTTTTCCCAATCACACCCTTGACCCTCATTCACTGTTCCCTACATTAGTTCACTAATATAGTCCCCTTGACAGAGAGAATGAAAAGAAGTGAGTGAACTGAGACACTGATGAACACCTGATAAGCAGAATCACTGAAGGACAGAGAAACAAGAACAGAAAAATGAGAAATACAAAAACTACAACTGACTTCCAGCAACACTGAGTGTGAAACCAGTTTACAAACCAGTGTACCATTATTTCTTTCGTACAAAAGTTATTGTTGAGAATTAACAGATATTTAGTTGTTGATGTTTTATTGAAAATAATAAAGTTATTATCACCATGATGGAGATCAGTATTTGCTTTAGTTGGGCTCTAAAACCATTGACTTTATTGTATCAGTTTTTCTCTGGCTGCTTTAACTATGAGTTTATAAAACACATTTGTTATGGCAAGAGGAAGATAATAAGGTGTTTATGACTGTTGTGATGATTACATAATCATCCTGAACATGTCTGATTATCTGATCTTAACTAGTGAATAAGCATTGAATTTGTGGGTATTTCATATTTATCATATCTGTATATCTACAACATGAAATAGAAAAATGTTTCTGTAATCAATTATTCTGAAGAATATTGAAATCATATAGTGCTTTATAACATTTTGAACTCTTGCTTAACTCAGACACACACAGACATCAACAATCAGCATATGAATCTCAACAATGGTGACAATCAAAAGTCTCATGTCGCAATGCATGCTGGGTTCCAGGAGAGCATAAAACTCCCAGCATGCACTGCTGCATGAATAAATAAATACAAATAAATTATTGCCACCATTGATGAGAGACGTGCAGATTTTTGATATCTCTGTGTTTCTACAAGACAGTGTAGCTCTGTTTCTTTTTTAGATTCTGCATGTGTTAAAAAAAATCATCGTAATTTATTACTGTAGTTTCACAGTGGTGGTAATGAAACACTTTTGATACAGACCTAAACATTGAACGCAATTTTGTGAATGAACAGGCTATATTATGATTTTGTCATCATAATCAATATAACCACAATCTTTTACAAACCGTGAGTTTACACAACAGTGACCTGCAAAATCACAGTTCAAGCAGTCAGAGAAAAATCTACTAATTAAAAGTGTTAGCATCCCAACTAAAGCAAGCACTGATCTCTATAATGGTAACTTCAAACCAAACATTTTCAATTAAACATCTCAATAACAACTTCTGTAGATGTACGACAGAGTCAAACTGGGTAATAATAAGTGTATGATTTGTAATGGCTGGAAGTCAGTTGTAGTTCTTCTCATTCGCTTATTTCTCATTCGCTTATTTCACTAATTTACTTATTATTCAACATATTCACTTAATTATCTCACTGCAATACTGTGTCAATGCTACTTTTTAATCTTTATAGTGTGGATTTCCCTGTGGCGTTGAAAGGGTTAACATTGTAAGATAAAAAGACACACCCACAAAATGTATTTTAACAGTAATAAACTGTAAGTTATAAAACAGGTTTATACTGGCAACACTGTTGCCAGTAGTTTACTGTAAAATTAATTTTTTGGGTCACCGTTGTGCAGAAGAGTAGAGCCTGTGCTTCAGTCCAGGAGAAGATCTACAAACATTGATGATTTGCTGCATGTTGCTTTATTTAACAGGCGGTGACTGTGTAGTTGCTGATCCAGTGGAAATCTCTTTATGTGCAATAGTTTTTTAGTGGTCTCAAATGAAAGAAGTTCACAGTAATACTTTGCTCACATTATTAATGCATTATAAATTTAAGTTAATACATTTAAATGACAGTTGGTCAATTTAAGGCAGTCGGTTTCTGCAAGTGTAATTAGTTAACTATAAATTTAGTGCATTTTTACAGAAACAAACTAGATTACAGTAAAGAACTGTACAATTAACAGTATTTTACTGGCAACAGTGTTGCCAGTATTTTACTGTAAAAAAACCCGGTAAGGTCTAACAGTGTAGTAGTGTAATGTAGACAGACACTGTTACTAAAAAAGGTTTGAATTTTTCTTTGTTTAATTTGCACACTGAATATGGGTTGGAGCTTTTAATTTTGAACTCTCAAAGTGCACCAGATTAATGAATTCAACATTAAGAAGCACAACATTTTCTTACGGGGGAGCATGCCCCCGAACCCCCCTAGAGGGACAGAGGTTCACCCAACAGTAGATTTATCACTGTGAAGTATAGTTCAATTTTATTAATAAATGACCATTTTATACTTATTTCATCTGTTAGCTATCACTCGTTCCCCAGTTTTTTTTTTTTTTTTTTTGGCGCCAAAATTGTTGCTGCATACCCCTCTGACACTGGGTAGTTGCTCCAAACTTAATTACTATTGGTTACTATTACTATTTACTATAAAAATATATGCACATATGGTTTATTTAAAGTCAAACCAAACCACGACCGATTCTATTTAGACCAGGATTTCAAATAAAATACCAAGTTTATCCATTCACAGGAGTGTTAGTTTCCACCGTGAAGTAGCGATCACCTTTAGCGTGTTTGAGTTCGACATGTTATAACGCAAATGCTCGACCTATATATAGATGCTCTTGATGGGCCTATTACATTGATTTTACTGATAATAATATTGATATTATAGCTATTAAACGTTTTAACAAACTTACCGTGACAAGTGAAGCCATTTCTGATCTTGAATTCTCTGAAATAGCGTCTATTTTACTGATTCGACCGGTTTCGGTTTCACTCTGAGACAGACTAGCCCCGCCCCAAACTGGACTGAACGTGATGACGTAGGGCTACGTGCTCTCTAGATGTGTCCACTTAAAAAATAAATAAAGAAAAAAAATATTTATTCATTTCAGAAGTAAAAATATAAATGAATAAATCACTTTTTTCCTGACAGATGAACTGGGTTAATTAGGGCACTGTGGGGCACCTAAGCTTTCATATGTAGCTATGGGCCGTACCATTGAGGTCCCGAGGTTTTTGTGATGCTCAGAGTTTCTGTTTAAATTAATATTTTGTCGATTGTCACCGTTGTTGAGATTCACACGCTGATTCTTGATGTCTGTGTTTAACTAGTTTCTGCTGCAGCTCAAAACTTTCTGAAAACTTTTTATTTTTTTAAGAAATCGTTCTGCTCTGCTGGATAACATGATGTAGTTTCAAAAGACTGTTATAACAGCAATAAATTATCCATATACTCAAAAACTTGATCAGATCAGTACTTGATGATTATGTCATCAATAAACATCTGATCATATTTTATCTTGCCATAACAAATATACTTTATAAAAATACAGTTACAGCAGCAAGAGAAACATTTAAAGTAAAGAGTGATTCTGGTGACTTCAAAGAAACATTCAATGAAACTTCAACATCTAAACCTCTGTTGACCGTTCGGTTCAGATTGATCAAAAATAACATCTAACACATATCTGACACAAGTTGTGTAACTATAACACATTAGTGTGTATTGTAAAAGGTTTCAACACACATCTGTGTAAAGAGGAATAACACATTAGTTGAGTTACAGGTAACACAAAATGTGTAGTCCTTATATAAACACAGATATGTGTTAAGAAATTACACAGGTTGTTTGTTAAATTCTACAACTTTACATCTTTTTTTACAGGTTGAGTTTTTTATAAGAGCGAGCAGACACTCACCACCAATGTGCATTGTGTGCAGTGCTTGTACAGTATTTTCTCAAACAGCTCAGTCTCACTGTTAGAAAAAGAGGTACAATACAGGTCCATTTTTGTTCCCTAAGGTACAAACTTTGCATATGTACCCTTGAAAGTACAAAAATTTATCTTTAAGGTACAATTATGCACCTTCCATTGTACATTGTGGGCTTTTCGAGGTGTAAGGTACATATTTGTCCCTTACATATTTGTACCTTAATGTTTGAATGTAAAATGGCAGGAATTAGTGGATTCTGAATATGTCATCTCTCAATATAGAAACACAAGTTAACCTATACTATCAAACTCAATAACTCAATAATTGTCTATGGGGTTCCATTTGTGCCGAAATTATGTCGACATGCTGTCTGTCTATGCTATGTGTCGTCTTCCATGTCTATGTGTCTGTTCACTGTCTATGTCCATGTCTGTCTGTCTATGCTATGTGTCGTCTTCCATGTCTATGTGTCTGTTCACTGTCTATGTCCATGTCTGTCTGTCTATGTCTATGCTATGTGTCGTCTTCCATGTCTATGTGTCTGTTCACTGTTTATGTCCATGTCTGTCTGTCTATGCTATGTGTCGTCTTCCACCATGTCTATGTGTCTGTTCACTGTTTATGTCCATGTCTGTCTGTCTATGCTATGTGTCGTCTTCCACCATGTCTATGTGTCTGTTCACTGTTTATGTCCATGTCGGTCTGTCTATGCTATGTGTCGTCTTCCACCATGTCTATGTGTCTGTTCACTGTTTATGTCCATGTCTGTATATCTATGCTATGTCTATGTCATTTCAACGTCTCGGTTAAATATAGACCCGATATAGTCCGGCTATGTGTAACCCACTTTTAGCCCAAATAACATTTAATCTGGATAAATGTATTTTTTTCCAAAATAACTTGTGAGATGTATGATATTCCATCATGTAAGCAAAGTCAACTGTGATTACAAGTTGTTTGGTTTGCTTTATTTTACATGTTATATGTGTAGGCTGTGCGTAGCCACGATTTAGCTCGTATTCAGACTCGGCTATTGTAGCCCACTTTTAGTCAAAACTGATTAATTGTATTTTTTTTGCCAGGCAGTGCATGAAATGGTTGATATTTCATCACGTTCGCATTGGTAATGATATCTACAAGGTTCAATGTGTCATTTCACGACATGGTCTATCTGTAGTCACTATTTAGCTCCGAATTGGACGGGCTATATGCGGTCTGCTTTAGCCCACCTGACGAAATCAAAGCAATCTGGTCTACGTACGGCTTGGCTATAGCCCTGATTCAGACCAGCGAGCTAGTATAAGAATATTAGTCTTAAAAATGTTTTCGCTCACACAGCTTAATGTTTGCTGTCACACATAAACAATCTACGATATGACTGTCTATCATTTCAAATTAAATCAAATGCAATGGCATTTCTCAACCGCTAGATGGCACAATCGAAACACCACTGAGACATGACTACTGGGACTACTGGCATGCGACTAGATCACTTTAGCCAGATCTCGCGATAAACATTTCCGCTATTTTCAATTTTATTTTACACGAGGCAGCTGTTGGAGAGCAACGGGTGAGCAACACTCTGAAAACCTTCAAATTTCTACTTCGATCTTGTAAGTATGCGTGTTATTTTGATTTTGTTCATTGTTTAAATTAGTTAGTTTTTATAATGTGTAGAAACCGTGACATTTTAACATTACCATTGCAGAGTACTATTTTTCTCCAACAAGTTAACGTTACCTGCACGTGTTATTGCAACTGTGTGCCCTTAATCTAAAATGTATCTAAATTCAAGGTGGTAAGCATGAAACTATGAATATTATCATTACTAATTTTTATTATTATTAAAGATACCAATATATTTTTGTTTTTAGATTAGAGTAAGAAATAATAGTTTTTGATTTAATGCAAATTTTCAAAGTACTTTACATAAAACTTAACAGCAACATAGTGCAACATGAAAAGAAATTATAAAAGAATATTTTTTTCCTTTCCAATTAATAAAAGGTAGTGGCAAACAGTAAAGTCTTTAAACTTGATTTAAAAGAATTAAAATATGCAGCATACATTCAGTTTTCAGTGAATTTGTTTCAGATATGGTGCATAAAAACTGAATGCTGCTTCTCCGTGTTTTGTTTTGACTTATAACTTTGACTTATAAATTTGATATAAAAGTAGCTGGCTACTGTCCCAGATGACCTGAGAGGTCTGCTCTGGATGGTTCATAATGCATCAGAAGATTAGAAATGTACTTTGGCCTTAAAATGTTAATTAATTTAATAACCAGCTGTAGTATTTTGATATGAATTCTTTGACAGACAGTTAGCCAGTGTAAAAACCTCAGAACTGGAGTGATGTAATCCACTTTAATGAAGTTCCTAAACGTAAGTTAGGGAGGAGTGAGCCCATCTAATCTTTCAATCAACAGCCTGAGTATATAAGCAGCCGCTTACCTCTCTCTAGTATCAGCTGTTCCAGTATCCGGTATTGCCGCATGGAATAATGTCCGACATCCCGGAAATCCAGCTCTTTCCCTCAGACGACGAACTGACTAGTCTTCCTGAGACACCGACTGTCACTCCTCAAGTAAGATTGGATCTTACGGATCCAAATACGGATCATCTTCATGAGCGTTCTGGCCGGGAAATCCAGCGCTCATACAAACCACGTTCCAAAAGGCAACGCTCTCCTCCACCTTCAAGATCGCCAGTTTTAACTGAGCCTCGTCCATCTTCTCAGACTTCATCTCTCCATTCTACCGCTGCTATTACATCGATTCCACCCATTTCAAAATGTTCAGTAAACAGCCTACGTCAAGTCCTCTCCAGCTCCGGAATCCATTTCTCCCGCAGATCATCAAAAGCTCAACTCTACGATCTTTTCATCAGTTCCAGCATTCCTACAATCATTCCAACAGCTCCTACAAGCAAGACTCGCCCCTCTTCTACCTCCGTTTCTCTCCCGGTCCGGCGTTCTGAACCCACTCAATCCCAACGCGCCGATTCAGTAGCCGCCGGCGCTGCTAGGGCTTGCACTTCCTGGTCCGCCGGTAATTCCACCCGGCCAACAACAACGGCCGCAAAAAACAGTTCCGCTTCTTCTCCAGTTTTCACAAACTTCATGCAGTCAGCCCCACTCCTCAGGCAAGAACCAAACTTACAAACACATTCCACCGCACTTCCCTCTGCTTCTCCAGTTCTCTCTAATCTTCATTATAATAACCCATGTGCCAGGTCACCCTCACAGACAGTTACTTTTCTCTCACCCTCAAACCAACCTACTCAGAGAGCAGATACTAGCGCGAGGTTGCCTTCGCTAGCCATCCCCCCTCCTCTTTCCTTCCATTCCAATTCACCCCATTCCTTTCTTCCTCCTTCTATCCTCCAACTGCCTCCCAATATCCTTCCCAGTTCACATCCGAGCGTGAGGTTGCCTCCGCAAAGGATTTCTACACCTTTTTTTCCCACAAATCCTCCTCTTCCTCTCATTTCAGCCCATGCCAGCCATCTTGGACACCAGTCAGTAATGGGACCCTCCGATCAACATTCATCAACTTTTCTTAACACTAATACTTGCTCTTCAGATACCATCCGCTTGCCAGCCCATTCACTCTCCACAGCAGTCCATCTTCCAGCTCCTCCCAACGCAGTCGCCATGGAACCACCTCCAGTCTCAGCCCATCTCCGTTCCCTAATTCTATCAGGTGCAGATATTGATCTTCCTTCTCTACTGACTTCTGTCCCTCTCAATGAATCCCATCGCTCTTTTGACTGCGGCCCATTAACCATCAATCTAAAAAATTCCATCCAACCTTCAAAACGAGTTCTCACACTCGCAGAATTCTGCATTGCTTTTGCTAGATACACAGAAGTAATTTGCACTTCCTTTCCAGCCAGACGCAAGGAATTAAACGACTACCTCTCTATCATAGCAGAGCTCAGTCTCTCTTTCGGAGGTAGTCATTTTTATACATATCATAAGCTTTTTTCAGCTAAATGCACTGCCCGCGTCACCCACTGGAACCAGTGTCCTTACTGGGGAGCCTTGGACCTTGAACTATATAACAGAGTCTTCTTAGGCGTTCGAAGCCTTTCTTGTGCCATCTGCAGGTCTATCATTCATTCTACTTCAGATTGTCCTCAAACCAGCCCAGATCTTCCAACCCATTCAGCTCCAGTCCAAGAAAAATCCACTGCACATGTCCCTCAATCAAGGAATGACCGTAACCAGATTTTTACCTCAGTCTCAGGCAGACAAGTGTGCAACAGCTTCAATTCCTCAGGCTGCAACAGACAAAGATGCCGCTTCCTCCATGTCTGTAATTTCTGTGGCGGTGCTCACGCCCGTTCCATTTGCCCTGTGCGCCGCTCCTCAGCTAACTTTAATACAAAATTTCAAAAGTACCTCTCTAGTCCAATCATTATTTCCTCATTAGCTAGAGAACTGGACAACTATCCAGACAAAAACTTCACCCAGTTTCTTCTTTCAGGCCTGAAAGAAGGTTTTGACCCCGGCCTGGAAAGCATACCTGATTCCAGCCTGATCTGCAACAATCTGCAATCCGCAATAGCCGAACCCGATATAGTGGAAGCCCTCATTAAAAAAGAACTAGATTCAGGATTCATGGTTGGTCCTTTTGATTTTCCACCTTTCGAATTATTCCGTATAAGTCCTATCGGAGTAGCCACCAGAAAATTTTCCGGCAAAAAACGAATGATCATCGATCTCTCTGCTCCTCATGGAAATTCCCAACCCAGTATCAATAGCCTAATTCCGCTAGATGAATTCTCACTGCACTACCACGACATAGACCAAGCAATCACTCTCATTAAAAACGCCGGTTTCGGAGCCTGGCTAGCAAAGGTTGACATTACGTCTGCCTTTAAAGTCATGCCAATTCACCCAGATTTCTGGCACCTTTTCGGCATTCGTTGGAACGAAAAATACTACTTCGCAGTACGTCTAACTTTCGGCTGTAAAAGCAGTCCCAAAATTTTTGACATGCTTTCAGAAGCACTCTGCTGGATCCTACAAAACAATTATGCAATCCCATACCTCATCCATCTCCTCGACGACTTCCTCGTCATCTCACCAAGTAATTTTCCCCCAGCAAAACACCTAACCGTCATCCAAACAGTGTTTTCCAAACTAGGAGTTCCCCTCTCTCTTGAGAAAACCGAAGGCCCATCTACATCATTGGAATTTCTCGGAATCCTCCTAGACTATGTCAAATTCCAAGCTTCTCTCCCCAAAGAAAAAATAGATCGCATAATCACAATCGCATCAAATTTGTTGGAAGCTAACCATTGCAGCAAGCGTGATCTGCTCTCTCTCTTAGGCCACCTAAATTATGCAATGCGCATAATTCCCCAAGGCCGGCCTTTCATTTCACACCTGCTAACTCTCGCTACCTCAGCATCAGGTTTAGAAAACATAATTTCACTAAGCCAACCATGTCGGGCAGACTTGAAATTATGGATCACGTTCCTCAAGCAATGGAACGGGATTACCTTTTTCTACAACGACTTTTTGTCCCGACCTTGCGACATCACCTTGTTCACTGACGCCGCCCCCTCCATAGGTTTTGGAGGTTTCTACAGAGGACGTTGGTTTGCATCAACCTGGCCTCCTGAGCTCACTCATACACCTCAAACTGCCGAATCGTCTGCCCTGTTCGAGCTATATCCCATAGTAGTAGCAGCCTATCTGTGGGGATCCGAATGGTCAACAAAAAACATCCTGTTCCACTGTGATAATTCTGCCACAGTTCACTGTATCAACAAGAGCCGTTCTAATGCTCCAAAAATCATGCCATTTCTACGACGTCTCATTTGGATCTCTGCTTGTCATCAGTTTGTCATCAAAGCTGAACATATTCCAGGTCACCAAAATCAAATAGCTGATGCTTTATCCCGTTTTCTTTTTCAGAAATTCAGAACATTGGCTCCGGAAGCAGACTCCGATCCAACTCCAGTTCCACCTTATTCAGAACTCATATTCCTCTAGACCATCCCCTCAGATATCTCCATACACTTTCCACGAATACCATCTTACAAGCCGTTTCTCCCAGAACACTTCAAACCTACTGGACAGCTTGGGGTTCCTTCAAAAACTTCCACAGTGCTCACAACATGGTTTTTCCTGAGTTTTCCCTCCTCTCAATATCCTCCTTCATCACATACCTCCATCACACCAGTTTAATTCAACCAGGATCAATCAAAGTCTACCTTAGCGGAATTCATTTCTTTTTTAAGCTCCTCCACGGCCAACAGTGCCCCAACATTTCGAATCCTCAGATATCCCTCCTCATCAAAGGTTTACAAAAAAACAATCCCCCTCGTCCAGACTCTAGACAACCTTTAACCATCGACATTCTCAGCACCTGCCTAACCACTCTCCGCTCCGGTCTTTTTTCTCCCACCAAAACAAGAACCCTAGACGCTATGTTCAACTTGGCTTTCTTTGGTTTCCTCCGAGTCTCAGAATTCACCACCAACTCAAAATTCAACCCATCCATCCATCCTACATTCTCCGACCTTCAAATAATCAACCATGACACCATACGTTTCAACATCAAACAAAGCAAAACCGATCAATTGAAACATGGTCATTCAATTTTCATTTTCAATTTGCCAACCCCCATCCAACCATACCAGTCCTTAAGCCTTTTTCTGCACCAGAGGAAATCCCAAATCACCTCTTCTCTTGACCCTCTTTTCATCGATGATAAAAGCCTCCCTGCCTCCAGACATTGGTTTCAAAAGAACCTCAAATCCATACTCAACAGTTCCGGCATCCCAACCAAACATTTCTCTTCACATTCCTTCCGAATAGGTGCAGCCACTACAGCAGCGCAAAGGGGCCTTTCCGATCACCAAATCAAAATGCTAGGTCGATGGTCGTCCCACGCCTTTGAAACATATGTTCGTTCAGATCTGCACAGCATTAGACAAGCACAACAAACACTAGCATCCTTCTGAGTCCGGACCGCTTCTCCCTACTATTTGCATCTTCCCGCTTACCTAGCCCCGCAGGGCGTGCATTCATCTGGATGCAGTGAGAGCTCTCCCTTTTCAGATGCGTGTGACATACCACTCCTGGAGTGGGGTCCCCATCTGAATCGCCGTGTGGGCTCCCCCATCCAGATGCATCGTAGGCTCTCCCGTTCGACTTGCCGTGTGGGCTCCCCCATTTTGATCACAGAGTTGAACTCCCTATTTAAATATGGGGGAGGGCTCTCTCCTTCGAAATGCAGCGGGAGCTCTCCCGGTCGAATCGCAGTATGAGCCTTCCGTTCGGGCGCCGTGGGGGCTCTCCCTTTCCGAATCGCTGTGTGACCCTTCATGTTTTTTAACCATGGAGGCTCTCCCGTTCGGATTGCAGTGTGGGCCCTCCTATCCGAAAAAAGAGGACTGGAGGTACCAAGGATAGCACGTCCCTCAAGCGCAGCGGGCCATTTATGTTTCTGTGATCTAAGCCCCCTGCGTCAGAAGGACGGTAGTTCTGCATTTCCTCTGTATACCGTAGGCTCCCTCTTGCTGCGTAGGGAGTTTCGCTTCAGATATTATTGGCCCGTTCGCCTTTAGGGACGAGGACCCCTTTCCCCGTTCGTGACATCTGGAGGCCCTATGTTCTTTAACTCCATGGGGCTCCATGTCATGGATGCGGCAGGGCGTTCTCCAACCTCGTACTCAAAACCTCCAGTCCCAAGATACTCCCGCAGGAGTAATTTCTGAAAGTCACTGCCGCAGCAGTACAGCGGTGAGATGTCGTTCCACTCCACAATGAACACACTCTTTCAAACATAGCTCCCGCCGGAGCTCCACTCATAGCCCCACATGGTGGGCATAGTAGGGAGACGCAGTCCAGCCAGAGTTACCACAGGAGCCCTGTTAAACATCCCTGCTGCAGCAGCGTCTATCCATGCCCCATACAGCTTTAAATTTCCACTTTTTTGGGGGGGGGGTAGAATGTTTTAAAGCTCTTAGGCATATTGTATTTTCTAAGTTCTTAATTATTTGATCATGCTATTCTAACTTGCTGTCCCAAATATTTGATTCAACACTTTTGGGGGGTATATCAGAGCTCGAGTTGAAGCTGCTTCATCGAGCCCCTCTTCAGTGGACAGCAAGCCAAATAAGTTTAACCTAATATCTTAAAGATTTTATGGGCAAACAAACTCGTTAAATGAAGTTCCTAAACGTAAGTTAGGGAGGAGTGAGCCCATCTAATCTTTCAATCAACAGCCTGAGTATATAAGCAGCCGCTTACCTCTCTCTAGGATCAGCTGTTCCAGTATCCCTCCACCTCCCCAAACTCCACCTTCATCTCAGGTTCCTTGCCCTTCAATTATTATATCCTACATTTAGCCACTGGGGGGGTATATCAGAGCTCGAGTTGAAGCTGCTTCATCGAGCCCCTCTTCAGTGGACAGCAAGCCAAATAAGTTTAACCTAATATCTTAAAGATTTTATGGGCAAACAAACTCGTTAATTTGATTTAAAGACACTGTTTATTGCAAATTATCCAGCAATCAGTCAACAAAGTACAGCAATTGAATATACAGAACACTTGTCACTGACTACCATTAAATGTCTTGTTACCAACATTCTTCAAAATATATATTTTTTGTGTGTGTTCAACAGAAGAAAGCCATACAGGTTTGGAACCAAGTGAAAGTGAGTAAATGCTTACATGATTTTTTTTTAAAGTGAACTACCCCTATAAGTATCTTTTTATGTTCATTAGAGTTATATGAGTAAGTGATAAAGAATGATTTATAGGGATAGTTCACTTTGAAATTAACCTTAACTTAACTTACCTTAAGGGAATCTAAGATGTAGGTGTCTTTGTTTCTGAAGTAGTTTAAATTTTGATATTTTTAAGTCAAACTGTTCTTGTCTGTCAGTCAGTCATATAATGCAGGTCTATGGTCAGTCACTACCTGAAAGAGCACGATTGTTGTCACGATTTGTTATGATTTCTCTTACATTATGAGCGTGCTTTTTGACGTGCCTACATTTGTAATTAAAAAATTTTGGTCAGCAGTAAAAATGATCTTACGAACAGTTCTGTTTAAAAATCCGTACTGAAATCGAACCGAAAGCCTCGTACAGAATGGTTCAATACGTGTATTGTTACACCCCGAAAATATATGTATGTGTATATATATATATATATGTATATATATATATATATATATATATGTGTATATGTGTGTGTGTGTATATATATAATTAGTGCATCACCATTATGCAGGCAAAAAATTTTTCAATTATTGATATTAATTTATTAATAATATTGATATAAATTATTGTCTATATTGATCTAAATTATATAGTCTCAATCTATATTCCGTTAACTCTATATTGGCCAGCTCTAGTGTGCATCCTAGCAAAAGTGAATGACTGTAATTAGTTAAAAATGATTGTCAACAATGCTTTTCTTGAGCAATAATTTTTTTCTTTTTCTCATTTGGCAGACGCAGTTATGACCAACTTTCCTTCAGCGACTGAATGGGAAATAAAAGATGCAATTTCTGGTCATTTTAAACAAGCACCAGGGAGAGCAGGGGGTGGTGGTTATGGATATAAAGCTAACAATTAATTCTTAAAAATTTTAGTATTGTAAGAATTGATAAATTAGGAAATTCCAAACAGTCTGTTTTGGGGGTGACCAGGCCCTGAGAGGACAAAAGGACCTCTCTGGAGATTAGCATTTGAACTGGCCCTCGTGCACCATCGAGACGAAAGTCTCACCTCCGAGTCATCTAATCTACATCTCTTTCCCTATCCCCTCACCCCATCTCTCTCATGCTCAAATGATCACCTGATTTCTCCCAAGAAAATGTATAGTTTAATGTAAATGATTATCACAGAGTATTTTCATGTTTGGTATCATTTAAAATGTCACAGTGCGACTGGTACAGATGTCCTATTTCCAGAATAAGTAAAACACAAGGTAATAAGGTTTTTGAAGGTTTATGGATAACTAGCATACAAGGAGGGGTTGGTCTCTCAAGCAAATGGTCACGCACCCCCAAGAGGTGCTACAGAGTACCTCTGAATGCAAATTTCTATTGTTAGCACATGGTTCCAGGTGAAAAGGCTTGTCTATTTAAAGAAGTGCAGCAGGGAGATCGGGGCCTTTTTCTGTATTTCAGATGGGTCCGTTAGGCTGGGAGATGTAGATTTCTTACGGATTTCTTTTGTAGATTTCTTAACATTTCTTAAAATGTTGGGTTTGCATCTTATCTCTATTCCAGAGCATTTGATGTTTTGTATCGATTATCTTTGTGGTTGAGGCTCTTGTCCTCTCCGCTGAATTGTGATGTGCTGAATAGACAACAAATTCATCCATTTTAATTTAAAAAAAAGTTTCCTCCTCTGTACATAATCATTTTACATTTTAACATTCATCCATTATGTTAGTCTATAGGATTGACTACACATGTGAGGTATTTATGCCTGCACTGATATAATGAAGAGTGTTGAACATTGACTAGTGAGCTGAACTCACTGCTAAAAAAGGTCAAATCATGTTTCTATTTAAATCTAGTGGTCTGCAGAGGTTTTTGTTAGGGTTATGTTTAGGGGTACATAATGGGTTATGAGATATAATATAAATAACAGAAAAATTATAAATATTACATTAAAATTGATATTAAAAATAATAAACTTAACAAGCAATGCTTTTTCAGCTTTTCTGTGGAGCTTTTCTTGTTTTCTTACAGCGCACCTCACACTCAAACACCATTTCATATATAAAGGGAGTGTGTTCTGGACTTAATGAAAACGTTATTTATCCAAAATTATTATAGTTTTTAATAATTTTTTAATTAGATAAAATTTCCAGTTAGATTAATGTGCACAACACTTTCCTTAAAATGTATTTATAGTTATTTTTTGTACATATTAGTACCTATATACCCCCCGGTTTCACAAACAATTTTAAAGCCTAGTCCTAGACTAAAATGTAAGTCTGAGCTGTTCCAACTGAAATAAACTTGCACTGACTGATCTTAAAATATATCAGTGCCTTTGTTTTGTCTCTTTTTTTTCTAAGCATGTTTATGAAAATTATTTAAATGTCCTAATTGAACTATGGACTAATCCTGGTTTAGGCTAAACCCTGTCTGTGAAACCGGGCCATAATGTCCTGGGGACATAAATGGCACCTATTCGGTGGAATAGTCCATTAACATTTGTTTACAACTATTGTTTTCTAGTCTGACAAGCTAACTATTTTTTTTATATTAGAATACTCCGACAGGAAAAAAATAAGCAAACTACCACTATCAACACTAAAGTAACAAACTTATGCACCAAAAAGTTAGCGAATGTTTGCAAATGGTTAGCGATAGATTGTAAGTGGCAGACCTCTTGGAGCTTTTTCTGTCTAATCATGTTGCAAGCAAATTTACACAAACTAATTAAAACATTAACTTAGACAAAATGAGAATTTACAAAAATCCACTTACATCCATATGCAGGACAGGTGATCTCTCTCCTCATTTCACCGCTTTCTCGCTTTATCACTCATAGGCTATCTGATGGGAAAAGCATATTCAAGTATTAGGAATCGCCCACTCAAGTTTTAGCAAACCAGGCACAGAGGTTGTAAAACGCCTACCCAGTTGGAAAACGCCCCAAAATTGAGGAACGCCCTTTGTTGCTCTGCAGAGACCTCATTCTCCCCAGAGCTGATGAGACGTGCACGCAGCTGGAGGAGACGTGTTGAAAAAGCAGACATTTTCATTTCTATCATATTTTTCACATATACTGGGTGTATTTAATATCTTAAACACACAAATACTGACAATTTGTGTGTATGATTTATGTATGTATTTACTTATTTATTTAATGAGTGTGGCTCATAAACTGTGGTCTGGCTCATGGGGGGGGCGGCGCCCTAGCGCCCTCTATTGGCCAGCCGCCCCTGGTTCTGACTTACATGAGCTAACGTTAGCTGGACTGCGTCAGAGAACGATGGAGAAAAAAAAAAAAAAAAAACGTTTTTGCCGCCCAACACTCTTTTGTTCTGAAATATTTTAATGCTAAAGCAAAGCCATTTGGGCGGAATGTGACTATCGATAGCCAGTGAGTGTTTGAAATTATGATTTAGTCTTTATTTTGTCGTCAAACTGTCTTAGAACATCTTCGTAAAATCAGGTTAACTGACAGAACCGACCAACGGTTGCTAACCTCCCTTTCGAGTAACGTTAACATTACTAACGTTATCTAGCTGCTGTTATAAAAATAAACCGATTACTATCATTAATGGTTTTAACTTCTTTCAATACTTTCCCCGCTGTCCTGGAAAAAAAAACAAGATAGGCCTAACGTTACATTATATTAATATTCAGGGCTGTGTGTGTGTGTGTGAGAGAGAGACGCATTTCTAGCGTCTCTAATGAGGTAGCTACGCCTAAATACTTTAAATGTGTTTTTATATGGATATTAGGGCTTCTCAAAGTCCGGACCAAACTGCAAGCCCATACCTCTGGATATGAGAAAAATACCCAATGAACCAAACTGGATCAAAACAATTTTTCCCCCCATTGACTTACATTAATGTTAAAGTCTGACATAATGTGCCTTTTTAAATTGTTGTATGCTGTTACCACAGTGGAGGTTAACATTGCTGTTTTTCTTTTCTCTATTGTCTAAATAATGAAGTTGACGGAGAAGCAGTGGACTATGGATTGACTGAGAGGATGGTTTCATGCCTCTTTGAAGGATCGTTTAAGAAGCAAGCCAAATTCAACCGATTTGTTCAGCAGTGGAAAGAAACCGTGACACTAACCCTCGAGCCTGTCCCGGTACAATCAGAGAAGGCTACAGCGGAATCAAGGTACCGGTAACAGTAATGTTATGTCATTGTTATAACATTAGGCCTAAGTAGAACCATGGAAAATAACTCTATAATCTCATAGCAATATAATATAGCTTTAAGGTTAAATTTAATTTTAAAATCCTATGATAATGTTGTGACATGTTTCCCGTTTGTTTGTGCTGTGTTGCAGCTATTTCAGGAAATGGGCCGGCTTCATGATGAAATGAATATCTGCCGAAGATTCGAAGATGGCTTTAAGGTCCTAGTACCCAAAGTGCTTAGCTTGACTCAAAAGAAATCTCCCCTTGCAGATCTGGCTTTGGAGGACAGAGAGGCTGCCCTCACCGAAGATGTCCCTGGTAAGTGACTCACTGATCAGCCATGGTCACCCCTAGTGTTGTGGAGCCATTTAAGCTTAATTTCTTTTCTATTTGTCTTCAGACAAGATAAGGTCTAACTAACCAAAATACACTGTACATTCACGTAATACACTTCCTTCCTTTTTTTTTTTTACTTAATTTTCAGGGATTGATTTCAGAGCTGCAATCCTGCTGTTGCCGATCCTGTTCAGGGAGAAAAATGACATTCTCGTCATACTTGGGGAGGTGTGTAATTTGCATATACTTATTTTGTTTACAAAATATGGTGTTTTTTGAAAATTAAACCATGTAAACCTATTCTGGTACAACCTTAAAATACAGTTATGAATCTGAAAAGGAGCATAATATGGGCGCTTTAAGGTCTTTACTCACCGTAGACGTTTTTTTAGTGTGTTTGTGGTAGATTTCTGCATTTGAACTACTTTATGATCTCTTGCAGGATCAGCCACCATCGCCATATCCTACTGTACAACTCGACGCTGTCGCTGACTGGAGGAGTGTGCTGACTCAAAGGGTCGAACTGGATGGGCAGTGAGTCTGCAGGGCGCTTGGTTTGGAGGAAGGTGTTATTGCTGCTTTTTGTGCTTACTTCATCTACAACGTGGTATATCCATCTCTGAAGAACACCCTGATTTTCATTCAGCGATATGTTCTAAAAATGTCTGAGGTTGGTGATAAGCCTCTACCTGTTAGTGTGACCAGGGTAATCAACATTTTAGCTTGATAAACAACCGCAATGCCTACACCATTCAGCTGTCCTAAATGCTCTCGAAGAGCCTTCACATTGGTGAAGTTAATCCAGCACATCGGACTTGTTCATGCACATGAGCCACATTTTACCATAACGTGTGGCCTTAACAACTGTCAATCAACATTTTCTAAATACGAGTCCTTCCGACGACATATTTACAGGAAGCATAAAGACATTATAGCCAGACGAGCCACTGCTCATGATATCCTGCCATGCATCTATTCTCTGATGTCGCTGTTCATTTTGTTTTTGGAGTGGCAGTATGAAGTTGTCAGTTGGTCAATGAAATGCTTCTTAAAAAATGTATTTAATTTTTTTTTATGTTTTTTATATCAGACATGACATCCTAAACATTGTGGCATTTTATTTTGGGATGTTACATTGTATGGTTGTGAGATGAATTATTATTGAATCTGTGAATTAAACTGTTTTCCATTTAAGAACTAAAATAAATGTCTAAAATTCAGTTAGTTGTTGTTTGCCTTTATTTTCTTTCACTCCTTAAGAAATAAAAAGGAACTTTTTTGCCACCTAAAGGTACAAAATGGCTTTGTCACTGGGGCGGTACCTTAATGGGACAAAAATTTTACCTTTTTCCAGAGGTACTTTATTGTACCTTTGTCTAAGGTAAATTATTGATCCTCAAAGGTACAGTATTGGCCCTTAAAAGGTACAAACAAGTAAGGTACAAATTTGCTCCTCTGACTCAAGGTACAATAATGTACCTTTGAGGGTACCACCCCAGTGACAAGCTTTTGTTCCTTAAAGGTACCGTTTTGTACTTTTTTTTCTGAGAGTGCTGAGTAAATAAAAGTTATTTAAATACAATATTCTGTCACATTTTAATTTGATTCAAAGTGCGAACTTGATTAACCTTTTACTCTTCATGAACTTTTCTCAAAGGCAGCATTATCAATTAGGGGTTGAAGCGTGAATAAATGAATAATGTCCAGTACAGTGAGTCTGTCCAGTCATTGAGCTTGAAACATTGTCTTGTACTTTGTGTGAACATGCATTCTGTACTCGACTATTATGGTTTATATTTTTACATCTGCCCATTTCACTTTATTTTTTAAAATTTTGAATATGTAATTACCTGAAACAATCTGTGTGTTAAAATGACACATCTTTTGTGTTAAATTTGACACAACATGTGTTGTCCCTGAGCACACACAACATGTCATTTTGAACATCTCTTTTATAGAGTGTAAAAAAATGTGATTTGAAATTGTGAAGTTATTTTTTAAAATATTAAACTCAGTCAGTAAGATTAAAAAGAAAGATATTAGAACATAGTGTTTTTATTCAGCAAGGTCACAGTAAATTAAATTGATCAAAAGTGACATATCTGAGTGGTTACTAGGGTTTCCTGGATGGTTGCTAGGCTGTTGAGCAGTAGAGTGGTCACTTTTGGTTGATGTATATAAAAAACTTCTATAAAATGATCATAAAATAAAACATGGATGTATAAACTGTGAATGTGTTGAAGGTTTAACTCTGCCTTTATTTATCTTCAAGATGAGCCTGGTATCTCAGATGTTGATTTTCATCCACATATTTCCTAATGTACCAACAGGAGATCCTCGCTTTCATATTTTCTTCAACAACGAAATCCAGAGCAGCCTGAAGAAGAAAAAGAAGTAGATGATTGAGTTACAGGGAACATCAGAAGTTGAGTAAGTGAGGGAGTTTACAGCGGTTTGACCTTCGCCAGGTGTGCAGCAACACCTTTACCCCTGTGAGATTGAGGGACCTCAGTAGACATCAACTCCACCAGCTGATCATGTGTGATAGTGTACTTCAGCACTGCACTACTCGCTGCTCCTGCTCACACCACAGACACACAGGGGGATGTTGTTATCAGTGATGCAGGCTCATAACCTAGAGTGCTGCCTATCTAGTGGACATCAGCGCCACTGAATCTGCTGTTTTGATGCTCACTAGGTTTGAGACAGAATGAATAACGTGATTTCCTCTTACCGTCGAGAGTGATTGTGAAACGCTGATTCTGTCTGTCGTGAATCACACACAGATTCGAGGCGTCAGTACATGATCCACAACATGTGTGTTTGTGGAGTCGCTGACTGCTCTTATATCCTCGAGTGAACCGAAATATGCAGTTTACAGACAGTAAGTGTCGCGCCATGATGTGACGTCACCAAACAGTGTGTGTGTAACAACAACAGCAGAGGGCGCTGTGATCATGTTTATTCCTCCATCACATCTGAGATAGATCATGGTATAAAGTGATCTCTTCAGAAGTATTGATTTCAGTAGCCTACAGTAGCCTAACCCTTAAGGAACGAAAATATATTTCCCATTTATGAATGATCAATATATTAAATGATTTAACAGTATATTTGAAAATATACAGAATAATATATTGTGTTAATATCTTACAATAAATTGAATAATACATAAGGAATTGCCGCTTTCCATATATTGAAAAATATGTGACAATATATTTACTAATAAATTACAATGAATGTAATTTTATATTATGTAATACGCTTTATAATATATAGATGTATATATATGATCAGATATGGTACTGTATGTGTAATATATTGCAGATACATTTACTTTTGCAACATAAACACAAAATATATAGAGAAATATATAACGTAATTTATTTCTCTTTTTTTTTTATTATTTACATTCTAAATGTTTCATATTTTCAAGCTAGTTAACAAAAGTACAAGCACACTTGCATGTATTGAAGTATTTAGCCAGGAGACTATCACTGTGCTGAAGAGGGCACAGCCATTACTTTTAAATTAGAATATGTACAGTCTTAATGATAATTAGCCAAACCACAGTCTCTACTCTTCAGCACAATGGTAACACCAAAAACTCGCACATACCAGAAAACTTTTTAAATAAAAAAATAGAGCATTAAACACTAACAGATCTCCCCATATTAATATTGTAAATTTGAAATCCGGAAATCAACACCAATAGAGTTAATTTCAACACTTTAAAAGTGTATATATGGGAACCACCCACAAAGTGTTAGTTCAACACTTTCAAAAGTGTTGCCTCTCGCAACACCGACACAGTGTTACAATATGAACACTAAGAGAGTAAAATATTAACACCAATGCAGAGAACAACAACACTGTTACAGAGCTGGGTGCAGTTAAAATTCTACACTGTTCTGGTGTTGACCTAACACTTTTAAAAAAATGGAAATCACAATCTTCTCAGCCTTATAGGAGTCAAATATTACACCATCCTGGTGTTGATAAAACACATTTTTACAAATAAAAACACTAAGGGCGTTACCAGTTTTTCTTATTAGTGTTCTGCATCTGCCACTTTAAAGAACTGTAAAATAAACTCTTTGAAATAAACACATCACTCTATATTACTCTTTCAAACCTTTATTTCAAAACAATCCAGAAGTTAAACTGTAACCTCAGTCTGGGATCATAGTAGAATTCTGTTTATTGTAAAGTTAAAAATAAAGGCAAAATGCAAACAGTTGTTTTAACGAACTAGTTTTTTATTAACTAACAAGCCCCTTTACATCATAGGTTAACTTTTAAAATAAATAATGAAGGCACAATATAGGCATTTCTGTCACCAGAATTATCAGAATCATCACAGATAGCTGCTTATTCAAATGGTCTGCAATACCTCAAGTCCTGTACATGTCAGTGAATGTAAGCTCTGTGTCAGTGAAGTTGATTCAGTACCTTCGACTTTGCAATACAGCAGTGCTTGAGTCAACATTCAGCAGATGAAAAACAATTGCAGAATATGAGTGGATCAGTTGTGTCCAGTTGCCACAGTACAGTTCAGTCCATAGTTGTTTCACAGAGAAGGAAAGGCTGTGCAGATCCAACTTTCTCGAAAAATCCTGGAGTGCTGGTTCCCTAGACAACACAAAACCAGACCAATTACAATCAATACAATTTGTGTTTTATAAATACAGCAAGTTTATGGTGGAAAAAGATCAACCATCTTAGACTTTCGTGACTCAAACAAGAAACTATTTTGGTTAGATTAAGACTTGAATTTACTGATTTCCAAGTAAATTAAAGACTTTATTCATCCAAAAATTTGTATTCTGTCATTAATTATTCACCCTTATGTTGTTCCAAACGAGTAAGAGTTTTGCTCATCTTCGGGAACACTTAATGAAGTTATTTTTAATGAAATCTAAGATTTCTGTCCCTTGATCGACAGCCTATTCAACTACCACTTCCAAAGCCATGGAAAGGTATAAAGAAAATCACAAGTAATCCATGTGACTCCAGTGGTTTGACCTCAATTTTACGACTTTTTTTACGACAATTTTAACTAAACTTTATTTACAAAATATTAATCTTCAATGCACAATCACACAACAACATCTGCTCTCGCATTAACAACATGCACGTTATTGGATATCAGATGTTAAATATCCAAAGTTCGTCAGAGTTGTAGAAACTTGATGGCGTGTCTGATTAAAACACGGGACAAATACCAGTCCTTTGCTCTCTTTTATTTTCAGTTCAAGATGATTAAGTCTTGGGTAATTCACATGGCATAAAGATCATGGATTGCAGATTCACACGTTGTAAATAGACAGATGCCAACAGATGGACAGGATGGATTGGATGTACAAGATGGTTTTAAGTCACTACAAACGATACAATAAAGGAAATCAAACTCATATAATTCATCAAACATAACATGTATATACTCAAACCAAACAATTGAAATAAATAAATTCAAACAATACAATTGGCAAAAACAAACTTACTTAACGCATCTTAAGGAAAGGACTCAAAGGACATGGTTGGGTCTCCATTCAAACACCCACACCTCACCAATGCAAAAAAGAAACAAAGGAAGGAAGTGAGGCCTACTTATAGACCTTAGCCAGGGGGTGTATGGGTAATGTAGTGTACTATATTTAGTAGTGTAGTCTACTTGGGATTGTGGGATATGTAGTACATATGTATATGGGAAAAAAAAGAAAGAAAGAAAATTACAGAAAAGGGCCAAATTCACAACAGCCGCCCCCAAATACAGTGATGTATTTGCTATTACTCATCTATTTCAGGTAATGGAATCAACTTAGCAACTGGACGTACATATGTTTTTCCATTCATCACAGATACTGTATATCAAACACTTCTCATCACAGATACTGTATATGAAGCACTTCTCATCACAGATATCAAACACTTCTCATCACAGATACTGTACATCAAACACTTCTCGTCACAGATACTGTACATCAAACACTTCTCATCACAGATACTGTACATCAAACACTTCTCGTCACAGATACTGTACATCAAACACTTCTCATCACAGATACTGTATATCAAACACTTCTCGTCACAGATACTGTACATCAAACACTTCTCATCACAGATACTGTATATCAAACACTTCTCATCACAGATACTGTATATGAAGCACTTCTCATCACAGATATCAAACACTTCTCATCACAGATACTGTATATCAAACACTTCTCATCACAGATACTGTATATCAAACACTTCTCATCACAGATACTGTACATCAAACACTTCTCGTCACAGATACTGTACATCAAACACTTCTCATCACAGATACTGTATATCAAACACTTCTCGTCACAGATACTGTACATCAAACACTTCTCATCACAGATACTGTATATCAAACACTTCTCATCACAGATACTGTATATCAACACTTCTCGTCACAGATACTGTATATCAACACTTCTCGTCACAGATACTGTACATCAAACACTTCTCATCACAGATACTGTAGATCAACACTTCTCGTCACAGATACTGTACATCAAACACTTCTCATCACAGATACTGTAGATCAAACACTTCTCGTCACGGATACTGTATATGAAACACTTCTCGTCACGGATACTGTACATCAAACACTTCACATCACAGATACTGTACATCAAACACTTCTCATCACGGATACTGTAGATCAAACACTTCTCGTCACGGATACTGTATATGAAACACTTCTCGTCACGGATACTGTATATGAAACACTTCTCGTCACGGATACTGTATATGAAACACTTCTCATCACAGATACTGTATATCAAACACTTCTCATCACAGATACTGTAGATCAAACACTTCTCGTCACGGATACTGTAGATCAAACACTTCTCGTCACGGATACTGTATATGAAACACTTCTCGTCACGGATACTGTATATGAAACACTTCTCGTCACAGATACTGTATATCAAACACTTCTCATCACAGATACTGTATATCAAACACTTCTCATCACAGATACTGTATATCAACACTTCTCGTCACAGATACTGTATATCAACACTTCTCGTCACAGATACTGTAGATCAACACTTCTCGTCACAGATACTGTACATCAAACACTTCTCATCACAGATACTGTAGATCAACACTTCTCGTCACAGATACTGTACATCAAACACTTCTCATCACAGATACTGTAGATCAAACACTTCTCGTCACAGATACTGTATATCAAACACTTCTCATCACAGATACTGTACATCAAACACTTCTCATCACAGATACTGTATATCAAACACTTCTCATCACAGATACTGTACATCAAACACTTCTCGTCACAGATACTGTATATCAACACTTCTCGTCACAGATACTGTACATCAAACACTTCTCATCACAGATACTGTATATCAAACACTTCTCATCACAGATACTGTACATCAAACACTTCTCATCACAGATACTGTATATCAAACACTTCTCATCACAGATACTGTACATCAAACACTTCTCGTCACAGATACTGTATATCAACACTTCTCGTCACAGATACTGTACATCAAACACTTCTCATCACAGATACTGTAGATCAACACTTCTCGTCACAGATACTGTACATCAAACACTTCTCATCACAGATACTGTAGATCAAACACTTCTCGTCACGGATACTGTATATGAAACACTTCTCGTCACGGATACTGTATATGAAACACTTCTCGTCACAGATACTGTATATCAAACACTTCTCATCACAGATACTGTACATCAAACACTTCTCATCACAGATACTGTACATCAAACACTTCTCATCACGGATACTGTAGATCAAACACTTCTCGTCACGGATACTGTATATGAAACACTTCTCGTCACGGATACTGTATATGAAACACTTCTCGTCACAGATACTGTATATCAAACACTTCTCATCACAGATACTGTATATCAAACACTTCTCGTCACAGATACTGTACATCAAACACTTCTCGTCACAGATACTGTACATCAAACACTTCTCGTCACAGATACTGTATATCAACACTTCTCGTCACAGATACTGTATATCAACACTTCTCGTCACAGATACTGTACATCAAACACTTCTCATCACAGATACTGTACATCAAACACTTCTCATCACAGATACTGTACATCAAACACTTCTCATCACAGATACTGTACATCAAACACTTCTCATCACAGATACTGTACATCAAACACTTCTCATCACAGATACTGTACATCAAACACTTCTAATCACAGATACTGTATATGATCAAACACTTCTCATCACAGATACTGTATATGATCAAACACTTCTAATCACAGATACTGTATATGATCAAACACTTCTCATCACAGATACTGTATATGATCAAACACTTCTCATCACAGATACTGTATATGATCAAACACTTCTCATCACAGATACTGTATATGATCAAACACTTCTCATCACAGATACTGTAGATCAAACACTTCTCATCACAGATACTGTACATCAAACACTTCTCATCACAGATACTGTATATCAAACACTTCTCGTCACAGATACTGTAGATCAAACACTTCTCATCACAGATACTGTATATCAAACACTTCTCATCACAGATACTGTATATGATCAAACACTTCTCATCACAGATACTGTATATGATCAAACACTTCTCATCACAGATACTGTACATCAAACACTTCTAATCACAGATACTGTATATGATCAAACACTTCTCATCACAGATACTGTATATGATCAAACACTTCTCATCACAGATACTGTATATGATCAAACACTTCTCATCACAGATACTGTAGATCAAACACTTCTCGTCACAGATACTGTACATCAAACACTTCTCATCACAGATACTGTACATCAAACACTTCTCATCACAGATACTGTATATCAAACACTTCTCGTCACAGATACTGTAGATCAAACACTTCTCATCACAGATACTGTATATGATCAAACACTTCTCATCACAGATACTGTAGATCAAACACTTCTCGTCACAGATACTGTACATCAAACACTTCTCATCACAGATACTGTACATCAAACACTTCTCATCACAGATACTGTAGATCAAACACGTCTCGTCACAGATACTGTATATCACACACTTCTCGTCACAGATACTGTATATGATCAAACACTTCTCATCACAGATACTGTACATCAAACACTTCTCATCACAGATACTGTACATCAAACACTTCTCGTCACAGATACTGTATATGATCAAACACTTCTCATCACAGATACTGTACATCAAACACTTCTAATCACAGATACTGTATATGATCAAACACTTCTCATCACAGATACTGTATATGATCAAACACTTCTAATCACAGATACTGTATATGATCAAACACTTCTCATCACAGATACTGTATATGATCAAACACTTCTAATCACAGATACTGTATATGATCAAACACTTCTCATCACAGATACTGTATATGATCAAACACTTCTCATCACAGATACTGTATATGATCAAACACTTCTCATCACAGATACTGTAGATCAAACACTTCTCGTCACAGATACTGTAGATCAAACACTTCTCATCACAGATACTGTACATCAAACACTTCTCATCACAGATACTGTATATCAAACACTTCTCGTCACAGATACTGTAGATCAAACACTTCTCATCACAGATACTGTATATCAAACACTTCTCATCACAGATACTGTATATGATCAAACACTTCTCATCACAGATACTGTATATGATCAAACACTTCTCATCACAGATACTGTACATCAAACACTTCTAATCACAGATACTGTATATGATCAAACACTTCTCATCACAGATACTGTATATGATCAAACACTTCTAATCACAGATACTGTATATGATCAAACACTTCTCATCACAGATACTGTATATGATCAAACACTTCTAATCACAGATACTGTATATGATCAAACACTTCTCATCACAGATACTGTATATGATCAAACACTTCTAATCACAGATACTGTATATGATCAAACACTTCTCATCACAGATACTGTAGATCAAACACTTCTCGTCACAGATACTGTACATCAAACACTTCTCATCACAGATACTGTACATCAAACACTTCTCATCACAGATACTGTATATCAAACACTTCTCGTCACAGATACTGTAGATCAAACACTTCTCATCACAGATACTGTATATGATCAAACACTTCTCATCACAGATACTGTAGATCAAACACTTCTCGTCACAGATACTGTACATCAAACACTTCTCATCACAGATACTGTACATCAAACACTTCTCATCACAGATACTGTAGATCAAACACGTCTCGTCACAGATACTGTATATCACACACTTCTCGTCACAGATACTGTATATGATCAAACACTTCTCATCACAGATACTGTACATCAAACACTTCTCATCACAGATACTGTACATCAAACACTTCTCGTCACAGATACTGTATATGATCAAACACTTCTCATCACAGATACTGTACATCAAACACTTCTCATCACAGATATCAAACACTTCTCATCACAGATACTGTACATCAAACACTTCTCATCACAGATACTGTATATGATCAAACACTTCTCATCACAGATACTGTACATCAAACACTTCTAATCACAGATACTGTATATGATCAAACACTTCTCATCACAGATACTGTATATGAAACACTTCTCGTCACAGATACTGTAGATCAAACACTTCTTGTCACAGATACTGTACATCAAACACTTCTCATCACAGATACTGTACATCAAACACTTCTCATCACAGATACTGTATATCAAACACTTCTCGTCACAGATACTGTACATCAAACACTTCTCGTCACAGATACTGTATATCACACACTTCTCGTCACAGATACTGTATATGATCAAACACTTCTAATCACAGATACTGTATATGATCAAACACTTCTCATCACAGATACTGTATATGATCAAACACTTCTAATCACAGATACTGTATATGATCAAACACTTCTCATCACAGATACTGTATATGATCAAACACTTCTAATCACAGATACTGTATATGATCAAACACTTCTCATCACAGATACTGTAGATCAAACACTTCTCGTCACAGATACTGTACATCAAACACTTCTCATCACAGATACTGTACATCAAACACTTCCCATCACAGATACTGTATATCAAACACTTCTCGTCACAGATACTGTAGATCAAACACTTCTCATCACAGATACTGTATATGATCAAACACTTCTCATCACAGATACTGTAGATCAAACACTTCTCGTCACAGATACTGTACATCAAACACTTCTCATCACAGATACTGTACATCAAACACTTCTCATCACAGATACTGTAGATCAAACACGTCTCGTCACAGATACTGTATATCACACACTTCTCGTCACAGATACTGTATATGATCAAACACTTCTCATCACAGATACTGTACATCAAACACTTCTCATCACAGATACTGTACATCAAACACTTCTCGTCACAGATACTGTATATGATCAAACACTTCTCATCACAGATACTGTACATCAAACACTTCTCATCACAGATATCAAACACTTCTCATCACAGATACTGTACATCAAACACTTCTCATCACAGATACTGTATATGATCAAACACTTCTCATCACAGATACTGTACATCAAACACTTCTAATCACAGATACTGTATATGATCAAACACTTCTCATCACAGATACTGTATATGAAACACTTCTCGTCACAGATACTGTAGATCAAACACTTCTCGTCACAGATACTGTACATCAAACACTTCTCATCACAGATACTGTACATCAAACACTTCTCATCACAGATACTGTATATCAAACACTTCTCGTCACAGATACTGTAGATCAAACACTTCTCGTCACAGATACTGTATATCACACACTTCTCGTCACAGATACTGTATATGATCAAACACTTCTCATCACAGATACTGTACATCAAACACTTCTCATCACAGATACTGTACATCAAACACTTCTCATCACAGATACTGTACATCAAACACTTCTCGTCACAGATACTGTATATGATCAAACACTTCTCATCACAGATACTGTACATCAAACACTTCTCATCACAGATATCAAACACTTCTCATCACAGATACTGTACATCAAACACTTCTCATCACAGATACTGTATATGAAGCACTTCTCATCACAGATACTGTACATCAAACACTTCTCATCACAGATACTGTACATCAAACACTTCTCATCACAGATACTGTATATCAAACACTTCTCATCACAGATACTGTATATCAAACACTTCACATCACAGATACTGTACATCAAACACTTCACATCACAGATACTGTACATCAAACACTTCTCATCACAGATATACTGTATATGAAACACTTCTCGTCACAGATACTGTACATCAAACACTTCTCGTCACAGATACTGTACATCAAACACTTCTCGTCACAGATACTGTATATCAAACACTTCTCGTCACAGATACTGTAGATCAAACACTTCTCGTCACAGATACTGTATATCACACACTTCTCATCACAGATACTGTATATGATCAAACACTTCTCATCACAGATACTGTATATGATCAAACACTTCTCGTCACAGATACTGTATATGATCAAACACTTCTCGTCACAGATACTGTATATCAAACACTTCTCATCACAGATACTGTACATCAAACACTTCTCATCACAGATACTGTACATCAAACACTTCTCGTCACAGATACTGTACATCAAACACTTCTCGTCACAGATACTGTATATCACACACTTCTCATCACAGATACTGTATATGATCAAACACTTCTCGTCACAGATACTGTATATGATCAAACACTTCTCGTCACAGATACTGTATATCAAACACTTCTCATCACAGATACTGTACATCAAACACTTCTCATCACAGATACTGTACATCAAACACTTCTCATCACAGATACTGTACATCAAACACTTCTCGTCACAGATACTGTACATCAAACACTTCTCGTCACAGATACTGTATATCAAACACTTCTCGTCACAGATACTGTAGATCAAACACTTCTCGTCACAGATACTGTATATCACACACTTCTCATCACAGATACTGTATATGATCAAACACTTCTCATCACAGATACTGTATATGATCAAACACTTCTCGTCACAGATACTGTATATGATCAAACACTTCTCGTCACAGATACTGTATATCAAACACTTCTCATCACAGATACTGTACATCAAACACTTCTCATCACAGATACTGTACATCAAACACTTCTCGTCACAGATACTGTACATCAAACACTTCTCGTCACAGATACTGTATATCACACACTTCTCATCACAGATACTGTATATGATCAAACACTTCTCGTCACAGATACTGTATATGATCAAACACTTCTCGTCACAGATACTGTATATCAAACACTTCTCATCACAGATACTGTACATCAAACACTTCTCATCACAGATACTGTACATCAAACACTTCTCATCACAGATACTGTACATCAAACACTTCTCGTCACAGATACTGTATATCAAACACTTCTCGTCACAGATACTGTAGATCAAACACTTCTCGTCACAGATATTGTATATCACACACTTCTCATCACAGATACTGTATATGATCAAACACTTCTCATCACAGATACTGTATATGATCAAACACTTCTCGTCACAGATACTGTATATGATCAAACACTTCTCGTCACAGATACTGTATATCAAACACTTCTCATCACAGATACTGTACATCAAACACTTCTCATCACAGATACTGTACATCAAACACTTCTCATCACAGATACTGTACATCAAACACTTCTCGTCACAGATACTGTATATCAAACACTTCTCGTCACAGATACTGTAGATCAAACACTTCTCGTCACAGATATTGTATATCACACACTTCTCATCACAGATACTGTATATGATCAAACACTTCTCGTCACAGATACTGTATATGATCAAACACTTCTCATCACAGATACTGTATATCAAACACTTCTCATCGTACATCAAACACTTCTCATCACAGATACTGTACATCAAACACTTCTCGTCACATATACTGTACATCAAACACTTCTCATCACAGATACTGTATATCACACACTTCTCGTCACAGATACTGTACATCAAACACTTCTCGTCACAGATACTGTACATCAAACACTTCTCATCACAGATACTGTATATCACACACTTCTCATCACAGATACTGTACATCAAACACTTCTCGTCACAGATACTGTACATCAAACACTTCTCGTCACAGATACTGTACATCAAACACTTCTCATCACAGATACTGTATATCACACACTTCTCATCACAGATACTGTACAGTAATGCACCTGAAATACAATTGTGGCAAGAGCACAAACACAAACAAGATAGAAAAACGAATTCACCAAGAGCCAGAGAAAATATTAGAGACACTCAACCTGTCACATATTAATCATAGAATCCTGGAAAAAAATAATGTATCACAATTTCCACAAAAATATTAAGCTTTCAAGTTCTCAACATTGATAATAATACAAACATTTATTAATAACTGATCAAATCATCATATCGGAAGGATGATGTGACACTGAAGACTGGAGTAATGATGCTGAAATTCAGCTTTGATCACAGGAATACATTATATTCACATTATAATACATTTACATTTTAATTTTGAACAGACTTTCTATTGCAGTATATTGTAAGAATAAATATATAATGTTTCACAACATTTCTGTTTGTACTGTAATATTGATTATTCCAAACGTCTGACTTATATAGTGTACATTAATAAAAAATAAAAATATAATTGTCTGCCAGCTGCTAGTGTGTTCCAGGCGGTTGCTAGGTGTTTTGTATAGTAACTAGGGAATTGTCAGGCAGTTGCTGAGTGGTTACTAGGGTTTTCTGGGTGGTTGCTAGGCTGTTGCTAAACAGTAGACTGGTAACTTATATGGTTGATGTATCTATGTAAAAACTTATACAAAATGATCATACAATAAAACACAGCGAGGTAGAATATGTGTAATTCAGCCTTTATTTATCTTCAAGATGAGCCTGGTATCTCAGATGTTGATTTTCATCCACATATTTCCTAATGTACCAACAGGAGATCCTCGCTTTCATATTTTCTTCAACAACGAAATCCAGAGCAGCCTGAAGAAGAAAAAGAAGTAGATGATTGAGTTACAGGAAACAGCAGAAGTTGAGTAAGTGAGGGAGTTTAAAGCGGTTTGACCTTCGCCAGGTGTGCAGCAACACCTTTACCCCTGTGAGATTGAGGGACCTCAGTAGACATCAACTCCACCAGCTGATCATGTGTGATAGTGTACTTCAGCACTGCACTACTCGCTGCTCCTGCTCACACCACAGACACACAGGGGGATGTTGTTATCAGTGATGCAGGCTCATAACCTAGAGTGCTGCCTATCTAGTGGACATCAGCGCGACTGAATCTGCTGTTTTGATGCTCACTAGGTTTGAGACAGAATGAATAACGTTATTTTCTCTTACCGTCGCAGTCGAGAGTGATTGTGAAACGCTGATTCTGTCTGTCGTGAATCACACACAGATTCGAGACGTCAGTAGGCCTACATGATCCACAACATGTGTGTTTGCGGAGTCGTTGACTGTTCTTATATCATCGAGTGAGGCCCTGTCCCAAATGGCACACTCCGGACTTGTGGACTTCCTCAGAGTCCACACTTTGGTGACGTCATGTAGTGCAGACCTATAGGGCCCTTGGCGCGAGTCCACGAGGGCGCATTGAGGGGTATTTTTGGGACAGACTTGATCGTCACGCCGGAAATAACGGTCTCGTTGTTTTTGGACAGGAGCTGCAGGTTCGGGGAATATGCTGCCTATTGTTGTTGTTGTTTTTACCATTGTGTTTGCGAGATGGCTTGCCATGCAGAGAAATGTTATTTTTGCGCTCCGACGTCGTAGTAGAAGACGAGATTATTTTTCGTGCTTACAAATGCTGATGTTTTGCACGAAGGAAAGGGTAAAAAATAAAAGTTATTGATTTGTAGCTAAACGTTATAATTTGTCAAAAGTCGTAAGTGCATTAAGTAATTTTATTATTTGATTTATAGGTCAGCCATTTGATTAGATATACGGGATTAAACCGAGCTATGCCGGTGCTTCACATTTATTTTGATGCAGAAAGAGACACGCGTGTCTCAACAGACAATCAATCAATGGTCTTATTCAGATTCTTCGGGAAATTTGACATTTATTTATTGAAGAGGAAAATAACCCCTTGAGATGAACCATCTCGTTTTCGAGGGGGGTCCTCAAGTCCAGATACAAAAATTGACATTGACCTTACAGCGGCAGTCAAATAAAACAAAAAACACATACACAAATGAAACAGAAATATATTTCCATTATTTACAATAATGGTAAATGCAGAAATATATAATACATAACTCATACAAACAAGACATTCACTCATACAAGACTCTCCAAAGGTTGCTCACTCTTCCCTCAACAGAATAAACACATGTAATATGTACCAAAACACACATCTAGGCACCAGTAAACACATATGCACACATACATGTAAAGGATTAATGCACCATACTTAAAATAGGTTTCATTTAATCCCGTTCAAAGGTATCATCTCTATCAGTGGTAACCACTGTAGAGCGATAGTACAGTAATGCCAGCACAGAGAGAAAGAAAAAAAAAGAAGAAAATTAGAAGAAAATTAAAAACAATTACATGTATTCTGAAGATGTTGAGCTAGGGCATTTTTAAACAATGAAAAGGAAGTCAAAGAGCGAATAGAAATTGGAAGATTGTTCCACTCATACGGTGCTTTATATTGAAATGCATATCTTCCTATTTCTTTATTGATTTGAGGAATAAGAAAATAGATTTGGTTATTGTGACGCAAGTTGTAAAATTAGTTAAATGGAATTAGATATTGTTTTAAATAGGAAGGATAGTCCATATAAATACATTTAAAAATAAATAGTACCCAATGAAAACGCCTTCTATGTGGTAGGGTCAGCCAGGACAGTTGATGGTACATTTCACAGTGGTGTGTTCTGTAGGGGCAGCGAAGGATAAATCTACACAGGCTATTGTAAGCAGTATTGAGAGACTGAAGGCAAGAAACTGTAGTATTTTGGTATATAATGTCGGCATAATCCAAGATTGGCAATAGAAGTTGAGAAACAATTCTTTTTCTGACAAGCAAATTAAAACAATTAATTGATTGGTATAAAATTTTAAGTGAACAATTGAGCTTATTAGTTGTATTATGTACATGAGTACTAAAGGAAAAATCAGAATCAAGCCAAAGACCAAGATACTTGACCTGCCTAGTAGGTTTTATGGGAGTTTGATCAAGAAATTTAATTTTTAGTAAATTTTCAGATGAAGGATTCGGCTTCTTTTGAAAAAGCATTAAATATGATTTTGATTTCTTAAGTAGAAGCTTATTTGACAATAGCCACCGCTGGACTGAATCAAAACCATTTTGTAATGTAGTGCTGATGTCATAAATATTAGGTTTGGAACAATAAATGACCGTGTCATCAGCATAAAGTTGGATATTGCAATCAGTGCAGCTACGTGGTAAATCATTGATGAATATCGAAAAAAGTAAAGGCCCGAGAGAGGAACCTTGAGGAATTCCTCTGTCAATGCCAGTGAAATTAGAGATGCTGCCCCCAAAGGACACACACTGGCGACGATTGTGTAGATAACAATTAAACCAAAGCAAAGAAGAGGTAGACAGACCAACAGAATACAATTTGTCTAAAAGTAAATAATGATCAACTAAGTCAAAAGCTTTAGTAAGATCTAAAAATAATGCACCTGTACACATACGATTATCAAAACTGGAAAACACATCATTGGTAAATTTAAGAAGTGCTGAAGTGGTAGAAAAATGTTTTCTGAATCCAGATTGGTATTGAGATAATAGGTTATTGTCAGCTAAATAATTCGATAATTGGAAAAAGATTATTTTCTCAAAAACTTTTACAACACTATTAATGATTGAAATGGGTCTGTAGTTATTAATATTTTCAGGATTGCCACCTTTGTGAAGTGGAATAACTTTGGCACTTTTCCAGGCTAAAGGAAATTTACAAGAAGAAAACGACAAGTTGAAAAGTGAGGCCAATGGCACTGCTAGTACGTGAGAACCAATTTTAATAAACTTATTCTCGATGCCATCTGGACCAGCACCACTGATAGAGGACAGTTCACTTATGGCCCTTTGCACATCAGCTGGGCTGACCTCTGTAAATGAAAAAGAACTGCCCAGCTGGTAACAAGGAGTCAGATCAGGTAGAAAAGTAGAAGTCTGTACTTGTGGTGCTAAGGAAAAATGCAAACTAAAAGCATTAGCAATGGTAGCTGGATCATCTAACCTTTCATTATTCAGATTCAAATTAGTTGTAGCCCGCTCTGATTTCCCAAGTACATTATTAACCTGTTTCCAAAATCGTCGTGGGTTTTTAAAATCATTCATTAGACAATTTCTGAAATAATTTGATTTGGAGTTTCTCGTTTGCATAGTGCAAATATTCCTTAAACGTTTGTATTCTACCCAGTCAGCAATATATTTAGTACGTCGAAATTTGTACCAAGCCCTGTCCCTCGAAAGATTCATAAGGTCTCCATTTACCCACGGTAAATGACTACCTTTAACTTTGATAGTGGTCCAAGGAGCATGCTTATTTATAACATTCTGAAGCTCAGTATAGAGGAAATTACATGGAATTAAATTGAGCCTGTACCAGTTAATTTGTTGCAAATCATTAATAAATTGGTCACTATTGAAGAATTTGGTTTGCCTTATCTTAATAAATTTAAAGTGGATGCGTGTCAATGTCACGCTTTGCCTCCTCTAGGCGTGAAAATGACACGCATGAATGAAGGTTGAGTATCAGCAGGGGGCGATGATTTCCTCAATGCCAGCAACTCCCCACGGAGCAAAGAGAGAAGCGATATATTGCATTCTCCAAAATTCCCGCGTCAGGTTGGTCAAAGCCATACATTTTTATTATGGTTCTGTAATTTAAGAAATCCTAACGTTGCTGTAGCCTAACGTTATATTTGTGTGTGTGTGTGTGTGTGTGTGTGTGTGTACTGTGGAGTTTTTTAATCTACGGTGCTGTTAACGTTACCGTGGTTAATAACGTTAATGGAAATTGATATTAATTGGCTAACGTTAATTAATTAATCACAGAAAGCTGCAATGACTGCATATTATGTTATATTTACATTATAAAAAGTTGTTATGGTCGATGGGAAGTAACTTGATGATGATGATGATAATATATGCGCGAATTTCGATCCTGAAATATCGATATGCCTAAACGTTACTGATGTTGTATGTTTTCTAAAGGATCTATCCACACATAAAAAATATCGATCCTAAGGTGTTTTTTTTAAAACCAGTAATTGTATTTATTTAGCACGAATTTATTTTATTTAGAAAGTATGCATTAAATTGATTAAACGTGACAGTAAAGGTTTTTACATTGTTACACAAATATATATATTTCATGTAAATGCTGTCCTAATAATTATGATGCTGAAAATTCAGCTTTGATCACAGGAATAAATTACATTTTAACATATTCAAATGGAAAACAGATCGCCTGTTTTAAATTGCAATAATATTTCACAAAATTTGTTTTTACAAAGATTTACTGTATTTTTGATCAAATAAATGCAGCCTTGGTAAGCAGATTAGACTTCTTTCAACATTAAACATCTTACCGACCCCAAACTTTTGAAAAGTAGCGCACATGTAACATTTTCTATAATTATGCTAGTTTGTGCAATTAAATTTATTTGGTTTGATCGTTAAAGTTCAAATGGATTGTGTTATGTTCTGTAATTGTTGTTAATAAATCTGTCAGAAGAAAATGTGCAAAAGTTTTACCTATTGGGGTACAACAGTGACAGTCCTTTAAAAATTAACAGTGGTTTTACTACTTTATACTACTTTACTACTTTATAATATGACAAATCCAGGAAGCCTTGCTGCAAGAGAATTAACTATGTTTTTGTTTTCCTTTGTCCAACAGCTCCTGTTTTTACCCACCATCCTTCCCTGTTACCGCCACCTGTATCTCTTTATAAGAAAACCAATGGCTCTTTTAAGAGCCACTCCTATACTCCTCTTACTACCTCTCTCTCTCACACACTCTCTCTATTTCTATTTCTAATTCTCACTCACTCACTCACTCACTCACTCACTCACTCACTCACTCACTCACTCACTCTCTCTCTATCTCTCTCTCTATCTCCATTTCTTTCGTCTTCAAGTAAGTATTGTTACTCTATTCTTTATTTTTCTTTCACATTACTCTCTCTCTCACTGTCCAAAACATTTTTAGAAATGTAGCTTTATATAGCCTATACTCTGTCCTCAATTCTTTTTGTCTGACCATGTTTTTATCTTCCTTTCCAGTATAGTATCTTTGAAATGGCTGCTCAGCAAGACAGGGGGAGAGCAGATGATGCTATTTTCATTGCAGACATGCTTCTTGCTCAAACCAAAGTATTTTTTTTGAGACAGTGATCTTCCAGTATTGGTAATAATACTAAAGAGTGGGAATTAGAGTGCAAAATTTGAATGAACTGCTCAAGAGTTGGCTGTATTTCAGTGTTATCATACAATGCTCACTTTCTGTCATGCAAGGCAAAGGAAGCGAAGGGCAAAGCAACATCTGCTAAAGGCAGTAAATGTAATGTCCGATGGGTGGAGAGAGATGCTGAAGGACGTCCACTGCTAAAAAGAAGCAGAAGTGGAGAGACACGAAAACGTGCTTCAGCTACAGGTTGTCCATGTCTTCCAGGATTATTTGTGATTACCCACCCAATCTTTCTTAACTAAATATAACTTGTGCCCATTGTATACAGAATTCAGCTTGCTATTTGTTAGGTAACATAAATATGGTTTTGTGTCACTTTTGAAACATAGACCACCAAACTGTGGGGCTTCCAGTGCACAGCTTTTTCCTTTATTTTTTTTCCACGGTAAAACTTAAAAGGATTTCTGTTTCCGGTTTTTAATAATTTTCCTTTGAATACTGTATGTTAAACTGTGCCATCAGAAACACAACATGGTGATGGATGTGTTACTTATGTTATTGACTTCACTGTAATGCTAAGCAGTTCCAAAGAAATTAAGTGGAAGTGACGCAATCGGTGTCAGGTTCATGCTGCTAACAGTTCAAGATTATGTCCAGATAATGAGGGAAAAAAACTTTTAGAGATTAATGGAATTGTCAGACATGTCAATTAACCTATTATAGCCTTAAGTCACTAATGAACACTGTATTATATGCTTGTAAGACATGAAAATTGTTATCTCGTTCCTTTCTACCTATCTTTTCAGTTGATTCCGTTGTTGGCAGTGAGGGCACTACTCCTTTTGAGTCATTTGAGGAGGTTCCCACAGTTACCCAATCAAACTGCTCTCAACACTCATTTGGTAAGATGACACCTGACCTTACTGTAATTAAGCAAGTTAGCAATAAGCATGAAAGGAATGATTATTTTCTTATTTCTGTCTTTTAGACAGTGAGATGCAGAAACTGCAGGACATTCTGACCTCAGGAGATGTTCAAGGCACCAGCAAGTATCCTTCAACATCCAATCTGTAGCCCAAGATGAGTGGTGGAAAGCAAGGTCCTATCACATCAACTGCTTGCTGTCCTGCAATGTGGCTCCAGAAAATAACTGCAGCCACTGCACATCTCCTGCCGTCATTCACTGCAGAGACTGCATGCCCCAAGAGTGGCTGTGTATGGATTGTGACACACACATACACAAAAAACTCACCCTCCATAACAGGGAGTCCTGCATTGAGGGAATTTACAAGCCCATTGAGCCAACAGTGTGCTGTGTACAAAAATATACACTGGTCAATCAAGGTAGTGTTCTGAACCTTTTTGGTAAAGTGATTAAAGTTTTATTCTATTTAACTTTTTTACTTTTATTATCTTAATTGGACATATTTTTAATGCTTTCTCATTAATTATTTCACTTCTCTTTTCAGTATGTTTATTGCCTACAGTGAGACCTGTCCAGTTATGTACTTGCGACCCTTCAAACGTCACAGAATCAGCTGGCAGAGCAATCATTTTGGTTTGCATAAATGGTATGAATTATGGTTTATATTTTTATTTATTCTTGTCCCTTTGTGTGTTACAATGTTCTACTTTTTGATTTTAGGTCGGTATGATTTGCACTTGCCAAACTTGCTGTGCAGTTTATGTCTGGCACATTGGACACCTGACATGAGCGACCTAATAAGCAGTGGGTATTGGCCGGCATCTGTGAATGCTGACACGCTGTTTTCCATAGATGTCTTCAGCTCATTTGAAGAAATGAAAACTGTTGCACCAGGTTTATCGAGACAAGGTTTTTTGCGGATGTTGGAGAGGAGGACCTGTCTCTTTGGAAGGGTAAGATCAGTGTAGATCAAAGTTGCCTCAAGTAGAGATGAGAGAATATTAGTGTAGCTATTTCATTTTACTCTTTACTAATCGAATGTACAGGCTGGGAAAATACATGGAGACGTATTCCAAAGAAGCTTCATGGGATACACATTCTGCCAGTACGAGTGTGAAGAAATGGCCAGTGTAAGGCAAGGCAAGGCAAGGCAAGTTTATTTATATAGCACATTTCATACACAATGGCAATTCAAAGTGCTTTACATAAAATAAATTAAAATAATAAAAAGAAATAAGAATAATTAAAACAGTTAAGAAAAATAAAAAAAATAAAATACAGTACAGTACAAACAGTCGGACGAACATTGGCACAGTGCTCATTCAGTAAATGCATAGCTAAAAAGATGTGTTTTGAGTCTAGATTTGAATGTGACTACAGTAGGAGCACATCTGATCTCCTCTGGAAGCTGGTTCCAGCTGCGGCTGGCATAATAGCTAAAAGCAGACTCGCCATGCTTTGAGTGAACCCTTGGTATTTCTAGCTGATATGATCCTAGTGATCTGAGTGATCTGTTGGGTTTATATTCAGTGAGCATATCTGCAATGTATTGAGGTCCTAGGCCATTGAATGATTTATATACCAGTAATAATACTTTAAAATCAATCCTAAATTTAACTGGGAGCCAGTGTAAAGACCTGAGGACTGGTGTGATATGTTCATATTTTCTGGCTCTGCTCAGAATCCTGGCGGCAGCGTTCTGTATGAGCTGCAACTGTCTTATGGTCTTTTTGGGAAGGCCAGTGAGGAGTCCATTACAATAATCCACCCTGCTGGTGATGAAAGCATGCACAAGTTTCTCTAAGTCTTGTCTGGAAACAAAGCATCTAATTCTTGCAATATTTTTCAGATGATAGTATGCTGATTTAGTTATTGCTTTGACATGACTACTGAAACTAAGGTCTGACTCTAGTGTCACACCAAGATTCCTGACTTGATTTTTAGTTGTTTGACCCCTAGAGTGAAGGTATGCATTCACCTTGAGAACTTCATCTTTGTTTCCAAATGCAATGACTTCAGTTTTGTCTATGTTTAACTGAAGAAAGTTTTGACACATCCAACTTTTGACTTCATCAATGCATTGGCACAGGGAGTCAATGGGGCTGTAATCGTTAGGCGATAGGGCTAAGTAGAGCTGTGTGTCGTCTGCATAGCTGTGGTAAGCAATTTGGTTCTTTCTCATTATTTGGCTCATTGGGAGCATATACAGGTTGAACAGGAGTGGCGCAAGAATTGAGCCTTGAGGGACTCCGCATGTCATGGATGTCCACTCAGACTTATGGTCTCCTATACTCACATAATAACCTCTCCCATCTAAGTATGACCTGAACCATTTTAGGACTATCCCAGAAAGCCCCACCCAGTTTTCCAGCCTGTCAAGAAGTATGTTATGATCGACAGTGTCAAATGCAGCACTGAGGTCGAGTAGCACCAGCACTGATAGTTTGCCTGAATCAGTATTTAAGCGAATATCGTTTATTATCTTTATGAGCGCTGTCTCTGTGCTGTGGTGCGGTCGGAAACCAGATTGAAAATTGTCAAAGGATCCATTCGAGCTTAAGAATTTGTTCAGCTGATTGAAGACAACTTTTTCAATGATCTTGCCTATGAAAGGAAGATTTGAGATCGGCCTATAGTTGCTTAATATGGTCTTATCCAGATTGCTCTTTTTCAGGAGGGGCTTGACAACTGCAGTTTTCAGGGAGTTTGGAAAACTCCCAGAGAGAACTGAGACATTTACCACTTCTAGAAGATCTGCTTGTAAACTGTTTAACACACTTTTGAAAAATGATGTGGGAAGTGTGTCAAGAGCACAGGTTGATGTTTTAAGGTGCTGTACGGTTTCTTCCAAAATTTTGCCATCAATTTCTTTGAAGTCAGACATAGTAACTACTTTCTCAGGTGGTTTGATCTGTCTGACCTCAGTGCAACTCAAGGATGTGCTGATCACCTTTCTGATATTACTGATTTTCTCAGAGAAGAAAGAAGCAAACTCACTGCACTTGTTCTCTGACAGCATTTCACTGGGAATCTGGCTTGGGGGGTTTGTCAGTCTCTCTACAGTAGCAAAAAGAGTGCGTGTGTTGTTTAAATTACTGTTTATAATATTTGAGAAGAAAGTCTGTCTAGCTTTGCCTAGTTCCATATTGAAAGCATGAAGGCTGTCTTTGTAGATGTTATAATGGACTACAAGTTTTGTCTTCCGCCACATGCGCTCTACTTTTCTGCATTGTCTTTTCATATTTTGCACTGCTGTTGAGTTTCTCCAAGGTGCTTTTTGTCTGCCACTCTTCTTCCTGACTTTAACAGGAGCAATATCATCAATTACACCTTTAACTTTTGAGTTAAAAGAATCAAGGAGAAAATCAACAGAGTCTGCAGATATGCTTGGTGTTAAGGATATAGCCTTCATAAATAGTACACTAGTGTTCTCATTTAAGCATCTCTTCTTGACAGACACAGATCTAGCTTCAGTGGCAGGAGAGATCAATATATCAAAGAAAATACAGAAATGATCAGACAGTGCTACATCCTTAATAACAATCGATGAAATGTTTAGACCCTTACTGATAAGTAAATCTAGAGTGTGTCCACGATTGTGTGTGGGTCCATGTACATGCTGAGTCAGATCAAAAGTTTTTAAAACACTTTTGATTTCTTTTGCCATATTGTTTTCTGCACTATCTATGTGGATGTTAAAATCTCCAGCAATGGCAAAACAGTCAAACTCTGAGGTAATTGCTGATAACATTTCTGTAAAGTCCTCAGCAAAGGCTGGAGAGTATTTTGGAGGCCTGTAAATAATGATAAGTAAAATGCGTGGAGCACCTTTTAACACAATACCCAGATATTCGAAAGAAGGGTAATTCCCAAATGATATTTGCTTACATTGATAGATATCTTTAAAAAGAGCAGCTAGACCCCCACCTCTCTTAACAGCTCTGCAGACACTCATAAAAGTAAAGTTAGGAGGGGCTGCTTCATTGAGGATTGTTGCACTAAAGCTGTCTTCTAGCCAGGTTTCATTTAGAAGCATAAAATCCAGGTTGTTTGTGGTTATTAACCCTTAAAGAGTTTCTGTATCTTGGGGGATACAGTCATTTAACAGGCTGTAGGGGGAAGGCCCATGGGGGGAGGGGCATTATGTGGTTGCAGTTGATGAGACACACTGATGGGGTGATGGGTCATGTAATCAGGTCATGTGACTTTATGCCAACATTCCAAACATTTGTATCAAAATCCAAAATGGCAGCATACGTGGACAAAGACACTGGCTATGAGGGAAGTGTTTTTATATTTTTCATGATTATGATATTTTAGAGTGATTTTGTTTTAGAAAATAGTTTTTTAAGGATAGTTTTACATGTTCTTGTGGATATTTTTAAAAAATTTCTTCTTACATCTTTGATTATCAGGCATTGAATGTCTGTATCCTGGGGGATACATTGCCCATATAAGGGTATTTAACAGGGCTGATCACTCACATATATTCTTATGTTTTGAGGCCTGTTCTCTACAGATATTGAATAGGATAAAGGTTTTTCTTTGACTTGTAGTGTAGTGTAGTGTAATGTAGTGTAGTGTAGTGTAGTGTAGTGTAATGTAGTGTAATGTAGTGTAGTGTAGTGTAATGTAGTGTAGTGTAATGTAGTGTAATGTAGTGTAGTGTAGTGTAGTGTAGTGTAGTGTAATGTAGTGTAGTGTAGTGTAGTGTAGTGTAATGTAGTGTAATGTAGTGTAGTGTAGTGTAATGTAGTGTAGTGTAATGTAGTGTAGTGTAGTATAGTGTAGTGTAATGTAGTGTAGTGTAGTGTAGTGTAGTGTAATGTAGTGTAGTGTAATGTAGTGTAGTGTAATGTAGTGTAGTGTAGTATAGTGTAGTGCAATGTAGTGTAGAGTAATGTAGTGTAGTGTAATGTGGTGTGGTGTAATGTAGTGTAGTGTAATGTAATGTGTTGTAGTGTAATGTAATGTAGTGTAGTGTAATGTGGTGTGGTGTAATGTAGTGTAGTGTAATGTAGTGTGGTGTGGTGTGGTGTAGTATAGTGTAATGTAGTGTGGTGTGGTGTGGTGTAGTGTAGTGTAATGTAGTGTGGTGTAGTGTAGTGTAGTGTAATGTGGTGTAGTGTGGTGTAGTGTAGTGTAATGTAGTGTAGTGTAGTGTAATGTAGTGTAGTGTAGTGTAATGTAGTGTAGTGTAATGTAGTGTAGTGTAGTGTAGTGTAATGTAGTGTAGTATAGTGTAATGTAGTGTAGTGTAATGTAATGTGTTGTAGTGTAATGTAATGTAGTGTAGTGTAGTGTAATGTAGTGTAATGTAGTGTAGTGTAGTGTAGTGTAATGTGGTGTAGTGTAGTGTAGTGTAATGTAGTGTAGTGTAATGTAGTGTAGTGTAGTGTAGTGTAGTGTAATGTAGTGTAGTGTAGTGTAGTGTAATGTGGTGTAGTGTGGTGTAGTGTAGTGTGGTGTGGTGTAATGTGGTGTAATGTAATGTGGTGTAGTGTAGTGTAGTGTAGTGTAGTGTAATGTAGTGTAGCGTAGTGTAATGTGTTGTAGTGTAATGTAATGTAGTGTAGTGTAGTGTAGTGTGTTGTAGTGTAATGTAGTGTAGTGTGGTGTAATGTAGTGTAGTGTAGTGTGGTGTAATGTAGTGTAGTGTAGTGTAGTGTGGTGTAGTGTAGTGTAGTGTGGTGTAATGTAGTGTAGTGTAGTGTAGTGTAGTGTAGTGTGGTGTAGTGTGGTGTAATGTAATGTAGTGTAGTGTAGTGTAGTGTAATGTGTTGTAGTGTAATGTAGTGTAGTGTAGTGTAGTGTAGTGTAGTGTAGTGTAGTGTAGTGTAGTGTAGTGTAATGTAGTGTAGTGTAGTGTAGTGTAGTGTAATGTGGTGTAGTGTAGTGTAGTGTAGTGTGGTGTAATGTAGTGTAGTGTAGTGTGGTGTAATGTGGTGTAGTGTAGTGTAGTGTAGTGTAGTGTAGTGTAGTGTAGTGTAATGTGGTGTAATGTGGTGTAGTGTGGTGTAATGTAATGTGGTGTAGTGTAGTGTAATGTAGTGTAGTGTAGTGAAATGTGTTGTAGTGTAATGTAATGTAGTGTAGTGTAGTGTGTTGTAGTGTAGTGTAGTGTGGTGTAATGTGGTGTAGTGTAGTGTAGTGTAGTGTGGTGTAGTGTGGTGTGGTGTAGTGTAGTGTAGTGTAGTGTAGTGTAGTGTAGTGTAGTGTAGTGTAGTGTAGTGTAGTGTGGTGTGGTGTAATGTAATGTGTAGTGTAGTGTAGTGTAGTGTAGTGTAGTGTAGTGTAGTGTAGTGTAGTGTAGTGTAGTGTGGTGTGGTGTAATGTAATGTGTAGTGTAGTGTAGTGTAGTGTAGTGTAGTATAGTGTAGTATAGTGTAGTGTAGTATAGTGTAGTGTAGTGTGGTGTAGTGTAAAGTAGTGTAGTGTAGTGTAGTGTGGTGTGGTGTAATGTAATGTGTAGTGTAGTGTAGTGTAGTGTAGTATAGTGTAGTATAGTGTAGTGTAGTATAGTGTAGTGTAGTGTGGTGTAGTGTAAAGTAGTGTAGTGTAGTGTAGTGTAGTGTAAAAGTTGTCATATGAACTGAAAAAAGAATACATTGCAAAATGTTACCCTAAATGGGCAATGTATCTCGGGAGATACAGAGTGTAACTTAGAAAATAAAGGTCATATTTTGTAAAAAATGCATGAACTGTGTCATTTTAGTCTAGATACATACAAAAATAGCAATGAATCATTTTTCCATCAAATTTATTTATGCTTGCCCCTTTAAGGGTTAAATCGTTGACTAGAAGTGATTTATTTTTAAGTGAACGAATGTTTAAAAGTGCTAACTTAACAGTCTTACTTTTTGTCCCCACATCAATCTTACTTTGACGTGTAATAGGCACCAGATTAGTTAGGTTTGCTGCACGGCTATTGAAGGCCTTAGATTTTCTATCTTGTAATAAAACAGCAATAGAGAAAGATACCGGCACACTGGGTTCCCGCTTGTTCTGTAAACATTTGAGAAAGTTACTGTTATCAGAGCGGGGACCCAAAACACATCACTGAGAGCTGGTATCAGTTGTTTTTGGTTCACCTCGAGCAGATGGAGGAGGGTGTGGGCCCTGGCGTTGTGGCAGAGGCCGAAGTGCTCTCACAGGAGGGGAGGGCGAGCTGGGCCCGCAGGCTTTGGTGCGGGTGGTAATGGTGCCTGTCGTTTTTTGGTTGGTATCTGGGGGCTTGCAGCAAAAGAGTGGGATAGTTTGGTTCCAGCATACACCAGTTCTTCCATTTTCTGTGAGAAACAGAGAAGAGGCGATGCTGGAGAGAGGGATAGCGTGTCTGGTGAAAGGGGCTGTTGCTCTGGTGTTATAGGAGGCTGTGATATGCTGTCCTGGCTTCCCTGGCTGTTTTCCAGGAAGTCGTCCTTGGGTGCTGAATCTTCAAGCAGTTCTGATATGTCTCTCTGTGGGCAGGGCTCAGCTGAGATTGTGTCCGTGAGCAGAGGTTGTTGTGGCGGAGTGGTGTTATCATTGTCCTTGTGTGATATGTCAACCGCATGTCCATTTTGCTGCTGAAGTGAAGTCCTGTGGTCATTCATACTGTGTCCAGGTGTGTGTGTGCCGTTCAGATTGAGTGGATTGGCACAAACTGCAGAAGGATGATTGATGGAGAAGTAGAAATTGTCCTTTAACACTCTTGAACCAAGTTTGTTTGGGTGATGGCCATCCCGATGAAACAGTTGTCTCTGACTCCAGAAAAGATTGAAATTGTCAATGAAGTTTACTCCTTTTATATTGCAGGTTTTTTGCAGCCATGTATTTAGCCCAAGCAACCGTGAAAACCTGTTTGTTCCTCTTGCTGGGAGAGGTCCACTGATGAATGTTTGAACTTTCAGTCTTTTAAGTGTTTCAAAAAGTTCATTGAAATCCTTCTTAAGGAGTTCTGACTGCTCTTTATGAATATCATTCTTCCCCACATGAATGATGAGTCGATTTGCAGTCTTATGTTTCATCAGAATGTTCTGAAGTTCCCTGTTTATATCAGAAGTTGTTGCTTGTGGAAGGCAGCACATAGTTGTATCCCTGCTGCTAATGTTTCTGATTATGGAGTCCCCCACTATCAGAGTCCTGGGCTCGGCAGCGCTCTGAGCTGAGTGCCGCTGTCTGCTTGACCTTGAGCGCCAGTTAGCATCAGTGTTAGCTACTGGCCCATTCAGTCTGTGTTCGATCACATTCATCACATTTGGGGATTCCTCATTTACATTCATTAGTACTTCAAATCTGTTCTCAAGATGTATAGGCGGTGGTAGAAGACCGGTGTTTGCAATCCTTGTCAGAGCTGTATCTGGGGTAGAGGATGCTACTGCGGGAATATGTGATGCTCGTGACAATCTGATGTCTCGAGTGCCTTTTGGTCTCGCTCCCTGTTTGTGCCATCGATTAGTAAGTCGATCGGCTTGTTTCTCTACCTGTCGAGGAGCACTAGTTTCATGGGACTCACCGGTATGCTGAGGGTGTTCATGACGAAGCTCTGTTGTGTGCTCCGTCTGGTTTGATGGTCCCGTAAGTAACTTTGTTTCGAGAACTGCAATCCTTTGTAAAAGTCTGTGGCAGTTAGTGCAGCAAGTAGATTCTTGAACCTGAAGAGGCATTTTCTCTCTTATCCGTATGAATGTAGGCAGTTTTGTTTTCCTTTCCCGGAATGTAAGCTGGTCGGGTAAAAGAATTCTGCGTTTTTGTAGTAATCCAAACTTTGTTGTCTGAGCACTGTGCTGTTTGCTGAAGTTAAAATTAGGTGATAAAAGGAAATAAAATATAAAAATAAAGGAGATAAAATGTAAAAGCGATAGAGCAAAGCGCGGAGCAGTAAGCAAGAGCGTCCGAACAGTAGCTGAGCAGGAAGTTTAGTGTAGAGCACTTCACCTGCCCAGCATGTACACCCAACATGCTTGCTCTTTGTGCAGATGGCAACAGAAAAGTGTACCGATTTCGGCAGTCAAAAGGGTTAGTTGTTTTACACTTGTAGTTGTTTTACTTAATGTAAAATTATCAGAACATATAATGTCTGACACTGAACATATATTTTTTTCTTATTCTATCAAGGTCAGAGGAACCCTATTTTGATGGCACCTTCATTGCCAAGGACACTGATGTACACCATTTTGTTGATGAGATCAGGAGTAAAATGAAAAGTGTTAGTAAAATATGTAGTTTTTTGCACCTTTGATTTATATCCAAAATTTGCAATGTATGATTGTTGTTTTGTTAAATAGATAATGTATCCCTAGTTGGTGTAAGCTTATATAATACACTTAGTTTGTTACTAGCACTTTGAGCATGGTGCACTCTTTCAAGAAATCTTGTGTTGAGGTTTACATTAGATATGGTAGGTGTGGTGGCATCCAAAGTGGCTAGTTTAGTCATTAATTATGTAATAGCAGATCTCTGCAAGAGATAGTGACTATGCATGCAGTTTGTCACCCTGCCTTTCAACTAGTTTGTGTAGCTAGAGTAGAGAAAGTAGAAGATGCATTTTCTGAAGCTGCTCTTTAGTAGTAGTTTGAAAGTAAACCTTTATTGTCACCGATCATTACAAAGATGCCAGTTGGTGTGATGTAACCTGACTCATCCTGATGGATGAAGTAACTAGTTAGAAAAAATAGCAACTTTCAGTTTTAACCAGAATTATTGTGTCATGCAGGCAAAGGGATCTGTGGAGCCAGTCAGTGGTCTGCTGCACGTGAAACGGCCAGAAGGGCAAGCAAACTGGATGAAGAGGGCCTTGAGGTGGTTGTTTGCAGACATGGAGTGCTACTCAAGGCTCTTAACATGTACAGGGGGGAAATATTTGCTTATCCGCTGTACCTGCAGAAGGAGCTCCAAGCAGCCACAAACGGACAGTTCTATTGCACAGATATTGCTTGCAAGTATTGGCCTTACCTTGAGAAGTTGTCAGTCTCCATGCTGGACCTCAGACCTTTACTGCAGATGAGACCATTCCTTTCTGTCATGCATGCCAAGGCTCATTCAACCAAGTGTGAGGTACTGCATATTCTTTATCATACCATGAAAAAAAAAAAAATTATTACTTATATAATACACTGTATATGACTATAATTTAAGTGCCATGCTGATTTGTAAGATAATCTGGAGTGGCAAAAATCAGGAAGGTGCTGGCACAACTGCAGGGGAGGAGGTCGAAATGGTCAACAGCTACTTGTCTCGTTGTGCCCTCACAACCAAGTACATGACAAAATCTGGTAATTATTGCTCATTTATATTATTTTAGGAAACCTGTCTTTTATTTATTTTTTATTTTTATTCTTTTTATTCTAACTGTCTAATACTTTGTACTGAGATTACAAATATTATATAACATAGCAAATATACAGCTGTAAATATTCTAATATACAGTACATTAATAAAACTGCATTACATCTCTCTTAAATTAAAAATCAATTGTCAATGCGTGGATGAACTGCAATACCATGAGCATTAATGGGACTTTCCTCCATCACATCATTTTGTTGTTTAAAGCCAGGAATGATATGCTAACTGTCCATGCTATTGGGTGGAACCGACGGAAGTGGGAAGGCCTTCATCTTGCACTATCCAGCAGATACATCAAGGTATTATGTTATGTCTGAGTTATGTATACAAAGCTTTTCATGATTTTCCTCACTTTTTAAGATTGCAAAGTCAAAAATCTTTTTACACCAGACTTTGAAAAAGGCTGAGGCTGAGTCTCAGAAACTGGAGGATTTGAGCAGTGAACTGGGGTGTCCTGAGAACATCGTGCATCAGTGGGTACATGATGTCAGACAATGGGCTACTGACGGTACAGTATTTTATGGACATTCTTCTAAGTAGTTTACTAATACTGCAATTGTATAAGTGAGAATCTTGTGCCATGCGTTGTCCTGTTTTTGTTTGCTATAAACTTGTGGGCTTGTAAAACTCCTTTGACACTGTTAACAGTGATTTGGGGCTCTAAATAAACTTGAACTTGCAAGACATCATAATAATTTACTTGTATTATTGTTGTTGCTTTAAGATTCTGTAGGTACCAGATGTGATGACCAACATAACCTTCAGAAATCAATTGAACAAATGTTTCTTGGTGTTCATCAAAAAAAGCCAGCCTTTATAATCACACTGGTATGTTGAAAACATCTAATATTTGTGTATTTTTTATTACTTGCAGATGTCTTATCTGGATTGTTTTTGTATTATAGTGTTTTTAGGTCCTTAATTTTAAAATGTCTTCTTTTTAATTTTACAGATATTAGGCCTATTATTATGCCTTTTAAGTCATTTGAGTCATTTTTTCATTTTGATGTATTAATTCTTAAGTCAGTTATAAGTATTTCATGTAACTTTCTGATATCTGTATACACATGCTTGTGCATCATGTTTTCTGTGTTTTTAAAACATTTTAGACAGCAACAAAATTCAACACTTGCGTCGAAGAAAATTGTGGGAAGAGAAGAGAAAACTCCTGCAAACAATCAAGCTCTACAATGAGCAGGTGCCAGATGAGGAGCGCATCGCTGAGGAGAAGGTGGAGAGCGGTTTCTCAGGAGACAGTCTAATATGGCCGTGGGAAGTGCACAGCAGTGGTAAGTAGCAATTTCTCTCTAAGGTGTGTGTGTGTGTGTGTGTGTGTGTGTGAGATTAAGCAAACTAATGATATGTTGTATATGCTACTGTAAACATATGCCACATTTTATCTGATTAAATTTCTATTACATTTTTGCACTCTGCACCAGTTTATGGGATGTCCATACACTACTTGTGTTTTGCCTGCTGTTTAGACTGTACAGGTCAAATTTGTATTGAAGGGATGTTATTTGTGTGACTTCAGAATCCAGCAACATCCTCACCAAGAAGAAGATTTTTGATGTGTTCATGTCAAAAGTGCGGCTTCAAGAGGAAAAGATCATTGTGATGAGGGAGATGAGACAGCACTGCACCTATCTCAGAGAGCTGGCTAGAAACATTAGGACAATGATATCAGAAATGTCTTCTGGCAGAAACAGTGGTTAGAAGCTAACTTTTATTACATTCTTGCTGTAATGCTTTTGGGGATCCTATTAGGGCTGTAATCAACCAAAGAAAATCTTGGTCGACTAAAGTCCTGAAATTTTCGACTAAAAATGACGTTAGGAAAAAACAAAACGTTAAATTAATTAGCTGCGCACTGTGCGCCTTGTTGTCCGCCTAAATGAATTATAAATAAACATAAAAAACTAGTAGGCTTTTTGCAGTATATTAAATCGTTTTTGACGTAATTATTTTGCACTGAAATGAGTCTGACACACGAGTCTGTCGGCTCTGTCACGTGCACCTGCGCAATATCATAGTACTATTTTCGGAAATCATAGGCTATGTTGTCAACTAGTGATATCATGACAAGAACTTTTGAGGAATATGTAACATAATTTAGACAATTGTTTTTGTCATATGTATTATAATAAATGACAGACACTATAATTTCATATACCATTAACTTAAAGCTTTTACTCTTAAACACAAAAGGCACGTCCACTTTAATAAAAACATAATATTTATTAAACAAACCAGATCAAGTAATAATATTCAGCAAACCTTCTAGTAGCCTACTTTCTTCAATCTGTCTCTCTTCTCCAGTGGGTTGGGCTAATCCAAAAGAAGTGAAAACAAGGGGGGTGTTCTGAAGACAGACTGTTACCTGTGAAACAGCGGTGCTCTGAAAACACCCCCATTAGCAATTAGTGCTTTCCACCTGATGAAATGAACGCGACAAAAAAAATCGACCAATCAGAATTTTGGTCGAGCCAGAACGTATCGACTAAATAATCGACTAATCGACTGGGAGATTACAGCCCTAGATCCTATAACCTCACTCATTTTGAGATCCTCAAGTGTTACATTATGGATTCCTTGTGGCTGGATCTAAATGGTCTGTAGTTCTTTAGTAAAGTCAGTTAATGAATAGCTCAACAACAATGGAAGTATTATACCTCACTTTTAATTTTTCCTTCTAGGCAGTTTAAGTGAAGAGGGTCATCGCAGGCTCCTGTGTCTTCTTCAGAAAAGGCTTGCAGATGTAGAGGAGAATTTCCAAGTCGTTTGCTCAAGTTACAGCCTGGCTTTAGGACCAAATGCTGCTTCTCTGCTGGAGGATGGGCCCGAGGAGATACCAGAGGACCATGAAGAAGTTGATTTTGAGAGTTCAGATGACAGTGATTTTGAAGCAGTGTAAATGAGTGCTTCTTAAAGGGATACTCCACTTTTTTTGGAAATAGGCTCATTTTACAACTCCCCCAGAGTTAAACAGTTGAGTTTTACCGTTTTCCGTTTACCGTTTAGCGGTACCACTTTTAGCATAGCTTAGCATAGATCATTGAATCGGACAGGACCATTAGCATCTCTCTCCAAAAAATGACCAAAAAGTTTCGATATTTTTCCTATTTAAAACTTGACCCTTCTGTAGTTACATCGTGTACTAAGACCATATCAGCCTAGAAAATCGCAACTTTTCATTTTCCGTCGGTCTTAGTACACGATGTAATTCCAGAGAGTCAAGCTTTAAATAGGAAAAATATCGAAACTTTTCCAGGAATCCTCGGCCATCGTCTGCCACTGCCAAAGAATATCCAAATAACAACGCAGGAATCCCTGGTTGTTAATTTTATGCACCTGATAAGTCATGCTCACACGGGAAAGAGAGCGGACATAATCTTAAGTAAAGACAGAAGAAAATGACCTGCACTTGAAGTCCTAAACAGGTCAGTAGACTAGTCTACATGCTATTCCTACATGCCGGCTCCATAGGCGCTTCCACTCCATTCTCGAGGCTCTCCAACTGAGTAACCTACTCTTATTATCGAAACCTGGCAGGTAATTATATAATAATAATAATAATAAATAAAACAGCCAGTCCGCGCCTCCTGGATTACGGTCTATTAACTTCAGGTGCGCTATTTCACACTCTGCCTTATGATGATAATTAGTATAATAATTATTATTATTATTATTATTATTATGTAGTTCATTAAAAAACATAATTAAAAACATTACATTTATCATTTAATAATATCTCAACAATAAGGACGATACTTTTTAATGTGACTGATTGCTCAATAATATTCATCAATGATATTTTGGTTAATTAAACAATATGCTTTAGAATTAGAATGAAACAGTTAAAAAAAATGCATCATAATTAAACAGAAACTAATTGTCTTTGGACTTACTGATAGACTGGCATTCTGACACCACGACTTTGTTTGATAACCCTGTCCACCTTATTCATTCATTCATTCATTCATTGACTTATTTATTTATTTTTAGGTTGTTTTTTTTTTTTGCTTGTAGGCCTGTGTACTCTGCTCATTGTGAAAGTAAAATACAGTAGCCTAACTTTGTGACCACAAAGACACAATAGCCTACACCAACCAATCGTGATGTGTAGCCTACTGTAGCTGTACACTTCTGGGCCACCGTACATTTTACACCAGAATTGCATTGCTTAAAACATCTGATGTTAATTAACAAAGCACTCCGAAAAACCACATGCACCAGAGGTAAATGGTTATGGTAAGTATTTTTTATTTTATTTTAAATAACGTATTTAACCCCCTACGTTAATTTGATCTGGACTGACATTTTTTGCTAGCCTTCGATCCAGCGATATCATGGCAGTTCACCCAGTGTGGATATATGTGCTCCAAATTATTATGCAAGTGACATTATCAATAGGATTTCTGTATACAAATTGAAGTGTTTTTTGTTTGTTTCATTTCTCATATCTTTTTAGATAACTGGTCTAAATCTGAGACAGGTTTGTTCAGTAGTTTGCCAGGTCTTTTAGTGTAAATGGAAAACCTACTTAAAGAGGTTGTTCCACATTGTTAATAAGGACATCACATTTATCATGCACCATGGAGGAAGAAAGATCTTTCTGAAGATGGAAAGCATGAAACTTGCAAAAGGCATGAAAATGGCTAATATTTTGTGATAACTGAACAAAGATAATTGAACTCTTTTCTTCTGTGCTCCCAAGTCAATCACAAATCTTTTGACGGTTCAATAATCTCCGTTCAGTTTTCACAAAGTATTAGTTGTTGTCATACCTTTTGCAAGACATTGCACTGTTTCATGCTTTTCATCTTCAGAAAGATCTTTCTTCCTCCCCATGTTGCATGAAAACTTTAACTTGCTTAACAATGTGGAATAACCTCTTTAAGTAGGTTTTCTATCATTTACCTAAGAAGACCTGGTAAATTACTGAACAAACCTGTCAGAGATTGATAGGTTTCTAAAAAGAAATGAGAAATAAAACAATAGCTTTATTTGAAAAACTAAAATCATAATTTGTATTTTCCTGAAATCCTACTGATGTCACTTGCATAATAATTTGTGTATATAGAGATGTAATGATACAGATAAATAGATTCAGACACATACAACAATTTTTTTCATATTTTTGTAGTTGTTACAAGTCGAAAAGAAAGTAACCAATCAGGTATTATTAAAGAAAGTAAAATAAATAAATGGTGTTATAACCAAAATAATTATTTGCAAAGATCGCAAGCCCAGTTAGAGTGTTTTGCCTTCTCAAAGTCAGGAGGAGTCATGTTAAGGCATTTCACATGAAACCAGCGTTGGCATGCATGACATTCAATCTAAAAAAAATTGTAAAAAAAATTATATATATGATATATATATATATATATATATATATATATATATATATATATATATATATATATATATATATAATTAAAGGGATAGTTCACCCTCAAGTTGTTTCAAACCTGTATGAATTTCTTTATTCTGCTGAACACAAAAGAAGATATTTTGAAGAATGTCAGTAACCAAACAGTTAACTGGTCCCATTGACTTCCATAGTAGGAAAAAAAAAATACTATGGAAGTCAATGGGACCAGTTAACTGTTTGGTTACTGATATTCTTCAAAATATCTTCTTTTGTGTTCATACAGGTTTGAAACAACTTGAGGGTGAGTATATGATGACAGAATTTTCATTTTGAAGTGAACTATCCCTTTAAGTTGAAAGTACTTACCCAGTCAGTTGTTGGACCACCTCCAACACTCATCCTTTCTGAACACTAAAAAGTGTATAAATATTAAAATAGTAACAGGGTTACAGAAGACAATAACAGTTTCATGGTGTCTTTTTTCCCCCATTCATGTCTATCACCTGACGCTGTCAGGATTTCCCCAGCCATCTTCTGACGCAGTTCCTTCATGTTGGTCATAGAAGAATTGATGTCCAAGTGGGAGGGAACTTCAGGGAAACTATTGACAATCTCCCATGCCATCTTTGAACAATAGTTGTAAGTGTAAGAATGAATGGTATTTAGTGTCTCAACTATAAGGTTGATTTTCGAAAATCATTTTACAAAAAAAAATACCTGCATAACAAACACACCACAGCTGTATCCATCGTGCTGGATTGTATGCTTAATTGTGGCCTCTCTCCACTCAATCTCCACCCACTCTTTTTTTCCTTGCCTCATTTTGAAGTATTGACTTGATAAATATATGACACAGTCACAGTTAGAGGTAATACAGTTAAAGTGATTGGAAGTAATTAGAGCTGGGCTTAATACTTTTATTTAAGCATTGTATTTTACCTAAATCTGATTGCAGCTTGCTCAGAGTCCTTCTCTTCATCAGTTCCTTGTGGATTAATAAGGAAAATCTGACTGGAAGATGCATGTAGAAGATACTGGAAAAAAGAGAGAAACCCATTTAAAATTTCAGTTCAGCTTTGACTATAAAGAAGGACTTATTGGTATTTTGAAAGCTTTCACCAAAAACTTCCAGTGGTTATCATTCACATTCAGGAAACTGATAACTGCATCATACTTTCTAAAGTCCACCTGAAATATTAGATAATTTCACATTAGTAAATCTTTTTAAACGTGTGTTTTCAAATCTTCAATGTATAACAATACAATGATACCTTCCGCAGACTCTGTCTACATACTGCATCTCTCTCTTTGGTCATGATCACTTGAGCAGTGTAATGGTTGAGCTAAACGCTACTGTCTTTTCCCATTTTGTTCAGTATGGTTTGGAAGTAGCATTCAATTATCTTGATGAAAAGAGCAAATGTACAAAACATGCATATTAGACAAAGGTCACTGACAGCTTTTCAGATGTGCACAATATTTATGGTGTACTTTGGTGATTTAAATCATGCCAATTTTAAATAATAAAGCTCATGAATATTCTTGCCTCTCCCACAAGCCACTTGTGAGGTTGCAGAGTTTTGAACTCTGAGTGATGGACGGTCTTTTCTGCCGACGACACAACAGCAACCACCACTTCAGTGTCTTTTTTGGACCAAAGGTATTCGATCTGCAAATTATATTTTTATTGTAAAAAAGATGTTAAATTCATTGCAATTATTTTACAAAATATAATATGAAGTAATACCTCAGTAGTTATGTCCTTAGATGTTTGTTCCGGTTTATCAGGCTCAGTATTGTCCTTGTATTTTGGCTCATGTTTTCCTTTGGTTGACAGGTCCATTGGTGTATCTGGAGTGTTTTCCATCTCGCTGGTGTTGATGCTGATGTGTTTGTTTTTTGGACTTTGTGATGGCTTTGGCAGTATATAAGGTGGGTCAAAGTATTTTGTCCTACGTTTGTGATGTTTCCTAGATGTTTTCTTTGCCCATTCTTCTTTCTGGCAGAAGAAGTTTTCTTTCGATTGTGGATCACGGCAAGGCAGTGACAGATTATTGTTCATTATGTGTTCTCTGTATCTGGCTTGTAGGGATCCATACATTTTGTGGATAAAGTCAGCAGGACGCAGGTACTTTTTCATTTGAAGGATGCTCTGTTTCACAATCCAAAACCACTCTTCCACATGGCAGTTCGTTTCCCTGGTTTTGGATTGTTGGCTGACTGTGCTGATTTCAGAAAACCGGCTTAGATCACCAAGAAGCACTCCACTCCAGAGGGGGAAAATGCTCATGTAGGTGTTCATGAGGACGTCGATAAGTTCTGGACAGAAAAAGGAATTTTTTTCCCCTGTGTTGCTACCAAGGTTTAGGCTCTTGACCCTTTCCAAAATGGCACTAAACACTGATTTGAATGGTGATGTATCACACACAGGGGTTGCAATTTGTGGTGTTTCTGTGGCCTCTTGCATTGTTTCTGACTCATTGATTTTTATTGTCGTCTTCATTATTCTCAGGTCCAGCGAAGCTTTGGCTGCATTCACCACATCTGTTTCCTCTGGCGATGTTAACAGCACACACATATCCTCAAATACTGCCGTTGCCTCCTCTAGATGTGTGCTGTTTAACAACAAGGCAAAGCAGTAGCGTACTCTTTTACAGCCTTGCTGTCGGTCTTTTTTGAAAATGCCTGGCTCACTGCCTTTATAATATGTGAAGAGCAAAGATGTAAAACACTGAATTGATGATCACCACTGTTTACTGTGTTTGAAACAATTCGGTGTGCTCTCTGGAGATAAGTCAAAATGTTTTCTTTGTTGAATGCCAGAAGGACACTTGACATTAATCCCCAGCTGAAGTCAGTCTCCACCTGATGTACCTGGCATGATGTTATTTGACCAAGGGCCCTTAATGATTCCATTAGCCAATATGTCAAGGTAGGAATTGAGTGCTGATTTGTTAGGAGCTCACTCACATGAAGTGGTGGCATGTTTTTTCCCATTCCCGGCAGTACAAGAGCATAGTAGAGCTGTTTCTTGGGCTGACCGGGAATGCGTGAGGTGACACTACCAGTGGCATCCAAGTGAAGTGTTACTGTTTTTCTTTTTTTAAGATGCTGGGCTAAAATATGCAAACCGCATTGTGTGTACATGTGTACAACTAATGGGTCCACCTGCAGTTGTTGTAGGTAACCAGCAGTCTCAGCACCTTCAGATGTAGCACATTCTTTCATTATTTTTTGTGTAAGCACCAGCTCCATGATTATGTCGTCATGTAGCCTGGTGCTTTTTTTCAGTTCACTGGATATAACCCTTAACACGTCTTCAGTTAAGCATCGTGAGATATTGCCTGCCACAATCTCTTCTGATGGTGATTTTCTTAGGGCTTGATAGTAGTAATTGCTCACACCATGTTGAATGCTTTTAGCAATTTTTCCCCTTCGGAAATATTTGGCCTGTCTGAATTTTTTGTCACTTTTTTTGTGTTATGTCTCCTTTACGGGCTACAAAGACAGTAATTTTCTGTTTTGATTTTGTTGGGGTTTTTTTTATTGTAAAAGTAAAGACTGCTGCACAGCCTTTAAAGGTGCAGGTGGCACGTGCTGTAAAGAAAGGCAGGGATCGTCCATTTTTGCATTTAACATGTTGGTACTTAAAGCACAGCACACAACAAGGACTGGTCTTTGTGAATTCTTTGTACAGGACATCTGTCCATGGTCTCTGGAGCTGGTTTGAACCATGCAGTGGCTTTATTTTATGGCTCCAATTTTATTTCAAAACCGAATTTTTTTTGGGCCTGGTGTTGTGGCCCTCCACTCTTTGTTTCTGTCATGTTCATTTTCATGTTCATTTTCATGTTCCGGTTCCTGTTTTTCTTCCTCTTCATTTTCAGAATATGTGGACAATGAAACCAAGTCACTTTCCTTACTTTCTGTTTTCAAATCCACACCATTTGTATTTATTTCTGAGTTACATGTATGTTCATCATTTTCAGTACACTTTTGTTCTTCTAAAACAATGTGTTCTGTCTGGTCATTTCTGTCTGGACACTCATCCTGGTGATGGACTTCTTGTCCATCTAAAAATGTAATTATTATTATTATTAGTAGTAGTAGTATTTCAGTATAATTCTACCAATTGTAATGTTTTAAACCTACACTACCATTCAAAAGTTTGGGGTTAGTAAGATTTTTTTTTTTTTTTTTTTTACACAACTGTTTTCAACATAGATGTTAATAATAAATGTTTCTTGAGCTGTATATTAGAATGATTTTCTGAAGGATCATGTGACACTGAAGACTGGAGTTATGATGCTCAAAATTCAGATTTGATCATATAAATCAAATAAATGCAGCCTTAGTGGGCATAAGAGACTTAAGAGACAGGGGAAAAAAATATGGAAGTCATTGGCTACCAACAACTGTGTGGTAACCAACATTCTTCAAAATACCTTCTTTTGTTTTCAACAGAAGAAATACACTCATACAGGTTTGGAACAACTTTAAGGGATAGTTCACCCAAAAATTGTAATTCCAATTTATATACTGTTACTAAAACCAATATCCAGATATTCTTCTATTAACCAGTAACAACACACACCCTTTAAAGTTGAGATAGAACACTTTATTTATTATCAATGAACTTATGTCTTCCTTTGAATATCAATATCATACATTGTGCTGTGATTCTGTGAATAAACACAACATCAACATGTTCTTCTATTAACCAGTAACAACACACACCCTTTGAAGTTGAGTTAGAAAACTGTCTGAATTTTTAAAAGAATGATTTTAAAATTTGAATATCAAACTCGGTCCAAACAACTGCAACATGTTCCTCTAGGGGGCAGTAATACCGCACACTCTTTAGGAGGCTTTGCGGGATTTTGTACCATTTTTGCTTTCAATAACACGTGTTGTGCTGTAGTTTTATGAATAACAAAAACACACATTTGTTCTTCTATTAACCAGTAACAACACACACCCTTTAAAGTTGACATAGAGAACTTTATTTATTATCAATGAACTTATGTCTTCCTTTGAATATCAATATCATACATTGTGCTGTGATTCTGTGAATAAACACATCAAAATGTTCTTCTATTAACCAGTAACAACACACACCCTTTAAAGTTGAGATAGAACACTTTATTTATTATCAATGAACTTATGTCTTTCTTTGAATATCAGTATAGCATATACCCTGTGCTGTGATCCTGTGAATGTTCAAAATGTTCTTCTAGGAACCAGCAACATACACAATATGTTCAGAAAAACGTCTATATTTTACACAATTGTATTTGCACATCTGAATTTTTGCATCACTTATGACAGCTAAACAAACTGAAAGCACAGGGATTAAAGTTCTCCGTCGCTACGACGGATTTCCGTTAGGCTAATTGCAGCAGGTCTATGACGGATTTCCGTCAATATGGTTCCAGTCTGTCCTTAATGTCTTAAATTCACTTTTAATAATTTTAAGGCCGTAAATAGGATTTCATTTCTCAAAAAGTGTAATAAATGTCTTAATTTTAGTTTGAATAGGTCTTAAATTAAGGAAAGACGAGGTGTATTCCCCCTACTGAGGGGGATGTGATCAAAGCCTGGAGTGGAGCAAAAGCACGTTCCTCTCTCCATTCTAAGCGTTCTGTAATCACTTCGCTCATGGTCCACTCCGGGTTTTCAATTACCGCTCACGGAAAGTGCATGTCAGGCTACAGTTGCGCGCTGAGTTAGAATAACTATATTTCAGTTACCATGGACACACTTATAATGCAGGTAGGGCTAGGCGATATATCGATATAAAAAATATATCGATATATTTTTGAAATGCGATATGGAATTAGACCATATCGCATATATCGATATAGTTTGCGCTGTAATCCTTGCTCCCCGCGCCTCCGCTCCTCCTTTTCCACTCTGCATGCGTGTTTATTAGAGCATGTTATGAGAGGCGAATCATGACTACTTCAGAAAACCCAGCACAATAGGAACTACCAGGCAGTGACATGAGTGTACGCTGAAATATAGTTTTTCACCTCAGAAAAACGGACTTTCTTGTCCTGTCAGCCGTTATACTGTTCTCGTAGCGCACGCGCAAATGCAGCGGCGCGCGCTGTATCGCCTCACTGATCAAGCTAGTGCAAATGAAACTACGAGCATGCAACGCCGTTACGTTGTAAATTACACGAAATAAAAGTAATGCAGGGATGATTTTCATTCTATTCACCAGGAGCAGTTTCCATGTTTCATTAACAGTTAATGTTAATATTGTGTATTCGCCATGGTAACTGTCGTTTCCATATTAACCCCAAAATGCCACTATTTTTCTTTGTATTATTTTTTATATTTTTAAATGACTGTAGTGGCTCATACCAACTTTGTATTAACAAAAACTAGTTTGGGACTGCTATTTAATAGCTTTAGCATAGGCCTAATGTTTATTTATTACTAGTCTTTATATTCTTACAATTTATGTTAAGTAAAGGGGAAAAGTACTTGTGTGTGTTAACAAATTTTGTGTTAACGTGTTATAATTTGCCTATATATAATATTTTCCCCTTTACTTAACGAAAGTTTAAGTAAAGGGGAAGGCTTAGCGAAATGGGGGGAGAATGGCAAGCCTTTTAGTTTGTGGACTAAAAAAATCAAACCGCCAGGTACGTGTCTTTGCACAGTATGTCACAGGAGACTTCAATATGGCAATAATGGCAAAAAAGTGCTAGGTCAATCAGAAGCTAGTCACAATGCTGCCGTTCGTGCTCTCCAGTAGCCTACATGCTCCCTGCCTGGTTTTCATAGATTAAAATAGCTTTTAAAATACGCCTACTGGCAATATTAAAGCGGTTTAAAACGTCTCCCCTTAAAACGCTATTGGTCTCGACTATGTAAAAAGTTAAAGGAATATGACTTGGCCTAAAAAAAAAATTTCAGTCAGAAGAATTTTTTTCACTTTAATCCCTGAAGCAGTTATTTAGTTATTTTAACAATATAACACACTGTTAGAATTGAATTTTGTGATTGAATATTAAGGGTTTTACTCAAATTTTAAAACTTCTTAATAAGTCTTAATAACATTAGGCTACTATTACAACAATTTTATTCTTCCCAGTGTATAACATTTACTGTGTCTTTACCAGGTGAGAGAGTGTGTGTGTGTGTTTGTGTGTGCTTTTAGGCTTTGTGTGCACAGTTTAAACATTTTTTTTAAGAGTAAAGCATATATGGATCGAACTATTGAGCGTTTTTCCTCTTCGTTTTGTACTTTTTAGACTGTCCCTATCTGCTGTTTTACATTACAAAATGTATAGGTTGTGATACAGTAAAGCCGATTAAAACACAAAAACTACGTGTTCTCGTCTACGTTTTAAAACAGTTCGAACACAACCTGTTTTTCGTTCTTATGCCAAATCGTTATTGATGTATTGAAGTGTTTCGGAGCTGAATCTCTGACAAATGTCAAACGTCAAACGAACTTTATATCGGTAGATATTCTTCCTCATGGAGTTCACACAAAAAAATCCACAGACTCATGTAGCCAAGCAAGGTAGCTTAGACTTGGCCTTTTTACTCGTATCTTCATGAAACATACATCGATCATGAAAAATGACACATCGTTATTTACAGTAGAAGCTCACGATTAAAAAGAGCCTCAATATATTCCATCAATCAGATCTAAAGATATTCCTCATGGCGTTCTAACACAGAAAATACCACAGACGCACCTAGCCAAATACTCATGAAGCACTCACGTTTGATTTTCACTTATAACTTCACGAGGCATGAACAGATCATAGAAAACTGCACATCATTATTTTCAGCAGACTCTCAAGTTTAAAAAGAGCCCAAACTCACCATAATCCATCACTCAGATCTAAAGATACTCCTCATGGCGTTCTAACACAAAACATACCACAGGCGCACCAATGAAGTAGCAGTAGCAGAGATGCTATGTTGTTTTGATGTGACGTTTCAGCTCATAACTCGATGAAACATGCATGTATTGTGAACAGCTTTATTGACAGCAGATTCTCACGATTACAAAGAGCCCACACACAACATAATCCATTGCTTTGATCACGAGATATTCCTCACGAAGTTATGCATAAGCTACTTGGCTAAAAAACAAGTCTCTCATCCTTCCAGGGTGCAAAGTGTTTTCCAATTTTCCCGGAACCGTCCGTGCTCGTTTTCAAACGTGGAATAACAAAAATAACAAAAAAGAATATCATCTTAAAGCTTAGAATCTCATTCAACCACTTCGATAACTCAGAAAGACAGCTGACTAGTCGCTCTAAACCGGAGTGTACCGCCCGCGGGCGCCACCTAGCTGCGAAAATATTCATTATCATATTTTTCAAAAATATTGCCTTGAAACACAAATTGGTGTCATTTGAAAGCTTAGAGTCTGATCTTTACAGTGAATGTAGCCAATTTGAACAACTCCTAAGTATTGCTGAGTTATTTGCTGATAAATAGACATTTTTTTTTCATAATCTATAAAATACTTTTTTTGTACGATGTACTGCAATGTGTCAAAAACATCATACAACTCATGAAACATTAAAAAATCGTTGAAAATGGCACTTCATTTTTTACAGCATATTAGTACAATTAAAATGAGCCCCAAATGAACTTAATCTATTGCTTTTATGACAAGATATTCTTCATGGTGAAACAATATAAAAATGCCCATGAGGGGGCGTCAAAGACTGAACAAAAAGCCTATCTTGGTTCCAAATGCTGTAACTTTTGATTACTTTATCCAATCACCACAAAATTATATCCAGATGCAGCTCATATGTAGAGGGACTTCCCCAAAAAAGAATTTCCTTCCTGAGTAATTCCATGTCAAATAAGAAAGATATGCATTATCATTATAAAAATTATATATATATAGCAGTTTCTCAGCAGGAGAATGTCCAAATGTAATGTAATTTATATTTTCAAAAAAATTGAAAAGTGTTCTTTCAAACGATACCTACCTTTTGACTCTCCTTGCTAGAGTTTTGAAGTTATGAGTCTTTAGTTTTGTGTATGTCACTCAGAAAACTAAAAAACTGTATTGCCTTCCAAATGTGTGAGGACTAAACAAAAAGGCTACCTTTGTTCCAAATGCTGTAACTTTTGAGTACTTTATGCGATCACCACAACATTTGATCCAGATGCAGCTCACATTTAGGGAAACTTCCCCAAAAAAAGAATTTCCCCCTACCTTATTTCCTTCCCGAGTTATTGCATGTCAAACAAGAGAGATATGCAAAATCATAATAAAGATTATATATATATATATATATATATATATATATATATATATATATATATATATATAATATATATTATCAGCAGTTTCTTGGCAGGAGAATGTCATGTAATGTAATTTATATTTAAAAAAAAATTGAAATCTTTCAAACGATACCTACCTTTTGACTCTCCTTGTTATAGTTTTGGAGTTATGAGTCTTTAGTTTTGGAGTTATGAGTCTTTAGTTTTGGAGTTATGAGTCTTTAGTTTTGGAGTTATGAGTCTTTAGTTTTGTGTGTCACTCAGACAAAACAACTCTAAAAATGCCTTCGTTTTTTGTTCATAATTGCTGTTGCTAATTTTGAATAAGAGTTACTGTTCATTGAATTGTACAAAAATAATTTTAATGAAAATGTTTATTATAAAAGGTTAATAAAAAAAATGAATTGCATTTCTATTAAGTTAGAATTAAAACAATGGGTAACAAAATGCTTTCCATTTGTTCTCTTTCTAATGCAATGTTCAGGTTTGACTGTATTATAAAGTAAAACTGGCACTTCAAATTACCATTTAAACCAACCAACCAAACAAAAGACTTGACAAAAATAGTCTTTGAGAATCTCTTATTATATATTAAAATCCACAACCTGAAAAAAATAGGCAAATATGTGCAAAAACCACTAGAATTCACAAGTCTTTCTACAGAGAGCTGTAAATCCATCTAGTGGTTACAATATGATATTGCATGATAATTATGCTCACTACATCCACCAGATGGCACCAATCTGACTTCAAAATTGTTTTCTATAGGCCTAGTCTCTACTTTAACCTGAAATACAGCATTAATAAATATATATATTTTTTTATTATATATAAAAATGTTCTATTATATTCAATGGGAAAAAATTTATCATAATTATTGCATAAATATTAATTATTATCATAACATTATCTCAAAAAGAAAAAATATTATTGAACAAAAATACATTTCATTGATTTTACTGAAAAAAATAATAATAATAATGAACCCCTCAGAGGATTAAGAAAAAGCCTTCCTGCTATTGGGAATAACAAATCACACATTTACAGCGATTAACCTGAACAATAACTAATGTACAGAAACTATTATACATATTATAGTTAGTTTTATATGTGATTCAGTGAAAGAGAAAGAATCCTTGTCATCTCTTTTCTCAGTGTCGTCACCGGAGTAGCTGAAGTATGTTATGAATGATGTTTAAAGAAATGTATTTAATAAAATAAGACATCTGAACTCTCATTAAGAGCATTTCTCATTTATGTCAGAGAAAAGAGAAACACTAAATATAAAATACACTCGAGACACTGATTAATATATGCAATTTATTATAAAGTTTCAGACAGAAATACATGATAACTGCTATATAGATTTGAACCTCGTTTTAATAATTTTATAGAAAGTTTTAACAAAATACTAGACAAATCAAGTTTGTAATGTATTAATATATATTTTGTCATATTTAAACTCTTCAGAGGAATGAATGTGCAGCAAGAATCAACACAGATTTAACACAGTCTAGAGTTCAGTCATAAACACATGTTTCTCCAGCAGAGCTTCTGAACGCTGGATCATTCTGTGACTCTAATACAGTAAAATCACATGATCTCCTGAAAATACATCCTGAGAAATATTACACAATATTAATGTTGACAATACAGTGAAGCCTGAGCATCAAGTGTGTCTCTATTTGTGTCTCTTTCCTGTTAGACTGACAGAAACATCTTCATCCTGACGCTCTCTCTGTGTGTGTGTGTGTGTGTGTGTGTGTGTGTGTGTGTGTGTGTGTGTGTGTGTGTGTGTGTGTGTGTGTGTGTCACTGATCCTGAACCTGTGATTCTCTCTGGAGTGTGTGTCATCTTTATTATACAGTTTATTTAATAAATGTTCAACAGTTTCCATTCAAACTCTCTCTCTCTGTCTGTCATTCTCTCTCTCTCTCTCTCTCTGTCTGTCATTCTCTCTCTCTCTCTCTCGTCTTCCTCTCCTGGAACCAACAGATGATCAAATATATTTAAAGAAACAACAAAAACCCAGAAAACATCCTGCTGATATTCTTAATATGATCAACAAGATCTTCAAACCAACATCAACAAACATTCAGACACAACACACACACACACACACACACACACACACACAACAGGACAGTGAGTTTATACACTGATCACAGAAAACACACACGAGAAAAGAAACAAGAACAGCAACACAGTTTTGAATGCGTGTTAATCTGTGTTTGTGTGTCAGTGTGTGTGTGCGTGTGTTTCAGTCAGTGTGTGTGTTTAGTCAGTTGTGTGTGTTTCCATCAGTGTGTGTGTGTGTCAGTCAGTGTGTGTGTTAGTCAGTTAGTTGTGTGTGTGTTTAATGTGACACAGAGACACTGAAGAGTTAACATTATCAAGTCTAAATCCAGCACAGAGGGGTTCAGTGAATGTGTGTAAGTGTGTGAGTGTGTGTGTGTCAGAGACGCTGTAGAAGGACAGAGTGCCGGCCGACACGTCCACACACACTCCTACTCTCTTACAGGATCCTGAACCAGCAGAAACAGCAGTGCGGTTACTATTGTGCCAGACAGAGAATCCGTGATCAGAGCATCTCAGACTCCAGGACTTCTGATTACGTCCAAACTCACAGTCTAAACTCCCTCCTTTCCTCTTGATTCCTTTATATGACACTGATATATGAGGATCATCTCCACTCCATTCAGCCTCCCAGTAACAGCGTCCAGTCAGACTCTCTCCACACAGAACCTGAAGACACTCAAATCTCTCTGGATGATCAGGATACGACTGACTCTCTCTCACAAGCGTCACCTTTCTGTTCTCCTCAGACAGAGCGAGAAGAGTGTTTGCTGTGTTTGAATCCAGTGTGAGATCAACGGCATCTGAACACAAGAACACACACATTACAACAGCAACATTTACAACAACACACACTGTGGTTTGTAAAACATCCATTTCTGCACATAGTTGCAGATGTCTTTTCCCCTTTTCCATCCATCTATTTTGGGACAGCCATTCTGACTATTCAGTCCAGCCTTTTGTGGGTGTCTATAGCAAAGAAAAATCACAATATGACACAAGTTCTCTCAACAGTCTCTTAAACTGTGCTTCACAGATTTGTCACATATTCAAAATGCAGTCAAAATCAGAGATCTCCAGGATTTCTCATCAAATTATTCCAGGACCAGATTATCTGAGCTTCTATCCACATTCATTGCCATTTGTCTCATTTGTGTTTTTTGTTGTTGTTTTTTTATGTTTAAGAAAGCTTAGGAGTAAGATTTGAAACAAATTTGATTCATTTCCATTTTTGGTCTCTGAGCAATATTTTATTTAATGGTGAACCAAGACGTAAATCCAACATCTACACCAGACCTGTTTTACTCATGGGACTGGTTACTTGATTAGCCCTTTTACAGTCAAATCCTAGGAGAAACCAAAACCAGACCTGGCTATGGATAGAAGGGAAACGCAAATAATTTGCACATTCAGCTGAAGAAAATGAGTTACTCATAAACATGCGTCTGATGCACATGCACGACTGTGTTGTGGCTTTATTAGCCAAGAGTGAGTCCTGCGGTCCGACAGATCACAGCCCCTCCCAGACTCATGTAACACCACCCATCACATGTGTTTGAGGCGTCTTAAAATGTCTATGCATCAGCTAAATGATTTATGCAAAATCTCTCAGGCTTCATTTCAGGGTATAATAGTGAATCTTGCCACGTGACATTTCTTTCCCAAATCAAAATAAAGAAATAAGAAGTAATATTTAGCAATGTTTGCAAACTTATTATCATAGTGCTACAGACATTGTAACTTTCTCTCTACTTTCACCCTAAATATATTTCATTACTTTGATTTATATTTAATTGGTAAATTAAATTAAGTAACTATCAGTATAATTGGCATGCAACCCTCAAAACAGTGTATTAGTAGGTATGTAAAAGAGGTTAATGCTTTCATGTTTTCAGATTTCTTTAGTGTATAATGTTGCTGTTTGAGCATGAAAAAGCTCTGCAAAGTTACAGTGTCACTCCAGAGGGAGTCTTGAGTTTTCTTCAAGGAACAAACCTGTCAATATTCCTCATTTAAATAATTCCCACCCAAGGCATACGTCAAATAAATGAGTATGTTGAAACTTGCGGTTATGGTATCAGGCATGGCATTTCTGAAACTTTCGGAAAGGAGAGGCTTCATAACTAAACAGAGTGTTACTGACAGACTAGGAAGAGAGGTGCTGCAACATGGTAAAATATGTGAAAAATAATGTGTATTTTGAACTTTCAAGCATGAAAACCTTTTCTAGAAGACCCCAAAACCAAAATCAAGACTTTGTAAAAGAGCGTTATAGGTCTCCTTGAAACTTTGTTGTAGTTCAAGGCATATGGACTCTATTCTGTATTCAAATTAAATGAAACTAAAATAAACAAACCTAAACAAAACTCTAAAGATAAACTCTCTGTTGAATGAAACTAAGCTGTAACTGTAAGGAAATGCCTAACATATCCTGTCAGGTTCAGCAAGAGTCTGTTGTTCTAGTGAGTTTGTACAATGTTCATTCCCAGCCACTGCTTCCTATATAATTTTGTGAAGAGATTGGTTTAATTATATACAAGTAGTGGATGTTATTTTGTTCTGGATGTGAAAAAAATGACACAGAAGAAAACACTACTCTGTTATTTAGACAGGCTATTCACAAGACACCAGTAAAGGAGAATGAAACAATAAATGTGGAGTGATATTTGGTGAGCTGTCTTTTGTTCAAGTGTTTTGGCTGTATTTCCTTTGCGGTATTTTAAAGATGTTTTGTTTGGTCGACAATAGAGTTTACTTGTCATGCGTTGTCAGAGAATATGTACCCTTGAGAAAATAATTTTTTCATCAAAATACTGGAAACTGTTGCGTCCACCCAATTATTCTCCTTACTACATAGAAATGTACTAAAACATTCAGACCAAATGATATTTGACCAGGGTTGCATATCTCTGTTAGTGCTACTTGAACTAAGTGCTACATTTTACACATTCATTTTATATTGTGTTGCCATTTCTGGACAGACACTAACCTAGTTTAGATTCTACCCGTTTGTATGTGTAAATGTGATTGTGTAAAACATCTTTTCGATGGTAAAGGAGGGTACACCACAAGGCTCAGTCTTGGGTCCTTTGCTATTTTCTTTGTACATGCTCCCTTTAGGTGCTATTACTAAAAATGTATTTTCATTGTTATACAACAACAATTTCATCTGAACTGATTTGTGAGATGTGTGAATGAGTAAACTAACTGAAAGCAGTTTTTCACCACCAGTTACCGTTGCTAAATCATGCTGGGCTGTGTTTCCCAAAATCATTGTAAGCCATATACAATTCTGTGCCCATTGTGTGCTGCAAAATCAAGATTACAATCTATGTGACCAACTGTGAGTCAACACATCTCTAAAGACATTTCACCAGCACATTTCTCCTGTCCTGAATAGTTAGCTAACCCTGCTGAGAAATCTGGCTGGGCCCAAAAAGCTCTTTTAGTTTTATGTGAATTTTTCATTCTTCTATGCATCTGTGTGTGTTTACAGGCATCATGGTCGACTCTGAGAGCTGAGTTTGTTCATCTGAACCCTGCACAGCTGCATCATATGCTGAGAGAGTACAACACAGCCCGTACGTGCCCTCCATGCTGGACCCCGTCTCCAGAGGATGCAGCGGCGGCCCTCCATACATGTGAGCTCAAATATGAACACACACATCATCCTGTAATCACAGATGAACAGTGACATTTGACCATTGTCAGTTCCATAATATAGTATACCTACAGATTAAATTGATTAAATACTGTTTTATATGTGTATTTTAAAAGGTTTGCCTTAAGACCCTGATATACTCATGCCAAAGTTATTTTTCTTTATTCACTTGGAGGTAAAAAGAAGTTTGAAATACCTTTTCAGCAGTATAATTTAAGCGAATGTCCACGACACCACCCAAACAGAGCAGTGTTTAGATGAATATGTTATATGTAATGTGTGCTTTTCTCTCAGTAACAAAATAAACATACAACAAAAATGACAGCAGTGAGAAAACAGCAGTTAAGAAAGCATCTGATCATAGAGATGTGGATATATTTGCTCTGCAATTCAACTCTCTAGTAAAGTCACATCACATTTATTTGTATATCGCACATTATAAAATTGATTGGTTTAAAGGAGGAATCTTTAAAGCAATAAACATTAAAATACAGTGTCAGTGTTGCTTTCAACTAACCTTTTTAGCATTGGGTGATTCATTATCAGGGGAGGCTTACGTATAAAGGGCTCAAATGATGTCTTGAATGCTCGCTGAGATTCTCTGTGCCTGACAGCAAAAATATTTTTTGTCTTAGCTAATATCCTGGAAAGTTTCGACAACCATCCTCCTCTAATCCTGCCCAGCAGCATCTTTCATCTGGAGCTGGGAAATCCCATCACAGAGCCAGGGCTGTTCCCGCCATTGCAGAATCTGCAGGAGTTTATCCAGTCTCTCCCAGAGAGCCAGACACAGTCTGATCATCAGCCCTCACAGGTAAACCTCCTCCATGCTGTGAACGCCCTAGACACCACACAGAATGCACAGACATTTAGTGCAATGGTTAGTTGAAGGGTGTAGAGGTTTTTATTTAGTATATTTTGAAATGTTGGCCTATAGTTTAGAAACAAGTAATTGTCAATTTTCACAATAAGGAACGCCATCACGTTATAGTTTTTCTGCCTGTACTCAGAGACTTTACTAAATGAAATTAAATCCATAACCCATATTTCTCAACACTGTTGGTTAAATTATGGTTAATTTAATAATAAAATATTTAACTCGCATAAAACTCTTTGACAACTGGCTATTTTTCACTTAAGACAACCAAATCATATCTTCAATGATGCTTTTTGAGAATGGTTTAGTCTTGTTTACAACAAAACCAACCAATATTTAAATCTCCTAATAAAACAAAACTGAACAATATTAAAATCTCTTACTAGAACGATACTGACCAATATTTAAATATCTCAGTAGAACAAAACCGACCAATATTTAAAGTGGCCCTATTATGCTATTTTTAAGGTTCCTTATTTAGTTTTGAGGTCTCCTACAATTGGTTTACATGCATCCAAGTTAAAAAAAAAAATTCGTAATATACATTGCACATCACTTCATTTCTAAGAGTCTGAAAACGGTTTGTTTGAAGATTTGGTCTCACTAAAGCCCTCCTTTTCGCGAGCCTACTTAAGATTGGTCAGATGGCCCAGTCTGTCGTGACTGGTCTACTCTGCTCTGATTGGTCAGGTGACCCAGTCTGTTGTGATTGGTCTACTCTGCTCTGATTGGTCAGGTGACCCAGTCTGTTGTGATTGGTCTACTCTGCTCTGATTGGTCAGGTGACCCAGTCTGTTGTGATTGGTCTACTCTGCTCTGATTGGTCAGATTTCCCAGTCTGTTGTGAATTGTTTTACTGAGCGGTTCGGTACGGTACAGTACAGTACACACTGCGTGAAGAGTAATATTGGGTTGTAATATGCCTTGCCTTGCCTAATATTCTAAAAAGCATAATAGGGGCACTTTACATCTCGTGATAGAACAAAACCAACCAACATTTATATCTCAAGAACAAAATTCAAAATCGTGATAGAACAAAATTACACATATTTATATCTTAATTGCCTTTGAGCGCTCAGATGTCATTATGCCACTGATATATGTGCTAGACAACACTACAAATACAATATAGATGGATCTAAATCTGGGGGATCACCTGAATCCTGGTTTTATATTGTCATATCATCCAAGATCACTTGATTTATGGTAAAGCACTAAGGCATTACTGACATACCAGTATGACTTTTTCCAATGCTGCTTTGAAGTGATGCATAATCTGAAAAGTGCTCTACAAATAAATTGAACATGTCTTGAAATATGGGCTGATAATTATTTTTGTAATTTTGGATTAATTCAGGGCTCCAGCAGTAACTTGAATGAAGAGATTGAACCAACGACTGAACCAATCACCTGCCAGGATTCAGAGGCAACAGATCAACAGCCCGCCACCATGACACCTCCTCAGCTCCGGGAGTCTCACAGCAACCTGAGCTCGTGTGAGGCCGTCCTGACCCAGAAACTCAAGAGCCTGGAGCTCCAAAACAGCTTGTCTGGGAGTACAGACCTGGGCTACCACAAGAGTCTGGCCCTCGACCCCTCCTGCCTGCTTACGCCTCCCAACACCCCTCAGAATCTCGACCAGGCCGAGCTGGAAACCGGCCCGCTGGAGGGGGCGACGCAGCAGACGGCACGCCAGCACAGGAAAGGTAATCCGCACATCTGTGAATAAAAAAAGGTCCCTGAAGGACCTCAGCTTTGTGAAATTTAAAGTTATAAAAAGTCTTTAATATCTAAAATAGTATAGCTAACGTAAATTTGTGGATGGAAAAACCAAAGGCAAACATTATAATATATATATATTACATAAATATAATAAATATGACACGTTTCAAAGTAAAAATGCACTTTCTACAGGCTTGTGGTTTCAGAGTCTCAAACAATGAACACCGCACATTTATGCCAAGCGATTGCTTATGATCTACTGTTGATGAATGAAGATTATGTTTACATTATGGTGTTTATATTGTAATATGATGTGGATGGCTGTAGATGGTTGTAAGAGTGCTTATTTTATCTCCCTCGTCTTTCTGAATGAGCAGCTGGCAATAGAGCCCTCTTTTTCAGTGGCACTGGTTCCCAAAGTATTTTTTCCCCCATTCATTTTTTCCCATAGGGATTTTTAAAAAGTCTTCATTAAAGAGTTATAAGCCATGAAGCAAAGCAACCAGCTACGAGGTGAATCACAACACCACAAACTTTGATTTAAAGTAAAAAACAAAAAGTATTTGAAAATCGAACAAAAAGACTGTGTACTTAACGGTTTAACTTAACGGTTTAACTTAACTTAACGGAGTCTGTATACTTAACGGTTTTTGTGAGGGAAATTAATGTCTGAGAAATATAAAACTTAAAAATGATCAAACTCAATTTTCTTATGGAGAAATTTTTTGTTTACTTCTGGAACCAGACTGTTGCACTCTATAGTAAAACATAAACATTTCAAAATAAGAGTTTTATTATAAATAAAAGTCCATTATGACTAAAGTTTTTCCTGGTTACTGCCTTACCGGTATTATTGGTATTTTGGTTACACAATAAACTGTATCTGGCATTAAAGTCAACGCAAATTTTTGTAGCTTTTGTCTCGGCTGACCTGTACAATTATACATTTTAAGTAGGCCTATAAAAAGATTCAACTTATGAGCACATGTGGACCTTGGGAAAAATGTAAGCATCAATCCCTGACTTGACCATGATCAAGCAAGACACCAAGACACTTGCTGATCTGCTTTTCTCCAGCAGATCCTGGATAAAGGTCTGTTTTGTCACTAGGGTTGGAAACAACAACAGAAAAAACAGCGTTCCTTGCATATGCATGATTTTACACTGATGTAAAGCTGCATGAAAAGAGATGTAGCTCTTGTGCTACTTGTCTTCTATTAGTTTGTGAGCTGTACTCTGAGAAACACCTCAGACATGTTCACCCTGTAGTGTGTTCCCTGATTTCAAAGGCAGGGTGTATTGTCTTTGGAGGCGTATGGGTTGTGCTGGTGTTGATGTGGAGTTGGGTTTGTGTGCTCTGGCTCCATCGGGTGAAGAAGCTGGAAACCAGCATATCTCCTCTCCAGAATGTTTTTCCCACGCATAATATATTTATAATATGAGCAATGGTCAGGTGAGAATTAAAAAAAATAACCTATTCGGAATTAAGCAATCCAAATTGTGCCTCAATCTCTCTCTCAAGATCAGGTAAATCATAGAGTTTCTTCAGCGCTTTAACACTTATTGTAGCGGCAGTTGGAGGAATATGTTAAACTCTTGCGGTTTCATCAAAGACGAGGGATGATTTCCATGATATCAGGTCATACATTTTTAAAGGATGAGAATCCAATCAACAGGAAGCCTTCATGAACTGAAGCAGCATGCAGATTCAGATCTGGGAAAAAACAAACAAATTGTGTTAGTTTACCCAAAAATGAAAATTCTGTCATCATTTACTCACCCTCATGTTGTTATAAACCCATTAAACTTTTGTTCACCTTTGAAACAAAAATGAAGGTACTTAAAGTCCGCGTGAACCGGAAGTTGCAAACGACTTTTCTCCAGTGCTGTGACGCATTTCCCAGTGAAAAGGAATATTGAACAGAGGGCAGGGTTTTACTCTAGCGCTCCTCCTCTCCATCTCTGCTCATAACAGACTAACGGTTTGAGGGGAGTGGTTAAGCGTTTCCCAAACCAAGTCCTCAAACCTACGTCATCAGGGAAGGTCCTCCAATGCAGAGGGGAGGGGCATTTTCAGATTTTGATTAAAGATTACGAAGCCAAAACATTTTAACTTGCACGGATTAATTGTTCACCACAAGACTAGTAATATGCGCTAACAAAGTAAATAAGGGTCCATTTTGATTTCAGTTGGACTTTAAATGAAACCTAAGAGATTTTGTCCTCCATTAAAAGCCCATTCCAACAAAACTTCAAAAATGTCATAAAGTCATTGTAATGGCTGGACTCCCATTGACTCCCATGGTTGAATCCAGATCTTATAAAGCAATGCAAATACTTTGTATTTGTAAAAGAAAAAAAAGAAAAAAAACTTTTTATTCACAAATGATCTCAACTTCCACAGAGTTTATCTCAGATGTGTGTTGTGTTGACGTTCTCTCCTATATGGCTGTTTATGTTGCCAAGCAAATTGTTGCATTTAACAACAGCTTCAAACACAGTCCAATCAGAATATAGAGCTGAAACAAAGAATGAACTAAAATAGTGTGTAAACTGGACATTTGTACATTTAATATATAGTTAATGAATGGAAAGCTCTACATGTGGCACCCCGTTCCCACTGGTTTCCCGCCTCCTCTCTCTGAAGACTAGTGTGGGTTTTCCTAATCAAAGGGACTCTGCTCAGATCACACTAGTTTTGGCTGCTTTTTTTTGGTACTGGCACAAATCCTATAATCTGGTTCAAGAATTACAGAGAGGTGGTGATGTCAGGAGAAAAAAGAGCAATGGATAAAGCATCATGGGAATTTACAGTTGACTTGCTGGGTGGAATCTTAATCGGGACGGGCATTGTTCAGGACGCGGGCCGGGTGGCCGAGCGCTGGAGGAAAGCCCTTTGTGTTTCCACCAGCCCACAGCAGAAGATCTTCATGGGAACAGGAAAACAGTCGTTCTTGTATCATCATCATGCAGAATTATCTGATGTTTATGTCAGTTCAGTTGTTTACGGGTGACTTTTGACCTTTCCAATTTGACCTACAATTCGGATTTCATTTTGACTTTAATGCCATGATAATAATATTGATAGTCCTGTAACAACCTTCATTTTCTTCATGCAAAATATAATTCTTCTGATTTTGGGATGATGTTTGACCTGGACATTCAGTGATATTTGAGTTTGTTTATGCTTTATTTGATCTAGTGAAGGCCCAGAGCTGATTATATGATGTGTTTGATGTTGTTTTCCCAGTAAAGAACGGCCTGGAAGGAAACACAGACCAAAGAAAGGAGGAAGACGAGGAGGACAGAGACGAGGTGTTCACCGTAGAGCTGATGAGAGGACCTCATGGTCTTGGTCTGGCACTGGTGGATGGAATGGTGAGAAATATCTTTGTCCTATTTTTATATTCTATACTTGTCTACTCTTTCTACACTGTATAGTAAGTCAACTTTTTAGTAAAATGTTTGTGCTTTGCGGTAATGGGAATTTAGTTTAATACACACTCTCTATTTACTGTAGACGATGTAACATTTGAAGCTGATAAATAAATTATGGTTCCTCTGGTGAGTTGATTGGCATATTGACTTTAATAGTTGTTCCTTCATTGTGATCATGCTTATGAAATTACTCTGTTTTATATATAGAAGGTATTTCATATCCATTTCTCTGTAGACACACGGCTGTATAAGTCGAATGCAAACTGTAATGCCATTTGAGCTGCACAACATCTTCAAATCAAGGCCAGTCAACAGCTGTTATGATTAAAAATAACAGGGCTAGATTAGATCCGGACATGTAGTCTGTGCTCCAAAACCTAGAGAGCTGCCTACATAGACAGCATCCTAATCTTTAAAGGGGAATACACCCCAAAATTAAACCCCTGTCAGCATTTACTCAACCTCATGTTGATCCAAACCCAATAAGTATTTTGTGTAAATGAGGGATTTCCATCCTTCCATTGAAAGTCCATTCACCCAAACCTTTCATAACGTTCATAAAGACCTCATATAAGGAATCCATATAAATCGAGTGGTTTAATCCACGTCTTCTAAAGAGACGTGATCATTTTATATAAACATGTTTTGTGTAAAATAGACCTTTTTTTTTTATTATATCTGGCTAGATTTGTTCACTGAACTTGTTGCGGTGCATTATGGGATTGTCTTCTCTGCAAAGGATACACGTGTTGCTACCTTTGGTTTTGGTCGATGATGTCTTGGGCGGCAGGACAATGCTTTTGCAGATTTTGCATCATGTGAGACCTTAAAATACTGCCTACATAGGCAGCTTACTATGCTTTGGAACAGAGCCATAGTTACTTTGAGCTATTTTGTTCACTTGCTCAGAGACTTTGGCCCTGTAAATGACTTGGAATTGCTGACTTAGGTGTTAGCTATGAGGTACACATGTGGGGGGTTACATTTACGAGAAACTGCTCAGTAGGGGACGAATGGGTTTGCGTTGGCCACACCGATCGTCTTTTGAAGCCAACAATGAGTCCAGAGCTTGAGTGAACGTGAGATCTCCTGTGTTTCCCAGACATTGAGGTTGATGTTAACAATCAGATGAACTGAGTAAGAACCTGGTGACTGTGTGGTTTAGCATTCAGAGACAATAAAACATCTACTTTCTCCATGTGACTCAGGACGCTCTCAAACAAATGCATCAGTGGTGATTAAGGTGATACAGAAACCAATCATTCACTTCCTGCTGGTGCAGATCCTCATCTAGTCATCGCTAATCTCGAGTCTTCTCTTTGTTTTGTCTTGTTGGTAACAGAAAACTCCCCTGCGAGTGAGCGGGATCTACGTGAAGTCAGTGGTGCCAGACTCCCCAGCAGCGCTCAGCCAGAGACTGCGAGTGGGCGACCGGATCCTCGCTGTGAACGGAGTCAGTCTGGTGGGCGTGGACTACCACAGGTGAGCACTACACTTTTAAGAGACAAACAATGTTCAATGTCATGAAGTTATCTTTGAAAATCAAACATGGAGATGAAAAACAATGATTGTTGCTGCTTGCATTGCTAAATGCTAAACAATCCATAGTTGCAAAAGACTACCTGTTACTCATTAGATGAACACAAGTTTTAAGTTGACTTTAATATGAGCAAATCCGTAGAGTTAACTTCAAGTTGAGTGTGATAGTTTGCCTTATTTATAAAAAAAAGTTAGCACTACTTTTGTTTTTACTTTTTTGTTTTTTGTCTCAATTTAAAAAAACAAAACATTCCCATTGTTTTTTACTATATTTTCACTGATTTTGAGACCAAATATATAGAATATTGTCAAAAAGCTGAAAAATATTGTATTGTTTTAGTAATATGGCCCAGTCATAGGGAGGGCTACTTGTTTTATTTTTTGCAATTGCCACTAGTGGTGCAAAAATTACATATTTTAATTATATTATAACTTCCATTATAAGAAACAAAGCATATTTTAGGACTGTTAAAATGTTTTGCATTTTGACATTGACAATTAAGTGCCAAAATTATTGATTTTATAATGTTTCTGAATGTTGTTGTGTTTAATTTGTTCTCATTTCACACTATTCTTACATTCTTACAGTAGTTTTTAATTTATTACCACTTGTATATAAATCAGCATTAAAGCCAGCACAACTAATTACTAGCATGTGTAAATACTCAAGTTCCCCATTTTCCCACAGTCTTTCTTTCTTTTACTTCCCAATTTAAACTATTATTTTTCATTATTATAATCATTATTGTTTGCATTATAGTACAAAAATTCTCAATTATTATTTTCTTTAATGTATGTATGTATGTATGAATGAATGAATGAATGAATGAATGAATGAATGAATGGATGGATGGATGGATGGATGGATGGATGGATGGATGGATGAATGGAATGTACCCAGAGCTCCTGAAATAAGAAACTTGAATATGTTCATAAGATTCACTTTATAAGATTTAACACAGGCGTCTGAGGTTTCACAGACGTTCTTGACTCTGAAACGGACAGAATAACCCTCCTCTGCTCTGTCTTTCCCTGTCAGTGGAAGAGAACTCATCCGGACGTCCAGCGATTCGCTGCGATTACTGGTGGCCAAAACCCAATCCAGGAGCTTCATCACCAGATGCTGAGAACCAGAACAGACTCGCCTGGACGCTCGACTCCATCATTGAGCTGATCTTTCCTGCAAATCTGCAACTCTAATATTGTGCAGAAACCAAAGTAAAGGCGATTCAACTGGATTCATTCATGCTGTTATTTAAGTTGTTCTTGTTGTTGCTTCTGCTCTCAAACTCTCTGTCTCAAAAGGCCAGAATAATATGTTGAAATCTCCCATTCACAGTAGCGTTTATTTCACACTTTTCTCTCTATCTTTAATGTAATATAGTTTAGCACATGTTTTAAACCGTTGTTTACCAGTGTTTTATTTTCGTTTAGCATCTGTCCGTCTGTCATCTTCTGCTTTCGTGAGAAATAGTTGTGGTCCTGACAGGGTTATTTCAGTTTCCTTAAAGCTCAAACTGGAAACACACAATTACAGCTTCATTCTGTTCATAACATCCAAACACTGCTGTAAATATCAGCCAGAACTACATTAGTGTTAATATTTAACCAAAGTATCATATGAAAGTGCTGTTTTAAATGGTTCATGTTGCTGATGTTATGAAACTACACCTGTACCGTTTTCATATTGATGACATTTCATATTGATATTACTTGTGCGGTTCCTGATGTCAGTCATAAATGATGATATTCTCCCTCAGTGCCAGAGAAACAGTGTTATAGTGTCATCTGTGTTCATGATGGCATTAAAAAACTATCTGTTGTAATATTTATGTGTTATTGTACAAGTGTAATAAATATTATTTTGATTTCTTCTTAAAGAAAAGAGGTAAACTGTGTTTTTCTGTCTAGTGAACGGGAAGTTGTGTGTTGCACAGTCATAACAGCTTTCTGGCTTTAGGGATATTAAATATATGTGCAAAAATATAATTTTGTCAATGTTTTGGAGAACACAAGCTTATCAATGGTTTCAGAACTAACAGACATGGACTAAAAGCCAGAAAACTCTAGTTTGTCGTTCACAGGGTGTTGAACTGAGTCTCGTCCTGCTCTGCTGGGTCTGTTAGTCTGAAGAGGGTTTAGAAATGACGTGTGTGCACACGTGTGTGTGTGTGTGTGTGTGTACGAGGAGTCCAGCTGCTGTGAGGTGGAGTAGAAGAACAGCTCAAGTGTGTGTGTGTGTGTTAGAGATGCTGCTCACCGCAACACTTTAAAGACATTTATAGAGCATTTAATGAGTGAGTTTCCACTGCGACACACACACACACACACCATATACAGGAGCTCATGCTGAGACATTACGCTTGAACATGATCTTTACACACGTTCATCTCTTTAAAGAGATTTAACAAATGCTGCAAAGCTGCTGAGTCGAGTTAGTTTGATTATTCAGAGAACAGTAGAGCTAAACTCTCTCTCTCTGTCATCTTGTGTTCTCTCGCTCTCCTCTGAGTGTTCAGATCCTGCTGGTTTATTTACCCGTATTTTCCAGACTATAAGTCGCTCCGGAGTATAAAGTCGCATCAGTCTAAAAAAAATATAGAAGTTGCACTGGACTATAAGTCGCATTTATTTAGAAATTTATTTCACAAAATCCAAGACCAAGAATAGACATTTAATCTGGAAAGGCAAGTTATTAAACTACACAAAACAACAGGCTGAGTAGGTGTCCGGTGTGTTAACGCAACACATTAACAGTTCTTCAGCTACACAATAGCATAAAGAACATACACCTGGGAGGCTGAATAGGCTAAATTAACATAAGCCAGCGAGTCCAACAAGCAAGTTTTTTTGTTTTTTTGTTTTTTCAACAAACTCATGTACAAACAATATGGCTTACATCATTTTCAACATTCCACAGGAGCAGGTGCAACAACAAAAAAAAATAAAATAAAAAAAAATAATTATAATTAAAATAAGTAAATAATAAAATAAAATTATAGCTAGGGCTTTGATCGCATAATATATTTTTCAAATAAATTAAGAAGTTTCATTGCTTGTTTACTTTCCATTATGTTAAGGGATTTGGTGAAAGAAAGAAACTCTTTATGAAATACATAGAACCTAGGTTTCACTTTCATACATTTACATTTGTGAATGTAAAATTTTGCAAGAATAATTATATTATTTACCAGGAAGTCCCATTCATTATTGTCCAATACAACTCCATAAACAATGTCATTCTGAGAAAAAAGGGTTCAATACGGATCTTTGTGTGCAGCCAGTCGTGGATATCAGTCCAGAGATCTTCAGAGTGCATACATTGAAAAAATAAATGAACAGAAGTTTCAATGTCATCACAAAATACACATTTGTTCGTTTCAAAACCACATCTCTGTCGTAATAGTTCACCAGATGGATACACACCATTTAAAACCTTGAAATGGACTTCTTTCGCTTTTGGATTTATGCGAAATTTTAAGTATTTAGAGCGTAATGAATATATAGTATCTTTGTCCAACAAGCAAGTTACCAGTAAACCAGTTCACCAAACTCCCGCGATCTCATTCCACATCATTTTCTTCATCCTTGTGTCGCTTCTGAACATCTCCGCCATAGAGCGCCCTCTCGCGGCTGTAGACGGTAATGTTTTCTCTTGGTTCATCTCAGTCTGAATTAATTTTTGATATACAAGTCGCACCTGACTATAAGTCGCAGGACCAGCCAAACTATGAAAAAAAGTGCGACTTATGGTCCGGAAAGACAGACATTGGCTTTTGTGGCTGTCACTCCGTGTCTGGTCCAATATGAACATAAGAGTTACATCCACTGTGTGTTTTTAATAACTACTCTTAATATACAGCATGTGAACTCGTTGCACATTATGCACATTTTCTGTTTGGATTATTAAAATGATCAAATACATTTGCTAGAAGAGCCCACTGAACTGAATACTAATGCACTGAACTGAAGACTAATGCACTGTGCTTGACTTGGACGTTTGGCAAATATAGATTTTTTTTTTTAACTCGAAACTGAATAATGCAAAATAATTAATTTCCGAGATAGAAACTGGACTCTGAATTAAATATGAATTATAATGTGGTCATGTGACAATATTCTACTATTTGAAATGTTTATTGTCGAATAATGCCCACTGATTCACTTAATAAAATAGCATTATATTATATTATTACACATTCCTACTTGATTTGTTGGATTAAAGCGAATGGAGAGGAACTGCCTCACTCGAGCCTCAGTGACGGCAGGATAGTGGAGCTCATGCTGTGTTTCTCTAGTATTCGCTGCTGTGTGAATAATGTTTGTCTCCCTCTGCTGGATTGAGTGGATCAAACCTTCAGCCCGATCACACACTTGAGATTGAGGACTGGAAAAGACACCAGGAGTGACTTTACAGTTTATGATCATGGCAAATGCTTTCTTACCGATGATGAACAAAAGACAAACGCAAGACTGTTAAAGCAACAATCATTGCTGGAGAAACAGAGACTGAAACTGCAGAATCACAGGAGAAGAGACTCATCATTTATAGTTCAACTAAATCTACCATTTTAGAAGATACTAACAACATTTACACGTTATGAGCCAATATCATTTAAAGTATATAACTATTGGATAACAAAATTTATTTCTGCTCATTTATGTCAGAGAAAAGAGAAACACTAAATATTAAATACACTCGAGACACTGATTAATATATACAATTTATTATAAAGTTTCAGACAGAAATACATGATAACTGCTATATAGATTTGAACCCAGTTTTAATAATTTTATAGAATGTTTTAACAAAATACTAGACAAATCAAGTTTGTAATGTATTAATATATATTTTGTCATATTTAAACTCTTCAGAGGAATGAATGTGCAGCAAGAGTCAACACAGATTTAACACAGTCTAGAGTTCAGTCATAAACACGTGTTTCTCCAGCAGAGCTTCTGAACGCTGGATCATTCTGTGACTCTAATACAGTAAAATCACATGATCTCCTGAAAATACATCCTGAGAAATATTACACAATATTAATGTGGACAATACAGTGAAGCCTGAGCATCAAGTGTGTCTCTATTTGTGTCTCTTTCCTGTTAGACTGACAGAAACATCTTCATCCTGACGCTGTGTGTGTGTGTGTGTGTGTCACTGATCCTGAACCTATGATTCTCTCTGGAGTTCAGTGTATGTGTGTGTCATCTTTATTATACACTTTATTTAATAAATGTTCAACAGTTTCATTCAAACTCTCTCTCTCTCTCTCTCTCTCTGTCATTCTCTCTCTTTCACAGGCTTCAGATCAACACAATAACTCAACAACAAAAGTGACCAAACAAATGAAACTGGAAACTGAAACTCAGCGGCTCGTCTTCCTCTCCTGGAACCAACAGATGATCAAATATATTTAAAGAAACAACAAAAACCCAGAAAACATCCTGCAGATATTCTTAATATGATCAACAAGATCTTCAAACCAACATCAACAAACATTCAGACACACACACACAAACAAACAAACAAACACACACACACACACGCACAACAGGACAGTGAGTTTATACACTGATCACAGAAAACACACACAAGAAAAGAAACAAGAACAGCAACACAGTTTTTAATGCGTGTTAATCTGTGTGTTTGTGTGTTTCCATCAGTGTGTGTGCTAGTTAGTTGTGTGTGTGTTTAATGTGACACAGAGACACTGAAGAGTTATAATTATTAAGTCCAAATCCAGCATAGAGGGGTTCAGTGAATGTGTGTGTGAATGTGTGTAAGTGTGTGAGTGTGTGTGTGTCAGAGACGCTGTAGAAGGACAGAGTGCCGGCCGACACGTCCACACACACTCCTACTCTCTTACAGGATCCTGAACCAGCAGAAACAGCAGTGCGGTTACGATTGTGCCGGACAGTGAATCCGTGATCAGAGCATTCAAGACTCCAGGACTTCTGATTCCATCCAAACACACTGTCACTCAAACTCCTTCCTTTCCTCTTGATTCCTTTATATGACACTGATATATAAACATCTCCACTCCATTCAGCCTCCCAGTAACAGCGTCCAGTCAGACTCTCTCCACACAGAACCTGAGGCTCATCAAATCTCTCTGGATGATCAGGATACGACTGACTCTCTCTCACATGCGTCACCTTTCTGTTCTCCTCAGACAGAGCGAGATCAGTGTGTGCTGTGTTTGGATCCAGTGTGAGATCAACGGCATCTGAACACAAGAACACACACATTACAACACCAACATTTACAACCAGATCAAAAAGTTCTTGATGTTGATTTGATATGGAGTTTATTAAATGATTTTAATTTGAATTGTGTAAATTTGAGTGTAATTAACAAAATTTAATATTATGTGGAATTTTAAATAGTTCTGAATTAGATTTCTTTATACGTTTATTGAACATTTGAAATTTAATGAATTGAAATGTTTTTATGGCTGAATTTCATAGACATGTATTTTCAGACAGCTTGTTTTTTGTTCTGAAAACTTATCCAGAGATTTATTGAGAAAGACTGGCCAGAAAGTTTTTTTTTAAAGAAATACAGTCTTGATCACAGATAGATAGATAGATAGATAGATAGATAGATGCTAGGTCACAAAGTCTTTGCTAGGCAGTTACTAGGATGTTCAAGATGGTTGCTATGGTGTTATGGGTGGTTGCTATGGTGTTCTGGGTGGTTGCTAGACAGTTGCTAGGTGATTGCTAGGTCACTCTAAGTCTTTGCTAGGCAGTTACTAGGATGTTCAAGGTGGTTGCTATGGTGTTCTGGGTGGTTGCTATGGTGTTCTGGGTGGTTGCTAGACAGTTGCTAGGCAGTTGCTAGGTGATTGTTAGGTCACTCTAAGTCTTTGCTAGGCAGTTACTAGGATGTTCAAGGTGGTTGCTATGGTGTTATGGGTGGTTGCTATGGTGTTCTGGGTGGTTGCTAGACAGTTGCTAGGCAGTTGCTAGGTGATTGCTAGGTCACTCTAAGTCTTTGCTAGGCAGTTACTAGGATGTTCAAGGTGGTTGCTATGGTGTAATGGGTGATTGCTAGGGTGTTCTGGGTGGTTGCTAGACAGTTGTTAGGCAGTTGCTAGGTGGTTGCTAGGTTACTTTAAGTGTTTGCTAGGCACTTACTAGAGTGTTCTTGGTGGTTGCTAGGGTGTTCTGGGTGGTTGCTAGACAGTTGCTAGGTGGTTGCTAGGTTACTCTAAGTGTTTGCTAGGCAGTTACTAGAGTGTTCTTGGTGGTTGCTAGGGTGTTCTGGGTGGTTGCTATACAGCTGCTAAGTAGTTGCTAGGTGACTAAGTGTTTGCTAGGCAGTTGCTAGGGTGTTCTAGGTGCTTGGTTTTCATAAGTCTGCATTATGTTCTGGTGCTGAAATATGGCTTATTCGTGATGTTATACGGTTGCTAAGGAGCTCTAAATGGTTGCTAGGATGTGGCTAGACCGTTAGCAGGGTTAAACTAATAAACTGGTAGAATCATATTATAGATATATTATATTATAGTAGATATCAACAGTATATATTATTATAGAATATATGCTATTAGAATAAACTAATAGACTGGATGTCTGTCCACATCAGAAGAGCAAATCCACTCGTCTCTATGATGATCTGATTCACACATGCACTGTAAACAAATAATCGTTCAAAAACTGTCAATGACTGATGAACAAAAAACGTGAAATTACAGTAAAATATCCAAATTGAAATAAAGTGCACAAAACTTTTCTAAAGTGCACAAGTTTTCATTAAACGTTTTACAGAAAAACACTTATTTTACAGGAATTTCCTGAATTATTAATAACAAACACATTCACTGTAAAATAAAACACACACATGCATGAATGAATGTAAGTATAATTTAGTGCCTGTGAAATAAAGCATCATGCAGAATATCATCAGTGTTTCTCTCCTGAACTGAAGCACAGGCTCGACTCTTCAACACAATGATGACACACACTGACACACACACACACACACACACACACTTTAAACCCCATCCGAACATTAAACACTCACAGATCTCTCAAGATCTCTGCATCTCCACTTATTACAGACTTTATTTCTTTCATGCTAAAGTTCTTATTGAGAATTACCAGTTCAGATGTTGATGTTTATATTAAAGTTGTGTTCAGTGTTTGCTTTAGTTGCTCTGGACTCTTGAGTTTTGAACATTAGTTTTTCTCTGACTGCTTTAACTGTGTGTTTCTGACACATGTTTGTTACGGCAAAAACACCAGAGAAACTGATCAGATGTTGGTCAGTGTTTAGTGATGATAGTCATCATTTAGTTCCTGATTCACTGATACCAGAGTCTCTAATCTCTGATTAAACTAGTTCATATTAGTTGTTAACTTCACATGCCAATACTAATGAAAATGCAGAAAACGTTTAGACAGGATCATGTAGACTCACACAGACATCAAGAATCGCATGAATCTCAACAATAAAGACAATCAACGAAATATTCAGACAAACAGAAAAACTCTGATGTCACAAAACGAGCTCTGCTGATTGGTCCCGTGACGATAGCGTAATATGATGCGTGCGCTGAGGCTCCGCCTTCTTTCACACTGAACTCTTCTCTGACTCATTTCATCTGTTGCTTCTGTCGAGGAAAGATCTCCACGGGTGAAGACATGAACACACTGGAGAGCCGCTTTATAGTAGGAAATGAAGTTGTGCTTCTGATAATGAGGCACTGACACTGTTGTTCATGTTTAACACTGTAAAGCTGCTTTTCAAGCAATCTATTGAATAAAATGCCATATAAATAAACGTGACTTTACTGGAGTGCTAATTTGCAGAGCTCATGCTAACATGCCCATGTTGTTCTGATCAGAGGCTTTCTTATGCTTTCTATAAAGATGTTTATTTAGTCACTGAGAGGAAAGTGTGCAGCACATATTTACATATTCATCTTTCGCTCTCAGCCGTGTGGGCGGAGTCAGATATTCACTAACAGTGTATCGCTGCTCGCGCATCTCGAACTGCGTTTTACCACTAATGCCGGAGACACACGTAACGACTAGCTGAAACATTCTTAGACTGAACTGAACACACTTACAGAGTTTCCAACAACTAGAGCAGATTTTAAACACCGACTGTGAACAACGACTGAACGCAACTGTCTCTAACTCGCCGTGTTTGGGCGTGATCAGTCGTAAGTATCAAATTACATTCATAATTGGCCTTACAGTCGTTAAGTGTGTCCCGGCTTAAATGAAGAACGAAAAAGAAAAAGAACGAAAAAGAACTTTGCCGGGAGTATATTGGGACCTTAAAGGGATAGTTCACCCAAAGATGAAAATTCTGTCATCATTTACTCACCCTCAAGTTGTTTCAAACCTGTATGAATTTATTTTTTCTGCTGAACACAAAAGAAGATATTTTGAAAAATGTCTGTAACCAAACAGTTGATGGACCCCATTGACTTCCATAGTACGAAAAACAATACTTGAAATAAAGCATCATGCAGAATATCATCAGTGTTTCTCTCCTGAACTAAAGCACAGGATCGACTCTTCAACACAATGATGACACACACACACACACATCAATAAAAATACAATGGGGTCCAGCAACTGTTCTCAAAATTTTTGACATTTTTCAAAATATCTTCTTTTGTGTTCAGCAGAAAAACACAGGTTTGAAACAACTTGAGGGTGAGTAAATGATGACAGAATTTTCATTTTTGGGTGAATCCCTTTAAGGCCCTGTGTGTGTGTGTGTGTGTGTGTGTGTGTGTGTGTGTGTGTGTGTGTGTGTGTGTGTGTGTGTGTGTTAGCTTAGCACCACTAATAATAATAATAAGTTTAATAGCTTTCTCAAGCCAACATAACAAAACACCAAAAACTAAAACTGTGTATTTGTGGACTTACATCTGCGTGGTCCTGCTGACATCCTGATCTCTCCTCCGTGATCCACACTAGAAAACACACAAACACACACACAGTATGTTTCATTATATTAGTGAGGACATTGCACAGACCCTTCATTTTATATCACGTTAATGCTATTTTTTATGGCCAAGGCAAACTCAAGCCTCACTCCCAAACACAGAAACACTAGATTTAAGATTTAATTATTTTTAACTAGTGAGGACCAGTAAAATGTTCTCTTTGTCCTCAAAATGTCTTCTTACTATTTCACTATAAAGGTGAGAACATTTCACCCTCACATGTATAGCCAAATGCGCACGCGCACACACACACACACACACACACACACAAGCGTAATTTGCAGGTGGGACATGTCCCCACCACTTTTGAAAAATCTTGCGACACTAATATACCAATACAAATAAATAAAACATCTCCAGTTAACTAGCAGAGCATTCATTTAGTTCATTTGTTAAATAAGAGGGGATCTAGCGCTGAAATGTGTTGTTTTTTAAATCAAGTGGTCAAAGTGCTCGTTGCAGCTGCGATCAGTCGGAGACTGTGTTCTCTTGTGGCTCGCGCACAGTCTTCACTCGGACGCGCGCTTCAATCCGTTGTGGAGACTCTCTATTCGTTCCGGTGAAATTACAAAACAAAATGCACACACGCGTGTCCCTGTCTGATATACAACCACTGATAAACATAATCGGTTTTGATGAGAAAAAAAAAAACCTATACGAGCGCAGATTATACCCAGAACCTCTGACGCGCTTGGAAAAGTTCTGCCACTGGACCACTTAAATACACGCTTAAAGTTGTCGGATCTATGTATTTATTCACGTGAAAATTCTCACCACTAATAACATATATTAGACCTCATTAAATGACAAATTAAACCAAATGTACTATTTAAACTGAATTGTGTTAGCAACACTTTTTTATTAAACATTTTTATTTATTTACATTAGTAAGCTACAGGACATTGTCTTTCAAAACATGACCTGCGCGAAAGAGGAACAAAAATGTATGCATCTGTAACGGGTACCGCAGCAATAACAGAGTAATTCCTGTAATACAGGAGAGAAACGAGGAGACAGTGTTATCAGTTTCGAGCTCTCTGCAGTCATTTATTTTCCTGAATTTTCTTCAGCAAACACATCTCTAATGTTAAGCGTCATTGTATGTTTCACATATTACATGTTCAGTGTCTTTTTAACATTACAATGAATTTTCAGTGTCCATGTCAATGCAAAATCCATAATAAAATAAACCTCTTTCCACCAAATGCATGTTCACTTACTCTTCATGCTTGTATTTTATACTATTTATCAAAATGAAATGTAAAGACAATGGTAATATTCACCTGCTATTTTTTTTTGATACTTAGAATCTTCCATTCACAGTATTTTATCAGTATCATGTTAATACAGTACTGCAAAATCATGCTCAAAACTCATAAAGTGCTTAAAGTGTAACTTTTAATCTCATTTTAAACTGTAAACATTTTTGTATAAACTCATTGAGCAGAAAAACATTTCAAACAGATGGTGGGGAACTGACATACAGTGAGCTAAACATATCTGTTAACATTACAAGCTCAAAAAAATATCTTCATGTGCATATATACACACACGGGGAAAGTGTGTGTTGAGCTGACTTGCTCTCTAGTAATGTCTCTCGACCGTTACTCTGCAGGACTTCGCCCTCTCGTTTCAACTCATTTCAAACTAAATCAAAACAGACCCTAACGAAACTCATTTCACTAAAAAGAGTTCACTCATATCTCACATACATTTCAGCATAAATAAATGCTACTTCTGAGGTGTTTTTATACATTTACCCACCTGTAAAACAGGAGAGAAACGAGGAGACAGTTTCGAGCTCTCTGCAGTAATTAGAAACCCGCAACTCACGCAGCTACAGTAACTCGTCACTCTACACTGCCCCTACTGGCCCGGAGCAAACACTACACACTTCACTTTAAGTCAGGAAAATTCACATTAAAAATAAAACCCTTGGGATACTTGTTGTTGTTTAAAAAAAAAAAAAAATCATATACAATCACTTGTTTCAAATAAAAGACAATAATTGTGAATATTCTTAAAACACAAATACAACACTTTTGTGGTCGTCACACATCATTGTACCCAGCACTTCTGAAAATGCACTTCCGAATGCGTCTCTGTCCCCAGCACATTTCAAACCAAACTGACGTCCACACACACACACACACACACACACACAGAAGTTTCTAATTTTGTGACCTAACAGTTGTGGCACTGGCCACACTTATTACTAGGGGTCCAAGCACCGAAATTGAGAACATAAATCGTAAAACTCAGAAGGATGATCTATTAAAAAAAAGGTGATTTGCATATTGGGTCATAACTTTGGAATGATAAAAAAATAAATACAAAAATAAATGCTGGAAAAAAAAATAACTTTATCAAACTCCTCGGAGCATGATAAATAATTCCATTTTTAATATTTTAATAATAGTTTATATATGAAAAGAGAAGTAATTTCCTTAATGTCAAGAATTTTTAGCTGTGTATCGTGAGAGTGGGAATGGACAGATGCAGCTTAAAAAAAGGACGTAGCAAAGAGAGAAGAGGAAAATGTGTGTGGTAAAAAGGAGAGAATGAGTGTGTAATCTGTGAGAGAGACTAGCGAATGAAAGCATGAAGCTCTGCAAATTCAGGAGGCATCAGAGCACAAACACACACAGACGGTTCATAAACACAGAACCCATTGAGAAACGCTACTTCAGTCCATTCTTTTTTAAAGCATCACTGCATGTTAGGGCTGGGTGATATGACACTACATATCATAGCGATGATATAAAGTTTGAATTGATGGATCTTTTTCTAAATCGTTTACATAGATGGGCCTGTTTGTGGGGTAAGCAAATATCCGTGCAGCTTTTAGTAATCAGGGATTATTGGAACGTTGGAGTGGAAAAAGCAGCACTGATGAATGATACTCCACAAACATCTTCAGCTTTTAGTTTTATTGTACATAAAAAATAATAATCAAAAAGGGGTAAATAGTTTCAAATGAATCTAAATTAATTCTAATTTTAAATTTTAGATAGGCTACACTTTCTAATTTGAATGAACTTATAGAAACAAATAAACTTTACATAAAATAAACATAAAATTACTTAAAAAGCATTGGACTACCTGCAAAAAAGAAAGAAAAGAAAGAGATGAGGTTAGGAATGTAAAGTCAGTAGGTCTAGTATGTAGTTTCTTCATTCACTGTGGCCTGTACCTGCACTGGATGGCCAATTTCACATGTATTTTGTGTATTTTCAAAATACAAGATACTGTATTTGTATTTAAATACATTTTTTCACACAGTATTTTGTATTTTAAATACATTTCCATGTATTTATGCCCATCTCTGATTGGTTCTAACACGCATCAAGCAAACTTGAGCTTACGTTTACACACAACTGATGTGTGAGTTGATGAATGTTTATATGTGAATTTAGGAAAAATAAAATCTGTTCATCATATAAAGCGATCGAGTCTCTTCAGAAAATGTGGACTAAACCGCTCAATTCATATGGATTAGTTTTACGATCTCTGAAGTGAAGTAAACAAAAGAGTCAAACGAATGTCAAAATAAAGGTTCACATAACAGAACATAAACCTGACAATAAGCTCATTCGGCTATTTTTATATGTATAAAAGTTCTGATCTTCGAATCTGACTGGACAAGAGGCTTTCTGCTGATATTTCACCAGAATCATCGTCTTCGTCTCAGCGCAGTTACAGTGTTACGCCACTGGGTGGCGGCAAGAGATTGACTGTGACAGAGTCATTAAACTGTTTGTTCAACGATCACTTTCAAAAACGCTGATTCATTAAAAGGTAGATGTAATGAAACAAGGTGATAATTATTTTAACACTGAGCTCCACTTTTCAAAGCTCAGCTGACCAGCAATGCGTTTCATGGGTAATGCTGAAGTTGATGCTTCACTTAACAGAGACCAATGGCATTGATTCAATGCACTGACCAGCGCTGCCGCCATTCATGGTAAATACCCTTGAACATTAAGAGGATTATACAACAAAGATTTCACTTTTCCTTGGACACGGCAACCTTTTCACGAATATACTGTATATGACTTGACCTCAAAGACAGACGCAGGTAATCGCACACGCTCAGTCGATCGCTCTCATTCTCTGTCTGTTTAGGCTTGTTAAATTTAAATCCACGAAGCCTCTGCACAAATCACCATGATAAACACGGTTATCATTGTTAACTTATTTAACATTCAGTACACATGCACAAAGTTCAAAACAAGAAGGATATATACTTATGACAAAAGGAAACATTCATTACTCTGCGGTTTGCTTGTCAGTATCGCGGCACTACAATATTGCGGTTATCGCGACAGCGCTAATTTAGAAAACAAGCCGTTAATTCAGGACTAAATGAAGCACATTTTAGGTTACCTGAGAAAACAGTTTATTTTACAGTGCTGTCACTGTTAACTGTACCATTCTTTATAATATAATATAATATAATATAATATAATATATAATTTGTGCTGCCAATCAATTAAAAATTAACTAGATTAATCACACATTTTTCTGTGATTAATCGCAATTAAAAACACTGACTTTTTGTCCGTTTTTAATATATTTTATAATGTAATAATTTCACAGTTAATCTCGAAATTAATGTAGAAGCAACATAAGGACAGTATATTTTAAATACTTGTTTTATGGCATCTTTTTATGAATGAATCAGTATCACTGATACTAATACAGCAACTTATGTCTCGATGATGTCTCCCCCACTTTTAAACATTAATTATATCCATTCAACATTAGTGTTTTGAAAGCTATAACTGTCTTAACATTACTTAGACTTCAAAAAAATTTAACAACTTTTAATTTAAGTGAATTTACCACAATCCTCACATAAACCCATAATTAATGTCATATTTACCTGTGGCCATATTTACCATACCTGTGTCTAACAGGTAGGAAATATACTAAATTTAATAAAGTTATCAAACAGTCTGCACTGCATAACTTATAGATTAAATATAGATTAATTCTTATTAAAGATACAAAAGTTATTTTCTTTAGTCAAGAGCAGTGAGTTTTATTCTCTGTTCCCTTCAGTAGCGGTCGGACTCTTACGAAATGAAAATATATTTTCCAATATATTAATTATCAATAAATGATATAACAGTATATTATAAAATATACAGAATAATATATTGTGTTAATACAATATATTGAATAATACATAAGGAATAGCCGCTTTTCATATATTTAAAAAATATATTTACAGATATGTACCAGATATGGTACTGTATGTGTAATTTATTGCGGATATGGTTACTCATGCATATAAACACATATATACAGAAATATATAATGAACTATATTTCTTAGATTTTATAATTACTTACATTATAAACATTTCATATTTTCAAGCTAGTTAACAAAAGCACAAGCACACCTGCATGTGCTAAAGTATTTAGCCAGGAGACTATCACTGTGCTGAGGGACGCACAGCCATCACTTTTAAATATAGTAAATTAAGGGCCCTATTTTAACGATCTGAAACGCAACTATCAAGCGCAAAACGCAAGTAACTGTGGGCGGGTCTTGGGTGCTGTTGCTATTATACCGGCGGGATAAATGACTCTTGCACCCGACGCAAATCTAAAATGGGTTGGTCTGAAGTTGCTTCATTACTCATAGGTGTGGTTTGGGCGTAACGTGAAATAAACCAATCAGAGCGACATCTCACATTCCCTTTAAGAGCAGACGCGGTTGTTCCATGGCGGTTTGCTATTATAACGGCGGATTTGCCAGGCACACGCCAGGAGCGGTTCACAGCCGAGGAGACCGACGTTCTCGTCAGGTGCCGTAAAACACAGAGAAGTGACATTGTATGGGGTTGGAGAAACACACCCAACTTAGCTTCAGTTAAACAGGCGTATGATAATTTGGGTAAATGTTAGGGCTGCACGATATTGGGAAAAAATTACATTGCGATATTTTATTTTTCTGCGATATATATTGCGATATGAAATCTAATCAAATTTTTTCTTACAAACAAAAATGGGGTGAGCACACTACATTCTCATTTTAAATGATTTAAACAGAGTATTATTTAAATTAGAGTAAATTATTTGTTTGTGACTTTAGGATATGGTTTGAATTGTTAACATATTAACTAACATGAACTTACCATGAGCAATACTTTTGTTACTATATTTATTAATCTTTGTTTATCTTAGTTTATATAAAGTTTAGTTTAAATAAAGGTCCACATAACAGAACATAAACCTGACAATAAGCTCATTCGGCTATTTTTATATGTATAATAGTTCTGATCCTCGAATCTGACTGGACAAGAGGCTTTCTGCTGATATTTCAGCAGAATCATCGTCTTCGTCTCAGCGCAGTTACAGTGTTACGCCACTGGGTGGCGGCAAGAGATTGACTGTGACAGAGTCATTAAACTGTTTGTTCAACGATCACTTTCAAAAACGCTGATTCATTAAAAGGTAGATGTAATGAAACAAGGTGATAATTATTTTAACTTTGAGCTCCACTTTTCAAAGCTCAGCTGACCAAGGGTCGCAAGGGTAACGCTGAAGCTGATGCTCACTCAACAGAGACCAATGGCATTGATTCATTAAAGGAGAACTCCGGTCAATTTTAACATTGAGCTCATTTTTTTGTAAATTTGGAGTGCTGTCAGTACAGAGAACAACGACAAAAATCGGTGTTGCCTACACCGTGTTATCCTCTTTTTAAAACTTGCACCCTGTTGACTTCAATGGGGCAAGTTTTAAACCTGCTTTTAGCCTCTTAACATCCTTGATGTGTCATTACAAGTGCCCAGCCAATGTGAGTGATTCCTTCAGAGTGAACACGGTGAATCTGACTGCAGTAGATGTGAAAGATATGAATAAAAATGAAGTTAATTCGGCCAGCGCTCATACCTGTATTTACATCCTGTTTTCGGTTGAAGCCCATAGTAATCGATTGTAGAGTTCTCCACTGTTGCTTAGTTACCTATGATCACGCGTAACATTATAAATGTCTTTACTGTAACTTTTGATCAGTTAAACTCATCCTTGATGAATAAATGTATTGATTTATTTTATTTCTTTCCCCCAAATATAAAATTAAAATTCTTACTGACCCCAAACTTTTGAACGGTAGTGTTTAATGTTACAAAAGCTTTCCATTTCAGATAAATGCTGTTCTTTTTAACTTTCTATTCATCATAGCATCATGAAATAAAAATGTAAAAAACTGTTTTCAACATTGATAATAATCATAAATGTTTGTTGAGCATCAAATCATCATATTAGAATGATTTCTGAAGGATCATGTGACACTGAAGACTGGAGTAAAGATGCTGAAAATTCAGCTTTGATCACAGGAATAAATTACACTTAACTATATATTCACATAGAAAACAGCTGCTTTCAATTGTAATAATATTTCACAATATTACTGTTTTTGTTTGTATTTTTAATCAAATTAATGCAGCCTTGGTGAGCAGAAGATACTTCTTTTAAAAACATTAAAAATCTTACAGATCTAAAACTTTTGACCAGTAGTGTATATAATGCACTATATTGCTTATATTTTATAATTACTTACATTATAAACATTTCATATTTTCAAGCTAGTTAACAAAAGCACAAGCACGCCTGCATGTACTAAAGTATTTAGCCAGGAGACTATCACTGTGCTGAGGAGTGCACAGCCATTACTTTTAAATATAGTAAATATCAAGCGTAGCATAAGTTCTGGCAGGTCACGTTAGTCAAGCTCGCATCAGCTGACCCTCAGCTGATCCACGTCTACCTATAGGAATACGACGCCAATCACTGAATACATATATAAGCTCCTTCAGTATTATCAGCAGCTATCGCGTTTCTCAGGAGCGAATTACCCTCCTCCATCCCCAGCTCCACCTCTCGCCCAGTCAGGATTTGGCATTCTGATTACCCTTGAATCAGCATAAATTCTTGAATTATGTTGTACTTTTAAAATCTTGAATTAAATATATTTGCAAACTTTCATGTTGGTTCTGTTCTGTTTACCCCAAGGGGGGTTATTGCTGCTCTCTTGGAGTTCTGGCCCAGAACAGAACCATACCGCCAATCCAAACTGTATGCTAATTGTCATTCTTATTTGACTGTAGTGGCCCTGACAGAAATAGTTTTAATGGTGCACTATAGTTACTCAGACAAACCAGAAAACCTTTGAAATTCCAAAATAATACAACATTAAACACTATCAGATCTCCCCCTACATTAATATTGAGTAAAACACATCAAATAACACTTAATTTTAACATTTGCTCTCCTTTAACAGTCAGAAGCAAAGCATGCTGGGAACTAGAAATCTGTTGTAACTCATTCCATGAATGTGTTTGTAGATATAAATGTGTGAACATACATTCACATTTATATGGGAACATGTATGTGCGATATATGTACACAATAAAGGATATACCTTTGTGAGTATTACTTTTAATGCTATATTTGTCTTCATTTCTATGTATGTCTATGTCTATCTTTATATGTATTAATATATAGCCATTCATGGCCAATGCATATATTGCAGTATATTAAAAAATATAAGCACTAGTTTCCCATATATGGAAATGTATTATATATTGAATTATATGTTGCAGTGTATTCCCATATATTTTTGTTCCGTAAGGGGATCCCCATCCAAGGTTTTTTAACTGCTTTAAATGGTTTAAAACTGCTTTTTTTGGGTCACTTTTAGACAGAATATTTGCAGAAAACGACACGTATACAGCAAGACAATATAAATGTAATTTCAAAAAGCAAAAATGCAACCTTCCATCCTTTAAGTGGAAAGTTCTGCGTGATCTACTGACGACACGCAGATTAAAGAACACAGACAGATCATTTCCATAATGCAATCTACCAAGAGCAGTGCAAATTAGCGTCTGGTTTAAGACGTAGTTGTTTTCGGCAGTAAATAATGGTGCGAACACCAGTACATTGACGAGCGCAAACTTTAGTAAATCACCTTGCGTGAATCATTTAAATACTCCCCTAAAAAAATAAGGTCAGCTGCAAAAATAAATGTATCCAAACCTTTCAGCGCTAATTTTTCACTGTGTCTTTAGTAGATCCTGACAGTAGTTTTTTTAACGCCAAAAGAGGGTTTGCGCTGGCCCTAAATCTTAGCTTAGACTATATGTCTTCCTTCATTTTTAATTTGTAGCTGTTGCGGTCAAATATTCACTTTCTCTACTCTCCATGGTACATCAGTGGTAGAAGTTCAAACTAATATCAAGTAATTTACGTCTCTTCTATGATTGGTTGACATCTCAAGAGAGGCTAGCCTCCTCTACCATGTTACTTTTCTCAACACTCCGAATCGCTGAAAGTGAAATACTCAATGGTGATTGACAAATTATTTTTTTTCAATGGAGTTACACTTAAAGAGGCGAAATTACACACAAAAAATAAACATTCTGAGACATTTTCACCCCAAAACTTTTCACCTGTGCCTCCTCTGACGAGCCACCACTGGTTCCCTTTGTTCCCTGATTAACATTAATGACAGACAGCATTAGTGGCTGCTGACACTTTTAAGACCAGCCGCTGCTGCACATGATGTGGATTTCACACGCGTCTCATTCTCTCTCTTTACGTTCATTTAAGACTTTATATAACTCATTTAAAGGGCACCTATTATGCAAAATTCACTTTTACATGGTGTTTGAACGTAAATGTGTGTTGGCAGTGTGTGTACACAACCACCCTATAATGATAAAAATCCACCCAGTGCTTTTTTTATAATCCCCATAAATCATCAGCACTGTCTCAGAACGAGCTGTTCTCAGAATCTATGCAGTGTGACGTAGAATTGCACAAGCCCCGCCTACGACTGTTGATTGACACTGCAGTTTGAGCATAGACCCGCCCTGAGTGAGCTGGACACAGTCCGCCATTGTTTCGAGCTGGAGCAGCTGTAGAATGTCTCCTAAAGCGATTGAAGTGTTTTGTTTTTAGGATGTTAGAATAAACATAGCAGTCTTCATTTACTCTCGTTGTTACTCGAGGATGGATCTGTACTGTTCGTGATCCAGCTTACGGTCTCCGGAGCGACAGGCCTAACGTTACTGACCACGGCAGAGATGAAAGTGAGAGCGCGCACTTTATGACAGCTCATCCAGCCGTTTTACAGATATAAAGTTTACCAGTTTATTAAGAACCCACTGAAAAGGTGTGTATATATTTGTTTACTGTTAGTTGTAACGAGTGTTTTGTGTACTTCGCTGTGTAACGTTATGTTCCATGATAATGAAAGGGAGAGAGAGAGAGAGAGAGAGAGAGAGAGAGAGAGAGAGAGAGAGAGAGAGAGAGAGAGAGTTTATGGATAAGACTAAATGCGCACTTGTTATACTGTTTATTCTTACAGTGATTTTCTAGAGTAAAACTAACGCTTTATCTTGTGTGTGATGTACAATAAACTTAATTGAACTCATCAATATATTTTGGTCATCATTCGGACGGGGTCTAAGTTACTACAGCAGGGTTGTATTAATAGCGGAGCAGATGGCATACAAGTTATAAACGTAATTAAAATAAACATACCTGTTCTATCTCTATTCAGCATATATTCTCTAGCTCTGTGGGCATTATTGTCGGATTCGAACACCGTTTGTGTGAGTTTCTGTTTTGATATTATCATCTTTCTGTGAGATGAGATTGTCCTGGCTCTGAGTGCAAGCTGGTTAGGCTCCGCCCCCTGTGCATGGAACCGCATCTCATTAACTTTTAAAGGAGACACTAAAACGGTGTGTTTTTCTCAGCCTCCCAAAAATGACAATTTAAACATGCTGTAAAAAATTATCTGTGGGGTATTTTGAGCTAAAACTTCACATACACACTCTGGGGACATCAGAGACTTATTTTACATCTTGTGAAAAGGGGCATAATAGGTGCCCTTTAAGACTGCTCTTATGAGGATACTCAACAAAACTGACTTTTTGGCATAAATGTGTGTTACTGCTCGTTCAAGCATAAAAGAGAAGTCAATTCTGGCGCGCTGTCTGTGCGCACGATACTGGCGCACGTCTTTCTTTGCGTCGCGTGTGTGTGTAAGGACATTCAGAGAGCCTATAAAAAAACAGATGCTGCGCTAATTTCTTTAAATATTTTGAGTTAACGTTGACAGCACTAAATATAATATAATATAATATAATATAATATAATATAATATAATAAAGCAGTTACACTGAGATGGTTTGGACAATGTGTTTTTGTAAGTTCAATCATTGTCTACAGACAGAATTAAACCATCAAAATTACATGTTTATTTATTTTATATAAATTTGCAAAATTGTCTATATTAGTGTTTTTTAAACTTTTTAATTCCAAGAAGCACTAAACATGACAATCCCTTTGAGAGATCATTGAGACTCTGCAGGTTGGTAGATCTCCAGGAACATGATTGGGCACCCCTGTTTTAAAGGGATAGTTCACCCAAAAATGAATGAATTCTGTCAGTAATTACTCACCCACAAGTTGTTCCAACCCCGTAAGACTTTCGTTAATCTTTGGAACATAAATTAAGATATTTATGATTAAATCTAAGAGCTCTCTCACTGCTTCATAGGCTGCTAGGCAATTTCATCTGCTGGCCCAGAAAAGTTAGTAAAGACATCTTTAAAATAGTCCAAGTGACTACAGTGGCTCAACCTTAAGTTTATCAAGCGACGAGAATACTTTTTGCGCACAAAAAACAAACAAAAATAACGTCTTTATTCAACCATCTCTTCTCTTCCATGTCATTCTCCTGTTGATGTAGTGTAACAGTGCAGCGCTACTTCAGAACGTAGGTTTAATATTGGCCAGGATCACACACATCACACTCATGACCAGCGTCGGCCAAGCCTAATCTTTTACTATTGGTTCCATCCCTTTGAATGGAAATTAATGCATCAATCTAGTTAATTTGTATAACTATGGTATACTGACAGAATAGTTTTATATAATTAGTGTACATCGAAATGCTTATACATAGATGTTTATTTAACTTTTACAGACCCAAATAAAACATTTTAAGTTGCCAGACATGATTAAATATATTTGTGTCCATTATATTCTTAAAATAATATAATATATTTTCTATAAAGACACTTATTAGGTGTCATAATAACTAACATTGATAAAACAAGCACTTATGTGTTAAACGACAAGCATCAGTAATCGTACAGACAGCACATTCAACCTGACAGCAGCTCAGAAGCATCTGAATGAAGCTTTATGAGTTTGAGCGAAATTATCAGATTCTACTCTTAGTTCATAGGCTTCATTATTCTACCCCTCCATCTCCTCTACTTGTAACAAATGTGAATCTGCCGAGGGCTCTCTGGGACAGCTCTTCTGGTCATGCCTGAACTTTATACGTTTTGGAGTGAAATTATCGGATTCTACTCTGAGGCATATTCTTGTGACCTCTCCCCGGACACAGCAATTGCTGTTTTCAGCTGGTCTATCTCTCTTCATGGCTTCGCCATTTAATTCAAGAAGCCGTCCAATATGGAATGGTGGTCGCTAAAAAAACAAAGACATCAAAACCACTTTTTAAATCTTGGCTGTGTGAACTCTCTACCACTTTGCATTTAGAGAGACTTATGGCTCGTTTCCACCGAGCGGTACGGTAAAGTACAGTACAGAACAGTACGATTCGGGACAGTAAACCCTCATCCGGCTTGTGTTTCCACCGCCAACTGTACCCTTACCTGATAGGCGTGGTGTAGCCTATGCCGGAAAGAAGCGATCAACGTCATTTTCGCGCGAAGAAGAAAGCGACATAGTAAACAACAATGGATGACATACAGCAGATCTTGTACTTGCTTCTCGGCTGTTTGTCAAAAGAAGACAAGCACCGACATTAGGCATTTCTTAATACCAAATACGCAAAGTTCGAACTTGCCAAGTCCGGCTCAGGAGAATGACTCCCGAGGATGCGAGTCCGGTAATTCTGCAAAATGGAACAGCGCGCTCTTGAAAGTAGGGCTGCAACAAACGATTATTTTGATAATCGATTAATCTAACGATTATTAGAACGATTAATCGATTAATCATCGATTATTTCGCCAACTAAACAGTAAGTTTGGAACGATTATCATAGGTGTGATTGGCAAAGGAAAAAAAAGCAGGAAAATTCGACTTCACAAGTGCATTTCTTTACACACACACGCCCCCACACACGTGCAATGAATTGGAAACACTCGCTCTGCGCCAGTGTGGACCCGCACCGTTATGAATAGGGATGGGTATCGTTAAGGTTTTAACAGTCTTACTACTCTTACCGATACTCCTTATCGATCTGGTACTTTAACAGTATTCTTATCGGTTCTTTTTGTTATATAAAAAAAAGAAAAGAAAATAATAATAATTTAGAACATAATTAATATTGCTTTTATATTTTGAAATGTAAAATAAATATCTATAATAAAAGAAAAAGCAATGCTTTAACAAAACAAATAAAACATGTATGTTATGCAGAAGGGTGCAGGCTTTTGTGTTTTATATAAGACATAGGACACCAAAAACAAAGTACAAACAAAAAAAAGTATACAATAAAACAAATATACAAATTATATACCCAGTGCTTTAATTTCTTTTAATTAGTAGACATTACTGTTCAGGAGTAATATGGGCTAAAAAGACATCTAATAAAGTCAGAGTAAAATAACACTGCAGAGTTTATCATGGATAGATTAAAGCTTATAAAAGCCAAAATTATTCATTCAAGAGCTGCAACTGATTTTCTCTTTGCCTTTTGTTGTTTGATCCACATTAATGGAGCAATCGTCACAGCAGGTTTATTACACTGTTGCCTCTTTAAGACCAAATGCAGATCTAATCATTATTACGCATCATATTTTCTCTCCCAACAATTTACATCCATTTAAGACATAAACTCTAGTGAATGTGAAGTGAATAAACTGTTTAAGTGAATCTCCAAAACGGCCATTTTGACATTTTTGTGTATAGCCTATTTGATCGTTTAGATGCACACACGAAGCCCAAAATATACGTTGCTTGTCTCGTTGCGGTGTGTTTCGGAGCGCGCGCCGCATTTGGAACATTTGCGTCAATTTTGGTACTTTTAATAGCCTTTTATTATCAAACGCGTCCCGCAGTTTAGCAACAGTATAGACTACATTTTACAACAATCACCGATCGTGCAGATTCTGACGTTACGTTTGGGTTTTAGGGAGAAATGACAGCGCACCGCTGTGAAGGGAAGGAAGTTGCGCTACAGAATGCGGCTTTAGTTTTTAATGGTTATACCTCAAATATCTTCTTTTTTATAATCATTGGAAGCCAAAATCTAAATCTAAAATAAAATTAGTTTAGAAGATCTAAAGTGTAGCCTAACAGAGCATGTGAGCGGAGTGGAGCGGGAGCGGGCGGATCTTGGACAGAGCGCAGAGCGGAATTTTTAAAAGGACGGAGCGTCGCCTTATTTCCCGCTCCAATTTCGCTCAGCTCACACCACGAGTCTGAAGCATGCTCAGTCAAACCTAAACCAGGATCCATCTGTCTTGCATAGTCATCAACAGTAGACTATTTTCAGTCAAAACTCGGCTCAATAATGGAGTTCAAAAAGTAGGCTACTTCAAAAAGGAAAATGAGAAGTCACACAGGTGTAGGCTACTATTAATATAATAAAACTAACTAACAATGATAATGTGGTACAAGAAAACGAATGTGGAGACATCGTTTCAGTCAGCAAAGATTCATTTTGGAATCTCAAAAGACACATCTCTCGAAAACATGAATGTGAGCTACGTGAACACGCTGGGAAGAAAACAAAAGGTTAGCAAATTGAATACGGTAACTTGTAACAAAGTGTAAATTAAATATAGCGTAATATTCAAACAAATTCGTTTTTTCATTCAAGTAGACCTAATGGTTCGTTTTATTTAGACGAATTTGTGTCGTCCGTAATAATATTTATATTATTAGGACCATTTATTCGTTTAATTTTACAGCAGTTTGTGTGTATGGAAGCCAATTTAAATTTTACTCGTGCGTGTTGCGCAAAAGTTCACTTAGGCTATCAAAATTCTGGCCTTATAGTTAATTTACTTTAAAAAAATGTATGCATATTTTTGTTTATATAATTTTTATTTATATTATTAGGCCCATTTATCCGTTTAATTTTACAGGACTTTTTGTGTAGGCTATATTCCTTCTTACATAAGCCTGTAATTTGAAATAAAACATTTCAATTTGAAAAATGTTGTTACTCATTAGTTCTTTAGGAGGCAAGGTTGTGGTCTAAGCTAAAAGTGATAGCCTACATGGGGGGCGATTTGAGTGGAGCGCGAACTGAGCGCTGAGCGATAATGAGCGGAGCGGCCTGATGTAGCTTTGAGCGGGAGAGCGGAACAGTTCCGTGAGCGATGAGCGGAGATTCTCACCGCTCCACTCCGCTCACATGCTCTGTAGCCTAACCATTTGAATGTTTAGTTCTGTCCTCATCGTCACTCATTAAGGAGGGCTGTTGTGTTGTGCGCACCGTGGCTCCGCGTGAAAGATCGCGCTCTCTCCCTCACACACACACACACACTCTCTCTTTAGCAAAAATGCATCACAGACAAATGGTTCAATATTACTATATACAGAAGTGGCTGGCGAAATTAAATTTGCAAGATAATAATTTCTTAATAGCAACTAGAATGCATTTCCAAAGGAACTGCGAAGTGTGCTTGCTCGGGTGCGGTTCACTAACGTGAGTAGGAAGTGGATAAGGATGCGTTGAAGTTTGCTTGATCTGAGAATTTCAACAATAGTACTTTTTCAAGATTGTGCAAAAAGGTGAAAAGCTATGTGCATTAAGAGACATGTCTGCAATGTAGACTAGTGCCAATGGCATTGTTTATGTGGCTTGGTTGTTGGTTTTGAAATATTTGGTTACGACTATACAGCAGAGAGTGGGAGTGTTTTGGGTGATGAAATAGTAGCCTATTGAAAAGAAGTTGACAGTCTTCATTTACTGTATCCAATAAACCAATACAAAACTTGCCCAGCTGTTCTGTGGTTGAGTGTTCCCTTTGATTAGGAACAAATTTACTATTTCAAATTAAGGTCTACTGTAATTAGCGCGATGCTTTGATTGCTGCTGTCAAGATGGTTGTCATCACCTAGAAACGCTGATTTTTATAGCCTAACGTCAGTCCTCATATTGTAACTAAATGAAAAACGCTATCAGTTTCACTCTTAGCTTACTCTAGCGATGCAATCACAACAACATGGATAACGCTGTTTGGCCTTGCCTAACTTTATATGACATATGCGCCATATGCTAGAGTTACACATCCCGCTCCCGCTGCCATTTCAGGGCTTGAATTTCGGTGCGGGAATGTGGGGATTGCGCATTAATTTAAACCATTCCCGCAAGGTTAGCTTTTATAGTGCGAGAAATTCACGCACAAATATATTCGCTTCATCTCAGAGCAAATGATTAAAAAATAATTCACAGATGCGAGAAAAAAGATGTCAAACTGTCTTTTATTTTCGAATTTAATTCCTCAATCAGCGCTGGACCGGCATTTTCTGTCTTCCGCTGAGTCCTGGCCGTAGACAGATCATATGTTTCACGCTGTCAATGCAGTGGTCTGCGTTGCACTGATCTTATTCACACTATCGAGTGTAGGTGCAGCATTCTAACATTGAGTCATAATGAGCTGCTTGTGAAGAAATTATCCGCTTCCAAATTATGTCATTTTAATCACGAAATTGAAACATTAAAAACCATTTTGCTCTTTATGGTGTGCGAGTGATAGAGTGCGGCAGCAACGAACCAACTGATCAACTTGCAGCGTAACAACATTGAATGTTCGGCCGAACAGCTGATCATAGCTGTACAGGGCGCCTTATTATTTTTCATCTCCATAAATATATCTAGTAGTAAAGATAATGCAAAGGCTAGAAATCAATTAATCTTTTGCTGGTACTTCCTTGTCATCATGGAGAGCGCAGTTCATGGTTGCATAGCAACGACAGACGCCACGGGAGAGCAAGTGCTTGTGGAATGGAGAGAGCGGCGCGCTCACGCTTTCCACTTGTTTTTACCATAGACTGTAAAAAATAGGTTTTTACACATCTAGAGCGACGTTGTTGATTGTTTGAGCATGTGACTGCGCGTTTCTCCTTGTTTTCTATTGTTATGCACAGCATATTTCCCGCGCGCACAAACACAGCCACAGACAATGAATTGTTCGGTTAGCGAAGAAGAGCATGATGTATTTTGTATAAAGTTTTTTTTTGCTTTGTTATTAATTGTTTTGAGAACTGGAAATTAGGGCTGCACGATATTGGGAAAAAATGACATTGCGATATTTTATTTTTCTGCGATATATATTGCGATATGAAATCTAATAAAAAAAATTCTTACAAACAAAAATGGGGTGAGCACACTTACATTCTCATTTTAAATTATTTAAACATCAGAGTATTATTTAAATTAGAGTAAATTATTTGTTTGTAACTTTAGGATATGGTTTGAATTGTTAACATATTAACTAACATGAACTTACCATGAGCAATACTTTTGTTACTATATTTATTAATCTTTGTTTATCTTAGTTTATAAAAACACAGATGTTCATTGTTTAGTAATGTTACTTCACAGTGCATTAACTATGTTAACAAATACTGTACAACTTTTGATTTCAACAATGAAGGCTACAGCCTAAATGTTGAAATTAACAATGTTGTAGAAGTGCAGTTTAGTAATAGTAAATGTTAACTAATGTAGTTAAATAGTTTAATAAATAGAACATTATTGTAAAGTGTTACAGATTTTTTTATACACCAATTCAGACGTCTCGTGAGTTCAGTGTTGGACAGGTCAGTTGTTTAAACCATTCATTAAACTGAATCGGTTCAAAGTAATCATTAGTTCGCGAATCGGACGTGTACGGCACGCGTTGTGTAATTATCTCGGCAGTTTAGGATATCGCACAAGATTTGACAACACAGAAAACATTTCATCACTTTTCGACACCATCGTGTCAATCGATTTTGATTAATATGCGCGACTCAGCGCGAGGGAGAGAGAGCAAGACAGCGCTCGTGTTGTTTGAAGACGGTGAAGGTGAACGACACATCATGCAGCCCTACTGGAAATGCACAATTAATGCATACAAATCTGTAGATATTAATAAATGAAGATGATTAAATTAGACCGATGCATCAGAAGTTTGTCAATTAGCCTGAAATTTAAAAAAAAAAAAGAAAAAAAGTCAGATCTTGTGCATCCTCACATTGGAGTCTCAAGTTCATGTACAAAGTTTGGTTTCGATACGTGACAGAGTTCCTGAGATATGGACGACTTCCTGTTTGGCGACTACACCGCCGATTTCGTTTGGTTGTGACGGGCAAACGCTTCCGAAAATCAAAAATCCTTCTAGTAACTTTTGTGAGGCTTGGTCCAAGGATCATGTACGTCCAGTTTCGTGAAGTTCGGACCAAATTTGTGACCTGTGAAAATTTTGTTTCGCTTTCTGTTCAATCCAATATGGAGGACGAACGACATGGACTCGTGATGTCATCTTTGCGAGCAACTTACACCGGTACTGACCGTACGTTTTAAAGTTGGAACGGTGTCTCTGTCTAAAAGGGCCTAGGCGCAGGAGCTGGCCAAAATTTATCTCCCGGTAATAATAATAATAATAATAATAATAATAATAATAATAATAATAAGAAAACTTAAGAAGAACAATAAGAAGAACTTAATTAATAGCACGTGTACTTTCTTAATTTCTCCAGTACCGACGGCAGAACCGATAACGGTAATAGCTTATCGATCCAGCGGTCTTTCATAATTCAGCACCGGGGCCCGTTTAATACCGGGTTTCGGTACCCATCCCTAGTTATGAATGCCTGTGCAGCAATGTGAAACAACGGCAAGCACACATTCTCGTACTGTTTCGACTTTATTCTCGAAATGTTTCGACTTTAATCTCAAAATACTAGATTTTTTTCCCGTTGCGGTTCAGGGCTTCAGTAGGCTATTCTGATCATGCTATGACATTTTCTCATTGTGCAGCTGGCTCTAGCTGTATTTTCTAACCATGACGGGGGAGTTTTATGCGTATGCGTTTAAGAATAATGTCACTTGCCCGGTCATGTAAGTAGACTACAGAATTTATTATAGCCTACTTGTCAAAATTAAAATAGGAAACTCCACTATGTCTCTTTACATTTATTTTGTCCCGTTGTCGGCTTCAGCTAAGAAAAGAAATAGTTCGCCCCACACGTCCAAAATTCTTAGCACACTTTCGAACCTTCCGCAACGAGTGCAGGCTCTTTGGTGAAGCTCTGCTTTGAATTAAGTTCCATCGTGACAAATGAATGGACTACTTGCGGAGTGACATGAAGACATGAATCAGAGGCACAAAAAACGTTGACAGCGGTGAGCAGTCATTATGTTGACCAATACCCGAACTGTGCTTTGCGTGATTTACGAGAGCATCATTTTCAGGTTGGAAAAGCCGGATTTCCGGATTTATCCGGAAGAATCACACCCCTGATTATTCAGCTATTTCAATTAGTTAAAACACAGAGTTATACATATTCTAAAAAAAAAAAAAAAAAATCACTTCAGCTTTTGAAATGGTTGTTTTAATGAACTTTGAGCCAACTAAACAGGTCATTCTCTTTAAGTTTTCAGATTTCTGTCCAACTCAAATCACACAAATGCTCTCTAAGCACAGACAAACTTAATCTGCAAACAATTATAAGAACAAAATAAAATAAAAATTGACATGAAAATTGATCTGACAGAGACATTCTCATTCACCTTTTAATTTACAGTATGAAAAAGTAATGATATTCTTCATAACATCTCCTTTTGTAAGTCTTCATGAATATGGAACAAAATACAGGCAAGTGATAAGACTGTAATACCTAAAGTTGTTATAATAATAAAAACAGCCCTGACTCCTAAGCTCGATCAAGCTTTATTCTATGCAAAAATAAATCATCACATTACTGTAATTATATTATTATTAGTTAAGATTATTGCTATTATTAATAGTTATACTATTAGTATATGCTATTCGTAATATGCTATAATCTCTAATAAAGAGATTTACTGCTAGTTATTTAGCTCCATCTGGAGAACATTCACCTCTCACCGGCTCCTCTTGTTTCCTCTTTAAGTGCTTTAAAATGCATGTTGTGCTCCCATGAAAAGCAAGTTTCGCCTTGCATGTATTGCACACGACAGCATTCTTGGTTTTGAAGTTTTGTGAAACTTTCACACACCTAGCTAGTTCGGATTCGTTTGCACTCCGTCATAATTCGCGCTGTTTTCTTCTACCGCAATAGCATTTGTAACGGCTGCATTACACTCTAGCGCTAAAGCGCCGTAGTGGTCAAATCGTGATATTGCAGGCCCTTACATTAGGTCACGTGAGATCAAACGACTACTCGACAACAAGATATTTTGTCGACAATGTCGACTAATCGTTTCAGCCCTACTTGAAAGCGTCACTCAGCTCGCTCTGCTACTCCGGTTATCTCTGTATGTTTAGGCAACAATAAAACGAAATGTTATATAACACCACTCTTCGTTTTCATTTAAAAAATTCTTTAACATTATAGCCACACAAATGTGGTTCAGACAACACGAATTGATTATATTCATTGCATGCATAACGTTAGCCTATTTATAACAAAACAAAATATAAAACACAACCCTGCCTCTTTTTGTTTAAATTTAAAAAATATTAAACATATTAATATGGTCCAGGCAATATGTGCACTTGTACTAAACAACAAATGTTGCAGTAAACAACATTACAGTGATCATCTTCACTGTAATAAAATTAAAAATGGCAAAACTCAACCCTGTCTCTTTTTTGTTAAATTTCAGTTTGATCAATAATAGCCTTTATAAAAGTAGAAGTAAAAGGTACATGAAGCTATACAATAAAAAATAAAGCAAACAATTCAGTCGAACATACAAAGTCAGCGCTTTAGTCTAAAATTACAACGGTAAAGTTAAATAGCCTAATGTTGAATATATAAAGTCATGAAACGATTGGCCAGGGAACAAATTATAGATTCACAAGACCAAAGATCGGCCGTTACGTTTACACAAGACGAATTATATCTCATGTTTAACCACTACAGAGACGTCAGAGTCAGCGGCAAACATCAGAATGACTAGCCGAGGAAAGGTGTTTCGAGGCGGGGTACATGAGCGCCGAGCGCCCGGTGATTGCCTGGATCTCACAATCTGGATCAAATTTTCATAAATCTTTATAAATAAACCATAGATTTGAGCTTTAAACAACTACAATCTCGCCTGAAAAACTTCCTTAAAACTACATTCCGTGACACAATAACAGTAGTATTATATTTCAACAGTATATTAAAAAATGGCGCTTCTTATGTTGTCATTCCCCTTGTAGCACGCTTAAGTGACGATTCTCTGTCAACCAATCAACGTCCTGCAGTGAGTCTAGCTCCACCCGTTAGTACCGTACCACTGTGCTGGGTACCCCAACGGAAGGGTACCGGAAAAGTAGTTCAATATGGTTCGTCATTTTGGTACCATTCACAACTTTTGACAGTGGAAACGGAAATAATTGCGTACCGTACTGTACCGTACCACACCGCTTAGTGGAAATGAGCCATTAGACACAACCTTTCAGGTAACATTGCTAGCTTTGAGGCCACCTGGGAACCCTTTCTTAATCATCTATCAAATGTAAAGGATTACAGTTTAAATGTTTGATCCTTTTATTGTTTGCATGATCACCATATTGCCTATGCCCACTGGCCTAGAAATATATGTATAACATTATAACAAATATGTATAAAACTGGAGGAAGTGATGTAATTCAACGGTTGTAAAATCACCCTTTTTTTCTTGACGTTGTCTTTTTGACGTTATTTTTTTTTGTTCTCTGATACTTTTGCTTCTATTTTAAAAGCTTGATGCTGATTCTCTTCCAATGTGTGGATGAGCGCAAGCAGTAATTTTTTTTCTCCTTTTGTGGTCCGAAAAAGAAAAAAAGGCTAACAGCATTTGAACACCAGGTTGAGTAAATGATGAATTAATTTTCATGATCAACATACTTGAGTTTGTTCAGATGTTTGAGTGTATCAGAGAGCAGCTTCACTCCTGAATCTCCTGGGTGATTGTAGCTCAGGTCCAGCTCTCTCAGGTGTGAAGGGTTTGAACTCAGAGCTGATGCCAGAGCAGCACAACCTTCCTCTGTCACCAAACAGTGAGATAATCTACAACAGTAAATGTTCATGTTATTGTGCTTCATTTTTGCAAATGTTTTAGATATTTTTTCTAGAATTTGTGATAGAGCGGCAGGGATGCAGGATATGGGGATGCTGAGGGTCCTGAAGCACACCTTATACAGGACAATAAATACAACACTGCAAAAAGTTTCAAAAACAAATCAAATTATTTTATGTTCTAACCAATATGCAGCTATATGGGCAGCTAGGGGTGTGCGATATGAAAAAAATATAAAAAATATCAAAATCTTATATCATGATATGAGTAATTTTATTTCACAATAACGATATATATCACAGAATAATTATTTTCACTTTAAAAGGGTCCTTTTATGCCATTTACAAAGTCTTGATTTTGTTTTTGGGGTGTATTAGAATATGCTTTCATAATTAATTAGGGATGTGGTTTACGTGGTTTCAGACTCGATCGGAATCGGACGTTACCTCCCGATCAGGACTCGGATATATATATTCTAGGGCTGGGAATCGATAAAAAAAAAAACTAATTAATTGCACAATTTGCTGTAATTAATTGCAATTAATTGCATTTCCCCCAAGCTTGTAATCATCAATATTTAAACTTAGGATCACCTAATTAAATTAAACAACACAGGAAAAAAAGGGAACAGAAAATAGCCCTATATTAAAATAATACTAAACAAACATCAATATATCAATATATTATTATTTTTCAATAATAAATCAACATAATCAATTTAACTGATTTTTTTTTTTTTTTTTTTTTTTACTAATTATCAAAATAAAACATAGACGTCCTACAAAGCTATTATTACCAGAGCATGTGATCAGAGCAGGTAATTTTACCATTGTTGCCCAGCATGGCTATACCAGCTCAGCAAACATAAGTCTACTACAGAGAAATGTCACGTTATTTGAGCGGACTTTGCTTTTCCAGTGCATGATCGGTACATGATTGGAGCGGTTGGGCCGTTAACGACAGAGCAGAACGTGCAGTGCAAACACGGAGTGGAACATTGAGCAGAGAGCGCAGCAACGTGCCGACACACACACACACGGAATGGAGATCGCGGCGCACACACGGAGCGGAAAAGACCTGCTCATGAAAGCTGCGCAAGAATGAAACCTGATCGCCGAACACGGAGGGGCGGGACGGCATATTTTCGGGCTTTTCAATAGCAGCCGCAACAGGAAATCTTTAAAACGAGGCAAAAAAAAAAGTGCTTATTATTTTTAATTCCCCCAGCCCTAATATATTCTCATTATTTTTTAACACATCTATAGTTATGCGGTGGCAGAGAGTTCGACAGTTTCACACTGAACGCGTTAGCAGAGCGTAAGCAGCGCAGGACCAGTGTATATGGTGAGCAGGAGCAGGACACGCGCGTTTTGCTTTCACACTGGCAGCGTTTGTCACGGGCGGGTTGTGTAAAGACAGAGTACTCTATAATGGATAAGTTGGCATGATAAGTTTCGTTTTCAAATACATTTAAGAGAAAAGACTTGTCAAAAAGCTTATTTTATTAATAATTTCATTTATATAACTTTTGGTTCATCTTTGTTTTTATTGTTCTGGCAACAAGTTTGTTTTTGGATATTTGTTTTCTTTTTAAATTGCTGTTGGTCATTTGTCTGACTGTTTAAAACACAATAGATATCATCAATGCACTTTTTGGATAAAACTGCTGTGTATTTTGGCCATGATCAATGCATTGTCACTTTAATTCAGCGTAAGTAAGCGTTGCAGCAAAAATAGACTCGGTGCCGAAACGATCGCGGCACTCCTGCTTCTGCTCTGTTCCTGCTACGTGCTGCCGCGCCGCCTTTGCATGCGGTGTGAATGCTGTAATCTGTTAACATGGGCGCCGAAAAAAATACGCACTGCTTATGCTCTGCTAACGTGTGAAACCGGCGTGAAACCGGCATAAGAGTTAGGAGTGCAGTTCCTAAAAGCACATTAATGGCTTTGCAAACACTGTGGCACTTTTATTTTTTTATTTGTTTACATGCCTGCCGGGTATTTTAAGTTGAAGTGCTATTTGTTTATATATTAGACTTTTTTATATTTACTGTTGCACTAATTCCAAAAGTGAAGAATTTATGTTATTTATTACTTGATTGTTCAAGCTACCTCACAGAAGTGCTCTGTTTGTTAACATGTTGTTGAATGTTAAAATAAGGTGAATTAAATAAAAAATAAGGAACATACTGGATCTGTTTTTCGCTCTTCTTTATTCTTTTATTATGTATTATAGAAGTATCGGATCGGGACTCGGTATCGGTAGATACTCAAAATCAAATGACTCGGACTCGAGGGCAAAAAAACCTGATCAGGACATCCCTATAATTAATTGTTCAAAAAACAAAGTTTTCACATATTTTACATTATTACAGCACTTCTCCCCCAGTCTGGCCCGAACATGCTGTTTATTGCTAATATTAAGATGTCTCTAACCTTAATAAAATAATAATAATTATAATAATAATAATAATAATAATTAAAAAGAAGAACTATTTAATACTGGGAAGAAGAACATTAAAAGATGTCTTCTGAAGAAACCCCACTTACGTTTAGGCAATACTGTTAAAGTGGGACACTTGGATTGTCAAAGTGGAATACTTCATTTTTCTTCTTAAAAATTCTAGACAGGGAACTGTTCTTGAACATTAACATATTGAATGAATACATGTATAGGTCAAACCTTAATATGTTGAGTTGACAGTTTGGACTCTTTAGTCCCTTACAGAGCAGCTTCACCCCTGAATCCTGCAGGTCATTCTTACTCAGGTCCAGCTCTCTCAGGGGGGAGTTTGGTGATTGTAGAGCTGAAGCCACTATTCCACAGTGCTGATCAGTGAGATTACAGGCTGTTAATCTGAAAAAGAAGAACTAATAGTATTAATTTGGCTGAAAATTAAATCAACGTCTAAATGCAACAATTTATATAGTATTATGCTTGTGAATACTAATATATTTTACTCATTAAAACTGAAAAAAAAAAATCAAAATTTATTTTCTTTTTTTTGGGGTGAATGGCATTATATACAGTGGGGAGAACAAGTATTTGATACACTGTCGATTTTGCAGGTTTTCCTACTTAAAGCATGTAGAGGTCTGTAATTTTTATCATAGGTACACTTCAACCGTGAGTGGTGGAATCTAAAACAAAAATCCAGAAAATCACATTGTATGATTTTTAAATAATTAATTTGCATTTTATTGCATGACATAAGTATTTGATCACCTACCAACCAGTAAGAATTCTGTCTCTCACAGACCTTATCGTTTTTCTTTTTTTTAAGAAGCCCTCCTGTTCTTCACTCATTACCTGTATTAACTGCACCTGTTTGAACTCGTTACCTGTATAAAAGACACCTGTCCACACACTCAATCAAACAGACTCCAACCTCTCTACAATGGCCAAGACCAGAGAGCTGTGTAAGGACATCAGGGATAAAATTGTAGACCTTCACAAGGCTGGGATGGGCTACAGGACAATAGGCAAGCAGCTGGTGAGAAGGCAACAACTGTTGGTGCAATTATTAGAAAATGGAAGAAGTTCAACATGACAGTCAATCTCCCTCTGTCTGGGGCACCATGCAAGATCTCACCTCGTGGGGCATCAATGATCATGAGCAAGGTGAGGGATCAGCCCAGAACTACATGGCAGGACCTGGTCAATGACCTGAAGAGAGCTGGGACCACAGTCTCAAAGAAAACCATTAGTAACACACTATGGCTGTGTCCAAATTCAGGGTCTACATCCTTCGGAGTACTCATTTGAAGGATGTTACGTCACAGCGCCGCGACGAAGGCTGTCCAAATTCGTAGGATCCTTCAAATGCGGCCCACAAATACGTCCTCCTTTTCCCCGAATTGGAAGGATGGGTGTGGTGGATCCTTTCCCGTCCTACCTATCCCATAATTCTTTTCGGCAGAGCGTAATGGCGGACGAAGCGAGCGGTAGCGGAGTGGGAGAGGAGTATGCTTTTCGATGTAAGTTTTTTAAAAACTGGCTTTTCAAAAAAATATATATTTTCAGTGGTTGAATTTTTTTTTTTTTTTTTTAATAAGGAATGGCCAAAGCTCAGGCTTGTCATGTATTTGGCTTTTCATTCTTGGATAAGAATTGTGAACATCCCCATACTGAGATATAATTTAATTTTCACATTAAATTAAATAAAGTTTTCTTATTGTGGGAAAAGCATATTCTGTCATTGACCCGATTTTAGCAATAACAAAGATAACTGATGGATCCTTTATGGTAATACATATGATATGGTACAACTACAGTGCAATGCAAATAGTAAATATAAGATAAAGTGAGAGGTAGGCTAATAGTAAATAGTTTAGTCAATAAAATAAACAAACAGTATACAGCAAATAAAATAGTAATGAAAAGTATAATTATATAATATCATAAGTACTAATGTAATAATAATAATAATAATATATTGATAATAGCATATAGTTTATGTATAATACTATAATAATAGCAATAGAATATGAAATATCAATTACAGAATACAGACAATAAAAAATAATAAGTTAAATAGTTACTATGAATAGTGAAATAATTTAACAGCATAACTATAATAGATTGATAATCGCAAGTGGTATATTATTATAATAACAATAATAAATAATGTAAATTTATACATTTTAAAATATTATTACATAGGCTATATAAAATAAAATGACGCAACCCTGTCTCTTTTTGGTAAATTTCAGTTTTTAAAAGGTATAAGAAGCTATACAAGTCAAGAAATAAAGTAAACGATTCAGTCAAACATACAGCAGGCTACACCGTTAAAGTTAAATAAGCCTAAATATATAAAGTTATGAAACTTCACTTTGCCCTCAGCCACAACAATCTGCCAAGGAACAAATTATAGATTAATGAAACCAAAGATCGCCCGTTAGATGAACACAAGACGAATTATTCTCACTAGACTGACAGCGGCGAACGTCAGAACGTCAGAAGCACTAGCCGAGGCAAGGCTGTTCTCGGCGGGGTACATGAGCGCTGAGCGCCCGGTGATCCCTGGATCTCACAACTCCGAAACCGTCAGATAACATTTTTAAAATGGCGCTCTCTTTATAAATAAACCACAGATTTGAGCTTTAAACAACTACATTGTCGACTGAAAAACTCTTAAAACTACATTTCGTGACACAGTAACAGTAGTATTTTTAAATTTCGCGGCCTTTCTCCTCTGAAAATATGTGAAAGAAGGGTAGGCTGTCCAAATTCACAAACACCGACTTCCGGGTTTTGCGGTCGTCGGAGGACCCCTCCTCCTTCAACCGGGTAGGAAGGATCCTAAAGAGGATGCAGACCCTGAATTTGGACACAGCCTATGCCATCATGGATTAAAATCCTGCAGCGCACGCAAGGTCCCCCTGCTCAAGCCAGCGCATGTCCAGGGGAGGAATGGGAGAAGGTTGTGTGGTCTGATGAGACAAAAATAGAGCTTTTTGGTCTAAACTCCACTTGCTGTGTTTGGAGGAAGAAGAAGGATGAGTACAACCCCAAGAACACCATCCCAACCATCAAGCATGGAGGTGGAAACATCATTCTTTGGGGATGCTTTTCTACAAAGGGGACAGGACGACTGCACTGTATTGAGGGGAGGATGGATGGGGCCATGTACCGCGAGATCTTGGCCAACAACCTCCTTTCCTCAGTAAGAGCATTGAAGATGGTCGTGGCTGGGTCTTACAGCATGAAAACAACCTGAAACACACAGCCAGGGCAACTAAGGAATGGCTCCGTAAGAAGCATCTCAAGGTCCTGGAGTGGCCTAGCCAGTCTCCAGACCTGAACCCAATAGAAAATCTTTGGAGGGAGCTGAAAGTCCATATTGCCCAGCAACAGCCCCGAAACCTGAAGGATCTGGAGAAGGTCTGTATGGAGGAGTGGGCCAAAATCCCTGCTGCAGTGTGTGCAAACCTGGTCAAGAACTACAGGAAACGTATGATCTCTGTATTTGCAAACAAAGATTTCTGTACCAAATATTAAGTTCTGCTTTTCTGATGTATCAAATACTTATGTCATGCAATAAAATGCTATTTAATTACTTAAGAATCATACAATGTGATTTTCTGGATTTTTGTTTTAGATTCCATCTCTCACAGTTGAAGTGTACCTATGATAAAAATGACAGACTTCTGCATGCTTTGTAAGTGGGAAAACCTGCAAAATCGGCAGTGTATCAAATACTTGTTCTCCCCACTGTATATACATTCATAAAACAATTAAAGACATTAACGAAATGTCTTAATTTAAAAAAAAAAATGTATTTCAAATTGTTTTTTAGATATTTTTTCTAGGATTTGTGATACAGCAGCAGGGATGCAGGATATGGGGATACTGAGGGTCAGAGAGTCTGATGGCAGCACCCCTTATACAGGACTATAAATACAATGCAAAAGGTATATTAAAAAAATCAATACATTATTTTATGTTCTAACCAATATACAGGTATGTGGGCAGCTAGGGGTGGGCGATATGACCAAAATCTAATATCACGATATAAGAAATTTTAATTGGCAATAATGATATAAATCAAGATATAGCTATTTTTTCTAGGATTTGTGATACAGCAGCAGGGATGCAGGATATGGGGATACTGAGGGTCAGAGAGTCTGATGGCAGCACCCCTTATACAGGACTATAAATACAATGCAAAAGGTATATAAAAAAAAATCAATACATTATTTTATGTTCTAACCAATATACAGGTATGTGGGCAGCTAGGGGTGGGCGATATGACCAAAATCTAATATCACGATATAAGAAATTTTAATTGGCAATAATGATATAAATCAAGATATAGCTATTTTTACTTTAAAAGGGTCCTATTATTCCCTTTTACGACATCTTGATTTTGTTTTTGGGGTGTACTAGAATATGCTTTCATAATTAATTGTTCAAAAAACACATTATTTTTCACATATTTTACATTATTACAGCACCTCTCCCCCCATTCTGGCCCGAACGCACCATTTGTTGATAATATTAAGACGTCTCTTACCTTAGTCAAAAAAGAATAAATATATATAATTAAAAAGAAAAAAATACTAATACTGGGAAGAACAACAATAAAAGACGTTGTCACATTGTCAGTTTGTTTTTATTCCTGTTCTTGTCTGGGTTTGGATAAACTGTTAATTAATTCCGTTCTGTCTTTCTCCGCCCCCTGCCTGTTTGTTTCTATGGTTTCTGATTTGATTTGAGTTTCAGTTGACATGTGTCTCGTTAATTAGTCTCATTAGTTCCTCTGTGTTCTGTCTATTGAAGCTGTGTGTTTCTTTCTGTTCTTTGTCAGTTCTAAGTTGCATTGAGTTGGTTTTTCTGTTCTTGTTTTGGAGATTATTTTGTGAAGTTTGAGTTCGTTTTTGATAAAGCTGCTGCACTTAGATCCTGTTTCATCTCTGCTGCAACCACTGTGTAACATACATCTTCTGAAGAAACCACACTTACTTTCAGGCAATACTGTTTAAGTGGGACACTTGTATTGTCAAAGTGGAATACTACTTAAAAAATTCTAGACAGGGAACTGTTCTTGAATATTAACATATTGAATGAATAAATGAGTAAGTCAAACCTCAATATGTTGAGTTGACAGTTTGGACTATTTAGTCCCTTAGAGAGCAGCTTCACTCCTGAATCCTGCAGGTCATTGTTACTCAGGTCCAGCTCTCTCAGGGGGGAGTTTGGTGATTGTAGAGCTGAAGCCACTATTCCACAGAGCTGATCAGTGAGATTACAGAATGTTAATCTGAAAAAGAAGAACTAATAGTATTAATTTGGCTGAAAATTAAATCAACGTCTAACTGCAACAATTTATATAGTATTATGCTTGTGAATACTAATATATTTTACTCATTAAAACTAATAACTAATTCTTACAAATAATGGTCATAAAGGGCTGGGCAATATGACAAAAAAAATCATATCTCTTTTTTTTTTTGGCTGAATGACATTATACGATATATATATATGGGTATTATATATATGGGTATTTTCTAGTGGTGGGCCGTTATCGGTGTTAACGTGCTGCGTTAACGTGAGACTCTTATCGGGCGATAAAAAAAATATCGCCGTTAATCTATTCTCAAAGTTGGGTTGGAAGCTGGGTCTATACTACGCAAGCTATGATGACTTTCACTTTGATATTTTAGCGCAGATTTGGTTCGGTGTTCGGTACGCATTTTCAAACCGAATGGTTAATTGGACCATTTTTCCTGCCGACCAACGAACTATCCAGTGTCCACAGATCTGCAACATTCACCATGGATTTACTGTAGTAACACTAACTGCAACCATGGAAGTTTGGCAGGAATAGTAGGCTATAATGCTTTCAAGTAACATTACATCGGTTTTATTTTGACATTATGAATAAAATTGCTGCCCTCAAATGTTAATCTGAACTAAAAATAGACCTTTGTTTATAACTACTACAATATTAGGCTACATTTCATTTTTTTCCAAGGAGCTGTTTTGTTTTATATGCTCATAAGAAGAGTGTCTTATAGCTCCATCATTGCTCAAAGTAAAAAAAAAAAAAAAAAAAAAAAAAAAAAAAAAAGTCATACTTTATTATATTAGGTTTAATAAAAAAATAAAAAAATCTCTGGCATTTCTTCACAAGTTCTTTTAAATGTCACTTTGTATTTAAGAAACACATGCCCTTTAGTCATTATTTGGGTAGCACACACATATTCTGAATGCCTTCGGCAGAATTCAAATGAGCCATTTTAATCTAGATTAATTCCAAGATTACAGTGAGATTAATCTAGATTAAAAAAAATTAATTATGCCCACCATGTCTCAAATCATGTCTCAAACGCATTAAACAGCACAAGTTTCTGTCAGAGCATCTGAAGGGGCAATCTGTGTTAAACTATAAGCATTTACTATATTAAGGCCTTCAAAATAACTCATGAGGTAAAACATGTCTCATATAGGACAAATTGGATTTTGTATTTTTCCTGCAGCAGCTCACTCTGTCTTCCGTTTTTTTTTTCAGATGTGCTCGTAATATCAATCTAATGTATATCAATATAAAAGGTGTTTCATTTTATATAGTTTATAAAAATAAATAAATATACTGTACAAACTTAATATTCTGGCCAGACTTTTGTTCATACTGTAATATGTTTATATTTTCACACTTACAGAGCTTTTCTGCAGTTCCTCACAGCAGGTACCAGTCTCAATTTACCCTCTTTTGATTTAAAGTTGTACTTCATAAAGTCTAACTCATCCAGTGCCTCCTCTGACATCAGGATCATGTTTGCCAATGTTGAGCACTGTGCAAGAGAAAGACTTTTTCTTTTTGTTTCAGAGTTTAAAAATGCCTGCATTTCTTTAACAACAGAATGATCCTTCATTTCAATCATGCAGAGTGACAGATTTATCCATCTTTCAGGACTGACATTGTTTTTTTGACCTCGTTTGAGGTTTTGGATTATTTTCTTGATGCTCTCTGGGTTGTTCTCTGTTTGAATCAGCACATCCTGCAAGAGTCTGTGATTGGATTCCAGTGAGACACCATGAAGGAATCGAAGTAAAAGATCCAGGTGTCCATTTTTACTCATCAAGGCTTTATTCATTACTCCCTTCAGAAACACATCCAGAGGAATATTCTCACACTGAGTTCTGGACTTTACTGAGAGGAACATTTTCAGAACTTCACTGTTCTTGTGTAAATAGCAGAAAAACACATACAGTGCTGCAAAAAACTCCTGAAAGCTCAAATGAACAAAGCTGTAAACCTTCCTGTGATAAATCACAGATTCCTCCCTAAAGATCTCAGTGCAAATCCCAGAATACACTGAGGCGTCAGTGACATCTATGCCGCTCTCTCTCAGGTCCTCCTCATAGAACATGACATTGCCCTTCATCAACTGATTGAAAGCCAGTTCAGCAAGTTTCACAATCACGTCTCTGTTGGACTGCAGGAGTTTCTCTGGATCTCTCTCTTCATACTTCTGGTTCCTCATATGAGTTTGAATGAGGAGGAAGTGTATGTACATTTCAGTCAGAGTTTGAGGGATTTCTGCACTGAGATCTTGTTTCAGGATGTTTTGAAGCACAGTGGCAGAGATCCAGCAGAAGACGGGTATGTGACACATGATGTGGAGGCTTCTTGCTCTTCTGATGTGTGAGATGATTCTGCTGGCTTGATGCTCATCACTGATTCTCTTCCTGAAATATTCCTCCTTCTGAGGGTCATTGAATCCCTGAATTTCTGTCACACGGTTGATGTAGTTAGATGGGATCTGATTGGCTGCTGCTGGTCTGGTGGTGATCCAGATGAGAGCAGAGGGAAGAAGATCTCCTTCCATGAGGTTTGACATCAACACACCCACAGATGAAGACTCAGTCACTTCAGAAACTTTCTTACTGTCTGAAAACTTCAGTGTCATTCTGCTTTCATCCAGACCATCAAAGATCAACACAACTGTACATTCATCATACATCTTTGAGTCCAGATCTCGAAGTTCAGGATAAAAGTCCAGCAGAAGTCTGTGAAGACTGTACTGATGATCTTTAATCAAGTTCAGCTCTCTAAATGGAAGCACAAACATGAAATCTACATCCTGATTGGCTTTTCCCTCGGCCCAGTCCAGAATGAACTTCTGCACAGAGACGGTTTTTCCAATTCCAGCGATGCCTTTAGTAAGAACAGTCTTGATTTTGTCTTTCTTCTCTCTTCTCTTCTCCTCATATCCAGGTTCAGGTGAAGGATCAAATATGTCATTGCAGTGGATTGGAGTGTCTTGGAGTGTCTTGTAACTTTTCTCCATCTGTAGCACCTCGTGTTCTTCATTCACTCCTTCACTCTCTCCCTCTATGATGTACAGCTGTGTGTAAATCCTGTTCAGGAGGGTTTGATTCTCTTGTAGTTTGATTCCCTCAAATACCCTCTCATATCTGTTCTTCATGCTGGTTTTGTGCTGGTCTTTGACTCTCTGAAGATCATCATGCACTGGTTGGAGAGAATCGAGCTGCAGGGCTGCCTCTGTGTCATGATGACTGATGCGTTTCTGACAGGAGGAGGATGAGCTGGTCTGACAGGACACATATCTGATCTGGTCAGCTCTCACACCACTGAAAAGACATTGAGAGACAAACAGAAAATACATTTATCAAAATAGAGAAAATATTTAAATATCTTTAATATTGAAATATGTTATTTAAAATCATACCACAACCACAATGATAAAGAAGTGTTCAAGGTTCTGTTCCCCTCCAATATTGCACAATTTGTATGTCTCCCCGCTTACGGAACAAAAATATATGGCAATATACTACAAAATATAATGCAATATATTACATAAAACATTTCCATATTTGGGAAACTAGCGCTTATATATTTCAATAAACTGCAATATCTATATATTTATAGTAGTATTGGTAGTTATACCAATATAACTGTATCCTTCTGTAAAGCCCACGTCTAGAAAACACACACTCCCACCTAATAATAGATGAAAGTCCCGTCCGAATCGGTGCATGAAATCACAGACATCGGGTGATAAGAATTGTAACTCAAACTCAGCAGTATACAGCACATAATGGTAAGTACTTTATTACTATTTTGTTCTACTCACAAGCCACATGAACATTGATTCAGACAGCGCCCGATGCATTAGTGAACCGACTGAAGCGAATGAAACAGACTCAAGTGAATCCTGTCTGATTCAGAGTGAAGTATCCTATTTGGATTAGACTGACGAATCGTTCACCAAACCAAATTCATCAGGAAAGTTCTTTGATTAACACTTGACTTGCATCTGAATTGCAAGGTATCATTTCTCAAACTGTTTGCCTTTTTGTTCATATGTTAACAAACCTCTATTGAATTGCATTGTAGTCAAATGTGTATTGATGCCCATTAGTGATGCGCGGGTCGTCTCATAAACCGCGGGCCCCGCGGGTAGCCCGCGGCCCGGGTTGGGGCGGGTAAAGAAATTGTCACTTTATTTGCGGGGTGGGTTGGGGCGGGTCATTAAAAACTAAATAAAATAAAAATCCATATATGTTGCATGCAATGTCCAGCCTATATTAAATATTTGGGAATATCAATCTAATCATATTTTAGTAGGTTCTTTGATAAGGCCGTAGCAATGCAACTTGCGTGATTTCCCCAAACATTTGGCATCACGTGACACAGCTCGCGCAAAGCAGCTCCCACCGCCAGCCACAACAACAAAGACGGAGAAATAAAAGTGAAGATGGAAGATGAGGTGCGGGAGAAATTGAGGTCTGGATTTTACATAATTAAAAGAAAAAAAGGTGAATGATGAATTAGATGAATACAAACGCAACTTTGTAAATATTGAAAATGTTTAAATCATTATCTTATTAATATGACCTGATTTATGGTTCATATTCAGAATAGTCTGTTATTGTCAGTTTACATGGCGATGTTTCCAAGCACTTTCAGGCTTAAATAAAGGCTGTTTTCATTTACATTGCAATGCCTAGTATATCTATTTAATGGTCGCGGGTGCGGGGCGGGGCGGGTTGTAAAAATAGATACAGTGGTGCGGGGCGGGCTGGGGCGGGCCAAATAATTTCATAAAAGCGGGACCCGCGGGTTGGAAAAAAAGCCGACCCGCGCATCATTAATTCCCATACCTAATAATATAAAAAAATGAATTGCCCTAATCAATGGCTTTGACATGGTCGACTACTACATATAGTTAGTCTTCCAAACTCCACCATGTTGCATATGTAGTTAATCGCTAGTTAATCAAGAATGTCAAAACGCAATTCCATTTTAACAATTTTTTTAAGGTTCTACATCTTTAGTAATTACAGTAATTAAAGTTACTGTGACAACTAGGGGTGGGAATTGGCAAAAATGTGATGATTCGATACTATTGCGATATTTGGGCCATGATTCAATATTATTGCGATTCTTAACATATTGCGTTACAGCAAGTATTGCGATTCGATTCTGCGATATATTGCGATTCATGCCCCCCATATTATTCAAAGTCATTACAAAAAATGAGGAAAATAGGACTGCTCAACTCACTTCAAATGTCACATTTAATTCTGTGAACATCATCTTCTACACATTAACTGAAGTGCAAAAACTTAGAAGGGTAGTGCAAAAACTTTGTCCTTGAACATTCAGGACAGACCTTATTACAGGACAGGACGCAATTATCTCTGAATAGGAGACCTCTTGCATGAATGGTGAGCTCCCAGCACAAAACTATAAATACATTGTTAAATATTGTTAAATACAATAGAGTAACATAAAGCAGACATAATAGAGTAATAGGGCTGTGCCGGTAAACTTGACAACCGCACCACCATGGCTGAGTAGCACCGCCGGTGATCCGCCAAAACACATTTTTTTGTATGTGAATGCTGTTTTACGTGAATATTATGACATGAGTGAAGCACAAAGCTTTGTTTACAAAAGAAAAAAATAGGTTAACAATTAAATGTTACATCGCAGCCATGGAAACGTTCTGATTCATGACGAATGAGAGAGTTGTGCGTGAGCCCATAAATTTAAGCTTGTCAGTTTTGAATTCTGGTTTGCGATCTGGTCACCCGATTATCAGCAAATTTAACAATATTCCATTAGTTATTCCATATAGAAAGTTTGAATTGTCTACTTTTAAACTAAACAATTCAAAACGAAAAGAAACTGACTAGCCTACTCTCTGCTTATGTATTCCGTATGAAGTGTGCATTTCTCTCTATATGTGCATTCACTGCGAAGATGATGAGTCAGCATCGTCAACTTCATCTTTGCAGCCGACACTGACACAGAAAACACTAGTTTTATTATTAGTATTTATTATTAACAATTAAAATGTCTCTTTGCCACATTCATAATCATTACTTTTGCCGGTTCTTTGTGACAGCTGTTATGTGTGCTATTGGCAGTGTCACCCTCTGGTTATATGAACACGCAGCACCGCATCAGCGCCGAAAACATGGAGATTTTATTTTAGAGAATAATCACACAACCTATTCGATATTCTATAATTAAATAAACTACTCGAATAGGGCTGAAACGATTAGTCGACATTGTCGTCAACGTCGACAATAAAAAATTGTCGACAAGATATCTTGTTGTCGAGTAGTCATTTGATCTCACGTGACCTAATGTAAGGGCTTGCAATATCGCGATTTGACCACTACGGCGCTTTAGCGCTAGAGTGTAATGCAGCCGTTACAAATGCTATTGCGGTAGAAGAAAACACAGCGCGAATTATGATGGAGTGCAAACGAATCCGAACTAGCAAGGTAAGAATGCTGTCGTGTGCAATACATGCAAGGCGGAACTTGCTTTTCACAGGAGCACAACATGCATGTTAAAGCACTTAAAGAGGAAACGAGGAGCCGGTGAAGTTATCCAGCTGGAGCTAAATAACTAGCTGTAAATCTCTTTATTAGAGAATGCAATACTACTAATAATAGCAATAATATTAAAGGACAATTCCGGTGAAAATTGAACCTAGGGGTAATTAACACATGGTTACCGATTCGATCGTTCTCTGGGATGCTTTTTCATGATAATCGAATGTAAAGAGTTTTCTCTCTAAAAACAGATTAGCTTATAACGCTAGTATATAGGGAATAGAATAAGTAAAAGTAAATCGCTAGTTAATACCACTAACAAGGCTCAAAATAGCCTCACACTAACACGGTAGCATAATGAGGGACCCTACATGCAAACCGAAGCATTGTGAACTTTGTAAGTGTACACACAGTTTAATAAGAAGATACTTTATAAAGACAGTACATTACACGTATACAGGCAGGAGCCATCTTGGAAAATAGTCTCGACTAGTCGAGCCTTGAACGCTTTTTTAAAACGAAAAAATTATTTTTATTTTTATTAAATAATAATTTTATTTTTATTTATTTTCTCTGATGCGTTCAGTGCTTTCTTCCGGAAACAACGTACCATATGAGATTCCAAGTCACAGTTCATCTCACTTAGCACGGCGTTCGTGGCTCAACTAGTCGAGACTGTTTTCCAAGATGGCTCCTGCCTGTATACGTGTAATGTACTGTCTTTATAAAGTATCTTCTTATTAAACTGTCTGTACACTTACAAAGTTCTCAATGCTTCAGTTTGCATGTAGGGTCCCTCATTATGCTACCGTGTTAGTGTGAGGCTATTTTGAGCCTTGTTAGTGGTATTAACTAGCGATTTACTTATTCTATGCCCTATATACTAGTGTTATAAGCTAATCTGTTTTTAGAGATAAAACTCTTTACATTCGATTATCATGAAAACGCATCCCAGAGAACGATCGTCTCGGTAACCATGTGTTAATTACCCCTAGGTTCATTTTTCACCGGAATTGTCCTTTAACAATAATAATATAATTACAGTAATGTGATGATTTATTTTTGCATAGAATAAAGCTTGATCGAGCTTAGGAGTCAGGGCTGTTTTTATTATTGTAACACTATTAGGTATTACGGTCTTATCACTTGCCTGTATTTTGTTCCATATTCATGAAGACTTACAAAAGGATATGTTATGAAGAATATCATGTCAGTTACTTTTTCATACTGTAAATTAAAAGGTGAATGAGAATGTCAGCTCAATTGTCATGTCAATTTTTTATTTTATACTTACAATAATTGTTTGCAGATTAAGTTTGTCTGTAATGCAGCTGATTAATTTTTGTTTATTTTTTCCTATTGAAAGAGAACAGAATATTTAAACCAGAGGTCTTCAATCCTGCTCCTGGAGGGCCACTGTCCTGCAAAGTTTAGTTCCAACCCTAATCAAACACACCTGAATCAGCTCATCAAGCTCTTCAGAATCGTTTGAGTATTCAAAGGCAGGTGTGCTGAAGCAGGTTGGAACTAAACTCTGCAGGACAGTGGCCCTCCATGAGCAGGATTGAAGACCTCTGATTTAAACAATGTTTAGAGAGCATTTGTGTGTGATTTGAGTTGGACAGAAATCTGAAAACTTAAAGAGAATGACCTGTTTAGTTGGCTCAAAGTTCATTAAAACAACCATTTCAAAAGCTGAAGTGATTTTCTTTTTTTTATATTATAGTTAGAAAATGTATAACTCAGTGTTTTAACTAATTGAAAAAGCTGAATAATCGTTCCAAACTTACTTCAAAATATGAAAAGACAATGCAGAAAAGCAGAGTGCATGTGGCGGAAGACAAAACTTGTAGTCCATTATAACATCTACAAAGACAGCATCCATGCTTTTAATATGGAACTAGGCAAAGCTAGACAGACTTTCTTCTCAAATATTATAAACAGTAATTTAAACAACACACGCACTCTTTTTGCTACTGTAGAGAGACTGACAAACCCCCCAAGCCAGATTCCCAGTGAAATGCTCTCAGACAACAAGTGCAGTGAGTTTGCTTCTTTCTTCTCTGAGAAAATCAATAATATCAGAAAGGTGATCAGCACATCCTTGAGTTGCCCTGGGGTCAGACAGATCAAACCACCTGAGAAAGTAGTTACTATGTCTGATTTCAAAGAAATTGATGGCAAAATTTTGGAAGAAACCGTACAGCACCTTAAAACATCAACCTGCGCTCTTGACACACTTCCCACATCATTTTTCAAAAGTGTGTTAAACAGTTTAGAAGCAGATCTTCTAGAAGTGGTAAATGCCTCACTTCTCTCTGGGAGTTTTCCAAACTCCCTGAAAACTGCAGTTATCAAGCCCCTCCTGAAAAAGAACAATCTGGATAAGACCATATTAAGCAACTATAGACCGATCTCAAATCTTCCTTTCATAGGCAAAATCATTGAAAAAGTTGTCTTCAATCAGCTGAACAAATTCTTATGCTCGAATGGATACCTTGACAATTTTCAATCTGGTTTCCGACCGCACCACAGCACAGAGACAGCGCTCATAAAGATAATAAACGATATTCGCTTAAATACTGATTCAGGCAAATTATCAGTGCTGGTACTACTCAACCTCAGTGCTGCATTTGACACTGTCGATCATAACATACTTCTTGACAGGCTGGAAAACTGGGTGGGGCTTTCTGGGATAGTCCTAAAATGGTTCAGGTCATACTTAGATGGGAGAGGTTATTATGTGAGTATAGGAGATCATAAGTCTGAGTGGACATCCATGACATGCTGAGTCCCTCAAGGCTCAATTCTTGCACTACTCCTGTTCAACCTGTATATGCTCCCAATGAGCCAAATAATGAGAAAGAACCAAATTGCTTACCACAGCTATGCAGACGACACACAGATTTACTTAGCCCTATCGCCTAACGATTACAGCCCCATTGACTCCCTGTGCCAATGCATCGATGAAGTCAACAGTTGGATGTGTCAAAACTTTCTTCAGTTAAACAAAGACAAAACTGAAGTCATTGCGTTTGGAAACAAAGATGAAGTTCTCAAGGTGAATGCATACCTTCACTCTAGGGGTCAAACAACTAAAAATCAAGTCAGGAATCTTGGTGTGACACTAGAGTCAGACCTTAGTTTCAGTAGTCATGTCAAAGCAATAACTAAATCAGCATACTATCATCTGAAAAATATTGCAAGAATTAGATGCTTTGTTTCCAGAGAAGACTTAGAGAAACTTGTGCATGCTTTCATCACCAGCAGGGTGGATTATTGTAATGGACTCCTCACTGGCCTTCCCAAAAAGACCATAAGACAGTTGCAGCTCATACAGAACGCTGCCACCAGGATTCTGAGCAGAACCAGAAAATATGAACATATCACACCAGTCCTCAGGTCTTTACACTGGCTCCCAGTTAAATTTAGGATTGATTTTAAAGTATTATTACTGGTATATAAATCATTCAATGGCCTAGGACCTCAATACATTGCAGATATGCTCACTGAATATAAACCCAACAGATCACTCAGATCACTAGGATCATATCAGCTAGAAATACCAAGGGTTCACTCTAAGCATGGTGAGTCTGCTTTTAGCTATTATGCCAGCCGCAGCTGGAACCAGCTTCCAGAAGAGATCAGATGTGCTCTTACAGTAGTCACTTTCAAATCCAGACTCAAAACACTTCTGTTTAGCTATGCATTTAATGAATGAGCACTGTGCCAATGTTCGTCCGACTGTTTGTACTGTACTGTATTTTATTTTTTTTATTTTTCTAAACTGTTTTAATTATTCTTACTTCTTTTTATTATTTTAATTTCTTCTATGTAAAGCACTTTGAATTGCCATTGTGTATGAAATGTGCTATATAAATAAACTTGCCTTGCCTTGCTGATTAGTCGGTGAAATAATCGATGATTAGTCGATTAATCGTTCTAATAATCGTTAGATTAATCGATTATCAAAATAATCGTTTGTTGCAGCCCTATACTCGAATATTCAATATTTAAAAATCGTGACTCATCCTTGCATGGAATCTCGTTTCTTTTCCCAAATCTTCACTCACGTCTCACCCATTTTCAAAGGGGATTATAAATGTTTCTTCCTTGGTTCGCTTTTAATTAGTTTTTAATTATTTTTTTAATTAATTCGCCTATTATTTCGTATTCTTTACTGTGGTGAAGTATAATTTTATTTTTTTAACTGCATTAGTTATTTTTGCTACTCATAGTAGGTGTTTTTTTTTTACTGTGACTAATATGACAGTAGTATTATTTAATTAAATGCATTTATGGTGAGATTAGTAAAATTTCATGACAATCTGTGTTCATTTCAACCACGAACCATGATGCGCTGTCACTTTAATTCAGCGTGTGCAGCGCAGCAAATATAGACTCGGTGTGGAAATGATCGCTGCAGACGCACCGCTCCTGGAACGCATTACCATTAGCATGGGTACGGAAAAAAATATGCACTGCAATCGGAGTATGTGTGAAACAGGCGTTACGCTACACGGCTAACCTGCTCTGAAACAGGTTTTATTCTGGGTTAGAGATCGCAAACCCAAACGGGACCAATCAGCTGTGAGTAAAGTGACATGCATCTGATGCGATAAAGCCACTCCCCCTGTATCTCTCGCTCCAAATTAAAGCAGTTTATAGTGAAAAAACGTTAGAGACAAAATTGATAATCGCTCTAAATTGATGGCGCTCTACATGTTCTGTGTGATTGACGTCACACTTTCAGGTGCAGGCGCTTCAGAGTTAATCGCAAACTCTGGATCAAACCTGAGTTGACAGAGAACGTTTATACTGAGCTTGGTGAAACCGCTGAACCTGATCTATACGAGGTTGGATTTATCTGTATTTGTCAACTCTAAACCTACTCTGAAACTCAAGAGTTTGTTAAGATAGCTTCATGCAACAGGACACTGTTTTTTTTTTTTTTTTTTACCATGGTTCGCTCTTTCTGTTTTTGTTTTCATTTTCGATTCTAAAGTAATAAACATTACACTAGATCTTTAAATTAGACCAATACAAGTCAATTAATTAAACATTAGTAAATTAATAAAACAACAAAAGTTGGACCAAACTAAGACAATTAAATAATAGTAAATTGATTAAATTAAATAGTATCAACAAAATAATAATAATAATGAATTAAATATACCTTTGTACTAATAGTACATTAATTAAATTACATTGAATGATATAAGAAGATTGAGTTACAAATATTTTTATCTAAAAATAAAACTATGTAATCCAACTTTTGACCCAATGAAAATGAATTTGAATGAAGTAAATTAAATGAGTTTAAAAATGCTCCTAAATTAAATGAAGTAAGAGTAACAAATTAATTTTTAAAGGGGTCATATAATGGTACATGCACTTTTACAAGTTGATTGTACTGAAAAGTGTGTTGGCAGCGCCTGTACACAACAATCATAAAATGATAAAAATCCATCCAGTGTTTTTTTTCTAATCTCCTTATATGTTTTACACTCTCTGAAATCAAGCCGTTGGATTATGTGACGTCACAAAATCGATGCCCCTCCCACGATTGTGATTGACAGCAGCGTTTCAACACAGACCCGCCCTCGCTCATGAGCGAGCTGTCTGTCATCATAGTGCATTGATATGCTGGAGAAGAATGGCGTCTAAGCGATTGTGGCGTTCTGTTCTTGGGTGTAATAAGGAACACAGCAGTCATTTTGATGTTTTTGATGGAATATTCCCAAAGCATTGACGCGGGGATTCCCCACGATCAACGTCCATGCTTTCATGTTTGCGCGAATCATTTCACACCAGACTGCGTTACACACGAGGGTCAGTAAAGCTGGTTTTGCTAAGAAGCTGTTCCTGAAAATAGGATCAGTACCAACTATTTGTGTTCCTGCTGCAACTCCAGAAGAAGAAGTGAGTGTAACGTTTTATTAACCTTTATATTAATATTTATATTAATCTTTGCAAATCTATTTTGACCAGTTATATTATGACCAGGTAAAATTAGTGTTTTCTTACAATACTAATGAGAATTTTTAATTAAAGTATATTACAAAGTTTTAATTTATACTCTAAAGAATCATATTAGCTTGTACAAAAATGGCATTATATGACCCCTTTAAGTGTACATGAATATACTCACACAGGGTCGAAGGGCACGGCTTCATTACAGAGATCAGTGGGGTGAAATATGGATCCATTTCTCTTCATAGACACACATCTGGATACTGGAGATGATGATATCTTTCTCTTCCTGCTGATGATACTGAGAAAAACAGAGATACATTTCAGATCATAATGAGATATACACTACTGTGCAAAAGTCTTAGGCACATTTGTATTTTCACCCCCCAAAATGGTTTTAAGCCGGTTATTGATATGTTTTACTGTAGTGTGTCAGTAGGAAATATCAGTTTACATTTCAAAACATTCCTTTTGCCATTAATTGTAATAATCCAGTGACTTTTTTGTATGCACACAGAGTCTGACAACAGCCGGTATGATATGATCTAACCATCATCAAGTCTGTCTGTGATCACATGAAGAAACAGAAAAAACTGAGACAAAATCCAGACGAAATGTGGCAACGTCTGTATTTTAGATCATTTCTGAAGCCAGAAAAATAAACCACAGCTGCCTAAGTTACCCTAGTTGCAAATAATGCAAAATAAAAGCTATTGTAGGGGCAGATACAAGCTCACACATCACTGATCTACTGACATAATTCACACATCACCGACACGCATGCATATCGGACATGTCCCCTGTAAAGGCACACTATGCAGTTTCCGTTTTTCTCAAACAGCGACCCCTAGAGTCGCTGTGGAGTACTTGTATTTAACGTTACCGTCGTAAAGACCACTCACGCAGAGCTGTCTCTGCACTCTTCAGACCGCGCTTTCTTCGTTTTCTACTTCGACTCTGCCATGATTCACGTTTGAAATGCATGCTAGTGTCTTCCATAGAGGCTGCATCATATGTTGTTGATGTATGTGATGTCGTGCAAGCAAGTCGTGATTCTCGCGAGATTTGTCGGGGCGCCACCTCTCAAATTTGCTTTGCTGTTTTTGCATTTGCATTGCTGGGATTTAGCGGATTTGAAGCGAAAGTATTTGATGAACATATACTATGTGCAGAGAGCATTCGCTCACTATCATCATCTCATTTTTGATGGAAGTGGCGTTTTGCGGCATTTGCATCTAAACTCTTCATATGCTATTAATAAAAAGCAAGCAACTAAAGAAAAACAGAAAGTCACTCACTGCTCTTGATTGAATAACTTAGTAGCTTTAATAAAAATAAATGACTTACTTGAATGCTGCTGTTAAATGCTCTGGCAAGGAGATAAACATGGCGGACTGTGTACAGCTCACTCAGGGCGAGGTCTATGCTGATAGGGCAGAGTCCGTCAGCAGTCGTGGACGGGGCCTAAGCATTTTTGATGTCATAAAATCTACATTCTGCAAACGGCTTGCTCCGAGGCACCACTTATGATTTATGGGGATTAAAAAAAGAGGAGTAGGTGGATTTTTACCATTATAGGGTGGTTGTGTACACACACTGCTGACATAGATTCATGTCCAAACACCATGTAAAAGTGAATTTTGCATAATAGGTCCCATTTAGCGAGGCAAGGGCAGCCTCCGCAACTTTGGTAAAGATGCATGCCATAGGTGTGATTGGCAAAGGACAAAAAAGCAGGAAAATATACGGTGCACCAACCAACGGCAAGCACACACGCAACTTCTAAGGAAGACTGTATTCTCGTACTCTTTCGACTTTATTCTCGAAATGTTTCGACTTTAATCTCGAAATTCTATATTTTTTTGTATTTTTTTTTACGGATTTCTTTCTTTCTTTCTTTTTCCGTTGCGGTTCATGGCTTCCGTAGGCTATTCTGATCATGCTATGACTTTTTCTCGTTGTGCAGCTGGCTCTAGAGGCAGTATTTTCTAACCATGTCGGGGGAGTTTTATGCGTATGCGTTTTAGAATAATGTCACTTGCCAGGTCATGTAAGGGCTAGACTACAGAATTTATTATACTTGTCAAAACGAAAATAGGAACTCCACAATGTCTCTCTTTACATTTATGTTGTCCCGTTGTCCGCTTCAGCTAAGAAAAGAAATAGTTCGCCCCACACGTCAAAAATTCTTAGCACACTTTAGATAACCTTCCGCAACGAGTGCAGGCTCTTTGGTGGAGCTCTGCTTTGAATGAAGTTCCATCGTGACAAATGAATGGACTACTTGCGGAGTGACATGAAGACATGAATCAGAGGCATAAAAAACGTTGACAGCGGTGAGCAGTCATTATGTTTACCAATACCCGAACCATGCTTTGAGCGCGACCCGCAAAAAAACATTTTCAGGTCGGAAAAGCCGGATTTCCGGATTTATCCAGAAGAATCACAACCCTGAGGGAGACAGGGACAGCCAAAAGGGGAGGGCAATGTACTTATATGCCCAACTCTTGAAAGCAAACCGAAATAACGGTCTGTGTCGAGGCAGAATGGAGATGTGGAAGTATGCATCCTTCAGATCAATTGCTGCGAACCAATCTTGGGGACAAACATACGTGGTAATGTGTTTCTGCACAAGTATCTTGAAGGGGAGCTTGTGAAAGGGCACCAGTTCAAGACTCGCTGATCCAAGATCGGTCGCAACCAATCTGGTAAAACTCTGACTTAATCTCGGCTGGAGGGACAGGCTCTATTGGACCACAATCTCCGCTTGCTTTGCCTGTGACTGAGGTAAAAAGGACGCAGCTGAACCTTGGGGGGATGCCTGGCGAACTGAATCATGTAACCAGTGGGGAAGGACTGGGAAGCGCTAGCCAGGCTCCCAGGCTCCATGTGAGTGGCACCAGAGGGACAACCAACATACTCGGGGTAATTTCAAATAGCTTCCTCACTCGGAAGAACCGAGTTGGGTGTTAACCACCTCAGCCTGTGCTGTGCAGAGGAACCGGTGTGGGTAGCAGCAGAAATCTGAATGAGTGAGCTGCCGGCCAGCTCATATAACCGTATGTCCGGGTGAGTGGATCGGCACGCAAATCTCAATCACCAATTTCATTCTACTCAGAGGTGATTTGGGCTCCCATTTAAGACCCCATTTGTCAGTATCGACATAATGTTGAAAATGCCTGACAGATAAGGGACTTGACACTTATAGAAAGATGAATGAATTACATTGTTACACCAGTAGGTCGCGAGAATTGGCTGTTAATAAAATGTATTTGTCACTGAATCATTAATTCAAGAGATTTGTTCAAAAACACTGACTCCTCCAGTAATGAAACAAGTAAATCATTCATTCAAATGTAAAAATGAAAGTAATAATAATAATTTAATTTAATTAGATATTTTTAAATAGACTGCAGCAATTAAAATATTTTCAGAACCTCTAGTAAATTAAATATTTTGTTTAGTTGTCTATTCAGAATCGTGAGAGAATCGTGATCTCTAATTAAAAAAAATAATAATCTTGATTCTCAATTCATCGAATTGAAGAATCAATTCAGCTCAAGCAGATAGTGAATGATACTCACGCAGGGTCAAAGGTCACAGCAGGTCCATCACTGATATTAGGGGGCAGAGGCATTGAGTTGTTACTCTTCATGGACACACAGCTGAATCCTGAAGATGGTCCATAACTGAGATTAGGGGGCAGAGGCATGGAGTTGTTACTCTTCATGGACACACAGCTGAATCCTGAAGATGGTCCATAACTGAGATTAGGGGGCAGAGGCATTGAGTTGTTACTCTTCATGGACACACAGCTGAATCCTGAAGATGGTCCATAACTGAGATTAGGGGGCAGAGGCATGGAGTTGTTACTCTTCATGGACACACAGCTGAATCCTGAAGATGATCCATTACTGAGATTAGGGGGCAGAGGCATGGAGTTGTTACTCTTCATGGACACACAGCTGAATCCTGAAGATGGTCCATAACTGAGATTAGGGGGCAGAGGCATTGAGTTGTTACTCTTCATGGACACACAGCTGAATCCTGAAGATGGTCCATAACTGAGATTAGGGGGCAGAGGCATGGAGTTGTTACTCTTCATGGACACACAGCTGAATCCTGAAGATGATCCATTACTGAGATTAGGGGGCAGAGGCATGGAGTTGTTACTCTTCATGGACACACAGCTGAATCCTGAAGATGGTCCATAACTGAGATTAGGGGGCAGAGGCATGGAGTTGTTACTCTTCATGGACACACAGCTGAATCCTGAAGATGATCCATTACTGAGATTAGGGGGCAGAGGCAGGGAGTTGTTACTCTTCATAGACACACAGCTGAATCCTGAAGATGGTCCATAACTGAGATTAGGGGGCAGAGGCATGGAGTTGTTACTCTTCATAGACACACAGCTGAATCCTGAAGATGCTGCTTTCTGAGTGTAAACAAATGCCTCCTCCTCTCTCTCTTCAGACACACTAATTTTACAGGTCCGGTTGTCCTCCTTTCTCTCCTCATAGACACTCATTTTACAGGTATGTGGATGGGAGATTTGATTTCAAGCCTGTATGTGGCAAAAAAAACAAAAACAAGAATAATAAACTTAATTTTGAAAATTAAATTAAAAAGAAACTCTTTGGTTTTACTAGATTATTATAATTTCATAAACTTTCTGACATGGACCCTACATGGACCCTAATCAGACTAGTAGCACAGATGAAATAAAAAAAGTTACACCATGTAAATTGGAACGGATTGGCCAAATCCAATTAAAATTTCATTCGGATTGTAAGGGGTGGTTTAAACCTCATCTAATCTAATTGAAAGAACATGAAAACCTTTGTTCAGATTGAAAACCGAAACTGAAAAGTTCTGTGCATGTGCAATGACGTAAAGATGGTGTAATGACGTATGTAGGTGTGTGATATGTATTGTTGGCGAATGTATCGTAATTGTTGTTTTAACGATATGCAAAATCAAATTATCGAGTGTGTCACTCATTTTCAGAAAACCAATCAAAACGCTGCATGAAGTGTTCACGAATTCACTGCGTGTAGACTAAGGGTGTAACGATTCTCCAAATCCTCGATTCGATTACATTTTTGATTCTAAAGTCACGGTTCGATTCGATTCTCGATTTAAAAAAATAATTTTGATAGCACAAGCTATGCCATTTTTAGACTTTTATGCAATATAATAATACCTGACCTTTGTTCGCAATGTACCACACACTACATTGTCAAATTTAAAACGTTTATTAACAACATAATGTAACAATAACTTATATCTTCAGTCAATTGGAAACTTAAACAATATAACCTATTACCTATTATAGTCCCGGGGCTCCCTGGACTCCTCAGAGCAGTCACAGGCGAATAGCACGGCGTTTAAGTGGGTTCCCACAGCGTTTGCAGCGCAGTACGAGAGAACGTTCTCGTAAGGGAACGTACATGGTTACTTGCGTAACCTCGGTTCCCTTAGAGATAAGGAACGAGTACTGCGTTGCCTTGAAGTGCTATTTCGCTCATATCAGGTACTTCGCTTCAGTCGATTTAAACCTAAAGTCCTTTGGCGAGTTTTCTGTGAATTTATACACTTCAGCCGCATCCAAATTGGCGCGCTCGAGGTTGGCAGGGCGCCAAGCGCTCCCATTGGACAGCACGCCACTGCTAACTCGCCATAGGTTCCTGCAGTTGCCGCAGCACAGCCAGCTCGCTCGCTCAGACGAGCTATGATGGTCTCGCTGTGCAGCTGCAATGCGTTTTAAAATAAAGGCTTCAATATTCTCTAGAAAAGGAGTTTTACCCATTACAGGCAAGCCGAGCTGACGTGACATATGGGGCGTGGCAGCATCGACGATTCCATTTTTTGATTCGATGATCGAGATTGAGCATTAATTTCGATCGATTTCGATTTGACACCCTTAGTGTAGACAAGTATAGGCTACTACTGCACGCACACATTCTGAGGATGGTGCAGCACGACAGATTGCCATGTTTGAGAGTAGTTAAAATGAGCGAAGAAACTGCGAGAGGAGATTAAAACGCAAGCAACCGCACAATCCACACTAGATTTAATTCCTAGACGTGGGTCTACATCTCTAGCATGGAGGTGGTTTGGTTTTAAAAGTTCAGATGTTAGTCAAAAGACGCCAATCTGCAAACTTTGCAGAAAATCGGTTGCAGTCAAAAGCAGCTCGAAGACCAATCTCTTTCCATCTTCGAACTTCCCACCGCACTGAATATGAGGATTTTGAAAAGCTTCGGGAGTCATCTGAACACGACGTGCCTGCAGCAGACAGGGTAAAATAATAAAAACACACGGAACAAACTTTGGCCGAATCATTTAGCAAGAAAGTTCCGACAGAAAAAGCGACAGATGGCAAGATATAACAAACGCGGTCACCAATTACGTTGCCAGGGACATGGTGCCAGTTAAAGTGGTAGAGAGAGGGTTTTAAACAGCTTTAAAAGATGTTAGACCCAAGATACACACTGGCTGGGCGAAAATACTTCAGTGAAACACCACTGCCTAAATTGTCATGAGACATGTCGCCAAACTCTTGCGCATGAAGTGCAGAAGGTTTTACATTTTGCCACAACAAACGATTATGGTCAAGCAGATCATCAGAAGCATAGCTCTCTCTGACAGCACATTTCATTGATGAAACCAGGCAACTCCAAAGCTACTGTCTGCAGACTTTGTGTGGTCATCTTACTTTAAAATGGTCACTTGCTGATGAAAAAGCACTTGCTGATGCACAAGAGCAGCTGAAGCTTCCTCAACACAAACTAATCCCAGAGTCACCAACAAGAAAAGGCCATTCGTCATGTTTTAACTGCAGACAAAAAGAACAGGCACCTTGTGCCAACATGGCAAGATGTTGAGGTGCTGGAGGCGGTAAGCAAAGCACTTAGTCCTCTGCTAGAATTTACAGACGCTTTGTCAGGTGAGCAACTTGTAACAGTTTCTTACTTAAAACCTGTGCTGTCCTTATTCAACTCTGAAGTATTCGCGGTGAAGTCTGATGACATAGACCTAAGTAAATAAATCAAACACACCATTCTGGAGTACCTGAACTCCAAGTTGAAGTGGAGTTTTGAGTTTGGCATCCACACTTGACCCCGGTTCAAAAACTGCTACAATGACAATGACAGGATCAAAGCCATTGGGACAGCAGTGATGGCAGAACTCATGGCTATGGTGACAGAGGAAGACAGCCCTACCCCAGGCCCCTCAACTGCTTCTGCTCAGGCTATGACAGAGGAACCTGGAGCAGGTGATGATGACACCAGGAATTCAGAGGTGAGACTCTGAACGTTGCTATTGAAAAGTTGATCCAGAGCTACTTAATGACACCTGAGGTGGACAGTGACGTAAATCCACTTGATTGGTGGAAAAAACAAGAAATACGTTTTCCCAGACTTGGGAAACTAGCAAACAAGTACATGTGCATCCCTGCCTCAAGCAGTCCTTCTGAGAGGGCTTTCAGCACCGGAGGAAATACTGTAACATGTCACTGTGTTGCTCTCAAGCCAGATGCTGCAGACAGGCTGTGTTTTTATCACACAACTTGAAACGCATGTAGATCTAAAGAAACCCAGTTGATGGCAAATAAAATGTTCAAGCTGCTGAAAGCCTCCTCTGAAAGTTTCCTCTTTTCTAGTGACTTTTATATTATAAAGGCTACTTTAAAATTATAAAGGCTATTATACCTTTTAGTCTTTAAATTGTAGACTTTGTTTACAGTAGTATAATTTGTTTACATATGCTATTTGTTTTCCTGAGTGCAATATTTTTGACAAATCTGAAGTGTTTCAAATGTTACAGCTGTTTACTTTTTGAGCAATATTGGAAAGAATTTGAAGTTAGTCATTTGATAAAAAAAATAAAAATAAATAAAAAAAATAATATATATATATATATATATATATAATAATAATAATAATAATAATAATTATATATATATATATATATATATAGGCTAGTTTTGTAGGCTACATATGTAGGCTACTACTGTAGGCTAGTTTTTTGTATCTTTGACCATGGACAATTTTAACGTACTTGAAGGGAGTAATTTGTTTACAAAGTTTATCTTGTTCTGTTTTTGATAGAAATTTGCATTTACATACTTTTATAACATTGTCATGTTTTTGCTTGTTACTTGTATTCTGCACAGTTCACCTTACAGCAGAGCAGTGACTTTTGTTGTCCTTACTTGTAATGCTTCAGTTTTAAATACTCTTTCCTTCAATACATTGTAAAAATTAATACAATGCAATACAAAGCATTTACTACACATTTTTGAATGATGCAAAATATCGTCTGATCATCGCTATCGGCAAAATCTCAGAAAATATCGAGATATAATTGTTTTGCCAATATGCACACCCCTAGGCATATGACGCGCGGAATGAGCCTTCGTTGTTGTTGAATAGTGACATAAATGACTGTCGTGACATTCTAAAATTCTCACAAGACAAGATGTCTGTGGATAAGAGTCCGAAACAAGGAAGGGTGGGTCGTGTGGATTCATCAATTAAAAATAATTAATTCTGATTGAAACAAGGTGTCCAAACTGTCCATGAAAACGTAACTTTTGTTTTTCTAGTGTGCATTGTGTAGTGAAGTTTTGTATTTTCAATTAGGCCTGCACGATTAATGGTAATTAAACTGCACGTGATTTGGCCAAGAGAGGCTGTTTTTTTTATTTTTATGTTGAGCTTGTCAGTGAAGCACAGCTCTGTGATCGGTAGGACATGCTGCTCCATCTGAACACCAGAGGGCACTCACACACACACACATACTATGAAATAATATTTTGTGTAAGAAGCCACATCATCTCACAGAGGGATGTTTTCAAACCCTCAACTGACATTATGAAGTTTGGAGTTTTAACGTTAACTTTAAAAACGTTATTAAATGTTGTCTTTTGTCGGACAAGAGGTTCATTATGCTTCTCATGTTTGGAAAGATGTTCGACGCATGACATGTTGCTTTATCAAATGCACGTTATAAGCGACTTAAACTCGCAATGCTTTCAGATGGAGCAGCATTTACTACTGATCACAGAGCCGTACTTCACTGACCACCAGCGCATTAAAAAAATAATAATTATTTTGTTTATTATTGTTGTCAGGTAACAGCACGTAAATCTACATTCATCATCAAGTTTTGAAAGCAGATTGCAGCACAGTTCATGTCAATCTCAGCTGCTGTTTGGACTCTTTCAGGCGAGGCTGCGGTTTACTTTCCACAAGTAGGCCTAACATTTCGGGTCATTGTTCGAGATGAGACATGGCTTACTATTGCGCTTTATGGATTAAAAATATTCACATATGGTTTATTTAAAGTCAAACCAAACCACGACCGATGCTATTTAGACCAGAATTTCAAATAAAACATCAAGTTTATCCATTCACAGGAGTGTTAGTTTCCACCGTGAAGTAGTGATAGCCGTTAGCGTGTTTGAGTTCGACATGTTATAACGCAAATGCTCTATCTATATATTGATGGGCATTACATTGGCCGTGATTTTACTGATAATAATATTGATTGTAGCTATAAAAACGTTTTCACAAACTTACCGTGACAAGTGAAGCCATTTCTGAATCTTGAATTCTCTGAAATGGCGTCTGTTTTTCTGATTCGACCGCTTTCGGTTTCACTCTCTGAGACAGACAAGCCCCGCCCAAACTGGACTGAACGTGATGACGTGGGGCTACGTGCTCTCAACATCTAGAGCAGGGGTGTCCAAACTCAGTCAAGGTCAAGGTCTGATTATCTGGTTCAGGTGTGTTTAATTGGGGTTGGAGCTAAACTCTGCAGGACAGTGGCCCTCCAGGACTGAGTTTGGACACCCCTGATCTAGAGACTAGATGTGTCCACTTAAAAATGAAATAAATAAAAGAAAAAAAAATATTTATTCATTTCAGAAGTAAAAATATAAATCAATAAATCACTTTTTTCCTGACAGATGAATTGGGTTAATTAGGGCACTGTGGGACACCTAAGCTTTAATATGTCGCTACAGGGCCCATCCCATTGGGGTCCCCGAGGTTTTTGTGATGCTCAGAGTTTCTGTTTATATGAATATTTTGTCAATTGTCACCGTTGTTGAGATTCATACGCTGATTCTTGATGTCAGTGTTTGACTAGTTTCTGCTGCAGCTCAAAACTTTCTGAAAACTTTATTTTTTTTTATAGTTTTTTTTAAAGAAATCGTTCTGCTCTGCTGGATAACATGATGTAGTTTCAAAAGACTGTTATAACTAACAGCAAAAATAAATATCCATATACTCAAAAACTTGATCAGATCAGTACTTGATGATTATGTCATCATCAATAAACATCTGATCATATTTTCTCTTGCCATAACAAATATACTTGATAAAAATAGAGTTACAGCAGCAAGATAAGCATTAAAAGTAAAGAGCAATTCTGGTGACTTGAAACATTCAATAAAACATCAACATCTAAACCTCTGTTGGCCGATCTAAGTTTGTTTCAGATTGATCAAAAATAACATATAACACATATCTGACACAAGTTGTGTAACTATAACACATTAGTGTGTAAAAGGTTTCAACACACATCTGTGTAAAGAGGAATAACACATTAGCTGTGTTAAAGGTAACGCAAAATGTGTAGTCCTTATATAAACACAGAGATGTGTTAAGAAATTACACTGGTTGTTTGTTAAATTCTACAACTTAACATCTTTTTTTACAGGTTGTGTTTTTTTCAACACATCGTTTTATAAGAGCGCGCCGACACTCACCACCAATGTGCATTGTATGCAGTGTTTGTACAGTATGTTCTCAAACAGATCTGTCTGTGTAAATAAAAGTTATTTAAATACAGTATTTTGTCACATTTTAATTTGATTCAAAGTGCAAACTTGATTAACCGTTTACTCTTCATGAACTTTTCTCAAAAGCAGCATTATCAATTAGGGGTTGAAATGAATATAAATGAATAATGTCCAGTACAGTGAGTCTGTCCAGTCATTGAGCTTCAAACATTGTCTTGTACTTTGTGTGAACATGCATTCTGTACTCAACTATTGATGAAATGGTTTATATTTTTGCATCTGCGACTTTCACTTTATTTTTAAAATTCTGAGTATGTAATTACCTGACACAATCTGTGTTAAAATGACACATCTTTTGAGTTAAATTTGACACAACATGTGTTGGCCCTGAGCACACACACAACAAGTCATTTTGAACATTTTATAGCGTGTAAAACAATGTGAATTGAAATTGTGAAGTTATTTTTTAAAATATTAATATGTTCTTATAAAGAACATAGTGTTTTTATTCAGCAAGGTCACAGTAAATGAAATTGATAAAAAGTGACATATCTGAGTGGTTGCTAGGGTTTCCTGGGTGGTTGCTAGGCTGTTGCTAAGCAGTAGAGTGGTCACTTATGGTTGATGTATATACAATTTTCTATAAAATGATTATAAAATTAAACATGGATGTATAAACTGTGAATGTGTTGAAGGTTTAACTCTGCCTTTATTTATCTTCAAGATGAGCCTGGTATCTCAGATGTTGATTTTCATCCACATATTTCCTAATGTACCAACAGGAGATCCTCGCTTTCATATTTTCTTCAACAACGAAATCCAGAGCAGCCTGAAGAAGAAAAGAAGTAGATGATTGAGTTCCAGGAAACAGCAGAAGTTGAGTAAGTGAGGGAGTTTAAAGCGGTTTGACCTTCGCCAGGTGTGCAGCAACACCTTTACCCCTGTGAGACTGAGGGACCTCAGTAGACATCAACTCCACCAGCTGATCATGTGTGATAGTGTACTTCAGCACTGCACTACTCGCTGCTCCTGCTCACACCACAGACACACAGGGGGATGTTGTTATCAGTGATGCAGGCTCATAACCTAGAGTGCTGCCTATCTAGTGGACATCAGCGCGAAAGAATCTGCTGTTTTGATGCTCACTAGGTTTGAGACGGAATGAATAACGTTATTTTCTCTTACCGTCGCAGTCGAGAGTGATTGTGAAACGCTGATTCTGTCTGTCGTGAATCACACACAGATTCGAGACGTCAGTACATGATCCACAACATGTGTGTTTGCGGAGTCGTTGACTGTTCTTATATCCTCGAGTGAACCGAAACATGCAGTTTACAGACAGTAAGTGTCGCGCCATGATGTGACGTCACCAAACAGTGTGTATTAACAACAGCAGAGGGCGCTGTGATCTCTTTAGGAGAGCTTGGGTTGTTATCTTTCTCACTTTATCAAATTTGATTTAAACTTTTCATTGAAGGATATATTCCTCTATTTTTCTGGGAGTGACTATGCTATTGATAATGTTGTTAATTTCTTTGTGTTGCATTGTAATTTTTTTATTCACAAAAACAAATTTCTCAAGACTTTGCCTAGATTTGATAGCCTGACTACGTCAGACTTCCTACTTCCCCTCAATTTCATTTCGCTTCTGTAGTCAGTCTGAGATAGCAGCTTATCTTTCAGTTTTCCATCGGCCTTCGGACGGCCGGGCCAATCAACGAACAGAGGGCGGGCTGAGAGCCGTGACGTAGACGCTGATTGTACCGTGGATGCGTAGATTTACTTCACATAATCTGCAAAAGTCGTTCACAGCCATGTTTACTCCGGTATTTCGCTTGATGGTTTTGTTTTCGCATCATACATGTGTTTACAGTGGAAGTTAGATGCGGCTGAGCATGCGCATAACACACGCCATAACCAAACGTCATGTGATTGGCTTACGGGTAACCAATGATTTTAAACTTCAGACAAGCGCCCCCTAGCAAGAGAGAAAACACTTCTCTATTATGCCATTCCAGACTCTGTCTACGAAGCAAAGTGAAGTAGCAGAGTCTGGTATTACCAGGCTATAGATTTGATATTTTTATTGCTGAGATTTCCCTTATTGTAAAATCTCTTAAACTCATTGATAACAGTAAGAACAACAAGTTTCTTAAGAACTATGTACGGTTTTTTCTTACTTGTTGAGGAGTCAGTTATTGTTTTGTTTTGTTAATCAGTTAATGTATTCAATGCAGTGCTGTTTCTTCTTTGTAAAATAAATAATAACAAAAAAAAACAGCAGAGGGCGCTGTGATCATGTTTATCTCTCACATCTGAGATAGATAGATAGATAGATAGATAGATAGATAGATAGATAGATAGATAGATAGATAGATAGAATTAAACATCCACAATCTTGCTGATTTATTACATTCTCTTCTAATTGCCGCACTACAGCACAGTGACACATCATATACTTTTACACAGTGTTGTCCTTCAGTCCTCAGACATCTCCACAGCTGCAGTGTTTCTGACTCCTGCTGCCATGATGGAGAAGAACAGGTTTGGGAAGAGAGATCTGGCATAGAGAGCTGCTTTAGGGATGAAGGAGCGGGACATTAAAATCTCCTTCTTCTTGCTACTCAGAGTCTTCAGGATCTCAGTGGCCATTTCCTCAGCGTTCACACCAAAGGACTTCGCTTTGAGGTCTGCAGTTTCCAGTCAGTGGCCAAGCAGAAGGTCCAGGGGAATACAGTGGACAATGCAAACAAACAAGAAAGATGTTAAGAGCTACAAACCGTGATCTTTACATGATGAACTGACGGTGGCGTTCACTCACGTGTCCACATGGGTTTTGCTGAGTCCTCGTCCTTTGGGTTTGTGTCTGGAGTTTTTATGAAAGTGTGGTTGACGGTGCTGACGGTTATCCCATATTCCTGAACCTCAGCCCGCAGACACTCAAAGAAAGCCTGAACGGCATGCTTGGACGCAGCATCTGAACAAAGCAGAACGACTTACACAAAGATATCTAAATATTCAACATATGCATTGATTTATTACTGCCGATTAACTGTATGAACATTAAAGGAATAGTTCACCCTAAAGTAAAACTCATCATGTCATTTCAAACTCATGCTGTTGTGTTTTCAGTAGAGCAGTTGATTTTAATGATCTTTAAGCTGGAAAAGAGCTGCATTAACATTCTTCAAACTTTCTCCTGATGTGTTTCATTCAGAAAATAACAGCATGCGAGTTTGGAGCGTCATGAATGTGAGTAAATGATGTCAGAATTGATCCTGTAAAACTCACAGGTGGCACGGAAGGGCACTGTCAGTTTCCCCTGAATGCTGTTGACTAGAAGAATGTGACCCGTTCTCCTGGAGATCAGCGACTGAAGAACGCCTGTGACCGTGAGTAAGATCAGTTTAAAATGCTTGAACACAACTGAGAGTTATTGTTGACAGCTGTGTAGGAGTTACATTTTACCCTTAACCAGTGTGACGGGCCCAAAGTAGTTGACGTCCATGACAATCCTGTCCATCTGGAGGGACAGACTGTGTACAGGAGCCTTCACCTTCATGCTGGTGTTGAAGACGAGGACATCCAGACAGCCGTAACACTCCAGGATCTCAGAGATGATCTCAGGAACGCTCTCCATGTTACTGAAGTCCAGCTCCACCAGTTTGGGTGGAAACGTCTAAGCAGTAAAGTTTGAACCCCACATATTACATCCACAGTTTTAACAAAAAACATTGCAGAATATTTCAGACAATGTTCGTATATTGTAAATGGTAATTCTGCACTCAAAAGTGTTGGATCTGATTCACTCATCAGACGCTCAGCAAGAGTCTCCAACTTTTCCCAGTTATTTCCACAAAGGATCAGTCTGGCTCCACCAGTATGGAAGAGTTTTGCACATTCTAAAATGACCACAATGTAAAAAAACACACAAAAAAAACACAGTTCAACCAACAAATATGCAATTCATCTGCACACATATGCAATCATGGTTCATCACAGTCTCACAAGGACATTTATTTTAGAGGAGACCAGTCTATCATTCCTAACATGCAGTACATTTTCATGTCCTCATTATACTGTATGTCTCAATATACTGGATAACATATCCCACCATTTTTTAAGATAAAATTATTAATTATATGAGTTTTCAATAATCATATTGTGTTAATATTAAATTGTTTCTCTACTTTGGTTTAAGCTGAGTTTGATGCCATTTTTACCTTGCTATTTTTGTTTTAATTGAAATTAATTTATACATTTTTCTTATATATGTCCTCATCCATTTCCCATCGGCATCATGTTATTCTTCGTCAGTGTTTGAGTCTGTTTCTGTTTCATTTTGGTCACGTTCATTTCAGTTCCCTGTGTTCATTTCCTCATTTGTTGTCATGATGTTGTGCACCTGATGCTTGTTCAGTGTGTTATTAGCCTGTGTCTGTTTATATTCCCTCAGTTTGTTTAGTCTTTGTTCGGCATAGACTTTACGTAGGATAAAGCTGTTTCTTTGTTGTTTGTTTTCCTCTCCCAGTTTGATCCCCTCTCTTTTATTTGTTTTCCTAGTGAAGAAAAGTGATTTGCTAGTTAAAAGCGATCCACGTCCTCTCCTCCTTTGTAACCTCAGCAACAAAAGTGTGACAGAACACCAAACCTGTCGATATGGGTATGGATCTCTACCCAGCACCTTACTTCCATACAGAAGACTCATTAATGGATTTAATCCAGGTAGGTTGTCCTCTGGAACGGCATGTGGAGGAATTCATGGACATGTGCCATCATGTACCCTGGAATGACGACACATGATGATGATGATGCCGTGGGAGTCGGGGGAAGTCCAGCTGTTCACTACAGCAGTAAAATGACTACGCGCTGTGGATGGATGTTTCCTCCGTGACCACTGGGGTGTTTAAAGACAACACCAATGCCATCACTTCCTTGCAAACTCCTCACATTCCAGGGTCTGTCCAGCCAGTCCTCCAAGAACAAAGAGTCCGAGCCAACAACAGAGCTGATGCCTTCTGCGAATCCAGAGGAGGAAGTCATTGTCCCGTGTCTAGAGCCAGATGCCATTTTCACCATAGAGTCCGAGCCTGCCAGCTTGAGGAGCTAGAGCCGCTTGCAACCTCCATCGCAGAGGGAGTCCTAGTCGATTTGGACCGCCAGGCAGAGGGTTTCTTCCCAGCTGTAAGCTCTGAGATGTGTTTGAGGTCGTCCACTCTATCCAGTCTAATCGACCAATTGCACCACCTTGTTCCACCCAACTGTCAAGCTCCTTCGTCTCCACTGGTTCAGCCTGGCTTCCTGGTTCCTTCGTCTCTGCTGGTTCTGCCAAGCTGCCGAGCTCCTTAGTCCCTGTCGGCTCCACCTAGTATCCTGGTCCCACCCACTCCACTCATTCCATTCTGTTTCATGGCTCCACCCCCTCCTCTGGTATCATCTGGCTTAAATGGTACCTTTCCTTGCCCTGGCTGGGGCCATCCAGCTCCTCAGTTCCTTCTTCCTCCTACTTCTCCGCTGGCTTTTCATAATATTTAGGGGTCCGGGCACTCCTTCCCGCCCCTTGATTTACTATGTCTCCCCTCCCAATCACTACGGGCTGTCTGGGGGGAGGGGGTGGGGATGGGATATCAAAGTAGGAGTCTGTTTCGCCTTCACTTTGGTCTGTTTCTCTTCCGTGTTTGTCACATGTTCATTTCAGTTCCGTGTGTTCATTTCCTCATAGCTGATTGTTTTGTGCACCTGTTTCATGTTCAGTTTGTTGTTAGCCTGTATATATATATATATATATATATATATATATATATATATATGCCCCCAGTTTCTTTAGTCTTAATTCTGTGTTGTCTTTACATAGGGTAAAGCTGTTTTGTTGTTGTTTGTTTTGCTCTCCCAGTTTTATTCTCTTTCATTTGTTTTTCTAGCAAATAACAGCGATCTGCAAAATAAAAGCTATCCACCTCCTCTCCTTTTTCAACTTGCACCAAAAAATATTACAGAATTTGGTATGAAAAGATTTCAAAAGATGGTTAAATGTCGAAATTACTAGTTAACCTCATGTATAACTCTCAATCCCTCAATGAGAAATGGCTAACTTTAGCTCTCTATTTTTATCCTGCTAAATTTTAATGCCAACTTGTAAGTAATAAAGTTAAGATCATATTTCTATATTTACACATTTCTGATTTACCCTTTTATAGAACTACTTCCTTAAATCCCAATAGAGACATATTCATGTTAAGGTACTGCATGACAGGAATGATCCAGTTGTTCTGTAAAAGCAGCACCATTTCCGAGTGTTGAGAGTGAATCCGTAATCAGCACCACTTTGTTCCTCACAGTTGTCTTGGCTAAATGCCTGAGTATCAGACTGTAGAGATAAAAGACACCAGCTGCGAACACCACCACTGAGAGCACAGGCCAAACTGAGAGACTCTGAAAGAGACATTCCAACAATGCAAATTAATTATTAAAGTTTACAAGAATTATTCCATCAAAATAAAAAAATATTTTAACATTTGCTCACTCTAACGTCATTTCAAACCAGTATGACTTATTTTCTGCAAAATACATTATATTATACAGTTTCGATGACTGTATTGAAGAATGTCCTATAATGGGATTTCACTGCAACCAGGGTCTCAAAAGCTCCAAAAAGGTCAAAAACACTATCAATAGTCCATTTGACATGCATTCTGTGTTTTGTGTTCAACAGAAGAAAGAAAGTCATTCAGGTTTGACACTTTAAATACATTTGCTTAAATGCTTTAAAAAATAAAACATAATTTCTTACCATAATATCACTTATACCCATGGTGTTTCAGTAATGTTAGACCTTAAACAAATGAAAAAGAATATACATTAATAAGAATTAAAGCCATTTATAAAGTCATGCATTGACAAAAATTTATATCAAACTCTCTGAATCTGTATCTTAGACAACCCTGTCTATAACAGGACAAAGTATAATCTATGAAACCGGATTATAATTGAATTTCCTGCATTTTGCCTTTGTTGATTAGTAATTTAGTAATAGTTATATTATATTTTGGCTTAAAATAAGAGTAGTTTATATATATGTTACCAAAAAGCATATGCCTTGGTTAGATATTTGTGACAGTCTATACATTACTTTATATTAAACAATACCAGTAGTAAAATCACAAAGTAAAACTCTCTAAAGTTTATCTGTGTTCAAACCATTTACTCCATGTTGAGAAAAGCTCTAAATATATTCCAGACTAGAATTAGCCAAGAATGCCCAGCCAACATTTGGATTACTGCGGCAGGACTGACTAAGAAACAACAACAAAATTAAAAATCAATACAAATAATTTTTGGTCATAACAACACTGAGGTAAACATGTTTTGAACACAGAACATCAAATCAGCACAACAGGACACAGTCAACACAACTAGACAGAGCTCATATTGTTCTTCATCACTTACCACTAAAACGAGTCTTTAAACGTGTTCTTTAGGATTATATGAATCAGTGTTAGTGATCGTCAGCTCACTTGCACAGCTCTAAACACACACTGCAGGGTTTGAGTGCTTTTAATAGCCCACAGCTGAAGCTGTCCTGTGTTGTATATAGCAGCATGGGAAACTGTTGTTAAGTTTAGAAGTAAAGCTTTAAATGGGTTGAGTCTTTGAACTGAGACTGGTGTTAATGTTTGATTATTCTTCCTCAGAAAAGTGAAATTCACCATGATTTCAGAACAAAACTTAAAAGCAATTAATTATCCAGGGTATTTGTACAAAAGCTTTAAGTCCAATATAAGTTGAACTAATAATAATTTGGAGAACAACAGTGGAAGAAAATCTGTGTTCGCATTTTTACAGATCACATCAGACTGAGACACCAGTAACCAGTTTAAACTTCTCTATTTCTCTCTGCGAGGAATGTAGTATCACTAGTTGTTCTTAATCCTAAAATCACTGGGGGGAAAGTATAATCAACTTTGATCATGTGCATATTTGTTAATATGTGCATATAAAAAAATCAATGCAATGATTCATATGCTATACTTTACATTATTAGTTACTGACAAAACATGCAGAATTATAACAAGCTATTTTTTGAAAATAAATAATAATTAAAACTCTTATATTATGGTAAAAGGCAAAATATTTCAACCTGAGTTTCATATCTGATTCTAAAGAAACAACTATCTTAGTAAACATTAAGGGGTTACATTTGTTTGGAGAATTACACTTGTAATTCTTGTAACTTGTATGTAAATAAATTGTATGTAAATGTACATTTTTCTCCAACCAATCTTTAATTTAACAAAATGTTTCATACAAATATTTTGCTCCAAATTAAATATTGGTGATTTCAGAAATGTTGCTTTAAATAAATGGTCGTATAAAAGTAGAAGAAAAAAAAAATCTATATCACAAATGGCAGCTCACATAATTTAGAGCAAAAATGTCCCCAAGTCAGGGAAAATTCAGAATGAAGTTGATTGCTGTGTCTGTGTGATTCAGATTATCTTTAAAGCATGCTATTAGTCAAAGATGATCCTGACTTCACTATAAAGATTCAACAGGCTTTACCTCAAGTCTTTTTGCAACCACAACTTAAATATTTTTAAAGGATTTTCTATTTGGGGTTGTCATTTACACATTTATTTCTGGCTATAATTATGCCTTAATATTTAACCAAAGATTTATCTTGAAGCAGAAGATGTTATGTTCCCTTTGACAGTAATTAGCTGAAAGAATTAGCTTTTTTTTATTTTGTTTATTTGAGGCCTAAAAAAGCTTTAGCCTAGAAAACATTCTTATATGTCTTATGTCATGTCCAGAAATACTCTACATAATAATAAAATATTTTCCTAATTGTAGAGGGGGTGATTTCGGACACTGCCTCTGTTATTGTAGTTCAACAGCTAATAATGATTGTTACTTCCTGCTTGAAAGGGTAACACTAGTGTAGACCAATTAGACGACGCGTAACCGCCCGCATCTGTAACTGACAGCAGTGTCAGCCAATTAGAATAGCTGAAACGCACGCCCACAGTGCTAAGCCCCGCCCACTTGCCTAGACCTGCAGTGAAGCTTCCCAGTCTGTTATAAAATATAGGACTCATTTCCTAAACAAACGTTTTCAGCACATGTTGACATCGCGCCACCGTTATCAGATGAGAGAGCGGATCACTATAGTGTTCAGTGCCTGTGTTTATGAGCTGACACTCACATGAGCGCCTGATCCGTCAGATCTGATCATGTCTGATTTCGAGGAGTTCGAGAAACAGCTGAGCGAGAATCGGCAAGGTACAGTAAAGACATCTGCAGCGTTCATGACCTGTGTGTGTGTGTGTGTGTGTGTGTGTGTGTGTGCTCTGCTTCAGTCTATTAAACAGCTGCCTGGACATAACAGCATAACACAATTAACACAACAATGACTGTGATGATGAATGATAAATAAACGATAGCAACTGGCTAATATAGGTATATGAACACTATTGAAACTATTTTAATTTTAGTTTCAATATATAAGTTTTCAAGTTTTCGCAATATTGCCATCTGTCAATCACACATGCAACTAAATGTGCATGTGCGTTTCTTCATATGAACACATGGATACATGTAGAATGTATTTTAAATGATACAGATTTATTTATAATATTTGTACACAGATTTAGTTACACTATATAGTGGCCCCAAAAGTATTTGGACACTTTTGAACACATAAGCAATGATTAAAATATATGAATTTCATTGCATAGATAACATAGCCTAATATCAAAGCAAGTGTCATCTGTTCAAATGCTACAGGATCTTTTTCTTCATTTACTGATCATTTTTGCTCAATCCCTGTTAATCTGCTGGTGTTTTGGTGACTTTAGTGCCTGTCTGAAGTCCAGCAGAGGAACCACAGGTGTAGAGAATCAAAATTATCAACATTATCCAACATTTCGCAAAGTTGTTCTTATAACATAATTCTTAGTCGTCTTCAGTATATACTTAAGTATATATCATTGAAAACCTAACGTGTGTGTGTGTGTGTGTGTGTGTGTGTGTGTGTGCTCATAAATATCCAAATGTTACAGTTTCATCTATTAGTTATTTACACTGGCTTATATGGGTGTAACAATATACTGTCTCACAATATATCACAATAAAAAGATGCAACAATATGTATCATGTATAGTTCACTCGAAATTAAAGTTTACATCAGATATGGTAATGTCACATACAGTATGGCAAAACCACAAGGTCACACCTTTGAGCTTCCATGTTATTATTATTGATAAATTAAAAATAAAACACATTATTTAATAAAATACTAAATTTAAAACATGTTAAATGTATGCAGTCAGGGGCAGAGTTCAAGCAAATTTGTCTAACATGATACTTTATTTTTAGCTAAGTGAATTATTAATATTTATATTCTGGTGTCACTATTGCCCTGTGCATTGTGGGAGAAGAACAAGTCAAAACCTATTCAGGTCTATGACTGATGTAATAGTTTAATACACAGCGTATGTTAGAAGTAATAATTACCGTTTTAACTCTCTTTTGGCTTTGTTGAAAGCATAGTGAGATCAGTATCATGTTTTGAACCGAATTGTGACACAAGTGTATTGTTAGTGGCTTTTATGTACACAGTGACATCTGATATGACTTATACAGTGAGGAAAATAAGTATTTGAACACCCTGCTATTTTGCAAGTTCTCCCACTTAGAAATCATGGAGGGGTCTGAAATTGTCATCGTAGGTGCATGTCCACTGTGAGAGACATAATCTAAAAAAAAAATCCAGAAATCACAATGTATGATTTTTTAACTATTTATTTGTATGATACAGCTGCAAATAAGTATTTGAACACCTGAGAAAATCAATGTTAATATTTGGTACAGTAGCCTTTGTTTGCAATTACAGAGGTCAAACGTTTCCTGTAGTTTTTCACCAGGTTTGCACACACTGCAGGAGGGATTTTGGCCCACTCCTCCACACAGATCTTCTCTAGATCAGTCAGGTTTCTGGGCTGTCGCTGAGAAACACGGAGTTTGAGCTCCCTCCAAAGATTCTCTATTGGGTTTAGGTCTGGAGACTGGCTAGGCCACGCCAGAACCTTGATATGCTTCTTACAGAGCCACTCCTTGGTTATCCTGGCTGTGTGCTTCGGGTCATTGTCATGTTGGAAGACCCAGCCTCCAAACACGTTTAGTGGAATTATGACCAAAAAGTTCTATTTTGGTCTCATCTGACCACATGACTTTCTCCCATGACTCCTCTGGATCATCCAAATGGTCATTGGCAAACTTAAGACGGGCCTTGACATGTGCTGGTTTAAGCAGGGGAACCTTCCGTGCCATGCATGATTTCAAACCATGACGTCTTAGTGTATTACCAACAGTAACCTTGGAAACGGTGGTCCCAGCTCTTTTCAGGTCATTGACCAGCTCCTCCCGTGTAGTTCTGGGCTGATTTCTCACCTTTCTTAGGATCATTGAGACCCCACGAGGTGAGATCTTGCATGGAGCCCCAGTCCGAGGGAGATAGACAGTCATGTTTAGCTTCTTCCATTTTCTAATGATTGCTCCAACAGCGGACCTTTTTTCACCAAGCTGCTTGGCAATTTCCCCGTAGCCCTTTCCAGCCTTGTGGAGGTGTACAATTTTGTCTCTAGTGTCTTTGGACAGCTCTTTGGTCTTGGCCATGTTAGTAGTTGGATTCTTACTGATTGTATGGGGTGGACAGGTGTCTTTATGCAGCTAACAACCTCAAACAGGTGCATCTAATTTAGGATAATAAATGGAGTGTAGGTGGACATTTTAAAGGCAGACTAACAGGTCTTTGAGGATCAGAATTCTAGCTGATAGACAGGTGTTCAAATACTTATTTGCAGCTGTATCATACAAATAAATAGTTAAAAAATCATACATTGTGATTTCTGGATTTTTTTTTTTAGATTATGTCTCTCACAGTGGACATGCACCTACGATGACAATTTCAGACTCCTCCATGATTCCCAAGTGGGAGAACTTGCAAAATAGCAGGGTGTTCAAATACTTATTTTCCTCACTGTATATATGATACTGAGCTGCTTGCATAATATCCAGTCAAGTACAGTATAATGAATGTAAGCCTTGCAAATGTATATACAAAACAGATTCCTTCTGCAATACTTTCATAAATAGGTGTGTCTTTTCTTGTGATTAAATGTGTGTGGTTTGACAGATGGCAACAAATGCAAATTCTTTATTAAAGGTCACATATTGTACACCTTTCTGAAGTTTTATTTTAGGTCTTGATGTCCTTAAGAATATATATTTGCGGTATAAGTACCAAAAACCATCTCAATATATTTTTACAGCTCCTATCTCAGGAGCTCTGCCAAGAACATGTTGATTTTGGTCTGTCTACTTAATATTCATGAGCCTCTCTTCTGATTGGCCTGTTGTTTTCTGAGTGACCCACCATTGGTGGGGATGGTGACTGAAGGTGGTGACTGAGTAGTTCTGACATCACATTTATACAGAAGTCACAACGGCTCGTGAAAAGGCACAGCTACTTTATGCAGGCTGTGTGCATTTGTCTGTGGATCGACTGTTTTGAAACTTAAATGGTAGTTTCATAGCCCCTAGACCTCTGTTATCATGAAAAAAGCCAGGAAATTTCAGTTTTGACAATATGGGACCTTTAAATACTTGTAATGTAATAATAACATATTATCAAACCATCTCAGTTTTGTGTAAATACGGCAAGCATACAAGTGAAAAATCCCATAGACCTCGAGCCATATCTAGACAACAGAATATCTTCCTTGAGCGGTCTTTTGATTTGAGCTAGTATCAACCAGAACAACTGCATAGCTATTAAACAGGAATTAAAACAGGACATATTTTGACTAGATTTAGTTTTTAGGTTGTACTAGAGTAGGTTTTCATGCTTGAATGTTCAAAAACACATTATTTTTCACATATTTGACATTGTTGCAGCTCCTCTCTTTCCATTCTGCAGTAACGCTCAGACTGTGTCTGAAATCGCCCCATAAACCCTCATTCACTATTACCTACATTACTCCACTAATATAGTCCACTTGAAGGAGTGAATGAAACGTGAATTCGGACACCGAGCGCTGGAAGAGTTGCTGCTTTTGCATAGTTTGTGCTTTCTGTTTAATAATCATTTGAAACTTAGCAAACTGGCAGCTCCAGTAGTAATGAAAAGATTTATCTTGAACTCTGTCATGGAAACTAGCATGTATAAACCTTATACCTTTATGATATTACGCTGTACCCACATTGGACCAGCGGTTTGGAAAATGGATGAATGGATGGATGATTCAGTTGCGGGCGCCATCTTCTGGTCAGACGCGGGAATTCATTCAACATGACCCTCACAGTGCATTATGGGTATTCAATAGCTGTTGAGTGTACATCAGTTGTACACTAATTGCGGTGCATTGTGGGATTGAAGGAGTGCTCTCGATAACATCCACTATGGTTTCGGACACCAAATGGTGGTCCCCTTAAATCAGTGGTTCTCAACCTTTTTTGGGCCAGCGCCCCCTATCCAATATCCAGGTCCCTGAACGCCCCCCACCCCCAAACTAACGAGCGAGCAGGAACGAGTGAGAGTTAACAGATGAATTAAGTGCAAAATTGTCATTTATTAATACAATTGAACTAATCTCCACAGTGATGAATCCTAAAACAAGCTATAAGCTGCATTGGCATAGCAATACCAGTGTTTCTCACAGGATTTTTGTTAAATCAGTGGTGAGTGTACCTCTGTCCCTCTAGGGGGGTTCGGGGGCATGCCCCCCTGTAAGAAAATTGTGTGCATTTTAATCTTAAATTCATCAATCTGGTGCACTTTGATAATTCAAAATTAAAAGCTCCAACCCATATTCAGTGTGCAAATTAAACAAAGAAAAATTCAAACCTCTTTTAGTTGTGTCTGTCTACATTACACTACTACATAATAATAGTTATAATATTAATTCCATAACAGTAATAGCCATATATTGTAAAACAAATGCACTGAAAAATAAAGGACGGTCATTAAAGCGGTAATGTCTGCACTTAGGTTTTATTACGCATATAGGAGAGTATTGCAAGAAGCAGCTTACATTAACCTTACTTTCGAAAAATAAATAAATACAATCATGATTTTTCATGAAAAATTATGTTAGAATTGTAGGCCTAAAATACCTTGGTATCAGCTTGTTTTCATCAATGGTATGGTATTAATTAATTAATAGTATTAATTTGGTTTGTCATGATTAATTTGTGTTCATAATCAGTTATGAAGAATAAACAATTAAATTATTATTGTATTATCAATTATTTTTATATCTTGAAAGTACCCAAGCAGCGTTTCGTGCTCAGATGTGACGGCAGAATGAATACATTACCAAAATGTGATTGCAGAATATATTTAAATTATCCATTAAATTGTCATTTTCTCTTTACTGTCTTGCGAGTTTAACAATAATGCCTGACCAGTAAATATAAACATTTTGGCATTAGGGATTGGAATTAGTTAATGCCTAAAAATGTAAAACCTTATAAATAGAATTTAGTTTAATTAATTTTAAAATTCGTCGCCGGAGTGAATAGAAACATGATTTATTTAAAATATTTGAAAAAATATAAGTGTTTCTTAAGTCAATACTTTTTAATGGCTTGTCAACTTTACATTCCTCCGCTGCATGATTCTAGTCAGCTGGATTGCTTGAGCACTGGTCTACTGGAAAAATAATAGAGTCGTTGAAAATGTAACAATACATAGCTTAAGCTACATGTCGCAATAAACTGAAAGATTTTAGAATGTTAGGCATTCTAAACTTTTGAATAAGAAATAATATCAAGTTGTCAAAATACAACTCGTCAGAACTCAGTGAATCACAACAAGCGTATCGGTGAGAACACTCATTTAAACAGCATACACACACCCGAACTTGACTGCACATTTTTTATACTGCGTTCAATCGTAATGCAATATAAATTAACACAAAAAAACCTGCCTAGTGCCTACCTACAACACTGACGGTATTCTTATGTGCACCATAGACGCGCATGCACACACAATATGACATCACACTCTGTGCATGTTTTACAACATAATTTAACATATACATAGTCCTAACACTTTTTAAATAGCCCACTTAAAGTGTTTATTACAAATAAATTACTAAATGCTTAAAATGAATAAAAGTAAATTAACAAAAATTTGCGTTATACATTTAAACTTGTGAACGCCCCCCATTTACACCTGAACGCCCCCCTTTCAAAAATCTTTCTTCAAACGCCCCCCGGTGTTCTCTGAACGCCCCCTGGGGGGCGGTACCGCCCCCGTTGAGAACCACTACCTTAAATAGTACCCTATTTGAGGTTATAGGTGGTGATTTCGGAGACAGTCCTGGTTTAGTTCCTGTCTCTATGAAGCCCCTCCTTCTGAAAAGCACAATGTGCTCTGATTGGTCAACTGGAACAGTGTGTTGTGATTGGTCAAACACTTTGAGCGTGTTTGGGAAATGCCCCACCCCTTAGCATAACTGCTAGTTTCAACACACTACTAACTAACTCAACCAGGCCCCGCCCCTTTATTTAGCGTATGCTTTGGGCGGAAATTATTTAAATGAGGAATATTGTGACGTGTTCGTTCCTGGATGAAAACTGAAGATTACAATGGAGGCGTTTCAGGGAGTTCGGAAACAGCGCACCTCTGGCTTCTGCTTAGAAATTAAACAGAAATATTTTGGATTACAGTATATTTTCACTTTTAAAGACTTGATATTTCCATTAATATGAATAACATTATTCATGCAGAGAGAGAGAGGGAGAGGCATAAGAGGAGGAGTCGCAGTAGCTCTCCTGGTCGTAGCAAGAAACGGTGCAGCTGGAGCAAAGACAGAAGCAGTCGCAGCCGAGGCAAGAGCAGTCGCAGTCGGGACCGGAAGAGCCGGGACCACAGGAGCAGCTCACGGGATCAGAAGAAACACAGGTGACACTCAACACCAGCCTGACACTGTCCATCAGAACCAACACAAGACTTGTTTATTCTTGCACACCCTTACTGTTTCTGCTGTCTGTAAAACTATAAAGTCTTCTAAGTTGACATCACAACAGAGTTGGCAGAGTTGATTAAGTGTGTGGCATCTTCCCCATCTACTCTGATTTTTTTTCCTCAGCTATTCTCCACGTCGAACGAGGAAGAAAAAGATGTGCAAGTATTGGGACGTTCCTCCTTCAGGCTTTGAGCACATCACTCCAATGCAGTACAAAGCCATGCAAGGTGCGGCATGAGTAATCAAAGATCACGATAACAGTAACTGTCGTGATCACCATTCCCTATGCACTTCTGATGTTGCACACACACAGAGGAAATAAAATGAAGCAAAATGTGTGGAGAAAGACATTTACTATTGCAGCTCGAACTTAAAATACCTCAAAGTAGAGATAGATAAGGGATGATTTTGCTTAGGTGGCCAAACAAATCTATCATGACACAGTTGTTTTTGCTGAAAATTGATTGAAATAATGGTTTCTGTATTAAAGATGTATTCAGTGTGTATTTATTTTTTTACCTATACTGACACCTTTCAGAGTGGATGCTATGGAAGCCTCTTTACTGCCAGGGAATAAAAAAAAGTGACTTTTTATCTCTTAATTCTGATATTTTTTTTCACAATTGCGAGCTTATACCTCACAGGCCACTTTATTAGGTACACCTGTTCAAATGCCTGTTAATGCAAATATATAATCAGCCAATCACATGCAGCAACTCAAAGCATTTAGGCATGTAGACATGATCAGTAAGATCTGCTGAAGTTCAAACTGAGCATCAGAATGAGGAATAAAGGTGATTTAAGTGACTTTAAATGTGTCTTGGTTGTTGGTGCCAGACGGGCTGGTCTGAGTATTTCAGAAACTGATGATCTACTGAGATTTTCACACACAACCATCTCTAGGGTTTACAGAGAATGGGCAGAAAAAGAGTAAATATCCAGTGAGCGGCAGTTCTGTGGGAGAAAAGGGCTTGTTGATGCCAGAGGTCAGAGGAGAATGACCAGATTCAGCTGATAGAAAGGCAACAGTAACTCAAATACAAGTCGTTACAATGGAGGAATGCAGAAGAGCGTCTCTGAACTCACAACAATCTTTGAACACACAACATATCAAACTTTGAAGCAGAAGAGCTACAGCAGCAGAAAACACACTGGTGACACTCACCGGCTACAATTCACACTAGCTCACCAAAACTGGACAGTAGAAGACTTGAAAAACATTACCTAGTCTGATGAGTCTCAATTTCTGCTGCAACATTCAGATGGGAGAGTCAGAATTTGGCATGAAAGCATGGATCAATAATGCCTTGTATCAGCGGTTCAAGCTACTGCTGGTGTAATGGTTTGAGGGATGATTTTTTTGCTTTCCTGAGTATTGCTGCTGACCATCTCCATCCCTTTATGACCACATTGTATCATCTTCTTATAGCTTCTTCCAGCAGGACAACATGCCATTTCACAAAGCTAAAGTCATCTCCAACTGGTTTCTTGAACTTGACAATTAGTTCACAATGCTGAAATGGCCGCCTCACAATGGTGAGAAAAAAAGTCAGAATTGTGAGATAAAAAGTCTCAATTACCTTTTTAATATATTTTTTTATTACATGGCAGAAACAAGCTTTCATTTGATGCAGGGTATAATTTTGAGTTTAAAAATGATGTTAAACATTATAAAACTCAGACTATATGGCCTGGTTTCACAGACAGTGCTTAGATTAAGCCAGGATTAGGCCTTAGTTAAATCAGGGCATTCAAGTAGTTTTTATAAACGTGCCTTAGAAAAAACATTATTGGTGTGTGCATCTTGAGACAAAATAATGGCAATGACATATTTTAAGATATATCAGTGCAAGTTGCTTTCAGTTAAAACAGCTCAAACATGCATTTTAGTCTGGGACTAGTTTAAGCCTTGTCTGTGAAACCAGGCATAAATGTTCAGATGTGCCACATTAAATCTGTAGTAAAAGAGTTGATAGACTTTAAGAATTTTTGTTGAAGTTATTCTTTTGTGAGAAACACTCAACTCTCATCCATTTAACATTTTATGTTTTCAATTTAAATAATTGGATTTTTGGCTGAACTGTGCTTGAATTGTTTGTGTTGTAATGTAGCTGCTGGGCAGATCCCCAGCATTGCCCTGCTGGCTACATCCACTAATGCTGGTTTGGCAGTCGCACCCGCACAAGTGCCCGCCGTTGGCAGCCAGATGACCAGGCAAGCACGACGCCTGTATGTTGGCAACATCCCGTTTGGCATCACTGAGGTAAGTGTCCCAGAATAGTGTCCCTCAAAACATTTTGTTTGTACAGTTCAGTTCTCATCCTCTTGTGCAATGATGAATCAGCCATTTAACTTGAACGTTACAGATGAAAAGTTATTTCTAGAAATGAGAGTTAAAGTTTGGTTTGATGTAAAGAGTTGTGTCAAGTGTTCCTCTATGTACTTTTTTTTTATAAAGAAAGACATTTCTCTGGGAAAAACTTGCTTTGATGTTTATCTCTCAGGAGTCAATGGCTGAATTCTTCAATACCCAGATGAGACTTGCAGGACTGTCTCAAGCTCCCAGCAATCCTGTGCTCGCAGTGCAGATCAACCAGGACAAGAACTTTGCTTTCTTAGAGGTGAGACGATACAGATGTCACTCAGTAAAGTAGTCTGACAGAAATAGACTGCAATAGAATGATAAAGAATATAGGAATATATTTGTAAAGACAATAATAATGGTGGAGTGTTAATATTAGTAAAGTCACTTGAATTTCAAATGTAATTTGGTCCATAAAATTTTTAATTAAAAGTCTTGTTTCCATCCATTGTAGTTTTGCTTAGCAAGCAAACAAATGTAATCCATAGGCCTTATGCCATAAAAATATCTTTCCATATTGTTGTTCTAGGCATTTCAATATTGTGTTTCAAACACATGCTGACATCGGAAGATAACCAAAGCTTTACGAAATCTACTGAAATGATGTTCAAAGCGCCAATGAGGGTGTGTTCACACTTGGCCGGTTTGGTTTGATTTAACAAACTCTGGTGTGATTGCTTTGTTAGTGCGGTTTTCCTCAGTCCACTTCCAAACAATCTTTGGTGCGGTTCGACTGAAATATGAATGTAACATGGACCAAAGACATCTAAACGAACCAAAAACTAAACATGATTTCACGATATGACTCTTCAAAGGACAGAATGCTTAAGGATACCTGGGGTACTTCTAAAATACTTAAATGGATGTATTAGAAGTTTCTGTGCAAAATGTATTTTTGAAATGGTTCAGTTTATCTCTGCTGGATCTCAATCTGTGGAATCATAGAGCTACAATCATCTTTGCTAAAATTACACGTCAATCATAATCAGAGCTTTAGACTATGAATGAGATCAGTGAATCAGGTCATTACATGATGATTACGTCCATTTAACCATCATGACCTGATCTTATTTTCTCTTGCACTGCTTTATAAATACAAAGTTGCAGCAGACTAGAGAAAAGCTAATGTTAAAAAGTCAAGGGTCAAGAGTCCAACTAAAGCAAACACTGATCATCATAATGATGACTAACAAAAACATTAAATAAAACAACATCTAAACCTCTGATAATTCTCAATAAGAACTTTCATAGATGTATGAAATAAAGTCAAACTGGTTTATAATAAGTGTAATGGCTGGAAGTCAGCTGTGGTTGTGTTTTGTCTCTTCTCTTTTTTTCTGTTCTTGTTGTTTCTTTTCCTCAGTGATTCTGCTTGTTGACAGCAGGTGTTCATCATTAATGTTCAATCGTCACTCAATTAATCACTTAATTATCTCATTAACTCCAACACTATTTCAGTGTATTTTAACCCTGTAGTGTGGACCCTTATGAACACTGAGCAGTGTTAATTTATCACTGAGGATTTTATTGTATATGTGTCTTTCTTGTCAAAAAACCTGACGCATTTATAAATTATCCTGTCACAATAATTACATTTTTTTGTTTTACCCTTGCCATTCAAAGAAACAATACATCTCACATACAGTGAGGAAAATAAGTATTTGAACACCCTGCTATTTTGCAAGTTCTCCCACTTAGAATTCATGGAGGGGTCTGAAATTGTCATCGTAGATGCATGTCCACTGTGAGAGACATAATCAAAAAAAAAAAATCCAGAAATCACAATGTATGATTTTTTAACTATTTATTTGTATGATACAGCTGCAAATAAGTATTTGAACACCTGAGAAAATCAATGTTAATATTTGGTACAGTAGCCTTTGTTTGCAATTACAGAGGTCAAACGTTTCCTGTAGTTTTTCACCAGGTTTGCACACACTGCAGGAGGGATTTTGGCCCACTCCTCCACACAGATCTTCTCTAGATCAGTCAGGTTTCTGGGCTGTCGCTGAGAAACACGGAGTTTGAGCTCCCTCCAAAGATTCTCTATTGGGTTTAGGTCTGGAGACTGGCTAGGCCACGCCAGAACCTTGATATGCTTCTTACAGAGCCACTCCTTGGTTATCCTGGCTGTGTGCTTCGGGTCATTGTCATGTTGGAAGACCCAGCCTCGACCCATCTTCAATGCTCTAACTGAGGGAAGGAGGTTGTTCCCCAAAATCTCGCAATACATGGCCCCGGTCATCCTCTCCTTAATACAGTGCAGTCGCCCTGTCCCATGTGCAGAAAAACACCCCCAAAGCATGATGCTACCACCCCCATGCTTCACAGTAGGGATGGTGTTCTTGGGATGGTACTCATCATTCTTCTTCCTCCAAACACGTTTAGTGGAATTATGACCAAAAAATTCTATTTTGGTCTCATCTGACCACATGACTTTCTCCCATGACTCCTCTGGATCATCCAAATGGTCATTGGCAAACTTAAGACGGGCCTTGACATGTGCTGGTTTCAGCAGGGGAACCTTCCGTGCCATGCATGATTTCAAACCATGACGTCTTAGTGTATTACCAACAGTAACCTTGGAAACGGTGGTCCCAGCTCTTTTCAGGTCATCCCGTGTAGTTCTGGGCTGATTTCTCACCTTTCTTAGGATCATTGAGACCCCACGAGGTGAGATCTTGCATGGAGCCCCAGTCCGAGGGAGATTGACAGTCATGTTTAGCTTCTTCCATTTTCTAATGATTGCTCCAACAGTGGACCTTTTTTCACCAAGCTGCTTGGCAATTTCCCCATAGCCCTTTCCAGCCTTGTGGAGGTGTACAATTTTGTCTCTAGGGTCTTTGGACAGCTCTTTGGTCTTGGCCATGTTAGTAGTTGGATTCTTACTGATTGTATGGGGTGGACAGGTGTCTTTATGCAGCTAACGACCTCAAACAGGTGCATCAAATTTAGGATAATAAATGGAGTGGAGGTGGACATTTTAAAGGCAGACTAACAGGTCTTTGAGGGTCAGAATTCTAGCTGATAGACAGGTGTTCAAATACTTATTTGCAGCTGTATCATACAAATAAATAGTTAAAAAATCATACATTGTGATTTCTGGATTTTTTTTTTTAGATTATGTCTCTCACAGTGGACATGCACCTATGATGACAATTTCAGACCCCTCCATGATTTCCAAGTGGGAGAACTTGCAAAATAGCAGGGTGTTCAAATACTTATTTTCCTCACTGTATTTCAAAAGGGCATCTTGCTTTTTTTTATTATTTATTATAAATTTCGGAACCAAGAGAACCAAACCACAAGTGTGAACACAGGACACCCTGAGAGACATTTTGGTGATTTTGTGATGCACAGGAAAACATTTCCATTTAATGAAACTGGGCTACTCTGAGCTATTCCTGACTGAATCAGACTGTCTATCTTCCCCAGTTTCGATCAGTAGATGAAACCACTCAGGCCATGGCATTTGATGGCATTATCTTTCAAGGACAGTCGCTGAAGATCAGACGTCCACATGACTACCGCCCTCTTCCCGGTATCTCTGAGCAGCCCGCTTTTCATGTTCCAGGTCAAGACTTTTGCCATGTTTTACCTTTTCATGTGTTTTAGATCAGCAGACTATTAAACATTGTACAACTTTCTACAGGGCTTTTTCAAAATAAAGGGCCAGATTTACTAAACAGGGCAAATTAGCGTAAGACTGCAATCACATATAAGCATCGATGGGACTGTAAATATTCTAAAGATGGTCTACTGTCAATGCACTAATTAAAGTACACAGACGCAGAAGCTTATTTCCATTACGACCAAAGCAATCTACCAAGAGCAGGAAATGCAATAAAGTCAGCAACAAAAATAATTGTTCACGCCTTTTTACCGCTAATTTCTCTCTGCCTGTCTTTGGTAAATCATGACAGTAGTTTTTTAAAGGGGAAAGGGGGTTTGCGCTACCGCTGACCCAAGCTGTTATTAAATCTGGCCCAAAGTCTGCAATTTATGCACCACTGGCAACATCAAACAGAACTGCAATGGATTTCTTTTTATGGATTAGACATAACATTGGCTCAACTAATGGTGTCAGTTTGTGTTGGGATTACCTGTTTTTCTGACACACCAAAAAAATATGCCATTGGTTGAGTCAGTAGGCCGTAAAAAGGGTTGAGTTTTGAATTCTTATTTTGAAGATATAGAAAACTGACTTAAACACAACCATTTTTTTTATGTTGCCATGTTTATTTATATTTTCCAGGGCATTAAAATCCTGTTGTCCTTGTTTTCAGGTGTTGTTTCCACAGTTGTACCGGACTCCCCTCATAAACTCTTCATTGGAGGTCTACCAAATTATCTCAATGATGATCAGGTACACTTTAACCTTGCTTCTCCATCAATTAATCAGTTATTAGGACCTAAGGTCAGTTGGTTGTGTACACTAGCAAAGAGTATCCCATTTTCTTATTGACCATTCAAAATTGTGTTTGACAGAATATATACATGTGTGGAAATAGTACATATTACTTTACTGATATACAGAAAGTCTGTAGCTGAAATCCCTTTAGTGTAACATCACCAGCCATGACACTTTTAATCTAACTGGTAGATCATTTTTTCATTTTTTAAATGTTAAAACCACATTGAAAGAGTGAAATGGATACATGTTGATATTTAGGCTATGTTCACACTGCAAGCAAGTCCATTTTTAATTTTCTGCTCAAATTCATTCCAAATTGCAGACTATATATATATAGGAATAGGAATAGGCCAAATTATTCCAAGGTTATAATGATTTTTGGCCAACCTTCATTCACTTTGGCCCATGTTGTTTTTGTTAACTAAAAATGAAAATAAAACTATTAAATGTGGTTAACTGAATAATAATATATAAATATTAATATATAAAACTTAACCAAAAACTTAAACGAAAATTAGAAAGGCAACTGCCATGGTAACTTAAAATCCTAAAATTACTGAAATGGAAAATGGAATTTAATTAATTAATTTAAAAATGACATAAACACAGAACAAAAATAAATTAAAACTTAACTAAAATTAAACCTGAAAATATAAAAGTACAAGCTAATTCAAAATATTAATAAATACTATAATATTGTGAAATAACATTGTTTTTTTGTCACTAGCCCTGCAAACTCTGTACTTTGTTTGCAATGATAAATAGGTTTCATGTCAATATCTTGCAAAAATTGCAGCTATGTGTCATAGTCATTGATGTGTTTGAATATTTGACCCAATCTTCTGACCCATGAAAAGAGCAATTGGTGGTGCAAGGAATATTCCAGTGTTCCTCAACCAGTGTGCCAAATGTCACCTTTTTCCCATGCATTTTAAAGGCTGACAATGCAGAAAAATGCTCACAAAATAAGAATATAATAAATAAATACAGTACAATAAGACCCTCCACAAATGTAATATTTAACATATAATATGCTATGATTATGTCCAAGTTATGTATTAGTTAAAATTTAAATAACCGCATGAATTCCGACTTGACTGGGCACACTGATGCAAACTAAATTGTAACTGAATATGTCCATACATATTTTTGCTCATCACACTGTCATCCAAAAGCAGATCTGTGTCACATGAGAGGGATCTGGTCCACATTCAGCTGCAGTGTGAATATAGCCGATTAGATTTTTGATAGGACCCGTAATTACAGCGAATTTGCAGTTATATGTGCAGGTGAAGATGGAGTAAAGATAGAAGTCACACATCATATTTCATAAGTGCGCTTGCAGAAGTTTGTTGTTTCTATTGCAGACACAACCGAGGGGGTTTGGGTAATGGTGCACCTCATTGATCTAATTGGAATTTAGCTAACTAACTAATTTAATCAATTGGAGCTGAATGTACCCTGGTATTTATTTCATTCATATTCTCATATATTTTCTTTCTTGCAGTCGCTGTTACTGCTTTGAAACTCACAGCTCTTTCATTTTTTGTTCCCCCACTTTGTCCCCCAGCTAGGGGCCCGTAAGATCGTTAAGTCTGCGCTCATAATTTGTTCAGTAGTTCTGATCTACTGCTGCCATGCCAACATGTAACACAAGGCAAGTAAGACATTCAGTTCCTCACACGGATTCACCTCCTGTCAGCAGGGACCCTCCCCTCGCTGTCCTCTCTCTTCCTTCACTCTCTCGGAGCGCGAACATCACTAAAGGGTCTTTGGGTAACTGGGTTGGGCTTTTGGAGGGCTGTGAATGTGAAATGTTTGGAACGGTTGAAGCAAATTCAGCTCTCTGCAATGTGCATATAAAACAAACGAAGTGACTCACATTGATGTTAGACCACTTCATGTCTACCGTAGGGCTCATTTTGACTGGTCTGAATGATTTTTCAGAAACTTTGATTGTTAAACAATGTTTTTATCATTGCATGCAAAGAAAGGACCTTTCTTTATGCACCTTTTTTACGTTATTTTAAAGTGTCCCTATTATGCTTGTTATTATTGTCTTCCAAAAGAAAGAACCGAATCTGAACCGCCTGAAACAAGTCGTCAGTAATTCCAGGCTTAATTCCTGCTCGAACCTACGGTACGTCTGGAGTTAGAGTTTGGTTCACGTTGACGATTTTCTGCGCTGCAAAAGCAAAACCACTTTTCATGCACTTCCAAAGGATAATTACTCTTGCTCAAATTGATACGGTAAAACCGATGCCATTTTTACTGTTCATATCACAGGCTACGTTTACATGCAATCAAATAATCCGTTAGTAGTCGGATTGACGGCTCAATCGGACTGAAACGCCTATGTGTTCTTAATCGATCCGATTTAGCTCGATCCGACTGAAATTTCGATCGGATTGAAAGGGGTGGTTTATTCGTTAAACGTTTATATAAAAATTACTACTAATAAAATCTAACAAAAAGCAAGAAATTGTTGAATAATAATAAAACCAATTTTAAAAAAAGGAACCTTTAAAATAGCATAATAGTGGCACTTTTGTATGTGACTGCTTTAAGAAATTGCGCTTTGTCATAGTCTAAACCAGGAGGGACAGTTTTAAGGGGCGCTTACAATAGGCTTTGAGCATGTGAAATTCTTCGGACACTGCAATGGGCGACATATGATGTCGTTATATGACTCTTTTACATTTTTCAAATCCTGTGACAGGTCATTCTTCTATTGGTCACACGTCTTCATGTGATACAAATTCGAGTTCCCCAAGCTTTGAAATGCATCAAAACCTTCACATGAATTAGTTTCTTGTGTTCAACATTTGCCAGTGGAACAAAAAGTGTAGTGTAACCGCCCCTTAAGACTCAGAAACCCAACTGTAGTTACACTGAATAAATGTATAGCATAAATCATAATAATAATTGTAATATTGAGAAAGGCTGGAGTGAAGACCACTAGAATCGTACCCTTCTGCAATCATAAAAAGAAGGGAAAGTCAAGATAATAATGTTTTCTTGTGTTTCTTGTGTCATGGTGTGTCGATGTACTGCAGAAATAGAGCGCAACAGCTGACCTTTTCAGTGGCCTTGGTTTCACAAGTAACCAAGTTTTCTATTCATTGCTCCAGAGGGAGAAAATATATTTAATAAAGAGTCATGAAAGAAACAGACCAGCTCTATTACACCCAGGGTCAGAAATTAACTTCTCCATCAAGGGCCAATATTTGCCCCTTGTCCCCTGGAAGTGATTTCCATAGACAACCTTTGCAAGGTTCATTTTTATAATGACCTTATTAAACGTATCTGTGTTGCCTTCTATGTAAAATATGTAAATGTACCCAGTTACTTCAATCAGTCAAAATACTATCAACTGTTATCAATAAAATGTAATCAACATTAACATAGGTCATCTTTACACTGCAAAGGTGGAACAAAAGCTGCGTCTGACATGGCATTTATGTTTAATTACACAGACGGCTTAAAAGTGGCATAAATGTATTTATACAACAGTTGTATAATGTAAAAAAAACAGGATCTCGTGTCATGGTAGCGCTGCAATATTATGACAAAAATTATTATTGATTAATATTAATATGTGTTGAAAAACATGTCTTGCCAGAACCGTTTATAAATATTAGTTTATTGCTTTTTGTGCAGTAGAAAATCAATACTTCACATTGGTTATTTTAGTAGCATAAAAAAAAAAATGGCTATTCAAACCAAGAATGGATTATTTACATCACTGACACCATGACTTCTGTCAAAATATCCCGTTATAATCACTGAAGCTGTCTTCACTTCAGAATTAATCTCTTACACTGTATCTGCACTTTGTTGTTTATGATGAGAGAATTCACGAGAGTGCAATATTCAGTGCACTAACGAAACTCCAGCGTAATTAGCGGTGACTAATCTGAACACCTCTCTGATTGGCCGTTGCATTCATAAACTCAACAGAAACGTGTGTGATTGGTTATAACGCAACAGCTGTAATAGATTGTTTAATTGTGTAAGGCAGTGGTTCTCAAACCTGTCCTGGAGGACCACTAACACTGCAGGTTTTCGTTGTCTCCCTAATCAAACACACCTGATTCAACTCATCAGCTCATTATCACATGGGTTAATGAGCTGATGAGTTGAATCAGGTGTGTTTGATTAGGGAGACAACGAAAACCTGCAGTGTTAGTGGTCCTCCAGGACAGGTTTGAGAACCACTGGTGTAAGGCCATTTTTTTTGCTCCATTATCTTGAATTGTTTTTTGTTTTTTTATTCTTGGCACAAGTCTCTTAATTTCTGACCCTGATTACATGATTACTTTAAACAAAGTCTTCCTGTAGTCAATAATTTTATCCCTTAAAACTCATCTTTGATCACCAAAATTACATATTTAAATTTTCTTCATGACTTGAATGTAACTCTACACCCTTGCCTCATTTAGTACATGTGGTTCTATGAATATGCAAATGAGCCCCGCCTCAACTCACTCACTCAGCTCAGCCACTCGTTGACGATCACACGTTGATCTGATTGGTAACAAGGTAGTTTGTGACGTCAGAAATACCAGCGATTTCAAACCGTGTTTTTGAGACTGTCTTTGATTCACTGCAGTCTTAAGGAGAAAATACTCAGCAATGGTGTCGACTTATGAATTTGCACATGTTTTGTTTTAAAACATATTAAAAACACCATACAGACATATAAACAACAGATATTTGAGACAGTGAATGAAATTTTAACTCCCAGAAGTCACTGTTGCGCTCTATTGGACCTGCCATCTTGTACACCCCCATCATGGGTTCACTGGACAGGATTGGGTAGGATTTGCGCTTTCTGCTGCTGTTGTGTTCACATGCCTGTGCGTCCTCGACTGTTGTGCAGGTTAAAGAGCTCCTGACATCATTTGGTCCTCTCAAAGCCTTCAACCTCGTGAAAGACAGTGCCACATCACTGTCCAAAGGCTATGCTTTCTGTGAATATGTGGATATCAGCGCGACTGACCAGGTCAGTCAATTCAGGTTTAAGTATCAAAGGAACACATCCTTTTAGTTTACGTGTATCATTATTGGTTAATGCACATATATTATTGAAAAGTGAAGTCAAAATAATCTCATAAAACATGTCAAGGACATATACGGGTTATATTTCATCCCAAATGTCAAAGACATATATATATATAAATATATATTTAGCTAATTATTTGCTTATTACATATCAAGGAAACAGGGACTCTACACCGATGAGCCAAAACATTATGACCAAACACAGGTGAAGCGAATATCGTTGATCATCTCCGAACAAGGCCACATACTGTATTAAGGTCTGGGTAGATTAGATGGTTAGCAAACAATCAGTTCTTGTAATCAACATGTTGGATACAGGAGAAATGGGCAGGAATAAAGATGTGAGTGACTTTGACAAGGGCCAAATTGTTATGGCAAGGCAACCGGGTCAGAGTATCTCTGAAACGGCAAGGCTTGTGTGTTGCTCTCGGTCAGAAGTGGTGTGATTTTACCAACAGTGGTCCAAGCAGGGACACACCACAAATCGTCGACATGGTGTTGGGCGCCCAAGGCTCATTGAAGCACGAGGGCAACGAATGCTATTCTGTCTGATCCGAGCCATCAGAAGATCTACTGTGGCACCAGAAGTCACACACAATTTGAATGATGGTTATGGGAGTAATGTGTCACAACACACAGTGCATAGGGCAGAGTAGCTACAGACCAATCAGAGTGCCTATGATGACCCCTGTCCATCGCCGAAAGTGCCTAAAATGGGCACACGAGCGTTCCTGACAATGGTGTTCCCTGGTGGAAGTGGCCTCTTTCAGCAGGATAATGCACCCTGCCACACATTGTTCAGGAATGGTTTGAGAAACATGATGAAGAGTTCAAGGTGTTGCCCTGGACTCCAAATTCTCCAGATCTCAATACATTTGAGAATCTGTGAGATTTGCTGGACTGACAAGTTCGATCCACTGTGGCTCCACCTCACAACCTACAGGAATTGAAGGATCTGCTGCTAAATTGTTGGTGCCAGAAACCACAGGACACCTTCAGGGATCTTGTACAGTCCATGCTTCGATGGGTTGGGGCTGTTTTGGCAGCATGCGGAGGACCAGCATCATATTAGGCAGGTTGTCGTAATGTTTTGGCTCATCTGTGTATATATACAGTATATATATTTTATTATTAACTTTTTTATTTTGTTTTACTGTTTACACGAGATCATTTTCAACTAAAAACATAAAACGTTTTATGTGTTTTGGCCGTTCGTTTACACGATAGCGGCATTTTGGGTGCCTGAAAACGCAAAGTTTTGAAAACGGGTTTCGAAGTGCACGTTTTTGAGAATGGTCTCCGTGTAAACAACAAAAACACGCATCTCTGAAGATGATGACGTCATGCACATGCGTATTACGTGATCAGTCTATAGACCTTATGTAGCTCCGCCCCTTTTCAGCCCTGCGTTCGTTGTCTTTTGACTTCCGGTCTGTATTTTCACAGCGATTTTGCGTGTTTATTAATGAACGGCTCGTTTTAAAATCTTCCCGGTTGACTGACATTTGTTAAGTCATCTGCTTTAAACATCACAGTCCTCATGATAACTTTCGTTAACTTTACATGAAGTAAATCCACTTCAAAAGTTAATTACTCCTGGACAGCAATGCCTTTGGAATATACAGAGCGACCGCAAAAACGGAAGTTAAAAGACAATATTCTAAAGATGGCGGCGCCCTCGTTTCTCTGGCGCATAAGGTCTATAGTTTTGAATCGCCATCTAAAGGCCTGGCAGAAGAATTCAGTGTTTTAGATGTTTTCTCGGATCCGTGTGAATGAGGATCGTTTTGACAATGGTGTTGTCTGTACGTGGCGAACTCAAAGGAAAAACTTCTCAGTTTTAAGCATATCGTTGTTGTGTAAACTTACCCTAAGACTATTATGTTAAGGATGGTCAATGATAGGTCAAAAATGTCCTATAAATATCTTTGTGAGATTGACTCAGATAGCGGTTGTGTTTTGTTCAGGCAGTAGCTGGATTACATGGCATGCAGCTCGGCGATAAAAAGCTCATCGTCCAGAGGGCAAGCGTGGGCGCCAAGAATGCCAATCCTGTAAGTTCCAGCCCTCCACACTTCAACACAGCAGTTCATGAATGTCTTATTATTTTTGCCATAACAGCTGACCATTATTGACAAGAACAATGAAGCTGTTCACTTACAGTACTGTGCAAAAGTCTTAGGCATGTTAATACCCCCCCCCAAAAATGGTTTTAAGTCAGTTATTAATATCTTTTGCTGTAGTGTGTCACCAGGAAATATCAGTTTACATTTCCAAACATTCTTTTTGCCATTAATTGTAATAATCCAGTGAGATTTGTGTATGCACAAGGACAAGCACAATTAACATGCCTGAGACTTTTGCACAGTACTGTATATGGCCATCTTCAAGCTCTCAGCTGTGTCAGAGGTGCAGTCTCGAATCACGTCTTCTCTGCATGCAGACTGCTGTGGTAGAGACGCCAGTCACGCTCCAGGTCCCGGGACTGCAGCGGGTGCAGAACTCCGGCCTGCCCACCGAGGTGTTGTGTCTGCTGAACATGGTCATGCCGGAGGAGCTGCTGGACGACGAGGACTATGAGGAGATCCTGGAGGACATCCGTGAGGAGTGCTGCAAGTACGGCACTGTGCGCTCTATCGAGATCCCGAGGCCGGTTGATGGTGTGGAGGTGCCAGGCTGTGGGAAGGTGATGAGTGCCTTCAAGAGGAGGAAATAACCTGAAAACATTCACATAATCAATATTCCCCAACCAAACCTTTACCATGGTCGGATTTTAATAGGATTCGAGGAATAGTTCAGCTCTACAGTGAATTAAAATTCTGCCATTATTTACTTACCTTGTTATTTTATAAAAGAGCACATATTGGATATTTATATATATATATAAAAAATAATACATATAGCTTTGGAACAGCATGAAGATTAATAAATGGTGACAAAATGTAAATTTTGAGCGAATTCGAATTGTAATTTTATTTAATTTTTTCATTTATTACTGAGGAATAGCCTCTGTTTGGATCATTGTAGTTATTCTTAATACAAGATTATTATTAAGTAAAACTAAAACCATTAAAAAACATTTTCTTGCTTGAAATAAAATAAGCATTAACTGAAATAACACAAAATATTAAAAAAAAACATATTTACTTTAGGGTAGTTGCCACGGCAACATTTCTCATTTTCGTTTATTTGAAGTTGATGTACTAAAATAATTAAAGCTAAATCTGAAATCAAATAAAACATTCACATAAAACAAACTAGAAATTCAAACATCAACAAAAAACTAATAAAAAAGACAAAAACTCAACTTAACATTACAAACTAAAAACTTAAAATTACTTAACATCAAAAATTAAATGTTAGCCTACTTAACATTAAAAATATGAAAATAAAAACTTCATTAAAAATTACTGTAAAACTCAGTAACTTACTGGCAATTTTGGTTGCCAGTAAGATTGTAAATTAACAAAAGTATAAATCAGCAACTACAGTTGTACTGTAAAAGCAAATCACAACTGCAAAAGCAGCAAAACAAGAGCAGCTGTTAATGTACAGTTATTTACTGTAATTTTATTTATAGTATATTACCGTTATAATACCATGCACTGAATTATCTCAGGAAAGTGATTGTCTTAAACTGCCATTTAAGTTTAAAAATAATATTTTTACTTTGGTAATAATGTGAGTATATTAGTTCTGTGAACTTATTTAATTTGAGTGCACTAAAAAATAATATTTCTTAAAAATAAAATTAGTGAAGCTAAATGATTAAAACCAGCATCATCAATTTAACGCGAATCCCTGCTAGCAAACAAACGCACTCATGCATGTGCTAATGCAGTTAGCAAAGAGATTATCACTGATCCAAAAAAAACAAAAACTATAATAGTATCTCAATAATACTGTTTTAATACTTCTCAATACTTATTCATACTCTAAGGCTTGTCTTATAGCGGCAGTTTCTCTCTGTTGCAGATTTTCGTGGAGTACGTGTCTGCTGCTGAATGCCAGAAGGCCATGCAAGCGCTGACGGGACGCAAGTTTGCTAACCGCGTGGTGGTCACCAAATACTACGATCCAGACATGTATCACAGACATGAGTTCTGAGGGCAGAGAGAGAGAGAGAGAGAGAGAGAACGCACCATCTGAGTCTGAGTACAGCGATTTAATGAGCTGTATGTAGTTTTACACTTGTCATCTTCTACTTTGACTTCTCAATTACTTTTCCTTATTGAAAAAAATAGATCTGAGTAGCCATGTAGAAATAACTGAGTCATTTAGTACAGCAGTGTCAAGCGATCTCTTCCATGTTAACGGGTGTTCACACATATAGTGATTTACAGTAGTCACTCATTTTCAACGAGAATTGGTGATTTCCAAAATCAAGCGGGCATCAGGCAACGTGATAGAGGCATTAGAGCACATGTGATTTGTCTTGTGTGAGAGAGGAAAGGAGCGATTTCACTGTTCTGTACACTCTCAGAGAAGGTACACCTTTATTTTTATATTTTATTTAACCCTTAAGGGGGCAGATTGGTACCTTAAAGGTACATATTAGTACCTCTTGAAAGGGAAAACTGGCAGTAATTGTTTAGACGAATTGAGTGAGTTTGGTTCATGCAAACAATAATCTTGTTTAAATGACACAAATTATGCACTTTATGCATTAAAGCCTATATATAAATAACATTTACAATATACATATACCCTTCTAAAAGAAAGGATTAATTATCAATTGAGCACAGAGTAGGAATGACCACATATACTGCCACTCGATGAGCTGATGAAATCACTGTATGTGTGAACGTAAATCCTGCAGCAGTGTATGACAAAACATCATGTTGGCCCCGCCCACAGTGAAACCTCATTGGTCCAAAATCCTGCTTCAGTTAGCTGTGTTTGAAACATCAGATTTGCTCTATTTGACTGTGATTTTGAGGCTTCGTGAGAACAGAAATATCACTCGACACCTGAAACTTGTCATGTTGTGCCTATACTTAGAACAAAGAATATCAGAATAGAACATGATTCTCAGACTAGAGATTGTTTTGTGTGTCTTTGTATTAACCTGAAGCTAAATGCTAACATCAAACAACACTGAACACTGCAAACACACAACTAAGATGCATTACATGCTCTTTAACATAGACATTGACTGAGTTTTGTTAAGAACAGAGCTTCTGCATCATACCAATGAGAGCTTATTCATGTTACTGTCTTTTTTAACTTAAAAACAAAAAAAAATCAAATATTTAAGTCAACAAATGCCTCCATGATGTATTATATTATATTATATTATATTATATTATATTATATTATATTATATTATATTATATTATATTATATTATATTATTATAATAAATATATTCCTGTTTTTCTTTCCACATTATACTGAGAATTATTATTATTATCACTATTTTCTTTCTTTTTTTTTTCTTTTTTTTTTGGATTAAGGTAATAAGCAAAAATGCTATTATCATGAAAATATTGTCACAATGCCAGAAAAAGGCAGAAAATAATGTATTTATTTTGTTTCTTTTTGGGCTGAAATATGATCCATGAGTGTTCTTGACAGGTTTTATGAAATTCACTGGTAAATTGTTGAAATACTGCTAATAGATACAGTATGTTAATGCTGTAAAGCTGCATATTTGCACATGTGTTTCTGTGTACAGTATATCCTTAAAGATTGACGGATGATATTTTATATCATGTTTCAATATTCTTCAAAACAACATGGGCTGCCCTGAACCGATTTTTATGCCAGAATGTATTGGTTCTCATTGGAAAAATGTAAAAAAGGCTGAAATGTCTTCAAAGATGTCAGAACAGATAACATTTGACCAAGAAAACACAGCCTGTTTCTCCCTATACTCTCAGAAAAAAAGGTACAAAAGCTGTCACTGTGGCAGTACCTTTTCAAAAGGTACACCTTTGTACCTAAAGAGTGCATAATAGTCCCTCAAAGGTACATATTGGTACCAAAAGTGTACATATTAGTTCCAAAAGTGTACATATTAGTACCTAAATGGTACATATTAGAACCCTTTTGAAGGGTACTGTCCCAGTGACAGCTTTTGTACCTTTTTTTCTTAAAGCCCTTACAGAAATACTTATACTGTAGTATCTGCTATGGAAAGATGATCCGACAGAGCAGTTTTCGCTCTTATATCTCATTCTTAAGAAGCCCATGTGTCAGTCAGACGATGACTTGTAAAATAGAGACATACAATAATCCACCATCATTTCACTTTAAGCTAAAATGTGCCTCAATAGGTCTTTTTCTTTGGCTAGTGCTGCCTTGCCTTCAATAAATGACATGATCTTCAGTGCGGTCTCTGTTGAGTGTAGGTTGTTGCGCTCCATGGTACTGAAGTCCAATTACGTCTGAAATACACTATTCAACCTTTAAAAACTGAACAGATTGCAAAACACTAGGAAACATACACTTGCCAACTTTGTCAAATGTTACAGAGAAAAAACATCCATCGCACTGAGGATCTGACACTACCACTTTCACAGCAAACTCGTGCGGAAATGTGCCTTGTTTCTATTGGAGATGTTGGACAAATGAAAACAATAGTTCTGAAATTGTGCTCCAAAATCGGCTCAAAATTTAAAACATGTTTAATCTTTTTCCGACGGGATGGGACTGAGCCGCTATTGAAGGAAAAAATCGATTTAAAGGCACACTATGCAGTTTCCGTTTTTGTCAAACAGCGACCCCTAGAGTCGCTGTGGGGTACTTGTATTTCAATTTCTCGTTTTCTCTTCCTTGACTCTTCCGACTGCGCTTTCTTCATTTTCTTCGTCGACTCTGCCATGATTCACGTCTGAAATGTGTGCAAGTGTCTTCCACAGAGGCCGCTTCATATGTTGTTGATGTATGTGAAGTCGTGCCGTAAAGCAAGTCGTGATTCTCGTGAGATTTGTCGGGGCGCCACCTCTCAAACCTGCATTGCTGGGATGCTATCGGGATGATTCGCCCTACTTCGAGTTTGTTTACCATCGAAATGACTTTGAAGCTGTTATATTAAGGTACAAATCTTGCGTAGTCTTTAATGCTTTTGCGTTCTCTCTGAAAACAATTTCTGCATTCCCCCACAGAAACTTTGCCTTCGCTCACGAAAACTTTGCGTTCCCTCACAAAACTTTTGCCTTTCCCCAGGGGAACGCAAGACATTTGCGAGAGGAAAAAAAAAGCATTGACATATAATATTTGGGACGGAGCCATATATTGCAGTTTTCTGTGAAAATCCGTCAACTCCAACTGACCAATATCTGCAGACTGGCTCTAAATTTGTCTGTGTTGACTCATCCAGACTGTAATTCAGGGGAAAGATCATGATGTTTCGTGCTTTTACCTCCCCAGCTGCAGTGAGTCATGAGAAGACATCAGACTCGAGAGTGAGTCATGAGAAGAGATTACGTGTAAATATGTTTAAAATAAAATTAGATCAGATCAATAATGTTTATTCACACTGAGATATCTGTTTGATCCTTGCAACAACAACAAAAAATCATCAGTTTTGTGCTGCTTTATTGAATCTAAATTGAGCATTTTTATGATTGGCAATATTTGTCTTGAAATCATCCCTCTCAGTGTTTCGGCATCCTTCACTGAGGCCTGTCCTGCAGTGTTTCAGTCCACCAGGAGGTGGCGCCCTGCTCTGGCTGTGTTTGTCCCCTGCTCTCTGTGTCACGTCTCTCACTGTGTCACAATATGCTGTCAGAAGGCTTCTCAGTCTTTACAGCACAGCAGTTCAGCGGCTCTGGCATTCACACACCAAACCTGTCAGCGGCAGATGGTCGGCGGCTTGGCTTCGAGATGCTTTCACAAATGTCAAGGCTTTCAGACTTTATGTATTTTGTGTTTCGGGTCACATTTATTTACGTATATAGCGCTTCACACAATACAGATTGTTTCAAAGCAGCTTTCGCAGTAATGAACAGGAAAATAACAGTCAATGTAGCAAAATTCATTAGTTATGAAACAACTTCAATTTCAGCTCCAAAGCAGCCCTATAAGACAATAGTGACATTGCATTGATTTTCCCTTAATGATAAAGATAATGATTGCTCTCTTCTAAAACTAAAAGTATAACAATAATAATCCCAAGCTGGTTTGCTTTTTTAACTGGTTTAAACAGATGGTTGACTCAAAAATGAAAATTCTGTCATTATTTGCTCACCCTCATGTCGATCCAAACCTTCGATCTTCTGTGCAACACAATTGGTATTTTTTTTAAAGAAATGTCTCAATGTTTTATTTATCAACATTCTTCAGAACATCTTTCATGTTCCACAGAATAAAATAAATGCATACAGGTTTGGAACGACATGAGCAGTGTCGTATTACAAGTAGCGTGACTTACTTAAGTAATCAGATTACTTTTTTCAAGTAACTAGTAAAGCAACACATTACATTTAAATTTACCACAAAATATCTGAGTTACTTTTTCAAATAAGTAATGCAAGTTCCCATTTATTGACTGACAGCTCTCCTGTCCCATGTTGATAGAAATCGGGAGTGCGGTGTTGTGTGCGCTGAATGTAAACATGATAGTTATTGTAGTTTTAAACTAAAGCCCCATTCGCACGGGATAAGTATTACCTGGTGACCTCTAGTCATTTGTAATAATTGCAGAGATTGTCTGTGATCTTAATCCCATGCAAATCAGCCATGTTTGTAATTTGTAAAGTAAAAATTCCCACGCAAATGACCTACCATATTTCGCCGAACTCCGAGGTCCCGTGATAATATTAGTCCCGTGCGAATCGGCATCTCTGTGATTGGGGAGGGGCGTTTACAATTTTTTTCAAGGTTTTTGTTTCCTGTGCGCTTTTTATCCATATTTCGCAAAGAATGGAGGCTGCGTTGGAGTGTTTTGATAGTATTTTGGCTGCTGGGTCTTATCGCTATACACCATGATACGATACAACTATACAATTTGCAGAAAGAGAAAGCTGAAAACCATCAGAAGAGCGAAAACAAAAAGAATGATTAGATGGAGATGAATGACATGTATTGCAGCGGTGAGGAACATTCTTCTGTTTATGATCATACATCTAGACCTATAATAATGACGAGAAAAGGTAAGGCAAAAGTAACGTAACATTACTTTCCATAAAAAGTAATGCAATTAGTTGCTTTTTTTATGAAGTAACACAATATTGTATTGTATTACTTACAAGTTACTTTCCCCAACCCTGGACATGAGGGAGAACGAATGATTTTTTGGATGGACTATGCCTTTAAGCTGGTCTTAGCTGGTTTGAACGGTTCTCCCAGCCTGATCAAGTTGGTCTTCATCTGGTCTAGCTAATCACCCAGCCTGGCCCATTTACCTGTTTTCAGTGATGTGCAGCGTATATATCTGTTAAAGTCACAATGAAATCAAAATGGACAATTCTTGTTCTGTTTTTTTATGTAATACTGCAGTATTTATTATACTGATATACAGTAGTCAACATTTGAATTGGATCAGAACCTTTTATCAAAGTTATACATGAATTTTGAACAATACCCGTTCTTGTCTTAGGACAACTTTGCTGAATTTTTTTTGATCCACTTCAAATGTTGACGACTATTAGAAGATTTATCCATCCCGATTATTTGTTTTTAAATTCATGTGTTCATGTCAGTCTTGAATCAAAATAACAGCTCATCTCTTCTCTGATGATGTGTTTACTGGCGCGAGGGCGGGGCAACCTGTCAATCACATGAGATCCACCAATAGCAAACCACAACCATCCAATCAATTCCCCACGGACAAAATCAAGCCCCGCCCTACATTTGATATAGTTTGAGAAGGTGTTTCTCTTGGATATACGTCACAGTAGGGGAGACCAAACTTCTGCATCATGTTGACTCAGTTTTAAATCCCCTCTGCTTCTTGCCTCTGGTCTTCTCTGTGTTCTAGCGGAGTCATTTTCTGCCGTGTGACTGAAGCTCAAATGATTGGTTTCCTGATGCAGGTTAAGCAGCCAAATGCTGTTTCTCTTTAAAGATGTAACCAGGCGGACACGAGGTGGATGAGTGTTCACACACCATTCTGTGAATAGATCACACATCTTTAAGCCATTTCCCCTTCTCTCTCCCTATCCCTTTCAGACCAGCCTGAAAGCAAAAACACAACAATGGAGACAATGCGATTACATGTTGGACATCAAACCCTTTCCCCATGCACTATATCACTGCTGTATTCAGCGCTGTTAATGTCAGAGAATGAGTGTGTGCACTCATTTTTGTAGATGTTTGGAAAGGAGATTGTGCTAATTTAATTACCAGCGTGCCATCTAAATTAGACTAAGATAGTACTAAAGGAAAGACAGTATTTTGGTGTTAAAAATTAACCATTTGATTGCATCAATTACCTTTTTTAAACATACATTGGCGTGTGAACTGTTTATATAATTTTTGCTCTGTACCCTTGAATAAATTGGCAAAAAATGGGGTAATTAGGAAAAACATTAATCTAAAAATGAAAATGTTGTTCCGAACCTGACTTTCTTTCGGCTACGGAGCACACAAGATACTAGGCACAATGTTTCAATCAAAAGTGATGATTTTTAATACATGTTTCTTCTCCTATTATGTACAATTCATCCATGCATGTTATTTCAAAGACAAAGGAAAATCAAAATGTAATACCTTGTTCAATATCTGCATTTACTTTACTTTTCAGCTCCATTCAACTCACTCACTCGTGATCCAATTGATTTCCGATGGATAGAATTAAGTTGCACTCACTTTTTTTTTATTCTGCTTCACTTGGAAAAGTATTAGATTGCAGAAGTAAAACGAGCCGTGAACTACACTAACATAATGTCTTGGAGTCTGTGACTTTAAAACTCTTGATTATTGTTGAGTCTTCAGGCACAGACATGCGCTTTCCGTTTATAGTGTGAGACTCCAATAGCAAATGAAGTATTGAAGCTCGTACTGCATGGTAATGTGAAACGTGAACCGTACCAACATCATTTCCAGTCTGAAGTACCTTACAATACCTTAGAGTGCTTTAAAAGTGTCCTCACATTTATCACATTCAGTTGAATCAAAGGGAGCGTGCGCTGTACTCATTGATATACAGATGTGGAAAGAAAGTCTCTCTAGAAGAACAGATTGCTTATTTCCTCCTCTCAGATGAATCAAGTACTTCACTCGACATGTCAGATCCAGACAGCTCAAGCACAGTTTACTCTCGACAGTTTGACCATGACTATATTTAAGTCTTTAAATCAGCTGATAAGAAAGAGAAAAAGCTTTATTAAAGGTCAGTCCTTTCAATTGAGCACTTTTTGACACTCTTAATAAAGATTTTGTGAGATTTTTTTCATTGACCTAGTGTGCAAGCTCTCTTTTTCTTGAGCTTACGCACTGAATTAACGTGAACCTCGACTTTTGGCGCGGACGTCTCAGCTGTGTGTGAACAAACAATGTCCATCATGTCACGTGTGTCCTCTCTCGAGCAGAATGACAGCCAGCTCTCCCAGAATAAAGACGTGATTGTGACTTTTCAAACCTCCTGCAACACAGCACAAGGTCTGCATGTGGCAGACGGGGCATAAATGAGAAGAATCACACGTCTAAACTGGATCTATTGATGCTGTTGTGATGGATTTTTAATAGATAAGATAGTTAACTATATATTTTAAACTATCCATGATTTTGACAATTGTATCAGGTTTAGATGTTACAATTGTCAAAATCATGGATAGTTTAAAATATATAGTTTTCTATCTTATCTATCTAACACGTTGAAACACAATGTTCTAAGACGTTCTGTTCTTTGTCTAATTGTGTTCTCAAGTGCTGACCATGACAAAATCAAAAATACTTTCTGTATTATGTCATGATATATTGAGTCATCAACTGAGCTCTTAACCCTTTACAATGACATTTTTGCTTATGCCAGTAACAGAGGGTAAAAAGGTGAGGGCTTGCTTTACCAATTGAACCAATCATGGCTGGGTTTCCCGAAACCTTCTTAATGCTACGTCGTTCTTAAGTTACACCTTAAGCTGTACCTTATCATTAATACGTGCTTCCCGAAACGTTCTTAGTTAAGTATACCTTCTGTAAGTCATACGTTCGGAAGGTTGGTCTGGACCACTCTTAGCTTTACCTTATCACTGTTGCAGGTCTATATGACAATAATTCTGAAGTTTTAATACACCCAGACAGTGTTCAGTTAGGCTAATTAAAGTGTTTTCATGCAAAGAATAAAATTGTCAATCACACTGATTGTTGTTAGAATTTGAATTATATTATTAATGTAATAAATGAGCACTTTTAAAGGCCAGTGAAAGCATAGGCTACTGTCAGTTAAGTCCTATTCAGACGCTAATTGTTTCTCATGGGCTCGTCCGGTATTTTAAACATTTACAGGGGTGAGTCTGTGATTTTAGTGCCATCCGAATCCATAATATCAGTGTTTTTCTCACCCAACCCGCGTAAAAATCCCTGTCCAAATTAGTACCTACTGTTTTTTGACAAACAGGTCGTGTGGTAATTTAATTGCCGTCTGAATCCACATCTCTGAGTTTACAAGAAGAGATTCAAAATTCACAGTTTAAATCCTTTTTGATCACTGCCGAGCACCGTACGTAAGATGTAAACTTTTATTACTGAAATGCTGGAAAGTATTTACAAGAACACTATTTCATCGCAGCTCCACCTCAGCGAACAAAAATGGGAAAGAGATGAAAGCACGTAAAAAATTTGAAATGGTTATTGTGGCAGCAATATATGTTACAATTTTAAAATATGTAGGCTATTATAATTTGGATTATTTTTTATAATATCCAATAGTCCTAATAAATTTAATTTCAACTATTTCTGGGAGGGCGTGGCGCGTCGGCACAAATAAACTGATGTGGATTTTAAAGTATTTTATCAACTTGAAATACAGGCATATTTTTGTCGATGTGTTCCTAAAAATATGCATATATTTTTACGTTTGCATGTGATTGTTTTAAACCCGTGTTTAGACCTGCGTTTCCCCCGTGTCCGACCCAACCCGCACCCATCTGACACAGTTGGATATTTTGAGCAAAATTTGCAGGTCACCCGCGACTATTGCCATTTGTGCTGCATCGAACTTCGCGTCTGCTGTCATGTTGGATCCATAGATATAAACAAACTGCTTCGGTGTGTCACATAGACGTCGTCATCGTCTTGCTGCTCCCTCCCCGTTCTGTGATTGGTTCCCTTTTTGAGGGGAAAATCTGGTACATGGTATCCAGGCTACCTAGCAGCGTGAATAAAATCGCGCTGCGCTCAAGGTAGCATGGGGAAACCCAGGCTAAAAATGTATATGGCCTCCAGAATATTTTGAATGAATATCAGAAAATGCAATATCAAAAGAAATAACAGACCCTCTGCTTTTAAACAACAACAAAAAGTTTTATTCTATTCGTCATCTATTCAATCTATGGCAGGGAAAGATTGTGCTTCAAAGATTCTCAGTTGTAACTGAGAGTGGGTCTGGGGAAAGTTCATTCACAGCCCATTTCCAAATGGGGCGTCACCAACAGACGTCGCTTAAATGCCTCTGGGCGCAATTGGATAGACCTAAAATCAATCAGAGCGATCGTTATCGTGTAAAGCCCACCTCAACGTTTGTGATTGGTGCCTCGATTTGGAAAGATTGGAAATGGGCTTGAATGGGCTCTTGGCCAGACGGACTTGCAGAGCAAATCTCAAATTTGCCGGAAGTTCGTCAGGGTTTTCCCAGGCTAAGGGAAAGAGTCAAGATCGAACAAACTCAAGATCAACTCAAACACAGAATCACAATTAACAATGACCAGAACGGACAAAGAGCAGAACCAATGGGATATAAATGTACAGGGTGAACTGAGGAACCAAACTAGACACAGGTGAATATAATCATTAATGAGGGAAACCAAATCAGTATATACCTATCTAGGTATATTTCACCCAAAAATGAAAATTGTCATTAATTTCTTGCCCATGTGGTTCCAAACCCGTAAGACTTTAATTCATCTTCGGAACTCAAATGAAGATATTTTTAATGAAGCTTGGGAGATTTCTGTCCCTCTTTTGAAAGTTAATTACAGCAAAACGTTTTGGAGCTTTTGTTTACCATAACTGAACCATTTGATTAATCATTATTTCTATGACACCGTTATGAACCTTTTAAAGTTTCAAAGTTTGTGTGAAACAGACTTTCAATGGAGAAACAGAAATCTCTTTGTTAAAAATATCTTCCTTTTTGTTCCGAAGATGAATGACAGTCTTATGGGTTTGAAACGACAAGAGGGTGAGTGAAACATTTTTTTTTTCAGTAAACTAAATTTTCATTTTTGGCTGAACTAACCCTGAACTAACCCTTTTCTGAAACTGAACTGAACAAGCAATTTCAGGAAGGGAAGATGCAAAATAAATATATAATAATAATAATTTGAAATGAGAACCTAATTATTTGATAGTTATCCCTCACATTGAGCATTGAAATAGCTAAAAAATGCTCTGAAGCCAAAACTACAGCAAGATAATGTTTTTAAATAAAACCCCCTGAGGATGCCTGGTAATGTACCCTCAAAAATGTGTAAATTTTGTTTACGATAGCAGCATCTCATTCTCTCATTCACGTGTGTGAAAGGGTGGTGGGGTCGGCACGTGAAGACAAATCTCACACTCTTGCGAACTAAAGTACCCAGATCTTGAAGGACAGCTTCTCCAATATAGCACCATCCTGTGTTGTCTGTGTATTCAGCACATGGCAGGAGCTACAGGAGGAACCGCTGCAAAACGTGTTCACCTCTCACGTGTGACAGCGCTCGTCTGATGGGATTGAACATCCCATTTTACAATATAATCCTATTTTATGTCGTACACAAATAGCTCTTTTTGTCTGTTTTCTGTGAGTCATTTTTAGTAAACGGTGCCATTTGCACCCCATTTGTGTCCTCATGACTTAACACGGTACACAACATAGTCACATTTTTTGATAGATTGGACTCGGTTAAGTGCGTACTGTAAATTTTTCACTCAAAAATATTGTGATGTTTTTCATCTAAATATCTTCCAGTTTGCCATTTATATCCGTTATCTACATTTTAATTGGTTATATAGAAAAACAGAGCTTATAAATAAACAGTGGGTTGTTAAAAATAGTCTACCTACATGTTAAATTAATGTATACTTACAGTAATTATTTTAGGTTTTTCTAAACAAAAAGTTGCAGAAGCATTTTTGTATTTTACCTTCCCTTTCTTTTCAACCCTATTATGATACGACCCCCATTTTTTTCTTTTGAACTTTTATTTGAACTCATTAATCAAAGAATTCAGAAAAAAAGTGTTATGGTTTCCACACACACACAAAAAAAAATTAAAAAAAAATTAAAGGAATAGTTCACCCAAAAATTAAGATTCTTTAATTTACTCACCCTCAAGTTTTTCCAAACCTGTATGAATTTCTTTATTCAGTTGATGGTAGCTATTCACTTCCATAGTATTGAAGTCAATGGGGCCCATCAACTGAGATTTTCAATTTTGGATAAACTATCTCTTTAAGCAGCACAACCGTATTCAACATTTATATTAATAAGAAATGTTTCAACCCCAAATGATTCAAATCTGATGTAACAGGGTTGGCACAAAACCAAGAACAAAGAAGAAAGATGTCATGGGTAATTTTTAAAACATTTTTGCTGTTTTAATATGTGATATAATGTAAGACTGACTGAAACAGAAAGATTATATCAGTATCAGAATGAATTCCAAACTTAATGACAAAGTTTGAATAATGTTGCTTCATTAGGGTAAAGGGTAAAGTATTGCTACTTTTTAGAGTTGTAAACTAAAGAGTTAGCATTGGGAATCGTTGTTTTATAACTGAAAACGCATACTTGTTGACCCCTAATCCCTGTACGGTGGTCCACCAATATGTATTGCAGTTACAATCATGGCCCTGTTCTTTTGTTCCTGTGGTGGGAAAATACATCTTCTTGAAAGTCAGTAACCTTTTCAAATGAAATGCTGAAAAAAAGGAACAATTTCCTGACCACGACCCTTGTTCTCTAAATGGGTGGGGTGTCACAATTGCCCATTACTGCTATCGGACGCTTGTTTTCAGTGGAAGTGCATTGTTCACAGAGATTGCTCATTGTTCTTTGGCTCCTGAGCGGTAAGATTTGGTCCCAGAGGGAATTGCTGTTATTTGGGGACTGTTTTTCTGAACCCGTGGGTCTGAGAGGAGGAGAACGTGCTTCTGTCTTGGATTCGATTGTTGCTGGGCGCCACATGAACAACAGACTGCAAACGTCACAGTCTGTCTGTCAGCCACTCACTAAAAAAGCCAAGATATTAGCCGTCCAATTCCCTCCAGAGCGCCCTTCCACTATTCAAACACTCATTTGCCAAGGCACAATTATGTAACATTTATCAGTTTCACTTTATTTTGATGGTCCTTTTAACACATTCTGTTGCATCTACATCTACAACTCTCATTAGAGTATTAGTAAAGTACTAGTAGACTGGTAGGGTTAGGGTTATAATAAGTTGACATGTAGTTGCAAAGTTACTTATAGTCAGTAGAATGTCTATTGGGGAGCATCATAATAAAGAGTTAGCAGATATTAAGCAGAGAGTTTACTAATACTGGGAGTTAGTTGATATGTAGTTGCAAAGTTGCTTATAGTCAACCGAATGTCAAAATAAAGTGTTACATTTATCTCGATCAGATCCATCACTGGAAGGGAAAATCACCGGCAGTCAGAGAAAGCCCAAAGGACGTCTTTTTCCCATTCTCGAGAATATGCTTCACTGCAACGTTAAAAAGGGGAGAGAGGAACTGACAAGTAGTGAAATTGTAACATGGCTCACGGCTAAACTGGAAGAGTCGCCGATCAGGATAGCTGTCATAAGCTAATGTTCGTTCTGAGAGCACTGCACTCTGGGGGATCGGGATTGGGACTGAATTACAGCCATGCGACTGGCCGATGATGGCCATCAGAGCTAGTCACTCACACACTGAGGCTTTACCTCATAAATCAGTCAATTTAGCTGACAGTCAAAGCCACAAATCTATCCAATGAACATTATTGTAAGGCTGGTGTTTGGTTGGGCTATTTGTTGTCATGTGTCGTGATCCCCACGTTTCCCTTGTGTTCATGCCATGTGCTTTTGTTTTCATTTGTTACTTTCTCATGGGTTTATTGATTTCATTACACACTGTAACCCCAATAAGTTGGCAAAACTCAAATAATTTGAGGTAATCAGTTACATCAAATGTTTTAAGTTAAGAAATTTAATGTTTAAGTAAGCAGAACTTGCAGATTTTTATTTTGTAATCATACATAGTAAGCTAATTCATGTATAACTTAAAATTATCATGTAACCTCAACTTAAATATTTTTAGTAGTGGAAACTTGTTTAGCTTTAACAAGCTAAATGCTAACTTGCTAATTTGTGACACAATGCTTTGATAGCATTAGTCTGTCATGATCCTGTTTCTTTCTCACACACACACACACACACGCACACACCGCTATTTCCTCCTTTACGCACACACCTTCTCATTCAATCCTTATTCCCTCTCAGCTGTTTCTCCTTTACTATTAGCCATCGCTCACTCCCCTCTTCACCTGTATCCTCTTTTCCTCTGATTAGCGTGCCTACTTCTTTTCCCCTTTCTCTACCTGTCTTTGCCTGAGTATTGCATTCTCTCATGTGTACTAATCTCCATTTACCCTCGTGTCTTTGTCGTGTCTTAGTCCTGATGTGTCGGGAGCTGACTTACTTTGAGAAAACTCTACTGAGCCGGAGAATCGCTGCTTGCCTCTACTCTCCCTCGGGAAACGCCAGCCCGCTCCGTTTCCCTGTCATACGGAGCTTCCTTCTGAGCATCTCTTTTCGCCTGGGCTGACTGCTGTTTATGTTATCTACAAGCCGAGACCTTATTTGGACCTTTTACTACTGCTAGTAGTTCTAAGTTTCCATGGCATGGAAGGCATGAGGAGGAACTTGCTGCTGCGCGGCACAGCGTCGATATTCAACATATTCCAGGGATCGAGCCCGCATAGCGTTCGTCATTTCTCTCCTTTCCGGAAGGGATCGTGAATGGGGAACGGCTGTTTGGGAGTCAGAGGCAGAGTGCATCGATCGCTTCTCTCTCTTTAAGGAAGAAATGATCCGCGTGTTTAATCGCTCGGCCTATGGTGAAGAAGCCTCTCGCCTCCTGTCTTCACTGCGCCAGGGTAAACGCTCAGTAGCGGACTTTTCCATAGAGTTCCGCACCCTGGCCACCACCTGCGGGTGGAATGAGCCCGCACTACTAGCACGTTTTCTTGAGGGGCTCAACGCTCAAGTCAAGGACGAGATACTGGCACGAGAGGTTCCTACTCGCCTGGATCCCCTGATAGAGCTCGCCATACGAATCGAGAAACGTTTCGCAGAGCTCACGGAATGGAATCGGCTCTTCTGACTTCTACACCAGCTGTCTCACCATCTTCTTCTTCCGCCGCCCTAGACTCTGAGCCCATGCAGCTCGGCAGCATCCGTATCTCTGCAAAGGAACGAAAACGAAGAATTGTAAATCGCCTCTGCCTTTACTGTGCATCTGTCTCCTGTAGGGCTCTCATTGACCCAGGCGCGGAGGGAAACTTCAATGATGAAAGGTGGGCTCAAGAGCAAGGTATTCCCCTGAAGGAGTTAGATGAAGCCACACCCCTTTTTACTCTTGATGGAAGTCCTCTTCCGAGGGTTAGACGTGAGACTTCTCTTTTGACACTCACGGTCTCCGGTAACCACCATGAGACCATCTCCTTTTAAATTTTTCGTTCACCTTATTTTCCTTTAGTCTTAGGTCATCCCTGGCTTGTTAAGCACAACCCTCAGATTAATTGGGTTAAAGGTTCTGTTTTGTCTTGGAATGTGTCGTGTCATGTTGAATGTTTAACCTCTGCTCTTCCTCCTGTTTCCTCTGTCTCTGTTTTACAGGAAGAACCAGGTGACTTGTCTGGGGTTCCTAGAGAATATCAAGATCTCCGGATGGTCTTTAGTCGGTCACGGGCGGCCTCACTCCCTCCTCACCGTCCATATGATTGTAGCATTGACCTCCTCCCCGGTACCACGCCTCCTCGCGGACGGTTGTATTCCCTGTCGGCGCCTGAACGCGAAGCGCTCGAGAAGTATTTATCCGAGTGCTTAGACGCTGGCACTATTGTGTCTTCTTTCGTTAAGAAGAAAGATGGGTCTTTGCGTCCTTGCATCGATTATCGAGGTCTGAAATGACATAACCATCAAGAATCGTTATCCCCTGCCGCTTATGTCATCAGCCTTTGAAGTCCTGCAGGGAGCAAAGATCTTTACAAAACTCGACCTCCGTAACGCCTATCATTTAATCCGCATTAAACAGGGGGATGAATGGAAGACTGCGTTTAATACTCCCCTTGGGCACTTCGAATATCGCGTTCTTCCGTTCGGATTGGTCAACGCCCCAGCAGTCTTTCAAGCACTGGTCAACCGGTCGTTTACCTCGATGACATTCTCATTTTTTATCCCTCTCTCCAAGTGCACGTCCAGCACGTCCGCCGTGTTCTTCAGCGCCTTCTCGAGAATAAACTATTCGTTAAAGCCGAGAAATGCAAATTCCAATCGGTTTCCTTTTTGGGTTCGATCATTTCGGCAGATGGGGTTAGTATGGATCCTGACAAGGTAAGAGCAGTCACCGATTGGCCAGTCCCCGATTCTCGTACCGCTCTTCAGCGTTTTCTTGGTTTTGTTAATTTTTACCGTCGCTTTATTTGTAACTTCAGCCAGATCGTCGCTCCCTTAACTGCGTTAACGTCTTCCAAGGTCCGGTTTCTATGGTCAGAGTCCGCCCAGAACGCTTTTGACCGTCTTAAGACCTTGTTCACTTCAGCCCCCATTTTATTATTTCCCGACACCTCCAGACAATTTATCGTTGAGGTTGACGCGTCTGAAGTTGGCGTTGGAGCTATCCTTTCGCAACGGTCGCCTATCGACGATAAGATCCATCCCTGCGCGTTTTTCTCACACAAGTTGTCTCCCTCGGAGCGCAATTATGATGTGGGAAACCGCGAACTACTCGCTGTTCGCCTCGCCCTTGAGGAATGGCGTCAGTGGTTAGAGGGTGCCTCCGTTCCGTTTATCGTGTGGACTGACCACAGGAATCTTGAATATATTCGGTCCCTTTTTTCGTCTCAGAGTTCTGATTCTAACGTGCCGTCTGTCCAGAAGTTTATTCAGCGCTGCAAGCGGACCTGGACGAGAGTAAGAGCCGCCCTTTGCCGCTCCCGAAGACGGACTCGTAGAGCCGCTAATCGTCGTCGTGTCAAAAGCCCCAGATACATCTGTGGGCAAAAGGTATGGTTGTCGACCTCTAATCTTCCTCTTCAGTCAATTTCACGCAAGCTTGCCCCTCGTTTTATTGGACCTTTTCGTGTGTCTAAGATTATCAGTCCTGTCGCAGTCCAGCTTAAGCTTCCTAACCATCTCCGACGTATTCATCCCGTTTTTCACGTATCGTGCATCAAGCCGGTCATTCGTTCCCCTCCGTGCTCTTTCTCTCCTCCTGTCCAAATCAAAGGTTCCCCTGTCTACACGGTCCGTAGATTGTTGGACATCCACCGCCGGGGTCGAGGTCAACAGTTCCTTGTAGACTGGGAGGGTTATGGTCCTGAGGAGAGGAGTTGGGTACCCTCTTGAGACATCCTTGATCAGTCACTCATTGATGATTTTTTTCGGTCCCGTCAGCCCTCCCCCTCGGGAGTGCCAGGAGTTAGAATCTAGAAGGTAGAATCCTCTTACCTTCATGACATAGTCGGTGTATTTATAGCCCTATTTTTGCCATGTGTGTTTGTCAAGCTTTTGACATCTTTTGATGCTGTTGTCCACTGCTTTGAGTTTCACTTTCATGCCATGCATGCTTTAGTCAAGTCTATATTTAAGTTATGTTGATTTCCAAGATATTAATTGTTGATACACTATTATGGAATAAACTGCATTTGGACTCAGAAAACGGACTCTGCTTCAGTGGAACTGTTATAATTATTTAGGTTTCCATAACATTTCTGGCACCCTCAGTTTCTATATTATGCTGGTCTCTGGTCTGGTCTCCATCAATGTAAGTCTGCTGCTTTTTTAGCCCATTTTTATTGTCTGATTGGTGAAACCTTAAGTCTGATCGCTCATGAAAGTAGCTCCTCTCCTCAGCAATCCATATATGACTTACTTGATTTTCACTGTTTTCCTATGCAGAACTGCTTTACATACAGCGATGCCATTCAAGAACCATTTTGGGTGTACATGAATATATAACTGAGTGTTTAGAGTCAGGAAATTCATACATTTATTCAGCAAGGATACACTAAGTTGATCAACAGTGATAGTAAAGATGTGCATAATGTACCAAAAGTACTTTATTTCAAATACATGCTGTTGTTTTCAACTTTCTGTTCATCAAATGATCCTGAAAATACTTATCACGGCTACGACAAACATAAAGCAGCACAACTTGTTTTCAACATTGATAATAATAATAAAAGTTTCTTGACCAGCAAGGATTCTGAAGGATCATGTGACACTGAAGACTGGAGTAATGATGTTGAAAATTCAGCTTTGATCATAGGAATACATTACATTTTACAATATAGTACAATAGAAAACAGTTATTTTATATTGAAATAATATATATCACAATATTACTTTTTTTTATTATAAATGCAGCCTTGGTGAACATAAGAGACTTCTTTCAAAAACATTAAACAAATCTTGCCAACCTCATAACTGTGTGTGTGTGTATGAACTGAAGATGAATAGAGATGTTGTCAAAAGAGCAATAAAGAAAGAGTCTGGTTTTGCACACTCGATACAGTATTGATTGAAGTGTTTCGAACAATGCAGTCCAGTCACAGCGTTCACCTTGCGCTCCATGTGAGCGTTACACAGTGTGCATTTACTGACAAAAAAACACTTCACCAGACATAAGAGCAGTGGAGAAACACACACAGCATTGGCACATTGACATGTCGTTGTTTGAGAAAGTGACATGAACATTTAACAGGAGATTTCACAGTCTTCATCATCACAATCTCCAAATGTAGAGCGAAACGAGCTCTGGTGCTCAAGAGCCTCGCAGAGATTTACTGAGCGTGATCCTAAAACACGTTTGTGAACAGTGTGTGTGTGTGTGTGTGTGTGTGTGAGTGAATGACCCTCACCATGGCTACTGCTGTCAAACGGTCGAATCTGTCAAGCCTTGGGGAGCTCATTACAAGATTTTGAAGGAATTTATTTAGTGCTGTACAAGACACACACACACACACACACACACACACACACACACACACACACACACACACACACACACACACACACACACACACACACACACTTCCAACAATATGTGGGGTTGTAGAGACACAGCTGAGTACCAGTGACTCAAAGGTTTGGACACGTTTCACAGATCTTAAAAACCTTGAAATTATGTCTATGTATTTATTTATTTATTTTTTAAAAAACTATATATTTATTTTTTTATTTTTTATTGATTAGTTAGAGCAGATAGTGAAGAAAAACAACCTTAAAATTAAATTCAGTTTAACAAGCATCTAGTGTGCAGAGCTGGAATATAGACACAGAAGAAGCTCAAATGTGATTTAATTTGGTTCTTATATTTTTGTCACTACATAATTCTGAATTGTGTTTTTATTTAATGACACTATAAAATATGGAATATTAAAGGGGCTGTGTGTAAGAACTTTCATGTATTAATCAGTTTTTATTGCACCGTGAACAGCTTTATTTTATTTTTTTTTCAATTTTTGAGTATACAAATTATATTTTTATAATTATAAATTATATATATAATTTATTATATATATATATATATATATATATATATATACATATATATATATATATATATATATATATATATATATATATATATTGATATATTGATATATTGTTGGGGTTTTTTTAGTGTGGTGACAAAACAAATTCTACTGGATCTATTTTCAAACACTTTACACATAATTTATTATAGTAATAACAGTAAATTATAATTACAATCTAACCCTAAGCCTATACAGTAAGTGCATGTTGTTAATTAATATTCCTCATTACTTATTTTTAATATTTTACTCTATATAAATATTTTAGTCAGCCGTGCTGATATTCAGTAAAATGACTTTCGTGTGATATTGCTTAAATATATGAGGACTGTGTATAAGATACAAATACTTCACATCAAGGGTTTGCTCTGAGTCCTGCTTAATCTATTTAGTCAAGCATGCATGCATGCATATCGAGGCTCAACATAAGCTGCTATATGCATGTTGATAATGTGCGCACGCAAACACTCATCTGAGCTATTCAACACTCACACATATGCAGGCTTTCCTCGTGCAGGATATAATTAAATGTTCCCAGATAAAGCAATCTGTTCTCCTTCATTCCCATCCAGCACAAAGCAACAATAACTTATAACTCGCATTCAATTTGATGTAAAAGCCTTTTCTCTGTCTCTGGAGTCATGTTTTACACTGGAAATCTTCCTAGTGCTAGATAGTTTAATATCAGTCCACAGCAGAGTATGAAGGAGTTGAGTGTGTGTGGACGGCGCATTAGCGATTAATCAGAGTAATTTGGCATGAGTTAAGCTGCTTTACATTCATCACATAAGCAGAACAACAGGCCTTCATAGAGACACATGCAGATATACATGTGTATATATAGACTAAGTATTCTGTTATTATTATTATTATGTACACACTCTTAAGTATTACAACAGACTACAAGTTGCATATTACATATCTTTATTTATCATGTGTCTATGCCGTTCTGATCCATTATGAAAAATGTATTATTCTTATATTACATTTATCAAACCCAAAATCCCCACTCACACTCTTCATCAGACATAGGGGTGACAAGTCTCAATGGCAAAGATTGTCCTAATCACCCTGAATTCACCCCTAATTAACGGATCACAAATTGTGTATCAAAATTAAACTGGTTCTAATATTAACTAACATTGATTTAAAACATTTCGAAATTATTGTAACATTTTTACCTGTCTGGGAGAGATTACTTTTTGACACAAAGACTGAAAAGTCAATGAGGACAAAGGTGGCCTATTTTAACCAACAAATGAACGCATGCAAACGCTAACCATCCTCCGCCTCACCTTTAATTCATCAACATATATTTAGTTTAAATGATAAAGAGTTCCCACATCTTGACCAATGAATGGCCATGACACTTACAATGATTACTCAATCCAGAGTTACTCAAATCACTTAAAGGATGAATTTAATCATTTTATTGGCATTGCATTCTCAAAGTTTCCAGCATAATAAGTAGACATACTAAATAAATATGTCATTGCTGGTAATGTATTTCCCTGACGTTTCCATGATTTTTGGTTTAATTAAATTAAATTCACATTTATTTGTATAGCGCTTTTCAAAATTCACATCATTTCAAAGCATCTTTACAGAAAATACATGAGTCCACATTACAATTTAGAGTGATCTGTTATCAGAGGTAACTGTCTAAGTTATGTATTTCAGAAATGTACATATACAAAATCACAGTTAGCGAAAAAGGTATTAATTTAAACAATGTAATAATGCAGAAACAATGAGCTCATTGAAGTAATGAATATATGTTTGGAAATCACCATATTTTACGGTGTTATTATTATCTGTGCGACTGCAGTCTCTGAGTCTCCAAGCGCCTCACGAGAGAAGAAATCTGTACGGAGACAGAATGCACCGACTCCAGTGATCCATCGCTCTCTTCTCTGATTGGTCGGGAGTGAGCAGCGCTGCCTCGGTTTGCTCTCTGATTGGTTGTTTTCGCAATGGGCCTGTGCAGCGCTCGCTCAGTCTGTTCTCTGATTGGTCGAGAACGCGGTGGGCTGGAACAGAGCTGTCAGTACTGACATCCACCACCAACGGAGAGACAATAGGGCAACAGCAGTCGCTCTGTCGGACGTGTGCTAGAATCAATACTATCAAGGCTTTAAGATATAAATAACAGAGAGGAGAGCTGAAAGATACATGCATTGCTCCTGATGCTCTAGTTATAAACATTGACCACAACGGAATGACAGCGCGGGGTTTGCGCATCATTTGCTCCTTGAAAGGTAGGAGACGTATTTAACATTAATATAATTGATCAAATATGCATATTGATGCTCTGTGTCATTCTTATTTGCCATTGTCAATTGACAGTAAGAACTGCTATACTGTTTAGGTAATACAGATGACTTACTTCCATAAAACCTTACTTTACTTCGAATATGAATAATATAATTCTTATATGTATTATAATTACACATTATTGGTGCATGCAAACAGCCAGGCGCATGCATTCGTTGTTTTCCTACTATTGACATAAAGGTCTCAATGCAGCTGAGCCCTTCACTATGTAATCTGCATATGAAGCAATCCACTGAAGAACAATAGGCTGCCAAAACACATCTTGAGCTGCTGTTAGAAGGGTCAAGTGAAGGCATGCCATTCATATATACATATCCAGTGACAAATGTCAGTTACATGCTAAAGAGAGATGGTTATTCATTTACTTCTTGTTTTTATTTTGCATGCATGGATAGCCATGCACATGCACACTCACACAAACCCAAAGGCGTAAAGTGTACATTCAGTGCATGAAACTGAATGTCCTGTTTATAACCGGGATTGTTCAGACAGGATTTTGCTGGCCAGATGACAACAAATTTAGATGCAAGCTTAATGAGTAATATGGGTTATTACAGGGCAAATATAATGTGGGATAGATGCATTTAATTTTAGATTTGGCAGTCGAGATTTGACACTGACATTTTTACAGAACATTTACTCAGTATTTACATATTTGATATATGTATATATATTTGTGTATATTTAAAAGAGGTTTTCGGAAGATGCCGATAAGCTGAAAATGCCCAAAATACTGGCCAATGCATGAGTCTGTCATACTAGATGTGAGTGTTCAGACACACACACTCACACAGCGGTGTCCTTTGTCTAGATGAGCTCCATTATTTGAATCCCAAGATCTGATATCCAGAATTTCAACAGTCAGTCAAGAGTCTAGTATTATAATGTTTAAACTGTGGTGACATTATTTCACTCTATGACGTTTGTGAAGAAACAATCCTCTAACTGCTTGAATTTAATGAAACCTGAAATTTATTTTAAATGTAATTGCAAAATTGTGGTCAAGCAACCTTGGTCAGGCATCCTGCAATGTTTGAAATAAGTATATTTATCAGACCTAAGAAATACCAGCTAGAAAATACCTTTCATGCACAGAGCCACACAGACAATATCATTTGCAATCCTGTTTACTTCCATAATCTGCCATATTTCTGAATGAAACATGTATTGAAAACACAAATAATGATATTTATTTAATGATAAAAAGTCTCAAACTTCTATTTTATCCGTTACATCAAGCAGGTGGCTGGAGAGGGTGGGGGATGAATAAGTGAAAGGCCGTTTGTGATGCCAGCTAAAACGAACGAGGTGGAGCAAGTTATTCTTTTGATAAAAGATTATCAGGACAAATATGCACAGAAGAAATGTGCACAATAAGGTCAATTTTGATTGCATTTTTTTGACTCGTGCTCACGGTGAATGCAGCACCAAGGACCGAGCCTCGAGCCCTTAGTGTCTCCACTGATCTGACTCCAAGCGTGAACATATAATGCTTCATAGCACTGTGAGCATCGTGTGTGTGTGTGTGTGTGTGAGAGTGTGTGAGTGAACAGAACCAGCACTAACAGGGTTTATAGGGTTTTCTCTAAAACAGTGGTCTCAAACACTGCTCCTAATCAACTTAACTTTTTAAGTTACTCATGGTACGTTTACACGACAACTATGTACTAAAAGCGGAAAAGTTTTACCTTTGCGTTTTTTTCTTTGTACAGACGACAACATTGTCAAAACGATCCTGTTCACACAGATCCGAGAAAATTACTAAAATCGCTGTATTATTCATGCCAGGCCAGTAGATGGCGATGCCACTTTGTAAAGAAACACTACGCATCTATAGACTGAACACGTAATACGCATGCGTGTGACATTACCATTTCAAAACGTTTTCGTTTTTGTAGTTTAAATGGAGACGATAACGGTATAGTTTTCAAAAACATGCACTTTGAATCCCGTTTTCAAAAAGTTTCCACTTTCAGGCCCCCAAAACACTGTTGACGTGTAAATGAACGGCCAAAAAGCTCCCAGAGTTGCAAAGCATTGGACTCGAAGCCAAACAACAAAATTAATAAGAAATCGGAGGTACAACCTGGAAGATACAGTAGAAAGCAACTTTAGAATCAACTAATTTAAAAGGGTAGTTCGTTCAAAAAGTTTAATTATGTCATGTACTCACCCTCATGCCTCATTCTTTCCTCTGTGGGACACAAACAACAATATTTTTTTAAAAATGTATCTAAATATTTTTTTTTTTTAGTCCATATACAATAAAAGTCAATGGTGCCTGATGTTATCTGGACCCTAGCGTTCTTCAAAATATCTTCTAGAAGAAAGAAATGCAGGTTTGAAACGGCATGAGGATGAGTAAATGATGACACGAATTTCATTCTGAGCTGAAACTATTCCTTTAAGGCTTTGGAAAAATCAATAGTTGCTCAGTGGCATCCAGTGAATAAGGTGCGTATATTTGAGTATTCTCTGTATTTTCCAGATATTCATTTCCTCTGCGCTCCCGCTACACGTGCTTGGCGTTGTGATTAATGGTAGAGGGATTTGTGCTGCAAAACCGTTCGACAGGCTTATACATCTATCCTCCATACCCTGATTACTCCATAACTCCAACGGCAATTTCAATCTAGTTTTGAACCCTGCCTAGTTCAGTTTTCATTGCAAGACAAATCTTCTTCATTTCAAAGACTGATGGCAAGAGGTTTTCTGAAAGTACACAAGGTCCTAACACCATTTTCAGCCGCCACTGGTGGTTTATCTGTGTGCTACTCGATTACCATGGGAACAGAGTAAATAAATTGTACTGTCGACAAACAAAATCAGCCTGCTGAGCACTTTCTGGCAATATCTGTACTGGTTTCTCATGTTATACTGTAAATTGGTGAGAAAGGATTTGTACTGCACAAATACAAACACCGGGACTACCTGCACTTGGGAGAAAATTGCCCTTGTGAAAAACAACTGTGCTTTATTTTATTACTTGTAGTGTCTGTCTTTTTCAAATAAATGTACTAGATATTAAATTACTGAGATAAAAGGCCACTTGAGTGTCTAAGTCAAAAAGATGTCATCCCCAAGACTCCGGTTCCTCCTTCAATACAAGTCTATGGGATTTTTTCAGCCATTTTATGACCGCCAGGCAAAATCTCAAGACAGGTCACTTCGAAAACTAGCAGCACATTTCTCCTCAACAAGCTGCATGATTTGAGCCGTCATTCATGTCCGAGTTATGCACTGAAGTATAATAATTAGGTTTATGGGGTTGTTTGACTCCTGAATCCCGAATATTATGAAGTTTAATGATTATGTTTAGGGGTTGTTTGACTCCTGAATCCCGAATATTATGAAGTTTAATAACTATGTTTAGGGGTTGTTTGACTCCTGAATCCCGAATATTATGAAGTTTAATAATTAGGTTTAGCGGTTGTTTGATGCCTGAATCCCGAATATCATGTCCGAGTTATGCACTGAAGTTTAATAATTATGTTTAGGGGTTGTTTGACTCCTGAATCCCGAATATTATGTCCGAGTTATGCTCTGAAGTTTAATAATTATGTTTAGGGATTGTTTGACTCCTGAATCCCGAATATTATGAAGTTTAATAATTATGTTTAGGGGTTGTTTGACTCCTGAATCCCGAATATTATGAAGTTTAATAATTAGGTTTAGCGGTTGTTTGACGCCTGAATCCCGAATATCATGTCCGAGTTATGCACTGAAGTTTAATAATTATGTTTAGGGGTTGTTTGACTCCGGAATCCCGAATATTATGTCCGAGTTATGCTCTGAAGTTTAATAATTATGTTTAGGGTTTGTTTGACTCCTGAATCCCGAATATTATGAAGTTTAATAATTATGTTTAGGGTTTGTTTGACTCCTGAATCCCGAATATTATGAAGTTTAATAATTAGGTTTAGCGGTTGTTTGACTCCTGAATCCCGAAATGCATGTCCGAGTTATGCTCTGAAGTTTAATAATTATGTTTAGGGTTTGTTTGACTCCTGAATCCCGAATATTATGAAGTTTAATAATTATGTTTAGCGGTTGTTTGACTCCTGAATCCCGAATATCATGTCCGAGTTATGCACTGAAGTTTAATAATTATGTTTAGGGGTTGTTTGACTCCTGAATCCCGAATAGACCCTTGACAATGGCTGCAGGTTGTAGTTGTAGTCTAGATGACTATTGCTATGCATACTGAACATAAATAGTGTTCAGCTCTAAAGGAATTAGATGTATATTTACAGTGAGAGCGTCGAGTGTAGTGTTCGTAAGAGCCCGTATAGCATTGATTAAGCTGCTTGTAATGATGATTACCTTTAAATGGCTCAGCACAGGATTTTGGCAGCCACTTCATCTCTTGCAGTATTGCTTGTTCTGTCGAAGCTGGAGGAGGAGAGCCAGAGAAGTAAACACTGAACACAAGAGAAGGAACAGGTCAATAAAGCGCCAGGCTCGGCACGCTGGTAAAGATGAAGCGAGCTGTGCTACAACATGGCACATTTACTCGAGAGATGAGAAACTGTGTGGGCTGATGATGTCTGTATGTCCACTGGGAAAAGGACATCCAGTTCAGTTACTGCTCACTATACTGTTATTGTACATCTATCTATCTATCTATCTATCTATCTATCTATCTATCTATCTATCTATCTATCTATCTATCTATCTATCTATCTATCTATCTATCTATCTGTCTGTCTGTCTGTCTGTCTGTCTGTCTGTCTGTCTGTCTGTCTGTCTGTCTGCCTGTCTGTCTAACTCTATCTATCTGTCTGTCTGTCTGTCTGTCTAACTCTATCTATCTGTCTGTCTGTCTGTCTGTCTGTCTAACTCTATCTATCTATCTATCTGTCTGTCTGTCTGTCTGTCTGTCTGTCTGTCTGTCTGTCTAACTCTATCTATCTGTCTGTCTGTCTGTCTGTCTGTCTATCTGTCTGTCTGTCTGTCTGTCTGTCTGTCTGTCTGTCTGTCTGTCTGTCTATCTATCTATCTATCTATCTGTCTGTCTGTCTAACTCTATCTGTCTATCTATCTATCTATCTATCTATCTATCTATCTATCTATCTATCTATCTATCTATCTATCTGTCTCTCTGTCTGTCTCTGTCTATCTATCTATCTGTCTCTTTGTCTGTCTCTATGTATCTATCTGTCTTTCTGTCTGTCTGTCTTTGTCTATCTATCTATCTATCTATCTATCTATCTATCTATCTATCTATCTATCTATCTATCTATCTATCTGTCTCTCTGTCTGTCTCTGTCTATCTATCTATCTGTCTCTCTGTCTGTCTCTATCTATCTATCTATCTATCTATCTATCTATCTATCTATCTATCTATCTATCTATCTATCTGTCTGTCTGTCTGTCTGTCTCTATCTATCTGTCTATCTGTCTGTCTGTCTGTCTGTCTGTCTGTCTATCTATCTGGGACATTCTTGCTACTTGCATCATCTTGCATTTCCCCCCCATGTTTTCCCCTTGGAGAATGGCTCATATATCAACCACACGTATTTAAAATTCAGCTGTGATGTGGTTGTCACTTTATTTTGCAAGTCAGTGATGCATGAACAGAACTGAATGTAGCAGTACTGTAGCAGTCTAATCAATTTGTTTCTGCTGCGATGTGAATGTTGCCTACTAGATCAAGACTTTCTTATTACCTGACACAGTCCCCCTTTTATCTTATTAGTCTTCAGTCCTTGAGATGGGAAGTAGAATGACCTAGATTTGTGCTTGGGGTTCAAAGTGTTTGATGAGTAGCCAAAAACAAAAATCCCCCAAAAAAAACAGCTCCACACTTTCCTCCTCTCTCTCTCTCTCTCTCTCTCTCTCTCTCTCTCTCTCTCTCTCTCTCTCTCTCTCTCTGACACACACACTTTCATATTTCCACAGATGGTGTCAATGAACAGGAAGTGCTGTCATCCTGTCTTATTCAACACATTCTTCTCTATTAATGAGCACTGGCAGGACCGATGTGCCATCAGGACTGCAAATTCATTCAGAAATCTCATCAGACAGTCTGTTATATTAGCGGAAACCCCATTGAGCATTCTTTAAGATTATGCCATTATGAAATGTAATATCTCACGACATTGTAATTTTGTGTTTCACAACATTCACAATGCCTTTAAATTGTTTTCCCACATATGCTAAAACAACAGATGTTTAGAGAAATAAAAGCATGCCCAAACTCCATTTTGCAAGTTTGATAGATTTTCGGTAACTTTAATTTACAGTGTCCTTGTTACACATGTTAAATGTACTTACACTAAATTATGCAATTAAATTATTACAAACTAACCCTAAAACAAACCATAATCCTAACCCTATAGTAAGTACCTGTTGTTCATTAATAATGCTCAATCCTTAATTGTATAACTACACTGCAACAAGGTCACCTTAAAATACAGTTTAACCAAATTGTCTATTATTAACTTATGTTACACATACCGGCATCATATTGGCCATTGTTCACCCTTTTTTGACAATCTTAAGTTGCTTAGAAAAGTAATAGCATGCAATAGCTTCAGCAAGATTCATGTTTTGGGTGTCATACATGTTCACAAATTGTGTCAGATGCAAATTCCCAGCCTCTTAGACTGTGTTTGTACTATTTGTTGTGCATTGTAACTACATACTTACTTTATGAATGATATTCTTCTCATATTGTTCTTTTTGACTGAGCCGATATTGTGCATGTTAGCTGAAACAATAGAACATGGTGTTATGCAACAGGCCAGTTTGTCCTCTAACACCTTTCGGAGAGTGTTTCGTGGTGCGGAAATAAAAAGCCCTATGGGACTATGTGATTTTAGCATTACAAAAGGGATCGGTCCGGGTCTGTGCGCTCTAATCTTTTGTTCTGCTCAGTTCCTCTCATGCGTTCTCATTTGAGATACAGTCTGTGATGTCGTGCACATGAAAGGGCCTCCACAGAACAGACAGAAGATCAGTGAACTGTAGGATGCATGAGGTTATATAAAGACTTGTTTGTGTTGCTAACCAGTGCCCACAATCTATGTAACTGTGATGTTACTGATAAAGTGTGTGTCCAATGCAATCAGGTTCAGCTGTGTGGAAATAGTTATTTTAGGGTATTTTATCATGTATATCAACAATCTTCTCTTTTTTTCCTTCTCCTGCCTTTAGATTTTTAAATCATCACCGTTGTCGTGGTAACTGGCCTCTCCGTCTCTGGAATAATGAGCTCCTCACCTCACATGTCCCGTTCCTCTATTGACATCCTGGAAGAGCTGCAGCTCATCACTGCGGAGAACCTGGAGAAGCTGGACTTTAATAAATACTATGAGGTCATCAGGGAGCTTGGGAAGGGCACCTACGGCAAGGTGGACCTGGTCATTCACAAGATCAGAGGTAGGTTGAAGGGGATGGACAGCAATTTTGTGAGGATATAGAAGTACAGTATGTTCATCACTGGCTTTTCAACAACATGTCAATTGTTGAGATGAAACATCTTTCTAAAAACACATTCTAAAAAAACTTCTTATTTACACTGTAAAACCTTGCTGTAAAAAACTGGCAAATTCTGACAGCAACATACAATTTTCCATTAAATCAGTAATATACCGTAGAAAACAATGCATTATGGGTAATATTTGTCATTTTCGAGAAAGTATCCTACAGTAATGTACTGTGAATTAACAGCGCTCAAAGCCGACTTTTAGAGGCTGTGTTCAAAATCACACCTCATACCATCATTCATTATTCCCTTACATTAGTTCACTAATATAGTCCACTTGACAGAGTGAATAAAAATAATTGAGTTAATTCAGACACTGATGAACACCTGACAAGCAGAATCACTGAAGAACAGAGAAACAAGACCAGAAAAAAAGAGTAGAGACGAGCAGAAACACAAGAACTGACTTCCAGACACAGCCTTAAGGCCCTTTCAGTGTGAAACCAGTTTCTTTCATACATTTAAAGAAGTTCTTGTTGAGAATTAACAGAGGTTTAGATGTTGTTTTATTGAAAATAATAAAGTGTATAGTCATCATTATGACGATCAGTGTTTTACCATTCATTTACAGGATTTTTTTTTTTTACAGTTTAGAACCTCCATGCAATTTTAAAGACTATAAGTAATAAAAGTATATGAAAGCACATAATGACCAGGGTCTGCCAAGCACCATAAAAGCAGTACTACTGGGTCTTCTGTAGACTTTGCTCTCCATTTAATAGTAATTGATGTCTTGAGACATGAAAAGGATCTCATTTGTGTTTTTTTCTTTCCTATGTGAATTTTTCCTATTCAAACTGACTGAGAATGTTTGTACACAAAAATGAAATCCACCTACATTTACAAACACACAAGCACACATTTCTCTCCGTCCTATGAAATCATGCATTATTTATCAGTCATCTGTCATATTTTTAAGATCCTCTAGACCACGTACGCTTTCACACGAGAGCTTTTGGAATGGACACGAGTCCATCTGACATAGAAGTTTAGTTCGTTTGACTTCTGAATAGATGGTCTTGTGTACAGTTCATAGATTCACCAGACAAATACAAGTGCCGTTCTCTATGTAGCATTTTTTGGCAGCTCACAGGTTTTTTTTTTTTTTTGGCTACAGTTGCAAACTAAAAGCCTTTTGATTACAGTATGACCATGCTGTTCTTTGTGAAAAGGAGATAGTGAAGCTAGTCATCAACATGTCTGGAGGTGCTTCATATGGCCAAGGAAGTCTTGCTGGTTAAGGCCTTGTTGGAACACCAGCAACCAAATCTGGCAACCAACTATCAAAACATATGATAAGATGGTGACCATCATGAAGGCATAGCTTAAAAAAAACAAGCACCTCCTCCCAGCTACAGATTCAGGTTCTTTCAGGATAGCCACATGTTCTGATCAAGACGTCACGTTTACCTTTCTTTTTTAGAAGCGTATTGATGGTCTCCAGCGTATAAAGTGCCCCCTGTTTGGCTTGTGCATTCTCCAGATTTCAAAGAGATGCAAAACACACCATCTGTCAGCATCCAAAATCCCCATCAGTCTCACCTTATTTATTATTTACATGCAGTATGGGCCATACTTAGAGGATTGATGCTGCAATGCATTGTGGGGGCAGTTCCAGGAATCCCGCTGGTCTCAGCAGAACTCGTCTCGTGAGCTGTCATAAAATTTACATCTCAGGATATCTGCTCTAATACCGGACAGATTTTGCATCTATATCATGGGACATCCTTCAGAGAAAGTGTGTTTACCAACTGGAATATCACTAGAGGAGTGAACTGAATTTGTATTTGCTATTTTGGTAGTTTGCTTTAAGGGCTCCGCTGTTTTTGACAGTTTCATGTTATTTGTGGGAATTCTCAGACTGTAATTAAATGTTTTGTATTCCAGAATTGCTTTACGCATATATATATGTATAGTTTGTTTCTTCCATTAAAATGGATTCAAATATTGATCCAAGTCTCCTGCTCAGGGTTGTGTATTGTACTTTACCTCTTTAAGTTCTCACTTTAATACTCCATCCAATACTCCTACAGGTTGTACATAACATCTCAGACTTCTGACCTCTAAAATGTTCGATTTGGCTGAAGGTTGTAGAGTGCTATCGTTTCGGTTTGTGAACAACAGACGTCTCCAAGCAACTAAATTGCAGAGGATAAACGATGCTGTGCAATGCTAACATTTGTTCTGCAGTTGTACAGTTATCAGCAGAGAGGATAATGTGTTTCATACTGTGTTTTACACACCTACGGCTTAATTGTCTTGTAATGTAGGAACTCACTGATGCATTTCAATGGCTTAAAAGTGAATTCTGCACAGTTTCCCAAATTGAAAGTCTGACTTCAAGTGGTGTTCAATTACACTTTTCCAAGTAGGAAGTTCAGACACTCAGAATGTAATGCAGCAGAATATCACCTGCAACCAACTAGCATGGGATTACCAAGCTCTGATTATTTAAAAAGTATTTTTGCTATTTAAAAAAAGGACAAGCCCTTAGGTATATATAGGAAATATGTCAACAAAGAGTTTGTCAAACCATTACATATCTTTACAAATCTTTGTTTGCACAGAAGACTACACTGTAGTATCTCAGTCAATCAGAAAGATGTACTGCGTTTGCGTTTTCTGTGATCAACTATAAATTGTAATTCGAGAATTCCCAATTCGTTTCCACCTAATGCAGTCCCAGATCAGGAGCTTTCGCAGTTAAAGGAACTAGCCACTGAGAACTAAATTTCCCCTAAGGCCATTTTCCTGGTCAGTAGGAACTCTGAAGTAACGTAAGCCAGCCGACAGTGACGTCATTTAAGTGCCGCATTCAACAACTGGAGAATGGAGGACGGCGTGATTGGAGCTGTGTTTTGTTGTGTGTCGTGGGATTCGTGATGGAATGTAGACGTATAAGTTATGCGATGGAGAGGGCTAAAAGACGAAATCTCCTACAACAACTTGCAGTGCTAAACAACACAACACCGCAGACAAAGGTCACAGGTAAATGCCGTTAACATTAGCTCTCTGTATGTTTATGTCTTGTAACAATATAAAACACTTTCCACTTTAAACTTTACACGGTTTTTAAAAATGTTAGGTGCTGTTTCGAATGGGATGTGTTCGACCAATCAGCGTACACTTACTTTATTGGTAGTTTCTATTGCGTTGGGTTAGACCCTTCTCTGAAGAGTTAATTTAGTTAATCCGTTCCTAGAACTAGGTTCGTTCCCAGTCCCTGCGGTGCAAACAAGCCAAAGAGAAAGTTCAAGGAACTAGGAACAGGTTCCTCCGGTGCAAAAGCCCCTATTGTCTATCATCTGCCTGAGCAGGTGCAGCTGTCGGCTGTGCTTCTAATGAAGGTCCTTTGTGAAGGCCTTTATCGTGTACACACAGGCAGCTTCTGCTATCTCTTGTGTTATGTAATAACAAAGTTGGGGGCGGGGGTTCCTCTTGCCATTTGACCTTCCTTTTAAGTGCCTAGCAGCTGCTAACCATCTGCAGTGTTATGCAAAGGACTTCTCTAGTGATTCTCAAGCAAAATCTGTCTTTTTTTGTGTTCAAGACATTGATGAGACTATGTGACTGACAGTCACAGTTTGTCCCATTTAGTGAGTAAATAAGCCTAAAAAATTGAACAGCAGAAAACGATACACATTTAAAATATGGCATATGGCACGAGTGTCTGGGGAAATAGATGGAAATGTGTCGTTTTTGTAAATATTTCACAATATTTCACAGACAGAAAACCAAGTGGAATACACAGTTCTGCATGTGGATATCTAAGGGCGTTTTCAGACCTGTAGATCGCTTGCTTTGTTCCTAAACGGGGATCAAAATTGTTGCAACGTTGCAATTTTTTTCTTGGTTTGGTTCGCTTACACAAGGCAGCATTTAGAAATGGACCAAAACACTAGTCACATGTGAGTAAACCGTCCTCTCATTGGTTAAAGCGCACCAGTTTATATTCCGGCCTCCGGGATTCTGCTCATAGTGGTTATCCGTCAGGACTAAATCAGATGATTAAAGCCCATCTCTTAGAGACGCTCGCTAAACACCTTGTAAATTGGGTATTTTCATGTGTCTTGGACAGTTGTTCTGAAATATGTTTGTCTGATCAAATTTCAATTAGGCATTTCACTTCGCCTTTGCTCCAGGTTAACCCATGATTCATTTTGAGAGAGGGGGGAGAATTAGGACGATTCTAGGTCCTTGGTCAGACAGGTGGCCCATTCGGCACTCGGACCCATCCCCCATATTGAGAGACAGCCTAGTTTATTGGTCCATTGGGTTGGATTGCTTTCTCGCCACAAGTGAACCGGTCCAGAGTTCGTTTTCAAGCGGCCCGCCTCGTTCAGGCAATCTTGGACCGATTGTTTTGGTGCAGATCCAAGAGCGATTGTTGTGTTCAAATATGCCCAAATGAACCGAACTTAGGGAGAAAACACATCAGGTTCCGAAACAAATCCTCCAAACGTGTCAGGTGTGAAAGTTCTTCCTCAGATGCATCTGTTACATTTTAAACATGATTTTGTTTATCGGTGGGCTGATAAAAACCAGTGCAGATGTCTTCCAATCTGATTCAAGCCTGCCGTGGATTGGTGATGGTCCGTCTGAGACTGCCCTCCTCATTTTACTAGTGAAAGTCATTTGATGCATTGATGCACTGAAAGAGTTTTTACTGCAAGGAAAATCTACTGGTGCCCCATACATAATACAATGTGTTTACTGCAGTTGAACAATGCAATTAATCAAAGTGTGTAGCTAGAACTGTTTGCATTCTTACTTTCATGGCTTTAATGAGCAAAAAAGTTAGAGCAGAATTAACCAACAGAAAATAGACTCATGTTTGCTGTTTTTGCTTCAGGTATTCTTTCAAATCCTTTCAAACTTGCTTTAGAATTTATATTCAAAGAAAGCTGTTCCCTTGAAAAGTTAATTCCCATATTAATACATGACTTGACATTGTCTCTGCGTGACATTTAAAAAGAGCACATTCAGATCTTGCAAAGTAGGCCAGTAGCTTGGTGGAATAATAAGCAATGCTTTAAAAGCTAAGCAATGTTAACCTCTACCTCTGTTCCTTCCCTCCAGGCACGAAAATGGCCCTGAAATTCTTGCGAAAGAAAACCACTAAGCTGAAGAGTTTCCTTCGCGAGTACAGCATCTCTCTTTACCTGTCACCCTGTCCTTTCATCATCAACATGTTTGGCATCGCCTTCGAGACTGACGAATACTACATCTTCGCTCAAGAGTATGCGCTGGCAGGCGATCTCTTTGACATCATTCCTCCGCAGGTGAGACAACAAGAACTTCTGTACCTCGCTTGAATCTCTTCTAATAGACATATTCAGACTGTGTGCTAAAAAAGTCCTAAATGAAAGCATTAAAATGATTTGGTTCTATGAAGCTATTTTTCATTTCTTATTGAACAGTATGCTAAATTTAGATTTTAGATATTTAGATTACCTTTATTGTCATTTTAAATTTGTTTACAATTTATTGTCATTTGTCATGTATAACGAATTGAAAACTATGTTGTACCAATAAACTTTTACCATTATCATACCATGTTGTAGCATTCTCATAAACATATGAAGAAAAATTGAGCCATATAAAGCAATATAAATCTCATTATTGCGATGTTATTGGTTGTTTTGGGTGATTGCCAGGGTGTTGCTAGGTAGTTGCTACAGTTTTTAGACTGGTTGTTAGTGCATTGCTATATGGTGACGAGGATGTTCTGGGTGGTTGCTTACTGACATTAAGCCAAAAGAGCTCATCCTCAAGTCTTTGTGATATTCTTGTCAGTAGATATGACTCAGATGCCTCCTTTAATGCAAATCTATGGGATTTTTCCCCTTCCGCAATGATCCTCTTCTATGTGTGACGCATGATTTGAGTCTCATTCATATTTGGGCGATTTACATGGTGAAGGTTAATAATTAGGGTTTTGTTTGATGACTATTTTGCATTTCAGTATCTTCCCCTTTTTACTTTGCTCAGTGTTGACAATCTAGCGACTTTGACGCTAGATTAAGCGACTTTTAAGACACATTTAGCAATTTTGTTTTTTATTTTTATTTTTTTGTAAAGCGCCACGTGGCAAACCTCTATTTAGTTTCCCAGACTTGTACTATCCCATGAGCATGGTGATTTCCCACTGCAGAGAATGGCTAAGATGAGCAGCACTTTCAGTTGAGGCTGTGCGCTGTCAAAGAAAAAATAAGAAAGACAAACAATCATTTTAATATAAATATAAATCATGTAAATAGAGCAGCAGCATAGAAGTGACACACATAATCTTAATGGGCTTCGTTTCAGTCACTATTTCATATTCTCGTTCCGTTGCCTGACAGTATAAACAGAGAAATATGTAAATGAGAACAGATTTATAGGGGATTAGGCTGTATTAAAATAAAGTATTTGGAGCACAGAGAGTAGGAGTGAAACAAAGAAACGTAAAGGACTGACACTAGACAGATGCAATGTAACGGTGTCACTAATATGTAAATGAGCATATCATGTAGTCAAGTCAAGTCCCCTTTATTTATACAGCGCTTTTTACAATGCAGATTGTTTCAGCTTTACAGAGATAACAGGAAAATAATGCAACAAAGTTTATTTCTAGAAGAAAATAGCGTCACAGTCCAGCTTAAGTAAGTTCTGTGATGGTTCATTTTTGTTGTAAAGTTCATTTATATATGAACTATACATGAACTTTACATTTACATCATTTATATATGTAGCTGCTCTCTAGCGAGATTTAGCAACTTTCTGAGCAGTCTTCAGCTTCTTCCCATTGAACGTAGTTGGCAAGCTAAATGAGGACTTTGTGTTCCCTGCAAACTTGTTGCTGCTTTACAAAAAGTCTTCAGATTTGTCAGTCTGTGAGAATCATGATAATATCCATTATGTAACCACATGGCGTCTAATTCTGTACTCTCTCCTTGTGCGTAGGTGGGACTGCCGGAGAACGTTGCCAAGCGGTGTGTGCACCAGGTGGCGATTGCTCTGGATTACCTGCACTGCAAGAAGCTGGTCCATCGTGACATAAAGCCGGAGAACGTCCTCATCTTTGACAAGGATTGCCGGAAGGTGAAACTCTCAGACTTTGGCATGACGAGGCGTGCCGGCTCTCCGGTGAAGCGGGTGAGCGGGACCATCCCGTACACGGCGCCAGAACTGTGCGACCCCGGTCGACAGGAGGGCCTGTGCGTGGACTACAGCACCGACGTGTGGGCCTTTGGTGTGCTTCTGTTCTGCATGCTCACCGGGAACTTCCCATGGGAGAAAGCGCTGCCGTCCGACGCCTTCTACGAGGAGTTTGTGCGCTGGCAGCAGCGGCGGAGGCGGACCAGCACGGTGCCTTCGCAGTGGCGTCGTTTCACAGACGACGCGCTCCGCATGTTTCGCTGTCTGCTGTCCATCGAGCAGGACCACCGATGCTCCGTCAAAGATGTCTTTAGCTACTTCAGCCACTGCTGGATGCTCGACATGGAGAACGGGAACACGACGCACGCCTCGGCCGGGAACTGCAACGGTGGCGCGGTGATGAATAACCGTCAGGCTGAGCTTAGCTCTTCTTCCTCTGAAGAAGATGAGTTGGTGGACCGATTGAAGCAGCAGAGCTTGTCGCCTGTGTGTGGAGTAGCTAAAGGGATCGTGATGGAGCCGGTGATGGCGCACTTCTCCTCTACATCCACCAACAGCTCGGCTTCCTCCAATGGCGGCTATGAGCGCGCCTCCCGTGACAGCAACGGCAACAACGGTCGGATCCTGGTCACGACGCCAATTGAAATATGCGTGTAGAAAGGTCACTTGAATTAACCTACCTTGCACATATACTTGGGATCACTAGATGACAATAAGGACTCAAGTCCTTGCGAAGCATCATTAGGAAAAGTGCGTACAAGTGCTCCAAGAGCATCCCAAGGAGAGTTGACAGTGTGAAACTGTTCCCGATGAAGAGCATCTCTGAGGGAACGTGTAAGACAATCGACTAAGCCTGCTGATTGTGCGTCAACCATGTTTTCCACGTATAATTAGACCAAAACGACATTGAAAAAACTCTTCTATGAAAATATGGAGCAATATGTTGACTTTTTTGGTGAAAAAAAAAATGATTGAAATCAGAAAGATTTTAACTTTGGATAAAACAGCTAAAACATTTCACGTGGAGACTTAACGTGGTTTCAGAAGCACAGTAGGAGCTGTGTTGGTATTGTTTCGTGCTTGTGTATCCCTGTGGTCGGTCAGTGGATATGACTTATTGATTACTTTATACGTGTGTTGTATTATTCATTTAGGTCTTGACCTTTTTGTTATTTATTTAATACTGTAGCGTTACAGTGTTTAATTATAATATTTTGGAGAAACAGCACTGTCAAATCTCAGTTTGCTCACTATTAATCCCAAACTATGAAGAAAAAGTCACTTAATTGCAGAAGACTGTTAGGAAGGTTTGAATGGTAGATGCAAAAACTCTCTTTAGAGTAACGTATAGATGCAATCCATGTAATTCCTCTCTATCTAGGCATGCAGTCCTTGGCCCTGCGTCACCTAATACGAAATAGTTGTACAAATCTTGCATTGAGAAACAGGGCTGTGGGTGTCCCGCTAAATACAAGAGCGATTTAGACATGACGGCTCCCAGAAGCATAGTTTAAAAACCATTCAGCCTTTGTGTGTTGGCATACAGTTCATACCGTAAGAACAATACAATACCACATTACATACATTTCCTCTTTTGCGTTCTCTCTGAGCATCACGGATGGAGGCCCTGATAGCACACGTATTTCACTTGAGACGTCTTTTTGATTTCCTCTAGATGTGACCCTTGCAATGTCTTGGACGAGTTCCTGTCGGACGTTAGATCGATTGACATTTTTTATATTTGAATTGGCTCTTTTCAAGATGTTTATCAGATGTATGCGATGCTTAAAAAAGATCGTTATGCTTTCCAGATGATGTTCTCTTTCATAAATGTCTTGTTGACATACGTGTGCTTTGCTTACCGAGTGAAGGATTTCTCAGGTATACCATTCACTGTGTAATATTCAAAAGTCAACATGAAATCAAAATTAACTTATTTAAATACACATTTCTGGTCTTACTGTGCACGACTGGTCTTAACGACTTTGCACATAAATCAAATCAAAGATTTCTGCCTCTAAAAAGGTTTTATTTTTTGATTACATTACAAAATCCCTTTTACTTTCAATCCCTCTTTCCCCTCCAAAACACCGGACTTCATTCTGGTACAGTAAGAGACACTTCACAATCAAAGTAATTCAGTTGACGCCCTATATATATTTTTTTTCTCATTAAACATCCTGTTTTACATTAAAATGTTAATTGTGGTTATTAGTAAAAATATTGTTAAAAAGTGTTTTAAACCCCACTTCATGTTGTCTTTAACATCTAGTTTGTTAATGTAAGTGCAGGAAGGGTGTGTTAAATGAAGGTGTCATATTTATGTTTCATAACTAATGGTGATGTCTAAAAAAATCTGCTGCTTTGTGTCAGGGAATGAAGGTCCAATTGAATTTCTATATAAGATCCTTTTATTTGAGCCATTAGTTACATATTAAAAATGTTACTAGCTGCTAAACCTGGTATACTTCGCATTTAGACTCAAATGACAATACAGTGGAATGTACTACTCTGTTCCACACAAGCCTTGCGCAATTATTATTATTTTTTATTATATTTGTTCGATTTTGTATTCTTGTTCGAAGAAAGGTAGCAAAATTGATGTGCTGGAACTGTTTTGCTCTTGTGTTGTTAAAATTAAAAGAATAAAAGTGTTGACGACAATGTTTGAAAGGGCCTTTTGCATGGATATAACAGAAAAGTTGGTATCTGTGCTACTTTTTAGAATTGTGACAAATATTGTGTAGTAATACGTTCAATTAGCACAAGTTTGCTATAACTTGGTAAAAGTTTCAGTGGAGTCGAAAATGACAGTGTGCGAATAATAAAATAAATGTTTTTGTATACTTCATGTGCAGAACAACAGCAGGCCGACAGTGATGGAGCAGGACATCGATTTGCTCTCATAGACAATAAATCATGAAGAAACTCAATGCTACACTGAAAGACATTTTAACCCTTCGAAATGTATGAAGAATACAATACCATTGTGAAAATCTTTCGTTGAAAGGACAAAAGCAAACCCAGAAATATTTGCATGATTCAACATTGCTCTGGAGAAACTGTAGAAATAAACACTAAAATACTGAATGCTGTGGCTTTTGTGTGTTTTTTTCTGAAGCATTATAGAGGCTGGTTTTCATATATGGATCATTCTGTGCTCCGGTTTTGATTTTTGAAGTGCTTAAATGCAAAGTTCCTATACTTTTTTCATGTCCCACCATATTAATCGGACTGCTGATCTTCTTGTTCCTATTATCTGAGAATATTTCACTCCCTTTACCTGACCTTGAGTATTATAAATAAGCATATAAGTAGTCCCTCACATTGCAGTGATATTACAAAATAAATCAACCACCATTGGACTACTGAAATATGTGACCCTGGACCACAAAACCTGGGTCAATATTTTTAAATTGAGATTTATACATCACCCGGAAGCTGAATAAATAAGCTTTCCACTGATGCATGGTTTGCTAGGATAGGACAATATTTGGTTACAAGTTACAACTATTTGAAAATCTGGAATTTGAGGGACCAAAAAAAAATATAAACATTGAGAAAATCGCCTTTAAAGTTGTCCATTTATGTTCGCGATTGTGCTGCATTCACTCACAAAAATAAATGTTTTATATATTTACGGTTGGAAATTTACAAAATATCTTCATGGAACATGATCTTTACTTAATATCCTCATGATTTTTGGCATAAAAGAAAATTCGATAATTTTGACCCATACAATGTATTGTTGGCTATTGCCACAAATATACCCGTGCGACATGTGACTGGTTTTGTGATCCAGGGTCACATATCACAAGTTTCAAATTGAAATTTCCCGTGAGTGCCTCTAAAAGCGTGTTCAGTTTGATCCGGAACAGATGAACGTGAATCTGGCAGTGTTTTATTACATTGGTTGTTGTACGTATTGCAGCAGTTCTGAATTAAAATGTCCCATGAGTGGCGCTAAAAGGTTAATGAATTTGAAAATATCATACCACCTACATTAAACCCTAAACATAGTGTTAACAAAGGACATAAAAACAGATTTACTGAAACAATCATGTAATTTTAGCTTGTTTCTAAAAGTTCATCATGACTTATGTTTCATGGGGCTCCATGGTCCCCTTTCGCTCCACATCACAAGTGTAATGCTGTACCAGGTGAGATATCGAGCAAGTTTACTACAGCAAAGGCCCTGTTTACACCTGGTATTAAGATGCGTTTTGGTCAATCGGATCACAAGTGGACAACACTAAATACGTGTAAACGGGGTCTAAAACGTTTTGAGCTTGTCCAGTTTTGACCACTTCCAGAGGTTGAAAACACATTCGATTTACACTATGAAAGCAATCCTGTCGAATGTGTTTTCAAACAGCCACAAAAGATTGTCTTCTCTTCATCTACTGTTCTAATGAGTAAGATTATGAGAAGAGCTCTAGCCAGACGGGGTTTAAACTATCGGCTGTAGACCCAAGTTTTGTTAGAAGATTAAAAACTGACCAAGCACAATGTCTTTCCGTCGTCTCCGGTCACATTCATCTGTAAATTGTGTGAGCTTATTTCGTCCATTAGATGAAAAGATCTGAAAAACACATACATTTGCCCGTCCATAAAACCTCCTCTTGAAGAAATCAGGACAGAAGTGGTTAAAAGTGGACAAAAGAGACAATTAAAACACCAGGTGTGAACGGGAATGTGTCTCCCTCGTCTACTTGTGATCCGATCCACCAAAACGCATCTCAATACCAGCTGTAAACAGGGCCTGAAAAGCCACACATATATGGAGCTGGTGTTATTTATCCAAAAATATGTCTTTATTAATCAATATAAATATATATAATATAATCTGCACCTGTAATCATAATTTTGTATGAAAATGATTATAAGTGATTGCTGTTTTACTGCCTCTACTGTTCATTTCAGCTGGAAGCTGCAGTGATTTGTATGTATTGGTATGTTTTTTTTGTGTTTTGCAAAAATGTAGGTAGAGGTAATTCCATCCATCATCCACCCATCCATCCATCATCCAAACTGCTTTATCCTTATGAGGATCTTGGGGTGCTGGAGCTTATCCCAGTGTCTTGGGCCACATGCGGGGAACACCCTGAATGGAAGGCCATTTCACACCTACGGACAACTTAAGAGTCTCCAATTCACCTTTGGATTGTCTGGATCGTCTGTGGATTGTGGGGGAAACCGGAGCACTTGGAGGAAACCCACGCGGACACAGGGGAGAATATGCGCAATCCACACAGAAAGGCCTCCTGGCTGAGCCGGGACTCGACCCGGGGAGATTCTTGTTGAAGGAGAGCTTCAGAAGACTGGGGCAAGTGTTGGGCAGTTGGTGCTCTTCGGTCATGTTTGACCAAAAAAATTTACGTTTTTCTTTATTATAATTTTTTATTTCATTGGAATGGTATGAAACTTGGTAAAGATTTTGGCACATGCTATGTTAACACAAATACATAATCATGGACATGATTCGAAAAGGTTAAATGGTCCAGTAAAAAAAGTGTCACACTTGTGCTGGTCGAAAATGAGCACATTTGAAATAAATTGAGAGATGAATTTCATCTAGTGGAAGCGTTTGGTACTGCAGCCAAACAACATCTTATTAAAAACAAAAACGTTTTTTGAAATATCAGGCTCAAATTTGGAACAAAACTTGTTTAGATTTATTGCTTTGATTTTCTTGCAGTTTTCGAGTAAAACATGATTTTTAAAATATATATTTTATAAAGAAATTGAAAATTGTATTTTTGTGCATTTTTCATAATAATGCACAAAATTCTGTAACTTTTTTTTTTTTAGTTCACTTTTTAAAACTTTTCACTTCAGCAAAATCTTTGAAAAGAGATCAAACTTAAGTCTGTGCACTAAAGCATTCAATATTTACGACAGTTTAAGTTGGAAGTTTAATTTTCAGGTCTATGCTCAAAACATGACTAAATGGATTATAAATACAGTGTAAATATAATTTAATTAAAAAACATCTGCTAAAAATACAAAATAAAAAACATTATCAAACTAAAATATAGTACATTCATTTCATATTTTTGACCGACACGCGAAGAGCACCAGAGGATTACTAATTGACTCATTATGGGATGCTAATGAGAATCAATGAGGCGTATGAGATGTGAGAAAGAGCCCTATAGAAATCGGTGCGTGTGTCTGCACTTGCTAGCTAAATTTAACATTTACCCTTTCCACTAAAAACAAACATAAAGGGTGTAAAAATGTAATGAGGATATCTCGTTTGTCAAAGATTTGCTGGTAATGCTCGACTAAAGCACCAGCTCCAGTAACTACTTCTGCCATCTGGACGGCTCAGACTGCAAGGGAAACAAAAACACAGCTATGTTGTATGTTTTGTTCCCATGATAAGTGCTGGGTTAGGAGAGAATATATCAAACTAAACTCCCACCGTATTACCATCCCTCCTCGTTCACACCTCGGAGCCAAACGCGGTTTAGCGAGACGGAAAATCATAACCCTGTGGTGCTGTTTTGGACATCTAGAGATGTGACTCAGCGGCTGTTCTTGCACAAGGAGGATTTATATGGATTTCAATAGGAGATCGTGTTGAATGTCAACCATCTAGCAGTGGGAGGTAGTGAAATACAGCCTGGAACAGGCAGTCCGAACCGGAAGAACAGCTTGATCTATATTAGTCCGACTGGATTTTGAATGCTTAAAACCCAAAACAGAACTCCAAGATCCCGACGTCAGCCTCTTTTAAGGCTTTCAAGCGATGAAATCCAGTGCGGTTTGCTGGTGGCAAGAGCTATTCGTCAGACACTATTTATGTGCGGTAGCATATGGGTTTTAAAGTGATTCACACTGAACACATGGTGAAACATGCTGATTGCGGTGATCATCTGAGCACAATCAAACAACCTTTTCCTGCACATTTTGGATCGTTATCAGTACACTCTAAAAAAAATGCTGGGTTGTTTCAATGCAAATTTGGGTCAAATAGGCAAACCTAGCCAATTGGGTTAAATTTATTAATACAATTTTTAACCCAATAGTTGGGTATAAACTATATAATAATATTATATATATATATAACCCAAATTTGGGGTAAAACAACCCAGCAGTTTTTTTAGAGTGTACTATTGTACTATTATTATAAATTTAGTACAAACAAAAAGCGAGAGAATATCATAGCAATATGGGAGTGTGCTCTTTTGACTTATGAGTCTGAAAGCATGCAGCCACTCAGAAAAGTAAATGCACAGCAACATGCTAACAATCATGCTAACAATGCTAACTGATCCTTACAACACAAAGACCTTATTGCTCTGCATGTTACAGTTATGTTTTGTTCAAACTAATCATTTTTTTTTCATAAGTGTTATTTGCTAAGCTAGTAGGCTACACTGTTAGCTTGCTAACTGAAGATTACTGAAAACAAAAATAAAAGGAAATGTATTTGTTGACCATTTTCAGCCTCCGTAATATGTAATTTAAAATGCAGTAACTGGCATATTTTCGTGATTAAGAATAAATACATGTAAAGTGAACTTTGAATATATATATATACTTTTAAAAAGTAAACTTTGTAATAATGTCAAATTAAAAGGTTTTCTTTCTTTCAAGTTCATTTTAAAAAGTTTATGTTTTAATAATCTTTTGTCGTGCTTTAAATAAGTGTACTTATATTGATGTTACCGATGACTAAAGCACATGTGAAGTACCTGATTATAATTTTATTGTTTTTCGATATTGCATTTAAATACATATTTTAATTTATTATGATTATTAAATATAAAGCCGTACTTATGTCTTACATAAGTTGTTAAAAAAACAAACTCTATTTAATTCAATATGTACATTTGAAATAAATTTAAACCATACATTTTTTTATACAACTTAATTGTAAATTAAATGAAATTAAAGGGTTAGTTCACCCAAAAATGAAAATTCTGTCAGTAATTACTCACCCTCATGTTGTTCCACCCCCGTAAGACCTTCGTTCATCTTCGGAACACAAATTAAGATATTTTTGCTGGATCACTCCTCCATAGGCTTCTAAGGCATTATAACTTGCTGGCCCAGAAAATGTATTAAAGACATAATTAATATAGTCCAAGTGACTACAGTGGCTCAATCTTAAGTATATAAAGCGACGAGAATACTTTTTGTGCGCAAAAACAAAACAAAAATAACGACTTTATTCCACTTTTCATTTCCTTCTCTCTGGGCCTCGAGTTTTTTCACCTGGTGTTTTAGCGCAGCGCGTCTGTGTTGTACGTCATACGTAGGCTCACTATTGGCCGACGCTGGTCATGTGTGTGATGCACTCCTATGGAGGAGTGATCCAGCTCTCGGAATCAAAAATATCTTAATTTGTGTTCCGAAGATGAACGAAGGTCTTACGGGGTTGGAACAACATGAGGGTGAGTAATTACTGACAGAATTTTCATTTTTGGGTGAACTATCCCTTTAAGTGTCCGAAAACATTGCATTCAGTTCCCTCTCAAATATATATTCTTTTAAAGTGCATTATCCCTGTAATAGGTAGGCTACTTGTTTTAAAAACTCGATAAGACTGGGAAAAGATTCTTAGCCACTTCCTTAGGGAGAGTGAGATGCAAACTGTGGACGATCAGAAAACCTTTAGGCAGAGCTGCAGATTACGATAAAGGCAAAAAAACAAATTACACTGTTGGATTTCTGTGTGCTGAGATAATGTTAACGCCCAGAGCCAACGAAAGCAGAGAGAGAGAGAGAGAGAGAGAGAGAGAGAGCAAGAGAGGGAGAGAGAGAGTGAGTGAGAGAGAGAGAGAGAGAGAGAGAGAGAGAGTGAGTGAGTGAGTGAGAGATTGAGAGAGAGAGAGGGAGAAAGAGAGAGAGTGAGTGAGTGAGTGAGTGAGTGAGAGAGAGAGAGAGAGAGAGAGAGAGAGAGAGAGAGAGAGAGAGAGAGAGAGAGAGATATTAGCTGCAGGCATCCGCCATAAAGCATCTTTTCGCAGGCGTGATCCTGCATCTCATCTCTCTATCCCTCTCTCTCTCATCTTCTCACGGTCAATCTTTGAGATAAGTACAGATTAGTCAACATGCTGGCAGACAGTACCAGTGCTGTGCTTGAAAAGTAAGGCCATCATAACCTTTCCACGCTATTAACCTGACATTTCGAGAGTTATTACTGTTACTGATGCTGGATGCTTTTTTGAGTCCGTCTCCTACTTTTGAATGGCCGGCGATGAAGAAAGATGCTTTCGACTCAAGACTGTTTTGCATCTTTCCAACAACAGAAGCAAACAGAAAGATTGAAATTATCTTTCAAAATGTATGAAAACATTGTCTGTCATCCAAAACCTGCCCTGCCAACTGACTTCAAGCTCACTGAACTTTTATTACTTTGAATTAACTGTTAATTACATTAACGGTTAACTATTTGATGTTTTAATACTGAACTATTTACATTTGACACTGCTTAAAATGAAAAATCTTGCCTTGTCCGCATATATAGTAAGGATGCACCGATATGAACATTTTGACCGATACCGATAACCGATAACTCTTTATATTTGAAAGCCGATAACCGATAAGTCTTTATATTTGAAAGCCGATAACCGATAACTCTTTATATTTGAAAGCCGATAACCGATAATTCTTTATATTTGAAAGCGATAACCGATAACTCTTTATATTTGAAAGCCGATAACCGATAACTCTTTATATTTGAAAGCCGATAACCGATAACTCTTTATATTTGAAAGCCGATAACCGATAATTCTTTATATTTGAAAGCCGATAACCGATAACTCTTTATATTTGAAAGCCGATAACCGATAATTCTTTATATTTGAAAGCCGATAACGATAATTCTTTATATTTGAAAGCCGATAACCGATAATTCTTTATATTTGAATGCCGCTAACCGATATATTGGCCAATAAATCTAAATCCAAATTTTTATGTCATTTTTGAGAGCCTGATTACAAAAACAAAAGTCTCACCATTAAAAGAAATGTCCCAAGCACACAATTATAATGTTCTCGTGATATTTGTATTTAGCCTATGTGACAGACTTGCTTGCACTTAACCAGATTTTCCTTCTTGATGTGATTTCAGTCATATTTTTTAAGCGATTCAGAACCTTCAACAGCATCTGAAGTGTCTCAGCTGAAGGAAATAATACATTATTTATCGGTTTTAATATATCAGCCACATTTTTATCAGGCCAATAATGATAACATTAAAAATTAACATATACTGTCCGATACCGATAATGCTGGTCAATATATATCGTGCATCCCTAGTACGAAGTTGCATCATGGACTATCACAGAACAAACTTCATTTATAGTGTGATACATAATAACGTCTCACAAAAGCAGCGAGAAGCGCAGGCAGAGGTCTGAGCAACACCTGCACTGTTATTGGATCAGTGTGTTCACACACTGCTTAGAGACCGACACACTATTTCCAGCACAAACAGAGCGCATGTCCGCAGGGACCTTGGCAGCCCAGCAGAACTGGTGTCTGATGGGGAAATGAGGAGGAGGACTCACAAGATTTGACTGGAGGAAAAATAAGCACAGATCTATTCGAGTTTAACAGGACTGTCAGTATGTGAATCTGAGAACGTATCCCAAGGCAATCATAATTACTACTATATCTTATTTATAATGATTTGAACAAACATCTAACCTTATTCAACTTTGCTGTGTAACTCGTCCACCAACATTTGTGCTATTGACATTATTATTTATTTTTTTGAAATAACTAACAATAGGGGAATACAGAGTCATATAAAACACTTGAATCTATACAAAAAAATAAAATAAAGATCACAATTCTGCATTGTATCAAACATCAGTCATACATATAATAAATCAAGTATCCTTTTCAACAGCTGAGATGTGACAGCTTTACGATTGTTCTGTATTAAAGTCAGAGAGTCGTAAAAATCCTTTAAGTCAGTAGAGTAAATATATATGTATTTATAAGTATAAGGATTGTTTCAACATACTATGTTCAAAAATGCAAAAAAGGTATGCACTCTAAAACTCTTTTATTATAGACGGGAGATAAAGTAACTTAATCTCCTGTCTATAATAAGAGTTTTAGAGTGCACAACTTTTTTTGCATTTTTTATTTGATATGTCTCATCACCTAATTAGCTGGGAGAGCAGTGAGTGTGTTGATTGGAACATACAATGTTCTGTAAAAAATAATTAAATATAAATTTTTACATACCTAATAGGCCTATAATATAAGCTAAGCTAGCAGGCTAATCGGGTAGATGTATGCTATGCTAGTACAAGCTAACTAAAAAAAAAAAAAACACAGTAAGAACGAGAAATGCTTGATTTCACAACCTATAGCTTGAGTTCTATACTAGTATATAAATTATGTTATTTAAAAGACATTAATGGTCATTATAACGCATTTTAAAATTATATAAATAACGTGATTTTGCAGGAATTGTAATGGTGCTAAAAATACTACCCATTACCCTTTATGACCCAGGCCAGTAAACAATGACCGAACACATTAGTAACACCTACTAAAAACCATGGTAACCACCTAGAACATCCTAGCAACTGGAGAGCAAAACATGTTAGCAACTGCTCTATGCAATCCAGTCAGAGAAAACCTTTTCAACTTAAGATAGACACCCACCTTTGCAGAGGAACGGACCACTCGTAACGTAAAGGTTTAGTTTTAGTACAAGTTTAATTTGCTGTAATGGAGGCATGAAAGAATCTTTTAAAGAAATACTCACTAACCCTCACTGTTTGATTGTGAAGGTTGTTTAGCACCACCATCTGGACAAACATGTGCATCAACACATCCATCCCAATGCAACATGAAGAACAGTCACACAGTCGCATGTTAGGAATGTAGAACATAAAAACATTTATTGAAACAGAGCTCGAGACATCACAAGGCATCGGGTGAAATGGAAAAATCCTACAGACTCCTCGATTCCCAGGCCACAAGATTCAAAACTCAAATCAGATTCATGTTTAAAGCACCCTGTAGCTGTTATCAACATCAAATTATACAAGGTGCTAAAACACACTCTGTTCATTGGCAAATAAATACACACATATGCATTAAACATAAATAGAAATAAATATGTTCACATACTAGTGCATACGGTACCACTGGAGGAGACTCAGCATTTCAGTTTTATGTGATAAAGACGTCACTGTTAAAAAATGGTCAGTTCGTGTTGCATTAATGAACAATGAGATGCTGAAGTTCATATAAGAATGACAAACTAAACAAACAAAACGAGCACTTCTGCTCAGTGCACTTGTACTGTAACTTTAAATGAAACAAGGCTGTCATTATTAACTTTCAAAGGGCTTTACAGGACTCAGTGTGAAGCGGAATGAGATATTTGGCCTTCAGTGAAATGGAGATGGTTTATGTTGTAAGATCTGCAGAGGTTGAGTATATCGAGCGTTCGTTCAGACAGCAGAAGGAATGCAGTGAGAATCATCCAGCGTCGTCCGGGGCACAGCTCGACTCAAGCGACGGGCCGTCAGACGTTCAGCTCATCCGGTCCAGGTGCCTTCAGACTCCTGAGAGTACATGTAAACACTCAAACACGTGAAGTACAAAATCAACTGGAACAATCTGTAAACACTTCAGGGATCCACTGCGCAGCCACATGACCTGCTGAAGTCTACCTGTGGAGGAAGATCAACAAACAAATGATCAATACACCATTGAAAACTAAAAACGGAAAACCTATACATTTTGGCCGTTCAATTTGCGTTTTGGGGGCCTAAAAACACAAACTTTTGAAAACAGATTCAAAGTGCATGTTTTTGAAAACGATACCGTTATCGTCTGTGTAAACAACTAAAATGTGAAAACTGTGACGCCACGTTCATGCATAGGCGCGTAGTGTTTCTTTACAAACGGATATCGCCATCTACTGGCCTGGCATGAATAATACAGCGTTTTTAATCGTTTTCAAGGATCCATGTGACCGGGGATCGTTTTGACAATTTTGTTGTCTAGGGTTGGGAATCGAATACTTGAGGTCGGGAATTGGAGACTTGTTATAAAAGAAAAATTTCGATTCCTCTTATCGATTCCTTTGTGAGCATTTCAATATGACTTTAAACAATTCAAGCGCAAGACGACTCGCGCTCTGTTTTCAGTGCTGAGGGCATGTGTAACTACATTGGGAAACTCTTAAAGTGACAGCAGCCTAATATTCCTGCTGCCGTCTCTATAATAACACTAATCAAACGACAAAGGACAAAGAGAAAATTCCCTTGTTCTTGACTGGATAACTTTTGTAACTATATTTGTAATATACTGTATATTTTATAAAGTGCAGTGTTATTTTACATTTGATTACAGTTTCTGTACCTGAATACCTGAAAAACTTAAAACACTGTATTTCAATCATATATTTGTTCTGTTGTATTTATTTGTTGCGATTGCTAATTTTTTATTTGTTTGTTTTTTAATTAATGAGTGTTTACTTGTCTTTAATAATGTTTTCAATTTATATTAGTTAGGCTAGTTTGTTTTGCAATAAGACTAAATGTGTCGAAATCAGAAATCGATAATAATCGTAATCGATAAGCAAACTCATAATCGATAAGCAGAATCGTAATCGTTAAAATTCAAAGATACCCAACCCTATTGTCGTCTGTGTGCGGAAAAAGGAAAAACTTTTCGTTTTCTTGTAAACGTACCCTTAGATTAATGAAATATTAACTTGTTTGAGTTATCACTAATGCTGAATAATGCAATTGTCACCAAAAAAAGAAAAGAGTTTGTCATATGATAAGTGGTGCAGTGTTGGGGAATATGCAGTGTTGGGGAATATGCAGTGTTGAAGTGTTATAACACCAGTTACAGCGCAAAATAAACTTGAATGAGCATCTGAAAGTGTGTTAAAAGATAGAGTACAACTTATCGAAATCCGTATCATGTCATGTGGAATCACTCAATCAGTGTTTCAACCGTGGAAAGAGGCCAGTAAAACAGCTTGTAAACAATGTCATGTAACGTCACATTTACCTCAGAAAAACCATATCCAGTGACCATAAACTCGTTAGTCAGCTAGAATAACTCTAGAGAGGAACATTTTGCTAAATATATGCACCATATTCATTATAATTTTTTAATGTTCTTCAATATTTAATGCATGTTTGAATAAATCTGTCAAGTTTTTATGACAGCCACCATTTAAATGTTTACATTTCATATAACTTTATCATTATAAAAATAAATAAAAGTGTAATTTAAGTGTTTGTATACAAATCTGTTCATTTTTACCTTCAATTATAGTAGGCTAATGAAGCCTATAGGCTACAACTGACTCCCATAGTTTACAGCATTAGTTAAGAGATTTGTTTTCCTTGAGAAAATTTGCCATGTATTGAACCTGATATCCAAAGTAATAAATACTGAATCGAATCAGAATTGAATTGTGAAATTTGTGTCAATCCCCAGCCCTATAAAATACCTTCAAAGACATTTCAACCCGTCCCAGATGTCATCTGTTCTTCAGCCTGTTGACGCTCAATCTGGATGCTTTATTCTGAGAAGACAAAAACACGAGCGTTCCTTATCGGCACTGAACATGATGCAAGAGGAAGACAATAAAGCTGAGGAATTCAATACTGCAGTCTATTATGCTGCAAACTCATGTCATTTTCATAACTTAAACTCATCTAAAACAATATCTCTGAGTCACCTTGTGCTTCGGGCATCTTACGGTGAAGTTCTCCTCATTGAGCGCACTGTCTGTGGAGAAACAGCAAAGACAAACACCTCAAACACACAAGCATCAGTGCAACAAAACAGAGATGAGTGTTCAAACCCAAACTCCAGTACAGCCGGATATGGGAAATAAGCCGATGCCTTACAAGAAGCTGGACAATACAGCTAAATCAAGCCCAATATTTTCATCGCTCTGAAATGACTTAAAACAGTGGTTCCCAAACCGGTTCCTAAATGTATCCTCAATCAAACACATTAGCTCATCAGTAGAGACTCCATATCATTTACCATCTAATTATTTGTGTATCTGATCTTTAATTGTTGACTGTACACATCCGTCCAGATCTGATTGTTTTCTGGAATATCTGCATTGGTTTCTATGGCAATGGCGTTTCGTTGTGAGAAATATGCCAAAAACAACAACAACAACATGGGTTTCCACACAGATGTTGTTTTATTTACATCATGACAGTGTGTGGCCGCCGCGCTGAACTACTGCGTCTTCTGAATGGTTTTATTCAGTGCCGTCTTCTCCGCCGGTTTCAAAATATGTCTCTGTTATATTGACATTTTCTGCTCGTCACTTCAGCATGTTTCCTATAACGACGTTTGACGTTTTACGTGGTGTGAGAAAGTCACATAAAACCACATGGAAATCCAGTCAGATCAGTCAGACTGAAACCGAAATCGATTTGAATAGGATTTCAAACCACATATGAATGTAGCTTGAAACGGATTTCATGTGATTTTTTGCCAGATTTCAATCGAATATGCACAAAAATCTGATTTGGACTGACAGTCAACATTGACTTGTTGCCTCGCTGCCCTATCAGACAATGCCTGCGTAACAGTTTAATGATCTACAGCAAAATAGAGCGAGCTTTGGTGAAAACTAAGCAAATAGTTAATTACTATAATAGTGATTTCTCGCTAGAAATGACATCAGAAGTGGAAAATGTTGGTCAAAAACGTACATTTACGCCATCTGACCAACAACCACATCTTTTAGACGCCATCTTTCTTTTTTTTCTAGCTTAAAAATGCAGCATTTGGAGGATGAATGCAATTTTAGTTTCACTTCCTGTCTCCTGAGATACTTCATCTGATGGATTTCTGAAGGCAGCATAGATGTATCCTTCACTGCCTTTGATATCCCACAATCCTGTGCTTTCCATTCTGGGACAGTTGAGCTAGAAAAATAAAGTGGCGTCTAAATGTACGTTTTTGACCAATATTTTCCACTTCTGATGTCTTTTCTAGCAAACAATTATTAATGTAGTCATTAAATATTCTCTTAGTTTTCACCAAAGCTTGCTCTATTTTGCTGTAGATCATTAAAGATCTCAGAAGTCTGTCTGAAATCAGTTTCGTGAGGTGCCTTCGTGCTCAAACACTCCCTGCAGAGTCATTGCCTGATAGAGCAGCGAGGCAACAAGTCACTGCCTAAGATTTGGCACTAAATGCTTCCTTCACGGAGATATGAAGGCAACAAGGGATGTCCGTATAGGGGAAAAAAGGAAACATTGGAAATGTGCAGTTCTGGTGGCTCCAGGAACAGGGTGGAGAACCACTGCCTTGAAACAATGTTGTTTTGTTTTTTTAAATCAGAAGAACCATCATGTGAAACAAGCTGTTGTACACTGCATTACTAGGCTTCAGTCGGTGCGGTGTGACGAGACCGTGAGCATTACCTGACTGCAGGGCACAGGGGAAGTGGTACTTATTGGGGCAATCTTTGAAGAAACATCCCAGAGTGGCACCAACCATGTGACAGTGCGAACACACCTGTAACAACCAAACACAACACACACACACCTTACAGCTTCTGGAGATTCAGAGACAGTGGTGTTTAAAGTAGTATAGCTTTGTAATGTCATGTCAGCACCTAGGGCATCTTCACGAGTGACAAAAATAGAAGAGTTGAATAAATACAATTAATATTATACAAGATGTTTTACATTAACATATGATAACAAATTCTAAAATCTTTACTAATTAAGTCCTTAGTTGCCTACTTGTATTAAAAGTGAGACAGCTTAATAAAATGTTTAAAGGAAAGAGGTGTCTTGCAGAACATACACAGAGTTGGGTCTTCGCCTTTAAGCAAAAAATGATGGTCAATCTTGTATGATCTATGAGAACAGGCTTATTTTACATCAAGCCAGACATTATTTTTATATATAAAATAAGGGGAAAGATTCTCACGATATCTGTCAGGAATATGTCCATTACCATATTTAACCAAAATAAAATAAATAGATTTTGTATCAAAGAAAAAAAATCCCTTGCGAAATCATATATATATATATATATATATATTTAGTGTTGTCACGATACCAAAATTATTGTTTCGATACCGATACCAAGTCAAGTATTGCGATTTCGATACTTTTTCGATACTTTTCCTGAAAAGGGAGAAACACTCTCAAATATCATTGCTGTGCTTTATTTTAAAACCGGGACAACATTCTAATCATATAACACACTAATAAATGAACATATGAACAGCAGATATATTAAACATTTGAACAAAATATGAAATATCAAAATATAAAAAATAAATTAGAGCAATGACATTCAAGGTAAAAAAAATGATAAATTTAGCAGCATTATCTCATTTATCATAAGAAACATAAGAGCTTTATCTTGATTCTGAACTTTGAATAAAAATATGAACAGCGATTATATTAAACAATGTTTAATATTGGTAACATATGATAAGCCTCATTGGTGATATATTTGACGTGGGAGAGAGAGTTGTGGAAGGCCTATACTTCATGTTAAACATAAATAGCAGCAAAGACAACGTCGGCAGTGTTGACGGCAAAATAGGCTACAGAATAATTCGTTCTGTATTGAGAGGTGCAATATTTGAAAATCGATCATATTTTTTTAAATTACATTTATATTTATGTCAAAACTTTCAAACATCAAAATGTCATTTATTAATATGTATTCGTGTCAAAATGACATGACATGACAAATGACATATTTTGCCTGGAAACGCTTCCAACACGCTTGCGTGTCGCGTGAAAAATAGGCGTCGGTTCTATTTCTAGCATGCACACGTTTTCCGCGCGTCTCGAGCTGCGCCCAGACGCGTGTGTCACGCAGGCAGTTAACATGGGAGCCGAAATAAAAACGGACACGACACGCAGCCAGTGTGTCACCGGCCTTACAAATCTTGAACGCGGTCATTCTTAGAAGTATCGATACTAATAAATTAAGGAATCGTGACGTTTTTAATTTCCGATTTACTTTTGAAGTATCAGTGCACCGTGCAACAGAGCAAGGTAGGCAACGTACTTCCATATGTCACTCCTCGCGTCATCTTTTTCTACGAGTCGTGGGCCACTTGTGCTCGCACATGCAGCCATCTCGCTGTAGTGTTTTGTCACATGACACTGACAGCGGCAGGTTCTTTGCTGCGTGCGTCAGGAAAAAAACACAGACGTCCATAGGGAGGCGTTTTTTTAATATTTTTTTTTAAGTATCGATACTGATTAATTTAGGTATCGTGACGTTTTTCATTTCCGAGTATCGCGATACTTTTGAAGTATCGATACACCGTGCAACACTATATATATATATATATAGATAGATAGATAGATAGATAGATAGATAGATAGATAGATAGATAGAATATACAGTGAGGAAAATAAGTATTTGAACACCCTGCTATTTTGCAAGTTCTCCCACTTGGAAATCATGGAGGGGTCTGAAATTGTCATCGTTGGTGCATGTCCACTGTGAGAGACATAATCTAAAAAAAAAAATCCAGAAATCACAATATATGATTTTTTAACTATTTATTTGTATGATACAGCTGCAAATAAGTATTTGAACACCTGTCTATCAGCTAGAATTCTGACCCTCAAAGACCTGTTAGTCTGCCTTTAAAATGTCCACCTCCACTCCATTTATTATCCTAAATTAGATGCACCTGTTTGAGGTCGTTAGCTGCATAAAGACACCTGTCCACCCCATACAATCAGTAAGAATCCAACTACTAACATGGTCAAGACCAAAGAGCTGTCCAAAGACACTAGAGACAAAATTGTACACCTCCACAAGGCTGGAAAGGACTACGGGGAAATTGCCAAGCAGCTTGGTGAAAAAAGGTCCACTGTTGGAGCAATCATTAGAAAATGGAAGAAGCTAAACATGACTGTCAATCTCCCTCGGACTGGGGCTCCATGCAAGATCTCACCTCGTGGGGTCTCAATGATCCTAAGAAAGGTGAGAAATCAGCCCAGAACTACACGGGAGTAGCTGGTCAATGACCTGAAAAGAGCTGGGACCCCCGTTTCCAAGGTTACTGTTGGTAATACACTAAGACGTCATGGTTTGAAATCATGCATGGCACGGAAGGTTCCCCTGCTTAAACCAGCACATGTCAAGGCCTATCTTAAGTTTGCCAATGACCATTTGGATGATCCAGAGGAGTCATGGGAGAAAGTCATGTGGTCAGATGAGACCAAAATAGAACTTTTTGGTCATAATTCCACTAAACGTGTTTGGAGGAAGAAGAATGATGAGTACCATCCCAAGAACACCATCCCTACTGTGAAGCATGGGGGTGGTAGCATCATGCTTTGGGGGTGTTTTTCTGCACATGGGACAGGGCGACTGCACTGTATTAAGGAGAGGATGACCGGGGCCATGTATTGCGAGATTTTGGGGAACAACCTCCTTCCCTCAGTTAGAGCATTGAAGATGGGTCGAGGCTGGGTCTTCCAACATGACAATGACCCGAAGCACACAGCCAGGATAACCAAGGAGTGGCTCTGTAAGAAGCATATCAAGGTTCTGGCGTGGCCTAGCCAGTCTCCAGACCTAAACCCAATAGAGAATCTTTGGAGGGAGCTCAAACTCCGTGTTTCTCAGCGACAGTCCAGAAACCTGACTGATCTAGAGAAGATCTGTGTGGAGGAGTGGGCCAAAATCCCTCCTGCAGTGTGTAAAAACCTGGTGAAAAACTACAGGAAACGTTTGACCTCTGTAATTGCAAACAAAGGCTACTGTACCAAATATTAACATTGATTTTCTCAGGTGTTCAAATACTTATCTGCAGCTGTATCATACAAATAAATAGTTAAAAAATCATACATTGTGATTTCTGGATTTTTTTTTTTTAGATTATGTCTCTCACAGTGGACATGCACCTACGATGACAATTTCAGACCCCTCCATGATTTCTAAGTGGGAGAACTTGCAAAAATAGCAGGGTGTTCAAATACTTATTTTCCTCACTGTATATATATAGATAGATAGATAGATAGATAGATAGATAGATAGATAGATACTGCATTCACTGCTCCAGACACATCAATTCATCCACCATCTTGGAACAGTCAACATGACGCTGTTCATCACTCACACTAACAAATCAATGATTTTTAAAGAAAATGCAACAGTATTGTGCAGCCTATGCTTATAATAACCACAAAGCTAACCATAACTATCAGCAAATGACACTTCTATGTATATCTCTATGCCCAAAATCGGACAAACAGATAGACATGCAGGCAGACAGACGGATAGACGGATGGATTGATGGATGCATAGATAGACTAGATAGATGGAGCTTCATGGAAAAACATCTTGGGGGGAAATGCGTTAATGGTCATGAAAATAATGTCACAATGCAAAAAATCATAATAATAATTAAAACGGGTTACACTTTCAAAATGCAAAATATAAGATCTTTTAATAATAATAATTTTGGGGAGAAATAAGACCCAGAAAAAATAAATAAAATAACTTACTGTTCCTTGTGCAAGTCGGATGGCCTCCTCCAATCCGTAGAGTTTCCCTTTAACCAAAAAGATGCCTGCAGTCCAAACGCTGCAGTCCTCATGTATCCAGAGCTCAGCACAGGCCCCGGACTCCTCCGCGTTCTCCTTCCCCTGCCGTGGGACCTCCCGGGATGCCCCGTCCTCTAAACTGCAGACGGAGTCCGGATCGCTGCAGTCGGGGTCCTGCTTCTGGGCTTCGGGACTGTGGTCCACCTTACAGACGGGCTGAGCTCCGCTGGAGTGGTATGGCCCATGCAGGTCCCCGAGGCCTTCGACATTCCCGGCCCGTCCACACAGGCAGCAGAAGCGCCGGACCTGAAGCCTGGCCTCGGAGCTGACCCGGCCCAGCTGCAGACAGGAGGATTTCGGGATGACTCCCGAGACCGTCTGCTGGGACCCTTTCTTTGCCGAATAATCATCCTCTTCCCTAAAATTAACGATTGAGCAGGAGGAGAACTTCATACGGATGTAAGGGGCAAAGCCGTCCAGCCTAGCGTGAGTCTTCTCTTCTTTGTGGTTTGCATATCGGAGTTTGATCTCTGGCTCTTTAGGAGAAAACAGGGATGAAACTCCAGACGTCCAAGGTTTTCTTCTTCTCTTAGCCTTACTTGCTGCAGATTTACTGCCTGGTGACGGCCTCGCCTGCTTAGCCGTTTTGGGTCTGGGTTGGGATCTGGGTTGGGATCTGGATTGGGAACTAGATTGGGATCTGGGTAGGGATCTGGGTTGGGATCTAGGTTGGGATCTGGGTTGGGAACTGGATTGGGATCTGGGTTGGGATCTGGGTTGGGAACTGGGTTGGGAACTGGGTTGGGATCTGGGTTGGGAACTGGATTGGGATCTGGATTGGGATCTGGGTTGGGAACTGGATTGGGATCTGGGTTGGGAACTGGATTGGGATCTGGGTTGGGAACTGGATTGGGATCTAGGTTTGGGCCTCGGTTTTGTCCTCTTCCTACTTTTCGAAGCCGGAGTCTTCCGGGAATGGCTTGGCGTTGAAGAAGATGCCCCAATCTGTGGAGATGCCAAGTTGCTTGTGTTTTCGCCATCTGAGGTAGACGGGAAGTTTTGGGAATAAGCAGCTTCCGTGTCTTCTTGATCGCTGTCCTGCGGGGATATGGGTATCAAGACCGACTCCATCCACGACAGCAGCGATTTGGATCCGGAGCCAGTCCTACCATCGCGGCCTTCAAAGATCGGTTCATCCATTGCGCAGACGTTGTTCACATTTCTGGGATTGTCCATTTGATGATCATAGTCGACTTCCTGCTTCATGGTGAAATTGTTTCGTCTTGCACTGCTCATGTCGTTAACGATAACACTTTCAGTTCGGGGGCGCCAGCTCGAAGGCGTCTTGCATCTGGAGTTGCTCACCGGCACCTCAATGACGTCACTGTCCTCGTCACTGGAGATGTATTCAGCGGAGCAGGGAGACGTTTCGTTAGCGCCGGTACATTCGGATGCGAGAGTTTCAATGGCAGTCGACTCAACCGCTGAGCTGGTGGAACGTAGTGTGTGTGTGGCAGCGTTGGCGTCCTGAGGTAAACGTGACGAGCCCTTAGTCTGTGACAGTGCGTCACTAAAGTATGGAAGTGTCTCTAATGCATTGTGTGCTATCCTACCTCCTAGTGTGCGGTTTTCTAACACTTTCTTGCGACATCTTTTCGCTTGCGTCAACGTTTCATCCATTTCAACGTCATAATCTGCGTCATCCTCAAACTCTTGGTGTGTCGGTGGGCACTGAGACAGTATCTGAGCCACGGACGGCAATCCATTGATCAGGGGTAAAGGCATAGAGTAAGAGCCATGGGATGATGTCCCGCAAATCCCATGGTGCTTTGATCCTGGTTCTGGGTGATCAGGTGGAGTCTGTTTGCTGGGCCGAGTGATGTACCGACCGGACCGAGACTCGGAGATGTTAGTGCTCTTGCTCCCTGAGGTAATGCCACACCAGCTGGGCTTCTTCACCAAATCCAAAGCCTCCATTGAGTTTAATGGGCCCTGCCTGCATCCCACAGACAGATCCAGAGCTGAGGAACGAGACTCCTGAAGGTGCATGACATCGACCTGGTCCAGAGGGTCCATGACTGAAAGAAACCAAATGCAGGAGTCACTAGGGGCTTTCGCACCGGGTAGTTCTAGGAACTTAGTTCTAGGAACTAGCCACCAGGGTGGTTCCCCGAGAACTGTTAGGCTATACATAGAAAGTAGACAATATATGAAAAGGTATTAGCATATGCCGTGTGGTTGATCTCCAGTGTTGCTAGCTGAGCAGAAATACATAATCATGTTTCTCTTGGTCGCCTCAAAGTTGCGTTGGGTTTTCTCCTCTACGTAAAGGTTAAGAGGCACATCTATCACTGTTTTCCATGTTCGTTGAGTTAGTTTCTGGAGTAAATATATAGGCTATAATCTGTGTGTTAACACAGCTTTTTTTAAAATGGCGGGAGCTGGTGTTTCGCGTGTGTTCTGTCAATCTAGCTACACTGACATCACTGGTAGTTTTCTATACTGCTGGTTTAGACCCTACTCTTAAGTAGGAGCTGATTAATTCCTCCAAAAGGAGTTCCTAGAACTAAAATCGTTCCTAGTTCCTGCGGTGCGAACACGCCAAAAAGGAACAATGAAAAGGTCCTGTTAGCATGGTCAACGTGAACTCTGCTGGCGTATTAGAATATGTAAATATAGAGAAAAACAGAGAGAAAAACAGATGTCTCAATAGTTTGGTATGAAATGCATTTTCTAAGAACTTATATTTCAAGTTTTGACTGTAAATGTCATGCCTATAACGCTGGAATTGCCCTGTAATGAAAATCAACAAGACTTTTCTTTTTCAGTCTAACCCAGGGGTGCCCAACCCTGCTCCTGCCGATCGACTGTCCTGCACAGTTCATCTCCAACCCTAATCAAACACACTTTAATTTTCAAGTGATCCTGAAGACCTTAATTGGTTGCTTCAGGTGTGTTTGATTAGGGTTGGTGATAGGGTTGGCACCCCTGGTCTAATCCCACACTTTCCACATGTAACTCGATTTTGATTCGTTTAATCATCATTTTTGGAGCATCACTGCTATGGCAAGCAGTTTTGAATTTTATTCATTCCCAGGATATGAATTCTTGATATCAACAATTCAATTTTCACTAGTTAACATGTTAATTCTTAACATCAACAATCAATGATGTCATCACTCGCAGATATACAAACTCTTATTATAATTCTTGATATCTGTTATTGTATTTTCACTAGTTTAATGTCACCATAGGCTGCCATTCAAATTCAATTGTTGATATCAAGAATTGATTTCTTACTAGTTGAAGTCCCAATTTCACATATCATAAATATAATTCTTACTAGTAAAAATCATACTTTTTTATATCAGTAATTACATGGTTACTAGTGCAAATGTCTGTTCTTGATATCAACAACTGAATTGCTACTAGTAAAGTTTTTAAATCAACAATTCGATTGTCACTAGAGCCCGACCGATATATCGGCAGGCCGATATTATCGGCCGATATTAGGCATTTTCCTAACTATCGGTATCGGCATTTATAACGGCCGATAAATTAATATTTAAAAAAATGCAGCGTGCAGTGATTTATGTAAGGATGGCGCTGCCAATAAAGCACCTAAAAGCTGTTACAAAGAACTGGCAAAAGTGGCAAAAAAATAACAGCCGCGTCCGGTGTAGACACAGTGTTAAAGCTCATTCTGCTACGTTACAACATCAAGCAATATTCCAATAATTTATGTAATTATAACACTTTATATAGGGCCATTTTGCATTAAAAGTAGCCAGATGGAGACGCAACACGTTCAGAATTAATACACTTTTAGTAAACTACAGAACAGCGCGAGCAGGAAGCGGCGCACCTCACGCGGGCAGAGAACGCGTCCGAGAACGGACACTGTTAGTGATATAAAACGCACACACAGGTCTGTTAAATTAAGCAATACTTTTAAGGTAGTCTAATATTTTTCTGACTAACAAAATTACTGACACAGTAAAGGGTAGATTTAAATAAAGAAAAACGAAATTTAAATAAAGAAAAACTAAATTTAAATAAAGAAATTAAACGAAATTTAAATAAAGAAAAACGAAATTTAAATAAAGAAATTAAACGAAATTTAAATAAAGAAAAACGAAATTTAAATAAAGAAATTAAACGAAATTTAAATAAAGAAATTAAACGAAATTTAAATAAAGAAAAACGAAATTTAAATAAAGAAATTAAACGAAATTTAAATAAAGAAATTAAACGAAATTTAAATAAAGAAAAACGAAATTAAGTTAAATTAGAAAACGAGATTAATTTAGATTGATAATAACGGGTAAAAAGTCTAATACATTTTGTTTCTATTATTCTATTTTCCACAATGTCAAAGCAACACAGCTTAATCCAAAACACAAGCTCAGGCATGCACTTCGGTCCATACAAACTCCGCTGTTCTGCGCTCTTGCCAGAGAAGACTTGCGCGTCGGTTCTATTTCTGGCATGCACGCGTTTTCCGCGTGGCTCGAGCCGCGCCTGAGAGACGCGTGTCTCACGCAGGCAGTGTGCAAACTCCAACCTGTTAACATGGGAGCCGAAATAAAAACGGCCATGCCACGCAGTCAGTGTGTCGCCGGCCTTATTCAAGCGCGAATGAGAACCGTTTCGCGGGGGATCCCAGATGTAAAAAAAAAACAACAACAAATATTCGAATGTCAAATTTTCAAATCGAATACCAACCCACCGAACGAATATTCGGGTCCAGCCCTGTAGCCTAGTTTCACGTTTAGTAGATTTTGCTTACTACTTATTTAAAATAGTATAAAACTACTGTACGTAATTATAAACGTTTTCATTATGATATTATTAATTTTACTTTACTAAAAAGATCTGAGTTCTTCCTCCACTAAATTAAGAATAAAAATAGAAGAGTATTTAGAATATAATATAATATAAAATGCAATGCAAACTAGTTTGGTTACAGCTCAAATTCTCATTCTATCATTCACCCTGCCTCCATTGCATATCTTTGTCACACAATTATTTGATCACCACATTTGAGTGATCATTGCAAAACGTTTATATATTTATTCTGTTTATACTGTGTATTCTATATACAGTACCCATCAAAAGTTTGTACACACCAATTGGAAAGTGTGTCCAAACTTACTGTACTATAATACACATAAATAATATTGCTACTGTATTATAATATACACACAAATAATATCGGCCGATATATCGGTATCTGGCTTTTTTTTATCGGTATCGGCATCGGCGCCCAAAAATCCATATCGGTCGGGCTCTAATTGTCACTAGTGACTATGTTAATTTCTGATATCATGAATGTGAATATTAGTAAGAAAGCATTTTAGATATCAATAATTAGGAGAGCAATTTCAGATATCAGAAATATATTTTCAGATATCCTGTCCGAAATATCAAATTAAATATGCTGAAATACATTTACAGGAATCAAGAATTAACATTTCAATGAGTGACAACTGAGTTCTTGATATCAGGAATTTATATTTTTTTGTAGTAACAGAGTAATTACTGATTATGAAAAATTATGATTTTTACAAGAAAGAATTGAATTTCTGATCAAATATCAAGAATTCATATCCTGGGAATGAAAGTCAAAACGGCTTGTCGTATCCCTGTGTGTCAGTGTAGAGGTCAATAGGTCGTGGCATCAACCCAGACCTCTGGTTGTTTTGTGGATCAAACTGGCATAGGATAGTGTATTAAAATGTCTGACTTCCACAACAATCTACATCTCTGCCATCACTTTCACCGCTTCGATCGTCAACTACTTCCTTTCTTAGTACTATGACCTAATTTTTTTGAAGCACTGCAGTCTCTATCATCAATACCTCCTGGAAAAGTTACAGCAACATCAACCTAAAACAGGGAAGAAGACAATTATACTACCAGAGTGCCAGTACTGAAGATCCCCTAAAAGGACTTTGTCATTTATGCATGACACATATTTTTTGTTTGGGGTCTTTTTGAGTATTGATTTTACAAAATGTGCATGTACAATGATATATATATATATCAGCATGTGACCTTCACTTCCTTGTTGCCAAAAATGTCAAGCACATGACAGATAGCCTAGATTTTAACTTTATTGGCTGAAGGGGATGTCATACGATGTTACTTAGGATATATATATATATATATATATATATATATATATATATATATTAAACATTATTATTGTATTTGAATTCCAATTTTTTAAACGATGTCCCATAGAGGGTTAAAATAAAGTGCTCCTTAACCAAGAACACAATCTTTTCTAATGATGCTCTCAAAGTTCACCTGAAATCAAGAATCATCCCACAGCAACATCAGGATAAATACTAACACACAAACCCAAGAGCAAAGCAGTTCAATACGCACACATCAATCAATATGAAGCCCAATAATGTGATTTTTATTGATGTAAGGAGCTTTGCTGCGCCATGTTTTGATCGATCTATCGACTGCTATAGATGAACTCACTATCACTGAAGCTAACGCTAGCCAGGTGTCAGTGCAACACTCACCCGAGGATGAACACGTCCCTTCACTGCCCAGAGTTACTCAACATCTTATCAAAGGCACGGGAGGGGGGCTATAAAATGAATTTGGTCTAAAACACATATAGACTAATCATATAAAAGAGTAAAACTACTGGCGAAAGCAGGACAAGGCAGTTCTTCTGTTTAACTGTGTGACTCCGGCTAAACATGGCGGCCGGAATACGAAACACAATAGAGAAGCTTTCAAAATAAAAGACAAATCTTCAGTACAAAAGGCCAACTTATCAAGAGTAGGCCTCATGAAACACTTCTCCGTAACATAACAGCATATAATGGCTAAGAAAAATAAAATATAATGAATATACACGTTTAAAAGTTACATATTTTAAACAGGCTGCTAACTAATAAGAAAAGTAATGTGAGAATGAACGGTGTTCTATCTCTGTCAAAGTCACATTTCACCATTAATATCATCACGTTATTTTTATATTATGACTATTATGTAAATATTTCAGCTCAAATTCTCAGTACCATAATGCTTCTTAAAAGAATTGAACTTTTTTCCCCCTCATCATTCTCCATTTGATGTCCATTAAGAGTGTCATTAGTGTAATAACACAGTAATTATCTTATCCCAATACATTTTTATATTTTAACTGAATTCTTTGTTCCATAATGTACAAATCAAATTCACATAATTATGACATATCACAGTGTTTGATCATAAGGTCAAGTTTATTGACATAATAAAAATAACAAGTAACGACCACAAAAATGAGACCACCAAATAATAAATATATTCAAAACCAAAAGTTTTCTGAGTGAATCAACTGGAAAGGCACCGATAGGCATTCATTATCAAATTCATTTTAAAATTATATAAAACACAGAGAATGCTCATGTACTGGTAGATAAAATAATAAATTATATAGCTCACTGTTAATTGAATATGTTGATTTGGTCTTTTATGATCATAAAGCACTCCAGCAGCTCAGAATAATATGTCACATATTAATAACATATTGCACAACCCTCTGTCTCTGAATTACTTGAGAAACCTTTCTGACGCTAAAATATATTAATTCACTTTTGTCTGTTGTGTCACTCTTCACACATAATCAAATCATGTCTGCTTAAAACATTTTCAACATTTCTACATACATTATTTGGCGAGAAATAAGCAGAAAAATGTATAGGCAGCCGGTCAATATTGCATAGTGAGATCCACTTTATGTCACATTACATTACAGTTTGCTACATTTCAGATAATTTATCTGATTTTTTTGCATTTGTGTGACATAATCTGAGCATATCCCTCAAACAATAAACACACAACCTGAGAAACAACACCTTTAAAGAAACTGTAATAAGAGACCCCAGACTCCTGATTCATCTAAAATCAGTGAGAACATAAATCACTCCAGCATGAGCCGAGTTCAGCCATCGATGTACTTGGCGTCGAGTGTGTGGCTGTCCCGTATGGAGAAGGGTCTCCAGGCCAGCACCTGCAGGCCCGTGACACACAGCGGCACCACACACACCAGGTAAAACATCATGCTGTGCAGGGACTGGAGAGCACTGGGAGGAGGAGAAGGAGGACAGAGGGCAATGAGAAATGAATGCAGTGCAGCTTTCCACCACTAGAGGAGGACAGACCATTGGCGGCAGGGCACTCGAGTCTGAGTCACATGCTTATAGAGGCTTGTTTCCGCCACAGAATAATAAATAAATAAAAAAGTAGTAATTAATACAAGTAATTGCAACTTTTTATCTCACAGTTCTGACTTTTTTTCTGATAATTGCGATAAAAGGTAAGAAATCAGAAAAAGTCAGAATTGCGTGATATGTCGCAATTGTGTTTTATAAAGTCAGAATTGCGTGATATAAAGCTGCAATTGCGAGTTAAAAAGTCTAATTTCCTCAGAATTGCGAGTTTATATCTCGCATTTCTGACTTTTTAACACACAATTGGGAGATATAAAGTCAGAATTGCATGATATAAAGTCACAATTGCGTGTTATAAAGATATAAACTCGAAATTATCTAGTAAAATGTTTTATTCTGTGGTGGAAACAAGCTTCCATATACACTTCCCTACTATATAGTAGGTGAAAAACAGTATGTCACAAGAAGTCTGTCTGAATTCACAGTAGGCTACTCATAAAAGAGCCGGTAAAAAGTACTCATATGATCCACTGAGATTCTGAAGTGTGTATATGATTATTATTATTTTTTTCTTTACTATCCCATAAGGCCACAGAAGAGGATTTGTGAATGGCAGTGAAGCGACGAAACTGATGCTGGTAGATCACATGATAATGACAACATGGTGGATGTAGTACATCTGGATTACATTCACACTACACACATTCATACTATACAGAACATACTTTATTAGCGGTCGTGAAGTAATTACTTATTCAAAATAAACACCTACTCAAGAGAGTATTGCTGCGTCTCAATTCGCCTACTTGTACTACGCCCTAAAAGTATCTATATTTTTTTGTGAAGAAAAAGTAGAAACTTTTGAGTGTGAGTAGACACGCTTTAAGACATACTATCACGTCATACAATAGTGTCTTTAACGGTGGCTCTCTGTCGCTTAGTCACACGCATCCTGTCATGCAAACTGACCTGTCAATCATCTTCCAAAATCCTCCACATTTCTTTTTATTTAATTTCCTGGATCCACACTTCAAAAATCCACCAGAAATAGTAGACCATCCGGGGACTTCTGGCATACTCTTTTCAACATAACTATGCTTTGGGACACACTTATTCTAATCTCACAGACTAACTTAGTGTGTTACATTCAGGGTTGCCAAGTTTGTGGTTTTCCCACAGAATTGAGCCACTTTCAGGCCCTGTTTACAGCTGGAATTAAGATGTGTTTTGGTGGATCGGATCACAAGTAGACGAGGGAGACACATTCCCGTTCACACCGGGTGTTTTAATTCTTTATGGGCGTGTAAATGAATGGGCTTTTTCAGATCTTTCGAGCTAATGGACGAAATAAGCTCACGCAATTTACATACGAACACGAGCGGAGACGACGGAAAAACACACAGCTTTAGTTTCTGCTCTGACTGACACAAGACCAGCCGAACGCTGTGAGTGTCGGGATTCACCGGAAACAGGACCCAAGCGCAGGGATGAGCAGTGAATGCTGATTTATTAACAATAAAAGGAACAATGACAGTCCAACAACTGGACTCAAACACACACAGACACACAACACAACAGGGGAGACACAAGAAAGAACAAAACCACTCAAACATTACATAAGAACAAGGCGGGACAAAGACTAGAGTTATGCGACTGAAAAACTAAACCTATGCGTCTAAGGAAAGAAAACTAAAGTAAAGTAAAACAAGTCCACGACAGGAGAAAGCTAGGGAATTAAATAAAAATAAACCCAGGGTAAAATAATAAATAAAAGAGAAGGCTAAAGTAACCACACCTATAAATCAGGGAGGAAGAACTAGACAGAAACTAGAGTAGCTCAGTAAAACAAGACAACTAAAGAAGGCTAAATAAGAGAAGTTAGACTAAGAAAACCCCAAAGCAAAAACTGCAACACGATACTAGAGAAAGATCTGAGACAGGAACACAGAGACATGAAGCACAATATAAATAGAGCACAGGAGGAGCAGACAAGCGCAACGAGAGAAACAAGGACTAAACGAAAGGGTAATGGCAACATAAAGACAAATCCCAAAACAAACATGGAAACACTGAACAAACACACAACAGACAAAGCTGCCTGGGCGGAGCCCAGTGTGTGTTAAATCAGGGCCTGTAGATTTTATGATTTGTCCAAACGATACAATGTTGTGTTGAATGTAAACTCCTCTTAGGAATTTCCCTCTTCAATGTGGATTTATCTGAGAATATCCCGTTTGCGGCACAGCAGAGTGTCGTGGATCATCTCTAAGACTGACACTTAAGATTTAGTCCTACACTTCACAATTACCAATGAGATGCTTGATAACTAACTTTTAAGCGCAGCTTTGAGTCAAGAATCCAGTAATTCTCAGAGGCTTGATAAATACAGGCCCAGGAATGGCGAGAGAACATTGTGCTTGGTGCGTTTTTACTCCTCAAACCAAACTTGGGTCTCCAGCCGATAGTTTAAACCCCGTCTGGCCAGAGCTCTTCTCATAATGTTCCTCATTAGTCCAGTAGACGGAGAGAAGACGGTGTTTTGTGGCTGTTTGAACACATTCGACCACATGAGTGTTTACACTACGAAAGCAATCCGGTCGAATGTGTTTTCACTCCCTCTGGAAGTGGTTGAATGTTGACAAGCTCAAAGTGTTTTAGACCCTGTTTACTCCTGTATTTAGAGTCGTCCACTTGTGATCCGATCGACTAAAACGCTTCCTAATACCAGGTGTAAACAGGGCCTGTCAGCACAAATCATAACAGTGACCGTTTACTGACAAGCCTTAAAGGAGTCGCGCCTTTTCAAGTTGAAGGTGTGTATAACGCATAACAGTGACTGTAAAACATGTATTTTATGTATGGGGTGGCATATATTGAGTCTTGATATTTGGATAGGGTCACTGGGCTAGTTTTGTTACACATTCCTGGCAACCCGGGTTATGTTGCTTATGTTCTGAAATAAATATTCCTGGACATGGTTTTGCTTTGACAGACTGTATTGGAATATCTGACAGGTAAACCTTACCTCGGATCCACGGCCTTGGAAACCTCTTGCATGTCCGCATAGCCATACTGGTTCAGGATAGACACGGCCATCATCGGGGCCAGAGACTGAGCCGGCTTCGTGAATAGAGCGTTGGTCCCGAAGACCATAGACGAGAGAGGAGTGCTGGAAACATTTAGAGGAAAAAAAACATCAGTTATTTAAATTTGGACGAACCATATGCATTTGCTTGGGTGTTTTAGCACACATGCTAATTTTCTACACCTTTAAATGACAGGAATTATGAATTAAGACTCATCTTCGATAGCTAATAGTGCCATATTTTAATAAAAAAATGAGTATGACTAGTTGAGAAGCAAGAGTTTGATTGAAAGCCAGTTAGTTATAATGTGTGAGAGCGCTTGAATACCTGCGCTTGTGTTTCTGCAGGTCCGAGTCGATGATGTCGGCCAGAGGCAGATTGAAGAGACTGAAGGACGCCTGAACCAGGACCCTGATTCAACATCACACATCCACACACAGGCTTATTATTCACCTTGTTTCCTCTAGTCAAGTCAAGTCACATTCATTTATACAGCGCTTTTTACAATACAGATTGTTGAATATTAAATTAAATGTTAAATTTAATGTTTGCAACTAAGCAAGCCAACGGCAACAAAGGAGAAAAAAGGCATAAAAGGCGACAGTATTACACTTTTATCACCATTTCATACACACTGAACTCTGGAAAAATAATAATAAGGTAAACAATTCAGGGGAATTTGATTCATGATTTGATTCCCCTTTAAGCAGAAAAAACAGCATTAGGTGAATCTCATTATATCATCACTTAAAAATGTTAAATGACGTCTGCATTACATTTTTCACACATTAAATTGTTTTAGTAACAATGGTAAAAATTACTGTTTACCACTATGCATTGTTATATTGGACAGTGTTGGGTGTGTTACTTTAACAAAAGTCATTAATTACTAGCTATTAATTATGCATTCAACAGTGCAATTAGATATCTGTACTAATTACTCTCTCTATAAAGTATTGTATTACTAATTACTTTCTAAATCCTGCATTAACCTCAACTAGTTGAACAATACAAGGACAGACATGAAACTGCTCTTTAATTCTGTCAAATAAATAATAGAAAATTGCATAAATTATTCTTGAACTGACCAAAAGGGTTTAAAAGAGAGAAGGTCACATTAAAAACATACATTTTAAATGTTAGATGTTAAATTTTGATGTTATTATTGTTAAATATAGAATTGTTGTATAGTCTATACAGTATTTAATGTAATTACATCAGAAGTAACTGTAATTAAATTACAGAAAATTCAAAAGGAATCCCTTACTTTACTTCTTCAAGGGAAAATTAAGTAAATTACAATAATTAACACTGATATTAGGGCATACAAATTTAGCCTAAATTATTAATACCATTCCTCTGTTTATCTGGAAAAAAAAAGTGCAGAAAATTATTTAAATTTTTTTACATGAACATTTTAAATCTAATAGTTTACAGTGGCTGTTTGGTGGAAAATATGTATTTTCTGATGGGAAAAAGGTCACCCTTTTTAAACAAGCTCAAAGTAAATGCCGATTATTGAGATGCGTTAGGCTGTATGCTGAATAATGTTGGCCAGCCCGATTCAGAAACACAACACATGCAGTAAAAGTCCAGTTGGTATGTACGCTTTACACACTAATGAGCAGAAAACACATAATCTGGCCTACAGTACATGTGTAAAACCTTTATTCACTGGCAAATACTGTAATACCCAAATACACTAGTGTTCAAAAGTTTGGGCTCAGCAAGACTTTAACTTAAAAAGGAATTAATACTTTAATATGGCAAGGGTACATAAAAATGATCAAAAATGATATTAAAAAGCTTTTACATTTAAAATATTTCTATAATAAATGCTTTTATTATAGAAATAGTTCAATGTTTTGAACTTTCCCTTCATCAAATAATCCTAAAAAAATACTTTCAATTTTCAACATTGATAATAATACTGAATGTTTCTTGAACATCAAATCATCATATCAGAATGATTTCTGAAGGATCATGTGACACTGAAGACTGGCGTAATGATGCTGAAAATTCAGCTTTGATCACAGGAATACATTACAGTCTACTATATACACATAGAAAACAGTATTTTGAATAAATTGTAATAATGTTTCACAATATTACTGTTTTCACTGTATTTTTGATCAAATAAATGCAGCCTTGGTGAGCAGAAGAGACTTCTTTCAAAAACATTGTTTTTACCACACTGTAAAAAATTTTCAATTAAAATAAAAAAAAGTTGCTGTCTTAAACTTTTAAGTACAACCAACTTGGATGTTTATGTCATTTCAACTTAAATTACATTAAACTGATTTAAAAAATGTGTTGAATCTTGTATAACTTGTGCTTAACTTATCTTGACAAGTTAAAGCAATTTAAATAGCATATGTTGTCATAACTTATTGATCATTAATTTTATACATTGCAGCACCAAACTATTGAACGGTAGTGTAAATCTCTAAACGCACAAACTTCCCCAGTGAACACTCTCTTGTAGGAAACACATATCTCATGGTTTCTTTGCATGTTTATTCCTTTATCCCAGAACAGCCGTGTAATTACTCACATGCTGGAAGTGAGGAACAATGCGAGGAAATAGTAGCTGGCCGGACCCAGCAGTAGCATGATGACGGCCGCTCCGGCCTCCACGTAGAAGCTGATCAGGATCAGTCTGTAGTAGCCCAGCTTATGGAGAAGATTCTGGCTGCACAACACCAACACCTGTAGAGCAAAACAGGCAGAGAGGTTTCTTTACGGGGCGTTTCAGTGCTGTGTCCCAGCTCTGCTCATAAGTTTGCACACCCCTTGCAGGATATGCATTAAACTTGGATGATGAGGGTACATTGTACTCATTTTGTGTTGTTCAGGGAAACATCATGTAGTTTCTAAAGGGCAGAAGTATATATATATATACATACGCTGCGAGGAGACGCGGCCTGAACTGTGATGGGAAACATCTTGACTGTGATAAGAAAAAACAGGTGCGCTTAAGCATTCGGTCCTTTTTAGGGTCTCATCTTCCTGTTTTTGGTTTGTTACATTAAGTTAAGGACAGAATCTCAAGCACACCTGTTTTTTCTCATCATAGTCACGATGTTGCCCATCATAGTTCGGCACAGGATCAGAACCGCGTCTCCTCACAGCAGATCTTCGTTTGTGTGTGTGTGTGTGTGTGTTTGACGGAGGGTTTTCTGATGTTGTTTCAACTCCTTTACACATTTTATAAGCTCTTCAAGAGTTCTCAGCTGGACAAAATATCATCATATGTAGCTACGCAGTACGCACATACAATGAGGTCATTTAGCCCAAAACACAGCATTGTTTTGTTAAATGCCGTCTCAAAATAGGGAATATGTCATAGAAAAAGCCGACCAATCAGGTTGTGAATGAATCCCTATGCCTTTAGGTTTGGTCTCTTTTGGTTCGGTGATAAAAATGGCAATCTAAACGCTAAGCAGGCCAGGACTGAATGAAGGTCCGGATCAAACAAACCAAGCAAACCAAACTACAGTACAAGTGTGAACACACCCTTAAGGTGATGAGACATGGGGCAACTTTTTGAGCAATGTTACTGGGCAGTGAAAAAGAGGCAAACTGAAAATGGGGAATACATTTCTATTTGGATACTTTAGATCGGTCGTGGGCCCTGTGTCTCATCTGGTTGACTGCAACATTGCTCAAAAAGTTGCCCCGTGTATCATCACCTTTAGTGATGATGATGATGAGAGCTATAAAGACGTTTCTATCCTTGAAACAGGGGGGTTTATTCAAATCCAAGTATGAAGGACAATAAGCAGTAGCAGTTGATGACGCACCTGAGGACAGATGAATCCCGCTCCATACATGACGCTCTTGGCAATCGGTGGCAGGACGTCCTGAGGAATGAGATGCTCTGCAAAAATCAGGGTGAAGTTATTGTAAAAAGCCAGCAAGAACACCTGGAAAAAGTTCATGATGACGAAGAGCTGGAAGTCTCTATTGGTGAGGATCTGCCAGGTCATGGACAGCACAGAAGACACCGAGAGCGAAGGAGAACTGGGCTTTTCCTCAGGGGTTTTATAGTCGAACCGACTCTCGCTGTGGAAACCTGTGTAGAGCATGCAAGCGCAGGCCAACGCGGCCACAAACACGCTAAAGCCCTGGAAGACAGCGAAGTTCTCCATGTTCTCGGACACGAGGCCACTGAACAGCACACTAGACGAGCCCAGCAGAGACGCCACCTGGCTGTATTTGATCAGCCTCAGCCGGTTCTGATGGTGTCCCGAGATCTCTGCGAAGAGAGCGCACTGGGCCAACAGCACGAACGTGAGCAGGCCGTCGAACGCACACAGGGTCACGGTGAGGTGTACGCCGCTCAGCCAGTCGTGCTCCTCGTACGTCCTCCAGGGGAACCAGGCCAGCAGGAACGACAGGGCGTACAGCGGCGCCCCGTATAAGATGGAGAGTCTGCGGCGCGAGCAGCACTGCAAGCCGGAGTTGTCCTGAAGATATCCAAACACCGGGTCGTTCAGCGCATTCCAGATCATATACACAACCTGTGCAGAGACACAACTGTTAGGAATGCACCGATATGAACATTTTGGCCGATACCGATAATTCTTTATATTTGAAAGTCGATAACCGATAAATTGGCCGATAAAGGGTTGTTGAGTGCATTCCAGATCATATACACAACCTTAGTTAGCCTAAAGAACATTTTCCTTCCTTGATTTGGCTTGAAGTACATCAGGGTGATCAGGTGTTTACAGTGGCTGGTTAGGCCGGTCTGTTTTGATGGTTTTCAAGAGGTTTAGTGTTGTAAAGTGGCGCGGCTGAAAGACCAGCTAAACATTAGCTAGGCCACCCAAACCAGCAAATCTGGTTTAACTAGTTTAAGTTTGTAAACTTTGAAAATATTAACTTTACTATTTACTTATCCAATAGAGTACATGTTTCATAATAACGACAGAAAGTATTGCTGATGGATACGCATGTCTATAAGATGACCAAAAAAATTCCAAACAAATAAAAAAAATTAACAATGTAATGTATTGAAGTATTGGCTGTACCTTAACAGATTATATCTTTTAACTGAAAGGATTTGGAAGAATCAACGTGCTTGCATATATGAAGATATAAACTATTCCAAAAGTTTTTTCACACTGGAAAAATAAATGGATCAGTTTCATCCTTATTCCCTCAAAATGAGCAAGAACTGTCAACATCCATATATTTTGCCACAGTATCATTCACAGGATTTATTATATGTAAGATCTTAAAATTAACTTCTTTAGTCTTATTGGAAATGAAGTACTTATGAGGTAACAGCCAGGCTTCCTTCCAGTATATAAATTCAATAAGAGAGGTCCAGTAAATATATTTATTATTCTTAAGAATTTGTCGAATATGCTTATTACACTTCTTGTTAAATATATTTATTCCATCTTATATCAAATCAGGTTTGCAGGTGTAAAATGTTTTTTTTTTTTTTTTTTTTTGCAGGTGTAAATGTTTTTTTATTATTTTTATTTTTTTATTGCAGAACTTACACATAATTACAAGCTCAGAGAAGTGAAGCAAGGTTGCATCTCTTAAAATGAACAAACGATACGAAATAAAATAAATAAATAAATAAAATAAACATTTGCATATAGCACATTATGTAATTATACATACAAAAAAAAAAAAAAAGAAAGAAAGGAAAAGAAAAGAAAAGCATAACAACAAGGTTAAGTCATATCTTTGAATAAATCATCATAATCCATCAAAAATTTTGCACTTTTTTTGTTATTTATAAGTCTAAGGGATGAAATAAAAGAATTAAGGTCAGCAAGAAAAAGAGGGAAGCTCAAAGGAGACTTAAGCCATTTTTGCTTGTGGATGAAGAATTTTGCATACAAGATAAGGAAATTAACAACATGCTCAAGGGACATCAGCTTTGGGTTTTCATAATAAAAGATAACCTCTTTGAGAATGATGCAGGTGTAAATGTAGACATCAAATAGACGTCGCCGTGACGTACGTGTGCTATCGGGCTTCTGATTGGCTAAAAAGTTCTGGCCGCGCCTCCAACGACACTCGCTATTTAAAGAGAATATGCTTGCAAGTGTTTTTAATGTTTCAATTGATAACACATAAACTGTATTACAAAAAAGATATAGTTTACAGCAAGGTCAATATACCTGAAAGCATGAACTCTATAGCAGTTCAAAATTAATGAACATGTATGTTAAAACTTGAGAAAACTCACCTGTGACTGGTGGAAGGCTGTCTCTGATATCTTGTACCTGTTCAAGAACAGCTTTACGTAGTAGAAACTAAACATGCTGTTCATCATGGCAGAACCAAGCGTTGTCATAGAGTAAGCCAAAGCAGCGGGATTAGGAGCAAAGTGCCTCATGATTCTCATAACACGGATGTTTGACGTGCTGGAATTGTTTGTCCACAAATGCAATGAAACTTAACACTATTATAAAACTCATGCAGTCGTAGCTTATTAGTTAATTTCTCCAAACCCTACCAATGGAATGTTGACAGAAAAAAATAAAAACGATTTAGCTGAAACACTTAAGTTTTGAATATATCCATTCACAACTCAGCTCATTTTAAAAACAGTGGTACACACACTTCCTGGTATTCCACAGTAGGCGTGGCCTACACGCACATCAGACCCCGCCCCCGTCCTCTGATTGGCCAGCGTGAAGATTCGTTCTTGTTGTTATCCTTGCGTCTTCTCTTCACTCCAGTTGAAGTCTGTGACTCTGCCACGTTGCTGTAAACACCGGTTCACACCGCTAGGGATTGAAGCCTTGAAAGCCCGGCTCACCGGCGTCTATCCATCAGACAAAGGGCTCTAATGCCTTAAAATAAACAGGAGAAGAAACTGAACGTGTGCTTCCAGTCGGCGAAGCTTTGTTTGCAGTCGAGATGCTCACGGACGTGATAGTAGAGGAGGACTTTGATCGCAATGAGGATGATATGTGGTACAGCAGGAAGGATCTGGAGCATGGTACGACTCACTCACCAGTAATGCTTATATATCATGTTGGAAAGATGGTAGATACCTGTGCTTTTCATGAAAAAGTCATGTAATTACAAATATTGCCATTCATTTATACACCCTGATTGTAAAACATTAGAAATGCATGGATAAGGGCTTCAACTGTGATGTGATTTGACTTTCTCGAAGGTCAGGTGATATTTTATCTTGTAAATCTTGAGTGAAATGAATGCTAAATGTGTTCGTGTTAGTGATGATAGGGCAGTGTTTAAGCTGTCTATCTGAAGGTCACGCCCATATAAACCCTTTAAATGCGCACTCCTGACGTCATCAGCCGACGAGGATACATCTGAGACGTTTTATACTTCAAGATGTTTGTTTTTTTGTGTATTCATCATGTCACAGTGTATTATTTGGTGAAGCTAAAACCCGTGAGGAGGAAACCATTCTTTTTAATGGCTTTAAATGTCCATAAATACAGTTTCAAGTGTAACATAAGCAGTAAAATATGTATGTGTGTACTATACACCATTTTGGGTTCCTTAAAAAAACAAAAAAAACATTTTTTTTTCTTAGTGTAAAAAAAAAAAAAAAAGTTTTCCAGCATAAAGAATCTTTTGTGCATTGAAAAGGTTCCATGGAATGTGAAAGGTTCTTTGTGGAATCATCAATAAAGAACCTTTATTTTTAAGAGTGATGGTGTTTCGTCTGCATGTTTGTTTCCATGGTTGCAATTTCATGTGCATTATACTTTTATTATCATTTAGATGTACATTTTCTTATTGCACTCTTAATAATTGGATTAAGTGTTCTACTTTTTGAATGCTTTTGTCCTGAGCGACTTTCATATTTAAGGGACACATTTTACTAGCGTACGTGTGTTTCCTGGGAGTCATGTGCAATGCATCATGCACTACTCGTCAAACTACTAATTTGAGAACTGCTATTGTGAATCATCCCTAAAAAGTGATGCTTTTGTGGAAAGACTTGTTGTTGATCTGTACAGCTCTGTTTGGGCGTCTGGTTGTTCATTCCTACCGCTGGGTTTGGCAGGATAACACCCACTACGTCTGTCCTCGATGTTTACTGTCTCCTCTGTCTGTGTTTGGGACAGATCTCCATTTGGCCGCTGAGCTGGGCAAGACTTTGCTGGACAGGAACCATGAGCTGGAGCAGGGCCTTCAGCAGATGTACTCCACCAATCACGAGCAGCTGCAGGAGATCGAGGTGACGCTTCTCACACAATACCCCACTTCTGCTCCCATATGGCACAGATTGTGTATGGATAGTGCTCTGTAGGTTTGAAATGTCCTCTGTGTTGTGCCTGCATTGTGACCTTATGAATAATTATGCATGCAGTTTTTATGTTCTCATATTAATTGAGAGACTACATGGAATATTTGTCACCTAGTTGGATTGTTGAAATGAACTAGTGAAGGGGATTTAGGGTACGTTTACAAGACAACGATGTACTGAAAATGGATACGTTTTCCCTTTGCGTTTTTCACGTGCAGACAAAGTATTCAAAACGATCCCCGTTCACATGGATCTGCGAAAACCGCTAAAATCGCTGTATTCATGCCAGGCCAGTAGTTAGCGATGTCACTTTCTAAAGAAAGCGTTTTTGTAGTTTACACAGAGATGATAACAGTATCGTTCTCAAAAATTTGCACTTTGAATCCCGTTTTCATAACTGGTGTGAGTGAGTGGAGGCGGGGCTCATTTGCATATTCATAGAACCATGCATACTAAATGAGGCAAGGGTGTCGAGTTACATTCAAGCTATTTTAAGGTATGAAGAATTATTTTCTAGGAAAAAAAACGCTTAAATATGTAATTTTGGTGATAAAAGATGAGTTTTAAGGGATACAATTATTGACTACAGGGGGACTTTAATAAAAACGATGTTGTGTAAATGGCCCCTAAAATGGTGGAAAACTTGGTGGCCAGTTACTTGAGCTAAGAACACGATTATTCACATAACATTTTTACCTAAAATCTTGAAACGGGCACAGGCACATTGGACACTGTCTTTCATTCAATAAAAAGGCATACATTTGTTTGGTAACACTGTCTCTGTACTCGTATGAACTCAGCTAGTCTTTCACTTTATGGAAATGCGTAAACGGTGGGAGATTTCCTGTTTGATCCTCTTTCCTCCTCCTCATGCTCAGGACATCGTGCAGCAGGACTACTGCTATTTCTGACACCGTATCTGGGTCTGGCATGACCCCAATTGTGAGATTTGTGGTGTCATTTGGCTAATGGCCTGGCATGGCAATACGGTCTTATGCAATTGGTTTTCTAGTGTGTGGAATGGTGTACTATTCTTTTTTTTTTATTATTTGTAGTGTATATAGAGCATGTATAGTATGCTCAGAATACCATGACCATCATGTACGGTGACAAAAATGTAGCATATGAATGTTTTAAATGTTTATTGTTGCATAATGCATTGTATACTTTGATGCACTACTTAAACAGTATGTAGTATTAAATCTCAAGCAGACTTCATCAGCATTAGTGTCTAACAGAAAGATTGGCTTTAATGAAAAGTAGCTGCTGATTGGTTAATGTTTACTTGATCCTGGCTTTATAACGGTCATCTCTCTCTAGCCAAATATTGACTTCTCAGAAACAATGCTGTGGGAAGTTGTTAATTGCAACATGAAGTTACTCTACCGTCTCATGTTGTGAAACATTTACGAAAGTGCATTTGGTTGTGAAATGTCACTGTAACTTGTGAGTTTTGTTGCAGTTTTGTGCCTGTGGTTCAGCAACGGATGCTTTAGAGCATCTTTAGCATTGGCTTCCTATAAAATGATGAAGCCTATACTTTCAGGGGTGATGATAATGTCCAAGATGGGAGTAATGTAAAAATGTAGTGCATTCCTGTGCCAGTAAGCAGCAGCAAACAAACTTATTTGGTCAACAATTCTCTGTATGTTAGGCTGGGAAATGTCTAAAAACTGAAGCTTTTGATCTTGATTGGAGAAAATATTGCAATAGAGTCAGGGGGAACGCAAACTTCTAAGGGGGAATCAAGATAACTTAAATTAAAATGAATTAAAAGAACACAAAACAAGCATTAAAATAAGCTAAAACCACAAAAAAAATCCAGAAATTTCTCATTTTAATTCACCCTCTCTTGTTTCTTTTGAAGAACCAAACATCTGGAATCATGTAATGCAATAATTGATTATTATTTTTATCATTATTTTATTTACAGTAACCAGGGGGCGCTATTAAAATATTAGTGTTGCTGCTCTCATGAGACAAGAGCATGAGACTAGTCTATGGGAAACTTTATAGCCAAATATAAAGTTGCTAAATTGTATATTATCAGTTATATAATTGTGAATATTCAAAATATCACCCAACTCTAGACAGTGTCAATTGTGTGTATTGAGTGCATATTGATCTGTCTGATGAGCGAATATTTGAAGGCTTGTGTCTGTATTGCCTCTTGCAGTACCTGACCAAGCAGGTGGATCTCCTGAGGCAGATGAACGACCAGCACGCCAAAGTTTACGAGCAGCTGGACTTGGCGGCACGAGACCTGGAGAAAAGCAACCAGAGGCTGGTGCTGGAGAACCGTACTTCCCAAAACCGGATCGAGAGGTAAGGACGAGTCTGAGTCCAGGTCTCCCTGAGATGTGGCCTCTCTTAACGTGACTATTGCTCTTTATCCGCAGCCTAACCGAGACCATAGATGGGTTGCAGACTCACATGGAGGGCCTTCAGAAGCAGGTGGACGAACTGAAGATGTCCCAGTCCAAGCGAGATCTCGCAGGTGTGCGCCGCAGCCTTGGTGCCCAAAGCATTTCATGTCTGAAAGAAATCTATGATCTACAGCAAGACAAGTGAGTCTGGGGCCAAGTGACGCCAACAAACCCTTATCATTCTCATCAACATCACAAAAACACCCATGCATTCATGTCTCAACATGTCAGTGGAAAATCCTCTTTGGGTGTATTGTTATTAAAGATATTGCATGTACAGTAGATAATTTTTAGTATATGTTAGCTTTTAGTTGATTATGGTGAGAAATACTCCTCAAATTATTTAAAAGTGTGTTCCTTCATGGTACAAGGTGTCAAGTGGGGTTTTGCCCGGCTTTAACATAAACTTAAGGCTAATTTAAGGACAAGCCCAGTCCAAACGTCTTGCTTTAGTAGTCAACAAGTAATTTGTGTTCTTTAAACCACTTTAATGGAGATTTTAACATTGTAATTCTACTAGAGCCGCTGGACCCTTGTAGGACTAATTGAAGCAGACGTTTCTCTGTGATGTCCAGCTCGTGGATGACCTCTCTGATATGTCTGCTACACGGCCCACCTGTAGCGTTAGCACGTGCTGAATGGGCATCTTAAGGGCCTCGAAAGCCAGACATCATAATCTGACCCGGCCCTTCTACCATAATCCAGTAATCCCTGATCTAATCCAACTCAGCAGGAGAGGCTAATATGGACCTAGAAGAAAACGGTGTGCAACAGGCCCAGTGATGCAATTAGCAACAGGTTTCTTTTTGAATGCAAAACAGAAATAAAATAAAATGGAAAACAAAATAATAGGGCCCACTATTATGTTTTTGTCTGATATTATCTTTAATGTAGTGTAATAGTGTTATAGCCGTTTTTGAATGTAAAAGTTCTGCAAAGTTTAAAAGATTAAAGTGCAGGAGTAATGGAGTTATTTTCTCCCAAAAGAAAGTGTCGATTCTGAACTGCTCAAATGAGTCGTTGGTAGTTTCTCACTTTCTGCACAAACCTACCTAGGCAATTTGCATAATGCCAGCCCATGGTCTTCACTGGCTCCCTGCAAACAATGACCCTCAAACACTGTAGTTGTAGCTGAGACTGGAAGAGTTTGGTTTGTGTTAACAACAGCGTTTTCTGCGCTGCAAATCCACTTTGCATCTCTTCCAAATAATGAGTGCTGGAATTGATACGGCAAGACCGACACCAGTGTTCTGTTCACGTCACTGTGTATCAAGTGGTGACCAATCAGAGCAGAACAGACCAATCACAACAGACTTGACAATCTGACCAATCAGAACAGAGTAGACCAATCACAACAGACTTGACAATCTGACCAATCAGAACAGAGTAGACCAATCAGAGAAGAATAGGCCAATCGCAACAGACTAGGTCATCTGACCAATCAAAGCAGAGTAGACCAATCAGAGCAGAATAGACCAATCACAACAGAGTAGACCAATCAGAGCAGAGTAGACAAATCACAACAGACTGGGCCATCTGACCAATCAGAGCAGAGTATATGTATAATGAATTGTATGAGAAATGCCAACAATGTATATTATGACAAAATTAATTCGTTTTTTTTTTTACGTTGGATGCATGTAAACTAATTGTAGGAGAGCCACAAAAAACGACTCATGAAGAAATGGTTGATGTTGAAAAGCAGGGGACTCAAGATCCTGTTGTCTTCTAGGTGCTTGAGCTCCGAGAGCCTGCATGAGGAGAAGTCCTGGCCTGTGCTGGACGACAGACGTGAGGAGGCGGAGGAGACCTCCACCCTTCAGCACACCCTCCACAACCTCAAGCTGCAGCTGGCGGCGGAGCGGGCCCGACGGGTGGAGGCGGAGCGCGAGGCGGAGCTGACGGTGCAAGAGAACAGCGCGCTGGAGGAGCGCCTGAGTGTGCTGGAGGGAGCGCGCCGTCGGCAGGCCGAGCTGGAGGCCGAGGTGGAGGAGCTGCGGCAGCTCTGGCGCTCAGAGTCGACCGGCACGAGGCTGACGGACTCACTGCTCCCCGATAACGTGTTCTTCGGCGGGGACGATAGGTCGAGGGTGGAGCCGGAGGAGGAAGACGGGCTGGAGCTTCCTCAGGGGAGGCGTCGCTGCAGCAGCGAGAGCTTCGTCCGAGGCGCTCGAGCAGAGGATATCCGGCGCGGACACGAGCGCACGTGCATCCGCCGGGCCCAGGCGGTGAAGCAGCGCGGGATCTCCCTGCTCAACGAGGTGGACGCGCAGTACAGCGCGCTTCAGGTGAAGTACGAGGAGCTGCTCCGCCGCTGCCAGCAGGGGGCCGACAGCCTGAGTCACAAGGCCGTGCAGACGCCCACGGCCCACGCGCTACAGCGCCGCAAGAGTCAGGCTAGCGCCGCGACCGAGACCAGGGACGAGCTCCATCAGCCTGAATACAAGGCCCTCTTTAAAGAGATCTTCACCTGCATTCAGAAAACCAAAGAGGACCTGAGTGAGAACAGGCCCGGGCAGAGCTGGCGGTATTATACATCTTCAGTGTAGTGATCCTGCACTTCCAGACAGATTTAATAGTCTTTGTGTGTATGTGTGTGTCGATTGCACTATAACACCTGTGCCTATACACAATATACTACAGTACACCAAACCGTCCACAACCTGCAGTGGACGCAGGCTTTTTGTGTACTTTCATCTCAAAGTCTTATTCCCGTGATTTGAGACTTGTGTAGCTCTGCGATACAGCCATACCGAGTTGAATCTGTGCTTTGGGTTTGCCAGCACCTCTTGAATTCGTAGAACCACGTCTGTGTAAGACTTAAAAACGTCTGACATTCAGAGGCTAGACTAAATTATTATTACTAACCACTAACACTGATAATAACAAACTAACTTAATGCAAATTACATGCATGTTAGGGTGAACCTCACAAAACGAGAATGAGAAGTTTCACTCCAGACTCTAAATTAATACATTTTATTGTAAATTGAAATATGGCCCAGATTTCGTGAGATTCACCTTATAAACTTAAAAAAAAAAAAAAAAATGATTTAAGGAATTCAGTAGGACAATATGTAGCCATATATTTCGAGTGTCTAGAAATTTCACAAGCAATATTCTTTTCTTTTTTTCTTCCTCTCTCTCTTTTCTTTAAGAAAATGCTGCATGTGATTTCAGTGACGTTACTGTAATGATTTCGTTTGCTGCTTTTATAAAACGTCCGGTTTTAGAGTTTACCTCAATGGTTTGATGTGCTACGCAAAATAGTTACGAGTTAGCTCATGTGTATGTAAACAATATGCTTGAAATTCTCACATGAATTTGTGTGTATAGTTTGTTTAGCGCAAATCGTAGTTCAATGTTTGGCAATATCTCGCTCGAGTTCCAGCACTTTGTTTTGACGTTCATTTAAACACCACTGTGAAACTATGCACTTTAGACAGGCCTACGGTCAGTTTTGTTTTAGTTCTATTTTTATTTAAATGTTTTCATTCGTTACTCTAGTTCAGACTCAGAGATTTTATTTATTTTTTTGATTGGTATTCGTTCTGTTTTTCAATTTGATCTCGCCTGTGGGTTTAGGTCAACGTTTGAATGTTACCGATGTCTTGATGGAGATGTACTGAATGACGGTCTTTAGTTTCGACGACTGAAGGCTCTTGAACCGATGCTTTGACTGAGTTACCTAAACGTTACACCAGCACAAAGTAGGACGTTTTATGATGCAAGTAGTTTTCTGGTCAGTGTGGTTTAACAGTTGGTCTAACAAAACCTTATTATTACCGGCTTATGTGTTTAATAACTGTTGTATTTCAAAACGCAAACCATGTGCTACTTAATACTTAATCAGGATCAACCATGTTCATGTTGTAACATTGTGAAGCTGTTGAATGCCTTGAGTTGGGAGATGACAGTATTAGCAGGCTTTGACTTTTTGGATCAATGTATTGCGTAGATGTCTAGGACAGACAGATAGAGAAAAAGAAAGAGACTGATGTCTTCATTAGCAGGCAGGGAAAACCAATGTTCATTGATGAGTTGGTCCTGACAAAGAAAAATATTTGAATATATTGTCACGAGGGAGACAAACATATATTGTGGTGTTTTGCATTTCTGATCTCATTGCTTAATTTCAGTGTTTAGGAAAATGGTGCTATACTGTATTGCAGCTACAAAAGTCTCTCGCTTTCAAACGACAGCCAAACTTTTGCGGAATTATATGCTTGTTCAGCGTTGTGTTAGAAGTCTACAGTGCTCATAATCAGAGGTTAATGTGCAGCAGAAATATAATTACTTTGACTTTAGCAGGGTTCCTGGAAATGTAAAAAAAATAGTGCAATGAACTGATTTAGTCTTAAATGCAGACCAAAAATCTTGTCTGTAAATCATTTTCTAATATTTACTTGCAGATAAAACAATCAATTTGTGATAACCACATGATGAAAATTGTTTATATTTGTTGAGAGAATGTACGAAATTGAATCTGTTACCTATTCTCCGTCCTGATGATTGTTTCAGCATTAAATGCATACATCTGGAATCGGAGTTCATTGTTTTAAGTAAAAAGCTTTAGTTTTTTACATTTATTTATTACTGTTATCGACTGCAGATTATACAATTTGACATGCTTGAAGAAATGCACAATCTGATTATTACTGGTGCTGAATATGCAATAGACTAGACCAATGCCTTTTGAATATCTGTGATCGTGTATGTATAATGGCATGACTAACATTTTACTTGGGTTGCAAACTATCCAGTAGCCTAAATAAAACTGTATGAATGAACCAATTATGGATGTTCTGGTTTATTTAATCATGACCAATCCAACATAATATTAGTTTATTTTAAAGCTACTGTGTAGGATTTTCTCCCATCTAGCGGTGAAAATGTTTATGACTACCAACTGAATATTACTTTCTAGCCCCTCCCATTCCAAGGGCGTTTTAACTCCTACGGTGGCCGTATTATTTCAAATCTGCCGGCAGTCGCGAGTAATCTCCCCCTCGCATTCGTCACGGTGCCACTGAGTGTAAAAACGCGAAAGGCGAAGCTTGAATTTCCAGGTATGTCCCTCTTTGGCTAATGTATTTTCAAGATGGAGGCGCAACATGGCTGCCGCCATTCGAGCGACTCGCTCGTATGTATCCTAAATGGCAGATTCTGCGCTTACGAGAATACTTGATTAGTTGGTAGAAGTAATTACACATTAATGAGCACATATCATTTTCAAAGAACAAAGTGTTTTTTGCTAAGAATCAACAAAAAAAAAATTACACAGTGTAGCTTTTATGTCCTTTTGTAGAAATATATTTTTCATAACAAATTCTCACATGTAAAGCCAAATAAGGGCTTAAACGTGTTATTTTTGTAACTTGTGGCGCCCACTCGTGGTCTTTTTGGGAATATTAATAAGATGCTTTTCTTTTTTTGTTAACCTCTATATATCATAAGAGAATGCCATATTTTAATAGCAAGAAGATTCACAGCACAGTTTATTATTTAAAAAAAATGCCGAACACTTGTCTAATGTCACAGTTGTAATTTACATGACGTACAACATGGAAAAACAACGTGCAAAGTCCTAAAGACAACATCTGTGGAACTGTCCAGTAAATATACAAAGCAAAATCAAAGGATATAAGTCTACACTCACCATTACAAGCACAGCTTCAGAATATAAAACATTTCATTGGCATTTATGAATGCCACGCATGGCATACATTTATTGCTTATAAATGCCTAAAATGCAAAAAAAATAATAATTCCCATTCACACACCACAACAGTTCATAATGGGGTTCATCGAGTCATTAGAAACGAAGATCTTTAAACAACGTTATGACATGACAGAAGAATCACGGGTCAGTAAGTGTGTGTGTCTGTCTACCTAGCATTGTTCTGTCTGTCTTAGTAAGTATATTTCTTTCAAACTTTACTTTCAAAAATGTGTTTATTCACCTTATTTGAACTTCTATGCTGAGGTAGAGACAAAAGGCCTTTAACCTGCGTCATCTGAACAAAATATACTGTAACTGTGTATGTTCTTAAGTATGAATATGAATGTATATAAAGATATAGTGTATGCTGAAATAAAAACATTCATTTTGTTTACTACATTTAGGAAGTGCAACTATCAATACACTTCATTCTCTGGAAGACGATGAGCAAATACTCTTATCCATTAGGTGTAAAATAAACTCAGTGATATAACGCTTCAACATCACAATCAAAAAATTGCTGTCTGCCAAGATCACAATAAGAATTTCTTGCCTATTCCAAAATAATGAGAATAGGCTGCAGACTTAATAATATTATATTTTTAAAAACAATAAATACATTAATTATTGTCTAAATACTAACTAGCATCATTTTTAAACACTTACTCGCAATTTGTTTCTCCTAGCTGCTCTGCAGGTTATATCTCAATTTTACACAAACCCTGAATCACACCCCTCAAATCTATAAATATAGATCATATCCAATTTACAACACCACAGTGATATTTGTTTCTAAACTGATGTGGGATTGTGGTTAAAGATCGGATCTGATCTGAACAAAAAAAAAAAAGTTGCAGGTTCAAATTAGGGCTGAGCATTATAGCTACAAACAAATAAATAAATAAAAAACAATATTCTTCAGGCATTTGACAATAGAAATCTCGACATAATCTGAAGCAAGCAGCCAGTGTAGTAGCCTATTCGATTAAAATATTTAACACAGTAAGTAAAATACAGTTAACATTTAGTTTAAAATAATCAGTGCATGCTTTCCACACTCTTTTTAAATTATATTTCATAAGTTTAACTTATATGCACCAATATAACAATTTGCAGTAATAAACAGAAGTAATTATGCATCTGTTTTTTTAAGTAATGGCGCAAATTTGAAAATAAAACTGAAGTTGCGCTAGTCTTTTCTTCCCTGTGACGTAAATCTGAGTGAAACAGCTTCTGGAACAAGAACAAATGTATATTATTTGTAACAAACTCTTCTGTTTTGTTAATAAAAAAACAAGAACAAATGTAGGGCGGGGCTTGATTTGGTCCGTGAGGATTTGATTGGATGGTTGGATGGTTGTGGTTTACTATTGGTGGATCTCATTGTGAGAGTGAAGAGAAGAGATGGCGCTGCAAAAGGGAGGGGAAGTTATTTTGATTAAAGATTATGAGGAAACATGAATTTAAACAAAAAAATGATGATGATGATGTGCATAATAAATACTGCGATATTCCATTTAAAAATAAAACAAAGATTGTCAATTCTGATTTCTTGGTGACTAAACTGATTCACGAAAAATACTTCTCTTTTAATGCTCTCAATGTAAGTCACGATACAAAGAAACATTTACACTAGTTTGATGATAGTTTTTATGCGATATTCACAATGCTGCATCTTTTTAACGGTGAAAGAATGTAAAAATGCTACACTGAAAACAGAAACTAATATTTCAATAGATCTGTAAATTAGCATTATATCAGATAATGAAATAAGTTTTTTTTTACTGTAAATTTAACTTAAGTATGTAAATCCTAAAATGTTGCTACCGTATTAAATTTCTGACAACCACAGCTGCCAGTCTTTTTTTTTTTTTACCGTAAATTTAACGGAATTTTTTTTACAGTGTAATTTTCAATTCTCTATATCGCCCAGCCCTAGTTTTTTACTCTAAGGAGCGAGCATTATTCCCAGCAGATCAGGAGTGAGAAGAGTCCGATCAGGAGCATCAGGAGCAGCAGGAACAGGAACCGTGTGTTGGGGAACGAGGCGGCTGGACGTCCCGGTCGGCTCCGCAGGTACTGGTCCACCGAGTCCGTCAGGCTGAACTTCTCAGGAACGAAGCCCAGTTCTCGCTGGGCCTTCTCGATTTTAAAGGTGTGACTGACAGCAATGCTTCTGACCTGAGAGGGATGCAGAGGTCAGGAGAGGTCAACATGCTAACAGCAGACAGAGATGAGGTGATATACTGATCTGGGGCCTGTACCATGATGGTAGTTGAACAAACTTTCGAGTTGACAAAACCAAACCAATCCAACCAGGCTTTGTTGATATCATGATGCAATTTCTCTGTCAACTCAGGCTTTGATCCTGACTTTAGGAGTTTAGGTGTGACATCAGTAGCGAACCGCCAATCACATGCTGAGAAAGAGTGAAACTGCGATTCATTTCTCGCGAGAGAAGCAGCGCGATTCACTTCTCTCTTCTGCAGAATATTACGAGATTAAAAGAAATATTAAGAATTTGAACAAATTTACACAGCAAGAAGAAAATAGCTGTCTATGAAAGAGGACAACTAAACGAAAAAGTCTTGCCATATCAGTGCAAGTTAAAGTTGTGAAGTTAGTTTATACAGTTGATAAAGGTATAGAGAGAATTGAACATTTAAGCTCACATGTAGTCATTTTATAGCTTTATCTGTTGATTCTAAAGCGTATTTATATTACCTTTATATATTTAAACTGTGCGTAAAAATAAATTGTACGTGTGATCGATTAATAATTACATAAATAATATCTAAATCATACAAAATTATTATTCTAAATAAGTGTTGCTAAAAGCCAGATGAATTTGTCTTTAAAAATCATTTGCTATGTAGTGACCTTTAATTTAGAGTAGAAACAGGTGGAGTGGCTTTATCCTTTGCTCACAGCTGATTGGTCCAAGTTCGGTTTGCAACCTCTTACCTGGAACATCACCTGTCCCGGGCCAGGTTAGCCGTGGAGCATAAGTTACTATGGCGATGAACACCTCTAAAAGCCAAACCACTTTCATGGTGCCTAAAACCCAAGGGTTGGCACAAACTAAACTGAAACATACTTGGCTAGCCACCTAAACCGGCTTCATGGTACAGGCCCCAGATCAGACACACAGGTCACATGCTGTCACCTACTGGACACCTCAGAGACACATGCTTCGGTAAAAACAAGTGCACATTTAATACAATGAAGTGCACTTGTTTTTACCGAAGCATGTGTAGCTACTTAAAATCTTAAACATATATATTTTTAAAAACACTGTACTTGCAGATAGTATAATGAAAAAAGGCCACTTAAAGAGTATTGTGAACTGTTTCATGACTTAACACACATAAGTACACTTTTTGTAAAAGTGTTTTTGTAAAAATGTTAAACGTTTTACTTTAAAGTATACATTTTAAATGGCTATGTTTCAATAATCTTTTGTCATGCTTTAAAGTACACTTATTTTAATGTGTTGACTAAAGTACTAAATCACATGTAAAGTGCATCATTTTAATTTAAACTGTAGTGTTATTTGATATTATATTTAAAATGTTTAATATTTACAACTTCATTATTACTAATGTGGTTCAGATAACATTATATTTTGAGTTTCTATTTATTAAACCAATCTCATTCATTGTATTAACTCAATTTTTTAATTTCAATGAACTCAACATTTTAAGGCAACCAGGTAACTTACTTTTTTAAGTTAAACCAACAATCATTTTTACAGTGAAATTACATACAAAATATATTTAAATACACCATAAATATATATTTTTTAAGTACAATCAACTTGGATGTTTAAGTAATTTGAACGTAAATGAAATTAAACTGAGTGGAATTATATTTAAATGAGTTGAATCTTGTATAACTTATAAAAAAAAGTTGAAGTTGAAAGTTGAGTTAAAGTAATGTAATGTTGTCATGACTAATTGATCATATAGTTTTTTTACAGTGTACATACATGACACACGTTTCAATAAAAAGAAAATGGCATTAAAATATATTTTAGTTTATCAAAAATGCTTTTCAGTTCAGCAGTAACTTTAACCAAATTTCAAAGACAATAGAAATAATTATGAAATTACATATAAAGATGTACTTAAGTCCTACGTAAGTTAGTCAGAAAACAAAAACAAAAAAGCTTAAATTCAACTAATTACATTTAATATGAATTTAAACAAGAAAAAAATAATTTAATTGTGAATGATACGCAATTACGTTACATTCAGTTCACACTTACGTATATTCTTGCAAAATTGTAAATAGTATTTAGTAATAAGTACTATTTTAAAAAGTTTGTTTTGTTAAAAAGTTTGTCCCTTTCTATGTAAAGCATTTTGAATTGCCATAGTGTATGAAATGTGCTATATAAATAAACTTGCCTTGCCTTGCCTTGTTTGTGGCAATCGTTATTCGGTAAAAAAGTTTGTTATTTGAGTTGGTGGGACTGCTTTTCTCATTGGCGGACTGGTTTAAAGCATGATGAGAGTTTAGGTAGATTAAGAGGTGTCAGTCAGATTGCCCTGAAGCGGGACACGGCGCTGAGAGATGCGCTCTGGATTTGACTTCACAGATCAGATTCTGAGGGCTTCACATTTACTAATGGCTTTAATGACCTCCTTTTACCTGGCATTACTTTTACATTGAGTGTGTGTGTACCCGCGCGCTCTCCTGGCACCACGAAATGCCCCCGCGGTCTCTCTCCCCTTACCAGCCTTCAGATTGGGTATCGACACGGAAAATCTGCAGTGGGCCGAGAGCCAGAGACGGTTCCCCTGACCCAACACACACTGCTGTCTAGACTAGGAGCCGTCGGAAGAGTGTGTGTGGGCACTTTATAAAGCTCATACTCTCAAGCAGGTATTATGTGTAAATAATGTGTGTGGATATGTGTATCATAATTGTAATGTGTATATATGCGTGTATGTGTATTTAGGTATATATGTACTTGTACATACATATACATACATATGTGACCCTGGACCAAAAAAAAAAAAAAAGTCACATGGGTCAATTTTTTTCAATTGAGAGGTATACATACTGAAAACGTAAGATTTCCACTGATGTATGGTTTGTTAGGATAGGACGATATTTAGCCGAGATACAACTATTTGAATATCTGGAATCTGAGGGTGCAAAAAAATCAAAACATTGAGAAAATCTCCTTTAAAGTTGTCCATCTATGTTCGCGATTGTGCTGCATTCACACACAAAAATAAATGTTTTATCTATTTACGGTAGTAAATTTGCAAAATATCTTCATGGAACATGATCTTTACTTAATATCCTAATGATTTTTGCCATAAAAGAAAAATCGATAATTTTGACTTGTGACTGGTTTTGTGATCCAGGGTCACATATGTGTATATATGTGTATGTGTATAGTTATTATTTGTAATGTATATGTATAGATATGTATATATATATATATATGGGAGATAAACTGTTTTTTTTCTATGTATATTGTGTTAGTATATAGTTAGTTTTCGGACTGCCCCCAGTAGTGCCAACAGATGAAAAGCAGGTAAGTGTCCTCTAACCATAGCTTGTTCTTATTTACACACCTTTTTCTTCACACTAAAACAAAACTCTTAAAATATATTTTTTTTTCCCAAAGTGTGAAAGTAAGATTCTAAAAGTCTCTTATATACAGTATATATACTCTTATTACAATTTAAAATAATTGTTTACTACGTGAACATATTTTAAATTGTAATTTATTCCTGTGATGCAAAGCTGAATTATTTACACTCACTGGCCACTTTATTAGGTACACCTGTTCAACTGCTTGTTAATGCAAATATATAATCAGCCAATCCCATGCAGCAACTCGATGCATTTAGGCATGTAGACATGATCAATAAGATCTGCTGAAGTTCAAACTGAGCATCAGAATGAAGAATAAAGGTGATTTAAGTGACTTTAAATGTGTCTTGGTTGTTGGTGCCAGACGGGCTGGTCTGAGTATTTCAGAAACTGATGATCTACTGAGATTTTCACACACAACTATCTCTAGGGTTTAGAGAGAATGGTCATAAAAAGAAAATCATCATCTTCTGATGGCCCTTGCAGCAGGATAACACACACGTCACACGTCACAAATCTCAAATCATCTCAAACTGGTTTCTCGTTCATGACAGTGAGTCACTAAACTCAAACGGCCTCCACAGTCTCCAGATCTCAGTCCAGTAGAGCAGCTCTGGGAAGTGGAGGAACAGGAGATTCACATCATGGATGAGCAGCTGATAAATCTGCAGCAACTGTGTGAAGATTTGTTGACAATATGGAGCAAAGTCTCTGAGGAATGTTTCCAGCAGCTGTTGAATCTGTGCCATGAGGAATTAAGGCACTTCTGGAGGCAAAAGATGTGTCTTCAGTGGCTGGTGAGTGTATAAACACGCTGAACAGTGAAACGTCTCAGTGTCAGCACTCTTGAAACACTGTTCAGCCAATTGGGAAGTTTTCAGATGAAGGCAACTTTGTATCGAAATGTGAAACTTTCAAATATTAACATTATAATTGTAATGAAGGATGTAAAGTTGCTTTGAAACATTATTGTGAAAAGTGCTATTCAAATAAACTTGAATTTAAATGAATCAAAGCAAGCATATTATAAGAGACCTGGGAATGCATAGAAATAATTTCCACAAATTACTACTTCTATAATATTTCATGACAGGGTGTTGTTCACACGAGTCAGTCAGATCAGTTTAATAGATAACTTGGCATTAACCCAGGAATTTTTATGCTAGTAGACAGTAGATCTGACATTTTGTTCTGATATCATATCTTTAAACTTTCAGCTCAGAACGTAAAATCCCACATTTGGATAATTTAGAGGTGGACTGTGTGATCAGATCATGCTATGAAACAGACTAGTGCCATCTAGTGGACAGAGGACAGTGTACACTTACAAACAAAACTTATAAACCGTAATATATGATGCATTCAACTAATATAAATAGAGTATGCTGGCCACACTACGATTGTTACAAAATATCAAACCGAACAGAGGCTTCTTTAGTTCCAAACGATAAAATAAAAGATCCATTCATATTCATAAGTGTCCAGATGTGTCTCAGTAGTTTTGATACCACTATAAATAATATATAGAGTAAGATTTGTCTCAGAAACTGGGATGGAGGTCGCCATCATGTGATTGACATACTCATTTCCTGGTTCTTGTGCTTGTGTGTGTGTGTGTGTGTGTGTCTTTCCTTCACCTGTCCATCTCAAACCTAAAGCTCCAGCAAGGAGCTGGTGCTTCATGTTTTATTCACAAAGCAATCATCAAACCTGCCTCCACCTGAGCAGAATCACCCGTCAGGCCGTGGCTTGTGTTTCTCATGACTAATGCATGTCTCAGCACCAGTCCACACCTAAAGCAACCCGTTCTTCCTCAGACTTCAGGCCAACTGGCTCATCATGATTTACTACCATCCCAGAATCTACTGTGACACTTAAACAGCACATGCAGACTTCATGGTTACAGATGCCTGCTCGTGTGATGTATGAGATCTGATGGATCTTACAGAGTTGAAGTTCATTATGTTGAGTGCAGGAGGACTGGAGCTGCTGTGATTATAGAGTTGAAGGACTATAGAGTTGAAGTTCATTATGTTGAGACCAAATTCTGACCCGACCATCTGAATGTTGCAGCAGAAATCAAGACTCATCAGACCAGGTAATGTTTTTCCCGTCTTCTACTGTGAGTCCAGCCCGTCTGGCACCAACAACCATGCCACGCTCAAAGTCACTTAAAGCTTTCCCCCATTCTGATGCTCAGTTTGAACATTAGCAGATTGTCCTGGCCATGTCAACATACCTAAATGCATTGAGGGTACTTTTACACGACAATGATATGCTTAAAACGGAGAATTATTTCCTTTGAGTTTTCCGCATACAGTTTTCCGCAAACATTGTCAAAACGATCCCCATTCAAATGGATCCATGAAAACGACTAAAAACGCTGTATTCTGCTGCCAGACCATTAGATGGCGATGAAACACTTTAGACTGAACATGTAATACACATGTGCGTGTCATCGTCTTCAGAGATTTGCATTTTTGTTGTTTACAAAAACGTGCACTTCGAAACACGTTTTCAAAAGTGCGCTGTTTGAGGCACCCAAAGCTCTGTTGTCGTGTAAACGAATGGCCAAAATGCATAAAAAGTTTTACTTTTTAGTTGAAAATTATATCATGTAAACAGCCCCTGAGTTGCTGCATGTGATTGGCTGATTAGATATTTGCATTAGCGAGCAGTTGAACAGGTGTACCTAATAAAGTGGCCGGTGAGTGTACATCTGCAAGTAAATCAAAGCTATATAGTCTAAATTATAAAACTCTATCTTGATATAATTTTCTTTGATATTCAGTATGCATATTATTATTGGTTTATCTTACTATGGTTACACAGATTACAGCCCCTCTGAGTGTGTTTCTCTGGAGTTTAATGGAGTTTAATTACCTATAATAGCGGAGGGAGAATGCAGTGTCACACTGCTCTCAAGATGGCATCAAAACAACTTTAGTAGGGAAAAGTGATCAGAGCAAACTGCATAATGTAATGAACATTTACCTCGTTTCTGGTCAGAAGCAATGGGATTTCCAGGATAGGCCTCAGAGTCACATGCAATCGCTCCATCAGAATTGCTGGAGAAGACAAGAAAGTTAATTTAATCACTTAATTTCTCAATTCAAGCTTTAGGCACAAAAATGGGATAATAAAAATACGATTTATAGTTGCATTTGAACAACAGTTTATTAAAAAATAATAATAATAATTTTAATGTCACACCTGCTGAGTAGACCAGAGACACAGGAAGGTGAATCAGCGGCCGGCCGTAACCCAGTCTTTCAAACTGGAAATAGATAAAGGTACAGTATTGTAATACACAAAGAAATCTTTCAAATATATATGGGTTAATTAAATATACAGTCAAACCAGAAATTATTCAGACACCATAGTTTTTTTTTCTAGTGGGTGCAGGACACTATAGTTCATTTATGTAAGTAAGCATAGCAAAATAAATTGTGACATATTATACCCAAAAATTCTTCATACAGTGACTACCAGTAAAAAATATAAAAGTTTGGGACCAAACTGTTACATGTATGCTCTGGCCCCATTTACACGAAGGGAAGACGCAGATATTTCTCTGTGGTTTGGCCTCTCATTTACACGAAAACCCCGTTTTTATAACAGAAAACTATTATTTCTAAAAACTCTGGCCAAAGTTGAGATTGCCGTGTCAACTGGGAGAAACGGGGTTTTAGGTTCTCAAACGTCACATTATGCACCAGAAAATGATTAACGTCATGTGAGCGCCCTAGGAAGTTGCTTGTGTTATTCGTTGTTGTCGATTCTGATTAGCTTGCATGGCTTTATCCTTCTCCCTGCACTGCTGCCCATAGGTTTGGCAGTTATGATGGCGCTCGACGGCATATTTATGCGGGTTGATGTAAATGACAACTTTTTTGAAAACGATGTTGTGTGCACGATGTTATTATTGAAAACGGAGGGGGGGAAATATTCGTTTCTCTAAATGCCCGGTTATGTGTAAATGTGGCCTCTGTCTTGTGTGTTTTAGGTTCAGTCCCTGTGACCTAGTTTTCCCCAGTCTGTCTTATTAGCAATGCCACTCACCTGTGCCCTGTTTATCACTTATCTCATTAGTTCTAGTGTATATACTCCCTGTGTCCGTCAGTCCTTTGTCTGATCTCATCTATGTGTAACTTGTGTTAATGTGTGGATTTGCTTGTCCTGTGATACTCTCCTGTGGATTTATTAAACGACTATATTTTGAAATTCTCCCTCATTGTGCGACTTACTAAATAGCGTTACGTGACACAAACACTATTCAGACACTAACCATGTTTTGCTGAAGTGTTTTTTCTTTAATTGCTAATGCGACCTTTTTACACACAGACTGAACTAAATGAAGCATTGCTTGGTAATCGGTTGAGCTAAACTGGTATTATCTAACTGGGTAGTTAAATTTAACAGCTGACAGATATTCAACATAATTCATCTGTGAGACAGTCTAACAGAAGGACGGACAAAACCAGTCAAATATCAACTGATCTGATAACTCTTGGTTAGTTCTTGGGTTATCTGATAGTTCTTGGGTTATTTTATTACCATTTCCTATTTAGCAAATAAACTGTGATAATGTGAGAAATGTTGAAGCTGTCTGAATACATTTTGGTTTGACTGTACTTGGATTGATTGCTACATACCAGAGGTGTCAACCATTCAAAGACATTGACAGACTCCCCATCATTGATAAAGTAGGCCTGTCCACTCTAAAAAAAAATTACACAAATAAACAAATACATTATGCATAATCTGGGTTCAATACTAATGATTGCAATAAAAATATCATGCCACACATACCGCCACAAAGGCTTTCTCCGCAGTGAGTGCTTCTGCTGCTAAAACATGAGCCGTCACCAAATTATCCACGTGCACCCAGTTCATCTTGGCATTAGGGTCTCCAAAACAGAAGCTGAACAACCTCCTCTCCACATTAACCTGAGACGAGAATCATAAAACCATGTTTCTGAATTCAACAAATCTTCACAGAGCTAACAACACCCTCTAAAGGCCCCGATATCCTTCAAGCAAAAACAAGATTGGGGTTCGAGGCCGACTCGGAGCAGGGCAGTTAGGATTGGAAGATGAGTTTTGGAGGCGGAGCAATGAAGAAGTTTGGTTTGATTTCAAATGTCCAACAGCGTTTTTGAAATATAGCTTACCCCACCTTTAAAACTGAGGGTGAGTAGAATACAAGAGCTTACATGAGGAAGTACAGACAGATGTGTCTGCATGTACAGTAGATACAGCAGAAGCACATGCTGTAACAGGAGCTTCTCACAGACTCCATTAATATTGTACAGCTCTGGGCAACACTGGCACAGCTGAGCCTGTACAACTGTCTGGGTGTGTGTGTGTGTGTGTGTGTGTGTGTGTGAGAGAGAGAGAGGGGTCTCACCATCACCCTGTGCAGATGTCTTCTCTCTTCAGGACCGTAGATACCAGAGGGGCGTAGGACACACGTCTGTAGAAGACCACCACCTATCACAGGAATACCTCAGTATTATAAGCAGTTTAACCATGACCTATTTTTTTCATATTCACAAATAAATTAAAAGATGCCTAAATATAATCTAAACAAGATTGTATTATTTAACCAAATATCCAGTTTTGACTAGTGAGCAATCAATCAATATGAGCTTTTTTACGTTGTCAATACTGCCATCATGTGCTGCTAGAGAGATATATAACATTAACAAAAGAGTTCTGTGGATGTACCATAGTATAATAATGGCTATAGATGGCAATACTATGGTACTTTGATATTTACTATGGTACTAAATGGTTACATTACACAAGCATTCCTTTCCTTGTGAAAAAGAAGTGTGCTTAATGTATTTAATGTGCACTTAGTGTACTTCAAGTCTTAAAAAAAAAAAACTGTAATTGCAAATTATATAATTTTATTAAATATTGGTCCACATAAAGACCATTTAAGGGTTTTGGGTGAATAGATGGATGGATAAATTGCAGCTTCATCCTTACAAATGTGTAATTCGTTTAAATACATGAAATGTTTCAGTAGAAATTGCATTTAAGTATATTTAAATTTGCCATGAATGCTTGTCAGTAAATTCAGCAGTAATTTTAACCAAATTTCACAACAGCCACACTGGCCAATATATCATTTATTTTACTTTTATGTTTTTACTCATGATATTAAAGAAATATGATGCTGATCTGCATGCTTGAAATAGCAATGCTCCTGAAAAAGTTGTTTCTCCCTTTGGGTTTTGTAAGGAGGTGTGCAATTATTAGCGCAGAGCCAACACACACACACACACACACACACACAGAGAGAATAAGCTTCCCCTCGTGCTTGGCTTTATTGTTAAAGGGATAGTTCACTTTGAAATTAAATTTTGGTATGTTTTAGCTTACCTGAAGGGCATCCAAGATGTAGGTGTCTTTTTTTCCTCAGTAGTTTCAATTTTGATATTTTAGGTCAAACCGTTCTTGTCTGTCAGTCATATAATGCAGGTCTGCGGTCACTGTCTCAAAACAGCATGCACAAGTCCAAATTAAAACAATTCCCCATCGTCCAAATGAAACAATTCCCCATCGTAAGTACACTTTGATGGCCTAAGACACGAAACGAGCGGTTTGTGTGAGAAAACGAACCGTATTTATATAGTTTTTGCCTCTTGAACAAAGCCGCGTCCAACTGATCTGACGGCGCGGGCGGGTATAGATATATACACTGATGTCGCCTTGGCCAATGAACTGCAATAGCGAAGGCGACATCTAGTGTTTCTATATCTATATCCGCCCGCGTGCGGGTATAGAAACACTAGCACTAGATGTCGCCTTCGCTATTGCAGTTCATTAGCCAAGGCGACATCAGTGTATATTCTATACCCGCATATAAACTATATAAATACGGTTCGTTTTCTCACACAAACCGCTCGTTTCGTGTCTTAGGCCATCAAAGTGTACTTACGATGGGGAATTGTTTCATTTGGACGATGGGGAATTGTTTTAATTTGGACTTGTGCATGCTCTTTGAGACAGTGACCATAGACCTGCATTATATGACTGACAGACAAGAACGGTTTGACCTAAAAATATCAAAATTGAAACTACTGCGGAAAAAAAGACACCTACATCTTGGATGCCCTTCAGGTAAGCTAAAACATACCAAAATTTAATTTCAAAGTGAACTATCCCTTTAAGCCTAGGTCTAATTTTAAAACAGTGTCAACAGGTCTGCTTGGGTTGGGTTGCAGGCGGTGGTCATTACCATAGCAGCTGTTACCTCAGTACCTCATCAGAAGTAGACACACACACACACAATATGATCGGGGTACATGACACCACTTGCGCTTATTGCTATTGTGCCCAATAACAGGATTGACTTCAGAGATCAACAAGTTTCCATTTCCGTACCTTTTGTTGGTCTTCCATTGGCCGCGAGCACCATGTGCTCGGCGATAGCTTTAGTCCTGGAGTAATGGTCTATGTGCTTGAAGAGAGAACGACAAAAAAAAAATTCACATTTAAATAAATGACAAGACTTGATGATCATTTGTAAACTGTACGATGACTTAGTCATGGGACAGTAGTCCTCAAATTAAATATAGGATATCAATTCTCAAATAAAAATGCTCAGACTACAAAGTGTTCAATTAATTTGATAAATTTGAATTATTTTTTTAAATATTTGACCACAACATATCATAAACCACAATATACTATATAAAAGCTATCAATATGGTCACAATTTGTAGTCCAGGCACGGTAAAAATTATGATGAACATAATGTTAATAGATAGCTTGTTTCAGCCATTAGTGAAAGTCATCACACATTAGTCAACCTCAGCCGAAAATGAGCGCCAGTGAAATCCGAGTGTGTAAGCTGTACCGTTGTATGATTCATCAGATGTTATGTATTCATGTATGACGTTTGGGCAGACAAAAGCGGGTGACTTGTGTAGCACCTCACTTGAGTGAGGTGTCGGATGGACTAATTTGATTCCATTAACCTTCCTTAACTTCAGTCTACTGTTCTTCTGGACAGTGAACCGGAGCACACAGGAGAAGAGCACGAGTCGAGCTTCACCATGACACACTAATCCCTAGTGAAAGTCATCCACTTCTCATGCCTGTGATCACAGTGATCAGTAACGTAACAGATCAGTACATCCAGTGTACAGTAGATAGCATCACTGATTATAATGGGTTGTTGTCTTTTTTTCTTTTTTGTGATGTGCCGCAAATCACCGGTGTAGACATGAGCTGCGTCCTTGGGTCGACAACTCCAAGGTTTTGAGCGGTGAAAAGAATCCGGACTAAATTAAACATCTGATTTGCATTTGCGTTCAAGCACCGCAAAATCCCCAGTGTTAAATTAACACCCCTCAGTGTAAATATGTGTCCAACTATAGGGTGTTAAAATGAACACTGAAGCAGTTAAGTGCTTATACCATAATTAAATACCCCATAATTAAGTGATTAATTAAGTGATAATTGGCCATTAGTGACAACACCTGTTGTTAACAAGCACAATCAGCGAAGGAAAGAGAAACAAGAACAGAAAAAAGAGAAACACAAGAACAACAACTGACTTCCAGCCATTACACATTATTGCAGTTATTACTAACCAGTTTGACTTTATTTCTGTCATACATCTACTAAAGTTCTTATTGAGAATAAAAAGAAGTTTAGATGCTAATGTTTTATGGAATGTTTCATTTCACGTCATCATTATGGTGATCAGTGTTTGCTGACGTCCGTACACATCGATTTATGCGAAAGACTAACCCTTGAACTTGACGCACAACGTAATGCCGAACGCGGTTGCCCAGCCATGTTTGTTTGAACTGCGAGAGGCGTCAAAGCTTACGCTACTCCTACAACCTAACGTCATACATCGTCAAGTGTTACTCTTTTGGCATAATTCGGACATCTGCCTGAAGCTATTTTTTTAGTCGATAAAGTTTTGAATATGGATTTTTTCTTACACTAACGCATCGCTTCACTTCAGAAGGCCTTTATTAATCTTTTTTAAAATCTACCCATTCACTGCCATTATAAAGCTTGGAAGAGCCAGGATGTTTTTTGATATAACTACAATATGATTGTATTTGTCTGAAAGAAGAATGTCATTTACACCTAGGATGGTTTCAAGGTGAATAAATCATGGGCTAATTTTCATTTTTGCGTGAACTATCCCTTTAATGCATATTAGTGCACATGTATTGTAAACTGTTACCAAAATTGATTGTGCTGTAAGAGATCACAGTTTCTCCTAGGTCAGATGTTGATTTTGAAAACATTTCTCTTGAGCAAAGGTAAGTAATTAGCTGAAGTAATAAGATTTAAGTTTAAAGTGGGCAATATTGTGTTTAGCAAAAAAAGACTTCAGAAGTTTGACCCACCCAATCAGAAGCTTGGCCACCCAATAAGGAGCTTGACCACCCAATCAGAAGCTTGACCTAACCAATCAGAAGCCTGGACACCCAATCAGAAGCCTAGACACCCAATCAGGAGCTTGACCACCCAATCAGGAGCCTGGCCCCCAATCAGAAGCCTGTCCACCCAATCAGGAGCCTGGCCCACTCAATCAGGAGCCTGGCCACCCAATCAGTAGCTTGACCCACCCAATCAGAAGCCTGGACACCAAATCAGGAGCCTAGCCACCCAATCAGAAGCCTGGCCACCCAATCAGAAGCCTGGCCACCCAATCAGGAGCTTTACCACACAATCAGGAGCCTGGCCCAACCAATCAGAAGCCTGTCCACCCAATCAGGAGCCTAGCCACCCAATCAGAAGCTTGACCCACCCAATCAGAAGCCTGGCCACCAAATCAGAAGCCTGGCCACCCAATCAGGAGCCTGGCCACCCAATAAGGAGCTTGACCACCCAATCAGAAGCTTGACCTAACCAATCAGAAGCTTGACCTAACCAATCAGAAGCCTAGACACCCAATCAGGAGCTTGACCACCCAATCAGGAGCCTGGCCCCCAATCAGAAGCCTGTCCACCCAATCAGAAGCCTGTCCACCCAATCAGGAGCCTGGCCCACTCAATCAGGAGCCTGGCCACCCAATCAGTAGCTTGACCCACCCAATCAGAAGCCTGGACACCAAATCAGGAGCCTAGCCACCCAATCAGAAGCCTGGCCACCCAATCAGAAGCCTGGCCACCCAATCAGGAGCTTTACCACACAATCAGGAGCCTGGCCCAACCAATCAGAAGCCTGTCCACCCAATCAGGAGCCTAGCCACCCAATCAGAAGCTTGACCCACCCAATCAGAAGCCTGGCCACCAAATCAGAAGCCTGGCCACCCAATCAGGAGCCTAGCCACCCAATCAGAAGCTTGACCCACCCAATCAGAAGCCAGGCCACCCAATCAGGAGCCTTTCAAAACCTGCTCCTTGCAACCCAAAGCTGGAGCCGGGCCGGCTTTAGAACAGGGCTGGTGTTCAAAAAACAAGTCTCAAAGTTGAACAAACCAACATGTGTACTTCAGAAACGGTCTGAATGCAAGATCAGAGCATAGTCAGTGAGCATCTCACCATGTCCAGCGGCACACAGGGAACTGAGTCTTCATCTCCATCCTCAATGGGTCTGCCAGCAAACGCCACATTCACTGTGCTGGTGTAGACGAGTCTCGGGATGCCCCGCTCCGCACAGACTACAACACACCAACCAGAACCACACACTTATAGCAGACTTTAAATGACATCAAACTTCTTATTCTGTGTTAAAGGATTAGTTCACTTCAGAATTAAAATTTCCTGATAATTTACTCACCTCCACGTCATCCAAGATGTTCATGTCTTTCTTTCTTCAGTCGAAAAGAAATTAATTTCAGGATTTTTCTCCATATAGTGGACTTCAATGGGGTCCAAATTGCAGTTTCAGAGCAGCTTCAAAGGCTCTACATGATCCCATCAGAGGAATAAAGGTCTTATCTAGCCAAACCATCAGTCACTTTCTAAAAAAAAAAAAAAACATTTATATACTTTTTAACCACAAATACTCGCATTTGTGGTTAAAAAGTATGTGAATGTTTATTTTTTTAGAAAATGGCCGATGGTTTGTCTAGATAAGACCCCTATTCCTCAGCTGGGATCGTGTCGAGACTTTGAAGCTGCACTGAAACTGCAATTTGGACCTTCAACCATTTGGACCCCATTGAAGTCCACTATATGGAGAAAAATCCTGGAATGTTTCCCTCAAAAACTTAATTTATTTTCGACTGAAGAAAGAAAGACATGAATATCTTGGATGATGTGGGGGTGAGCTAATTTTCAGAAATGTTTAATTCTGAAGTGAACTAATCCTTTAAATATTTCTTTAGCGAAGCTTGTCGCAAATCCTTCAAATATTGCCTCCCTACATGTGATGTTGCCTGTGAATCTGGTCAAAAGAAGGTATCTTAGAAGATCTTATAATCTAGTGCACATTTAGTATAAAGACATGGACAGCTCAATAAATGTAGAACTCTATTTACCTTTGAATATGAAATCTGAAATGAACTCAATGGGAAATATTTCTAATACCATTAGAATACAAGCTCTAGTGAGAAACATTTATCTGAATAACAGGCCTAATAGTTACAGTACCAAATGATACAAATGTTGAAAGTTCACCGTTTATGACATTGTTCGTGCCGCCAACATTGACTGATTCAATCTGCTTTCTCTTCAGCTGCAGAACAAGAAAATACATGACCAGCGTATTTCACTTCAGTACGTCATGACATCAGTTCACTCCCTAAACACTCAGATAAAAACAATATTAGTCATGTTAAATTGAAAAATGAAACTTAAAGCAATGATCACATCATAATATATCTAATTATGGCTTATAACAACTATGCGTTAATTTTACAATTAACAAACTTCTTTTTTCTTTTTATGTTAAGATAGTGCTTACATGTTATGGATCCACACAATGACACTCAGCATTTTAATTTGAATGCCTTCTGATCTTCAAATTGTCACTTTTTTTGTCATTTGTCTTTTCTATTATATTTAAATGATAAAATGCTGATGGATTAAAATGCTTGGCATGATGGTAATGACAGCAGTGTGACTCTATGTTATAAAAAGAACTTGTTCACAAATGTAAAACTGATAGAAAATATGATTTTTATGAAAACTGTTTTCGATTTCAATTGCATACACTGGGGAAGGTAGAAAATGATAAATAATAAAGATATTATGGCAAACAACATGTCAGCACATGCCAACTTTACACTTTTTTCACTTTAAAGCTATTACAATCCATCCTATAAAATAAAATAATAAAAGAATGATGTGATATGGCATGTTTTATGCACATTAAAATGTCCGGTCATACTCGTTCGGTTCCAATTCTCACTTTTAACTAACTATTATCTATGGCTTTTGCCTCAATAAACTCCTTATTACTGCTTATTAATAGTTAGTAAGGTAGTTGTTAAATTTAGGTATTGGTTCAGATTAAGGAATGTAGAAGATGATCATGCAGAATTAGGCATTAATATGTGCTTTATAAGTACTAATAAACAGCCAATATCCTAGTAATATGCATGATAATAAGCATATAAAGTAGTTAATAGCAAGAATTAAACCCTAAACTAAAGTGTTACCAAATGTTCTACATGTAAATATTAATATACTGTAATTCAATGCAAAATAAGGACTCAAGTAATATTTCCATGCATCAGTCTCAGAGTTTTAGTGGATTCTAATACAGACCGATCTCTCATTAGATGCACGTTACACACACTGTTAGACCTTACCGGGTTTTTTTACAGTAAAATACTGGCAACACTGTTGCCAGTAAAATACTGTTAATTGTACAGTTTTTTACTGTAATCTAGTTTGTTTCTGTAAAAATGCACTAAAACTCAAGTTAACTAATTTCACTTGCAGAAACCGACTGCCTTAAATTGACCAACTGTCATTTAAATGTATTAACTAAAATTTATAATGCATTAATAATGTGAGCAAAGCATTACTGTGAACTTCTTTCATTTGAGACCACTAAACAACTATTGCACATAAAGAGATTTCCACTGGATCAGCAACTACACAGTCACCGCCTGTTAAATAAAGCAACATGCAGCATATCATCAATGTTTGTAGATCTTCTCCTGGACTGAAGCACAGGCTCTACTCTTCTGCACAACGGTGACCCAAAAAATTAATTTTACAGTAAACTACTGGCAACAGTGTTGCCAGTATAAACCTGTTTTATAACTTACAGTTTATTACTGTTAAAATACATTTTGTGGGTGTGTCTTTTTTATCTTACACAATTAACCCTTTCAACCCCTCAGGGAAATCCACACTACGAGTAAAAAGTAACGATGCAGTGAGATAATTAAGGGAATATGTAAGTGATTGCAAGCAGAATCACTGAAGAAAAGAGAAACACAAGAACAGAAAATAGAGAAACACAATTACTACGACTGACTTCCAGCCATTACACATTATTACACTTATTATTAACCAGTATGACTTTATTTCATTCAGTCATACAGAAGTTGTTATTGAGATGTTTAATTGAAAATGTTTGGTTTGTAGTTACCATTATAGAGATCAGTGCTTGCTTTAGTTGGGATGCTGATGCTAAAACATTAGTTTTTTCCTTTGCTGCTTGAGCTGTTTTTGTGCAAGTCACACTTGTGCACACACACAGTTTATGAATGATTGTAGTTATAATGATTATGATGACAAAATCATCATATTGCCTGTTCATTCACTAAGGAATTCATTCTCACTTATTCAGAGTTTAATCCTCAATCGAAAGTGTTACATTACCACCACTGTGAAAACGCAGCAATAAGATACAATGACTCTTTTTTTTTAAACACATGATGCATAACCAGAGAAACAGAGCTACACTGTGTTTTAGAAACACAGAGATATCACAATTTAGCACATGAATCTCAACAATGGTGGCAATATTTCTTTTTTATTATTATTATTATTCATGCAGCAGTGCATGCTGGGAGTTTTATATTATCCTGGAACCCAGCATGCATTGCGACATGAAACTTTTCACCATTGTTGAGATTCATATGCTGATTGTTGATGTCTGTGTGTGTCTGAGCCAAGCAGGAGTAAAATAAAATTGAATGCACTATATGATTACAATATTCTTCAGAAGACTTGATTACAGAAATATTGATTTCATTTTGTAGATTCACAGATATATGCTAAATATGAGATAACTATAATTTCAATGATTATATACAGGAAAAATCTGAAAATCAGGCATGTCCAGGATGATTGTGACATCATCGCAAAAAAATAAAAATCATCTTCCTCTTGACTTTTTCTTGCTATAACAAATGTGTTTTATAAACTCACTGTTACAGCAGCCAGAGAGAGATGAATGGTAAGAAGTCCAGGGACAAGAGACCAACTAAAGCAAATACTGATCTCCATCATGGTGACAACAAACTTTATTAATAACTAAATCTCTGTTAATTCTCAACAAGAACTTTTGTACATGTATGAAAGAAATAATCGTAAACTGGTTTGTAAACTGGTTTCACACTCAGTGTGGCTGGAAGTCAGTTGTAGTTTTTGTGTTTCTCTTTTTTCTGTTCTTGTTTCTCTGTCCTTCAGTGATTCTGCTTATCAGGTGTTCATCAGTGTCTCAATTCACTCACTTCTTTTCATTCAAGTGGACTATATTAGTGAACTAATGTAGGGAATAGTGAATGAGGGTATAGGGTGTGATTGGGAAAACAGCCTCTGAGTGTCGACTTTGAGCACTGTTAATTCACAGTATATTCCTGTAGGCTACTTTTATTTTCTACGGTATATTACTGTTTTAATGGAAAATGGTATAATATTGTCAGAATTTTACAGCAAGGGTTAACAGTGCACACTGACCTGTTCAGGACCTGACATCCCGTAGGAAGCGGTGTGGAATATAACGTCCACTCCCGCACAGATCTTATACAGGGCATCGTAATCCCGGATATCAATCTGGAAGTAAGACACACACAGATGCACTGAATCATAATGCCTATTCAATCACAGTGATGGACAAAAGAAAATCATTCATTACAGTTTTCTCTCCCATTATTTAATTTTTGTTCAATCCATAACACTTACTATAAGAAACTATAGTCTAGAACAACCAAACTGGGAATGAATATTCACATTATTCTTGACTTGGGTTCCAGATAAGTTGATTTGACCTGATAGAACAGTTTGCCTAAAACCTTTTGATCACTTTTAGACAATATTTCTAGATTAATGGAAACATCTAGCAAGCAACCATTGTTAAGTCAATGTTAAATCTGAACTAATCACATTGAATTAACATTACAAAGTGACGATGGTTCAGTCTCATGAGTGCTGTCGGCTTTCATCAACATTTCAATAATGATCCAACATACTTTAAACATTGAAATGTCAATCTCAACCAAAATGATGGTTTGCATGAATGAAAACTCAACATTGTAACAATATAACCTTGCTATCTGGGGTGTAACATACAATTTTTTTTTTTTGCATACTCATCATCTATCATGTACTTCACTAACATACTGGTTCTCGACTGGTTTTGCTTCAGGGCCCACGTTTACATTGGACATCAATGCAGTAATAAAACCACTGGTTACAAAAATATCCTTCAAATTCAACATGAAAGTTGTTATTACCATGTAAAAACGTTATTCATATTACCATGTAAAACCACAATGTTCCCAAAATGAATGAAAATGAATTCAATTTTGGTATCTAAGTTTTGCTTGAAATGAAATTATTTCAATATTTGAGACAATATTTCACTGTACAAAAACACATTTTGGTTGGCAGAATTAATTAGCACTTTTTGCACAGATTGGTTCATGATTTTCAAGGACGAGGACACGCACATCTGTCTAACTTCTTTGTCTTTAGCACAACCTTTGACATCAAGGATTTGGACATTTTTTATCCTCCCTCTTTACTTTTAAATCCTAACTATGACAATGCAATTATCAGTTACATTGATCATTGCTTTTTTCCCCAGTATAAGAACAGACCCTCCAGTTGAGAACCCAGAAAAAAAATAAAAAAACACAAGCAAAACCTGCTGAAACATTAACATGGCAGTTTCAGATTCACTTTCACGGCTCTTCCCGTAGCCCAGCGGTTTCTCCGAGACATCCGAGTCATGAAAGCGCGTGCTGAAACCGGAGGCTTGAGCGCTGCACCTGCTTCTGTTACCCAACAGCCCCTCCACAACCCAGTGTCTCCAGTTTCCCCGTACCTGCTGGAAGACGGCTCCATCTGGGATATCCCAGGGCGGCTTCAGGAGATCCAGCATTAGGACCGTGGCGCCTTGTCCAGCTAGAGTCCGGCCCAGCCTGAACCCGAAGTACCCGGCTCCTCCTGTGACCAGCACCTTTCCGGCCCCACTCCGGCTCTGATCCGGTCCCGCTCCGGCCACGCTCCGGCTCTGATCCGGCCCCGCTCCGGCCCCGCTCCGGGCCTGATCCGGGCCCTCCAGCACGCAGTTGGGACTGTTGCACAGGGCGCCCACCGCCCCGTTGGCTCGGTGTCTGAAAGGTGGGGGGACGTCGCTGTGGCTCGGCCGACGGCAGTCCAGGACACACGCACAGGACCGGTTCTCCATCATAACGCACTCAGTCTGGGGACGATCAGAGACAGTGAGAGTCTAATGAACCGGCGGACACTGTGAAACAGATCCATCTGTGAGTGAGTGAGTGAGTGAGTGAATCGATGCATAATTCACCTCTCCATGTAAAGAGGCAGAAGACAAACTTTTCCTTACACTCGCCTTACCCAAAAAACTGCTCATCGAGGCTTCACACATTGATGCACTATTTTGAATATACACTGTTAACCCTTGCTGTAAAATTCTGACAATATTATACCATTTTCCATTAAAACAGTAATATACCGTAGAAAATAAAAGTAGCCTACAGGAATATACTGTGAATTAACAGTGCTCAAAGTCGACACTCAGAGGCTGTTTTCCCAATCACACCCTATACCCTCATTCACTATTCTCTACATTAGTTCACTAATATAGTCCACTTGAATGAAAAGAAGTGAGTGAATTGAGACACTGATGAACACCTGATAAGCAGAATCACTGAAGGACAGAGAAACAAGAACAGAAAAAAGAGAAACACAAGAACTACAACTGACTTCCAGCCACACTGAGTGTGAAACCAGTTTACAAACCAGTTTAACATTATTTCTTTCATACATGTACAAAAGTTCTTGTTGAGAATTAACAGAGATTTAGTTATTAATAAAATTTGTTGTCACCATGATGGAGATCAGTATTTGCTTTAGTTGGTCTCTTGTCCCTGGACTTCTTACCATTCATCTCTCTCTGGCTGCTGTAACGGTGAGTTTATTAAACACATTTGTTATGGCAAGAAAAAGTCAAGAGGAAGATGATCAGGTGTTTTTATTTTTTTGTGATGATGTCACAATCATCCTGGACATGCCTGATTTTCAGATTTTTCCTGTATATAGTCATTGAAATTATAGTTATCTCATATTTAGCATATATCTGTGAATCTACAAAATGAAATCAATATTTCTGTAATCAGGTCTTCTAAAGAATATTGTAATCATATAGTGCATTCAATTTTATTTTACTCCTGCTTGACTGAGACCCACACAGATATCAACAATCAGCACATGAATCTCAACAATGGTGAAAAGTTTCATGTCGCAATGCATGCTGGGTTCCAGGATAATATAAAACTCCCAGCATGCACTGCTGGAAAAGAAATATTGCCACCATTGTTGAGATTCATGTGCTAAATTGTGATATCTCGGTGTTTCTAAAACACAGTGTAGTTCTGTTTCTCTGGTTATGCATCATGTGTTAAAAAAAAAAAGAGTCATTGTATCTTATTGCTGCGTTTTCACAGTGGTGGTAATGTAACACTTTTGATTGAGGATTAAACTCTGAATAAGTGAGTGAACTCCTTAGTGAATGAACAAGCAATATGATGATTTTGTCATCATAATCATTATAACTGCAATCATTCATAAACTGTGTGTGCACAAGTGTGACTTGCAAAAACACAGCTCAAGCAGCAAAAGAAAAACTAATGTTTTAGCATCAGCAACCCAACTAAAGCAAGCACTGATCTCTATAATGGTAACTTCAAACCAAACATTTTCAATTAAACATCTCAATAACAACTTCTGTATGACAGAAATAAAGTCATACTGGTTAATAATAAGTGTAATAATGTGTAATGGCTGGAAGTCAGTCGTAGTTATTGTGTTTCTCTATTTTCTGTTCTTGTGTTTCTCTTTTCTTCAGTGATTCTGCTTACAATCACTTACATATTCCCTTAATTACCTCACTGCATCAATGTTACTTTTTACTCGTAGTGTGGATTTCCCTGAGGGGTTGAAAGGGTTAACTGTGTAAGATAAAAAGACACACCCACAAAATGTATTTTAACAGTAATAAACTGTAAGTTATAAAACAGGTTTATACTGGCAACACTGTTGCCAGTAGTTTACTGTAAAATTAATTTTTTGGGTCACCATTGTGCAGAAGAGTAGAGCCTGTGCTTCAGTCCAGGAGAAGATCTACAAACATTGATGATTTGCTGCATGTTGCTTTATTTAACAGGCGGTGACTGTGTAGTTGCTGATCCAGTGGAAATCTTTTTATGTACAATAGTTTTTTAGTGGTCTCAAATGAAAGAAGTTCACAGTAATACTTTGCTCACATTATTAATGCATTATAAATTTTAGTTAATTTAAATGACAGTTGGTCAATTTAAGGCAGTCGGTTTCTGCAAGTGTAATTAGTTAACTACACTGTTAACCCTTGCTGTAAAATTCTGACAATATTATACCATTTTCCATTAAAACAGTAATATACCGTAGAAAATAAAAGTAGCCTACAGGAATATACTGTGAATTAACAGCGCTCAAAGTCGACACTCAGAGGCTGTTTTCCCAATCACACCCTATACCCTCATTCACTATTCCCTACATTAGTTCACTAATATAGTCCACTTGAATGAAAAGAAGTGAGTGAATTGAGACACTGATGAACACCTGATAAGCAGAATCACTGAAGGACAGAGAAACATGAACAGAAAAAAGAGAAACACAAAAACTACAACTGACTTCCAGCCACACTGAGTGTGAAACCAGTTTACAAACCAGTTTACGATTATTTCTTTCATACATGTACAAAAGTTCTTGTTGAGAATTAACAGAGATTTAGTTATTAATAAAGTTTGTTGTCACCATGATGGAGATCAGTATTTGCTTTAGTTGGTCTCTTGTCCCTGGACTTCTTACCATTCATCTCTCTCTGGCTGCTGTAACAGTGAGTTTATAAAACACATTTGTTATAGCAAGAAAAAGTCAAGAGGAAGATGATTTTTATTTTTTTGCGATGATGTCACAATCATCCTGGACATGCCTGATTTTTCCTGTATATAATCATTGAAATTATATTTATCTCATATTTAGCATATATCTGTGAATCTACAAAATGAAATCAATATTTCTGTAATCAAGTCTTCTGAAGAATATTGTAATCATATAGTGCATTCAATTTTATTTTACTCCTGCTTGGCTCAGACACACACAGACATCAACAATCAGCATATGAATCTCAACAATGGTGAAAAGTTTCATGTCGCAATGCATGCTGGGTTCCAGGATAATATAAAACTCCCAGCATGCACTGCTGCATGAATAATAATAATAATAAAAAAGAAATATTGCCACCATTGTTGAGATTCATGTGCTAAATTGTGATATCTCGGTGTTTCTAAAACACAGTGTAGCTCTGTTTCTCTGGTTATGCATCATGTGTTTAAAAAAAAAGAGTCATTGTATCTTATTGCTGCGTTTTCACAGTGGTGGTAATGTAACACTTTCGATTGAGGATTAAACTCTGAATAAGTGAGTGAATTCCTTAGTGAATGAACAGGCAATATGATGATTTTGTCATCATAATCATTATAACCGCAATCATTCATAAACTGTGTGTGTGCACAAGTGTGACTTGCACAAAAAAACAGCTCAACACTGTTGCCAGTAGTTTACTGTAAAATAAATTTTTTGGGTCACCGTTGTGCAGAAGAGTAGAGCCTGTGCTTCAGTCCAGGAGAAGATCTACAAACATTGATGATTTGCTGCATGTTGCTTTATTTAACAGGCGGTGACTGTGTAGTTGCTGATCCAGTGGAAATCTCTTTATGTGCAATAGTTTTTTAGTGGTCTCAAATGAAAGAAGTTCACAGTAATACTTTGCTCACATTATTAATGCATTATAAATTTAAGTTAATACATTTAAATGACAGTTGGTCAATTTAAGGCAGTCGGTTTCTGCAAGTGTAATTAGTTAACTATAAATTTAGTGCATTTTTACAGAAACAAACTAGATTACAGTAAAGAACTGTACAATTAACAGTATTTTACTGGCAACAGTGTTGCCAGTATTTTACTGTAAAAAAACCCGGTAAGGTCTAACAGTGTACAGTCAAAACAAAAATGATGACTATTTTTTGCTGAAGTGTTTTTTTCTTTAATTGCTAATGCAACAATTTTTACACCACAGACTGAACAAAATGAAGCATTACTTGGTAATTGGTTGAGCTAAACTGGTACATGACATCTATGACTTTCTCTCTCACATGTGAAACACAAAAGAGGATATTAGAAAAACAGTTTAAACTGTTTTTGTCCATACAGTGAAAATTAGTGTGTTGTAAAACAGCACTGGAGCTCATTAACTTTCATTGCATGGCCAAATAAACACAGTCGTTTTTCACAATCTTCTTTTGTGTACAGAATAAGAAATATTACACAAGTTTGATACGACACGAGGGCAAATATTAACCCTTTGAACTGAAATATAAATAGGAAAGAAACTTTATTCGGGAACACTTTACAATAAGGTTTCATTAGTTAAAGGCAGGGTAGGTAGGAATGGTCTAAAAAACTTCTTTTTCAAATTTGTTTAAACTTTATGTTCATATCAATACATAATTAAAATGTAAGTACTCTGAAAAAGAAAGTATAAAAATCGAGTGTCTGTAGACCTCTCAGGACTGTTTTAAAGACAGTTCATTATTTCCATTCACTCCACCCCCTCCCTTCTGGGCTCCTTCCAAAGCCACGCCCCCAAAACACATGAACGCGCGACTCCAACCGCTGAGCTGAAGACGCATTATTTACCTGAGACAAGCAGAGAGGAAGGAGCACAGTGCATGTAGTGACATCATGTCAGAATCACATGTAATAAAAAAATCTAACGCTAATTGCTTATGAATATAAACAAATAAGATGTATTTTAGTACTCACTATCAAGCTAGCATATTGATATTGGTAAATTTAAAATATATATTTTTTGATTCGCTAACGAGCTAGTTATATAAGCTAAAAACAGGTTGCATTGATACACTTTTTTACATTACCATCAGTTATATTGTGATGAAGATGAATTTCGTGTAAGATTCATAACATATATGGTGTTCTGCATGTAGGGGTGGGAGATATTGACAAAAATGAATATCTCGATATTTTTTTCCAATATCTAGATATAGATATTCAGGCGATATTTTTGCCATCCTTCAAAGAAATGTGAGCAAACTGGCAAAGAAGGTCCAGTTGGTCTTTTGACTTGCTGCATTTGACCTATATTATTCTAGGCTATAGAAAAAACAATAAAGGAGCTAACTAAACAGAATCTGTGGCACCCCCTACTTTTTCCACTTACAAAAAAAAAAAAAAAAAAAAAAACTTAACTAGGCACTTCTTGCAACAGTGATTATTAAATCAAACAACAATATTGTTGATGATCAATTCAAAGTAAAAAAAAATTAACATTTTCAAAACGGTATAAATCCATTCATTTTTCCCCCAAAACGAAATAAATCCATCTTTTTTTTTTTTTTTTCTAAATTTATGGTTTGTCTTTTTAAAAAAGTTTTTGTCTTTTATTTTTCGTGTTTGCATTTATGAGGAAAAAACAATATTACTTGACAGTTCTCCATTATGGACGCGAGCGCTCTGAAAGCTGCACTGAGACTTTCAAACTTTAACAGAGACCTCAAAACAGAAAGCACAAAGCCTTTCTTTAAAACGAATTTCGTTTTGTATTAATTGTATCTTAATTTTAATATTTTTTTTTTTCATTAATTCATTAATATTTTCATTCCTGCATTAAATACATAAAGTAAATATAGGCTATCAATCACAACATAAGGTGCTTGAACTGGAGATTATATCATCGTGAACCGAACCGTAGCCTCGCCTCACAGGCCTAAAAAATGTGGAATATATTTACAGAAATCTGGTTCTAAACAAAACCATCCAAAACAAAATAAAACTATGTAGCCTAAATGTGCATTTCTCCGGTGCATGCGTTCACTAGCCTACTGCGAAGATCGCGAGTCAAATATCGTCAACTTCATCTTTGCAGCCGACACAGAAATTAATAAACAATTAAAATGTCTTATTGCAATATTTTACACATTCATAATCATTACTTTTGCTGGTTCTTTGAGGCAGCTTTTTAGGTTTATGGCGTTTTGGAAAAGAGCTCTTCACGTACAAACACCGTTTCACCAAGGCACAGCAGCCCTTCAGCACATAAGAACAAAAAGAGAAAAAGCACGGACTTACTAATTACGAAACTTTGATGTGGTTGAACAGCTGAAACAGTCACAAATTCCTCTGCAACTCAAACATTCGAAGGAAGAGAACAGCATTACAGTTTTCAGCGCGTCCTCCTTTGATTGCTGTGTTGTGACTGGAAAAGTGCATGCAGGAGCACATGCGCAAAATGTAGGTTTGTAAAATGTCCTTTTGTAAAATAAAAATAATTTTAGGGCGAAGCAGAGGAGGTCGTGCAAGAGGCCGTGGCGTGCAACTAGGGTCCGAGGAAGTAGAGGCTGAGGACGGGGTGGTCGCTGGAAAGCTACGCTGATATTGACACGCGTTTTATTTCTTTGTTTATCCAAAGACTTTTTGTTCATTACCTTTTCTTGTACTGTCTTCTTTTTTTTGCCTTGTTTGCCTTCACTAACTGCATGCCGGTAATGTGAATTTTGATTGCTCTTTCTCTGCCATTGTTTTGCTATTCCTAGGTTCAGTGCCTCTCGAATTCCTCAAATCAAACGTGCGCGCGGCCGCGCGCAAGTGGGCAGATCCCGTGGCAAAAGGGTTGTTGCCATGGTTGCGAGAGAGAGTGACAGTCGCCTAAGCCAATCCTTTGATTCGTCCCGAATCGAAATAATGAGCTGTGTTTAATACAGATTAAACGGTCTAGAGTCACTTGATTTTTATACTCTTTTTTTCAGAGTACTTACATTTTAATTATGTATTGATATATATAGAAAGTTTTAACAAATTTGGATCTTTTTTTTTTTTTATAGTCCTACCTACCCTGCCTTTAACATGAACTAAGAATAAACAATACTTCTACAGCATTTATTAGTCTTTGTTAACCCTCTATGGTATGCATTATGTTCTAACCAAGAAATATATATATATATATATTTTATATATATCATACAAATAAAAATAAAAAAGGGGGGGGGGGGGGGGACTTGGGGAAACTTTGCCGAATGTTTTACCACAATGAAAAATGGTCAAAAAAGTAGTTTTTCTATAAAATTATGATTTTCTCTTCTATTTAATTGCAATTTTCTTATAGAAATTGATAGATTTATTTACTTGGAACTCACGCAAACCAAAAATAAGTAGATCCCTATCATTCCCAGCTAACTCTGCACTATTCCCATTGCCCTTTCTGTAAAATATTGCTGTATTCATTTTCTGAAATTAAGAAATCCTTTTGTTATTTATACATAAATACTACTATACTACAATAAACACTTCAAATAAATAAATAACTGCAATCATATTATTGTTGCTACTTTCTATAAAAAAAAATCCCAATGGGTAATAATTCATTATTAAAATCAAAGGTTGTATCTAACATTAACAAATATTAATAAATACTGTAACAAATGTATAGCTCATGGTTAGTATATGTTATTTAATACATTAACTAATGTAAACAAATAAAACCTTATTGTAAAGTGTAATTTTTGGTCCGATATTTATGAAAACATTTATGAAATCGAGGCATATCAAAGTCAGCCTTAAATCTGATGATTTTTCCCACTCAGGCTCTGATGAAATTGACAGTTTTCTTATAGCTAATGTTTGGTCGTTTTGCTTATATTTTTGTGTCAAATTTACAACACAAAATAGGCCTATATCAACTCTTTTGATCAAACTGCAAAGAAACTGTTTGGGTTTTATTTTAGATCATTCCCATCATTTGAAATGATTTCTCTGAATGAATGTTTTAATGAAATTCATGAATGTGTAATACAAAATATGATTATTTTGTCTTCACCTTAAACTGTCAAAAATCTGATTTAATTCAATACATGGACCAGAAGTTCAAAAGTAATAAAGTATTTTAAATAATATATTATTATCCGATGTTGAACAATACTGAGTGATAAGCAAAATAATAATAACAAAAAAGACACGTTTAGTTCATAAGAATGTATACACCACATGGAAACATGAAGACTGTTAAAATAAAGTATGACCCAGAATGGAAACTAGCCTACTACACATTTCTCCAATATCGATATAGCAATAATACAATAATCGATTTAAGTGCTCTATAAAGATGCACGTTTCATTATCAGCATCGAAAAAAAAAAAAAACGTAGAAAACAACAATAAATTTAGCATTTACTTAAATGGAACTGTAATCGATATACCGGTAAAGGCAGAAAGTCATTAAATTTGCATGTCCCCCTTGTTTTTTTCCTGCACCTGCACATTGCATGTTTTTGATAGTTGATAAACTTTAAAACGACACATACCTGTCAGTCACTGGTCATATAGCCTATGTGTGTTGTGTCCGTCAGCTGCGCGCGCGTCGCGTCATCTCGCTCGTGTCTCTGCTGTTCTGCATCTGTCAATCATCTCATCACCTGCACTTCACCTGAGCGCGTGCCCGTAATACAGCGAGTGAGCGCTTCACCTGAGCGGGTTACCGTAAAACAGCGAGTGCAGCCAATGAGCACTCGCGTTCATCCCATTTGCTTGAGCGACTCTTTATTTCACTAATTCATTCATGCATCGTACATCTAACAATTGGAGAAAAAAAGTACCTTTCACACTTTCTAATGTCTTGAATAATCGTGCAAAAGCATTTTATTGATGCATCTGCTCTAGAGGTCTCAGATCTTTGGCATCACAAATGCACAATAGAAAAGAATACTATGTACTTCCCCTTACAGAAAATACCGTGTCAGATGGTAATAATACCATGGAATAGTATGATACTTGAATTCATGTAGGCCTATTTATGTCAAGTGTGTAAGTCTATCTTTGGAAACAGTAATTCAAATATGTGAGGTTATGCTAGAGCGCCCCCTGCTGGCCCTACTACAGCTTCACGAGATCCCCTGTGTGTCCCAGACTAAAGAGATCATGTCAGCTCCAGTTTGGATCCAGCTTATTATGAAGACTTCAGATGCCCAACACCTGTGAAGAGATAAACCTCACGAAGACTTCAGATGAGGCAAACTCTGAATCAACATGCGCCAATGCTATATTTTCTAAATGTCATAATCAGTTGTTAACAAACAAGTATTCATTATTTCAATGAGCTCACTGCATTCAATTATTGCATTGTTTAAATTAATACATTTTTAGCTAACTGTGATCTTTTTATATGTACATTTCTGAAATACATGACTTCTGATAATACATAAATCAGATACATAAATATACATAACTCTGATAACAGATCACTCTAAATTGTAATTTGGACTCATGGATTTTCTGTAAAGCTGCTTTGAAACGATGTGTATTGTGAAAAGCGCTACACAAATAAATGTGAATTGAACTGATTTCTCTGATCTCATCCTATGTCTAATCTGTGTTTTTATGTGTGTTTTAATGTTATATTTAGAAATCATGGTATCTCTGTGAATCTTCAGAATTAATCAGTTTCAACAATCAGTTATTTTGATGAATATTGAAATCACAAAATACATAAAACATTTTGAACTCCTACATGTCTACGACACACACAGACATCAACTATCAGCAGTGTTGGGGAAAGTTACTTTGAAAAGTAATGCATTACAATATTGCGTTACTCCCTTAAAAAGTAACTAATTGCGTTTCTTAGTTACTTTTTTAGAAAAGTAATGCGTTACGTTACTGTTGCGTTACTTTTTTTTCACCTGGGCTGGGCTTGTTTTTTTTTTTTATAACAAAAAAGTTATATTTTGGGGCAAATGCAAAGACCCTTTCACACCAAAAGTGAAATAATAAGCCTTGGGCTGAAGGAAATGCAGTTTCACTCCTGTACAGAAGAGGGCGCCGCTCAAACAAACCTTTCAGCTGCTGCTGTTCTGGATAACAGAAGAAGAGGATGCAGGAGAAGAAAGTTTAACACTTAGGCTACTTTACCAATAAAAACTAAAAAAAAATATAGGCATGTTTGCTTATGGTTTAACTGAATCAAGCAAGTACATTGGTCAATAAAGTGAGAATAAATGCATTAAAATGTATGTTTTATTTAACATGATTAGTTATTGGAGCTGTAAACCCCAATGTTGTCATTAATAAAGAAATCAAGTTATCAACTTAACATTACTTATAATAGCAAGTTTTTGCATCAAAAATTAAACAGTGAGTTTAATGTACTCATTTGGCAGCAAAAAACTTTCGGATTAAGATTTTAAGTGTTATGAACTCAAAATTTCAAGTTATTTAAATGATTCGCTATGTCTCTGTTTAATATTGGTCGTGCCTGAAATTCGGCCTTTACAACACGCTGATTGGTCAATAGCCTACACAAGGCAGTAATTGTTTTGTTCATCCTGAATTTGCTGATGCAGGCAGCAGTCCAGAGTCACTGACACTGCATAAAACAGTAATTTCGGGGTTAAATCGGAGCCGGCCCATCCATCACGTACGGACCTTTCAGGCCTCGCATTTGGAGCTGATTCACACGAGACTGTCTGGAGTCTCGACTCTCGTGCCTGTTCTCCCCCTCCCCCACTGACTCACTGCAGGTCTTGAGCGTGCAGAGCGTCCGATATTTTCTGAGGCTGATCGAGATAACGCATGGTAAGTGTGAATTCATAAAACAATTTTAAATAACATGTTTGCCAGAACATAACTTCAAAATTTGTTCAATGTTGTAACAGTTTTTTTAACTGTATTTTCGAGCCCGACATTGTTTTCAAGCCGTTTATTCCCGCTCTTGCTCCATTCAAATCTTGCGCGCTGACAACGTCCGGTATTTTCTGTGTGATTTACATCAGACGAAGGTACGTGTGAATTCATAAAATCATTGTAAATAACGTTTACCATAAAACAACGGCAAAGTTTTTCAATGTAATATTTTATCTGAACCATATTTTATCTGAACATATTTATTCTAGCCCACTGCCTTCAGTTACTGGGTGCGCTGACATTGTCCTGTGTTTTCAGACATTTATATCAGACGAAGGTAAGTGCAAATTCATAAAACCTTTTTAAATAGAGTATTTACCAAAACATAAGATTGAGTGTTGTTGATTTAAATTGAGTGTGTTTATGTTGTAAAATGAGTCTAGCTTAGCTAGTTTGGTAACTGCTAACTGGTACATTACTTTGCAACTGCAATAACAGCACTGAAGGAAGAACTGCAGCTGACTTTTGATTCATGTGAGGCAGACAAGGCAGAAAAGGTGTGTTTTAGCAACATACTTAAAAATATATCATATTTGTTACAGTGTAAATTTCACTCCTTTTGTTTGTTTCAATGTTCTAGTAAGTGTAGTAAGTAAATCTACCATGTACTTAGTTTTATTATGATGTAATTTACTAATATATATATATATATATATATATATATATATATATATATATATATATATGATTGTTTTCAGGCCAGTTGGTAAATGCTGCCATTCTTCTCGAATACTGCTGCTCTTTAAAGAACAGAGGCATCAATAAGGTAACGCACAGAGAAAGAGTTTTTGTTTGAATACCATTCAGTTTCCCATTTTATTTAGTTACTGAAACGGCAAGAAAGCACTTTGACTTGCTTTGATTATTTCCATTCTTGTTGCTGTCCAACTAACAAAATTGCTTTGTATTGTTACATTTTTATTATTATATCACTCTAACCTGTGCTTAAACAATGAGAACAGTACAACGTATTTAGAAAAAATGTGTCTTAATTATTATTATTTTAATCACAGGATCGTCCGTTCCCAGCCCCAACCATTCATCTGAAGGACTGCGGCAATGAGAACCATTTGAACCAACAGTGGCAGTTTCCACAGGTTGAGATCTCACTGATGTTAGCCTGCAGGACTGACTCTATCACACACATAGGCTACAGTTGTGGTCAAAGGTCAAGATCAAATTGCAGAATTAGAAAAAAACTAAAAAATAAATAAAATAATAGTTGTTTTTTAAGTACTGCCCCGATGAACATTAACTTAACATATGTTAACATATTTCACTTAACATATGTTTACATTGTCAAAATTATAGCTGAATAAAAAAATAAAAAATAGGATTTAAGAGTGACCATGTTAATTTTTTGTATAATAATTTTCATTCTTAATTCTGTGTCATTACCTGGATGATCGACAACTGTTTTTTGTTTTGTTTGTTTTGTGATGAATGTTCATGTGTCACTTGTTTGTCCTGAGCATTTTAAAGTGCCGATTGTTCTTAAGACAAAATCCAGGTCCTGTACAATTTTTGGTTTTCCAGCATATTTTGAATATTTGAACCCATTCTAAAAGTGACTGTATGATGTTGAGATCTATCTATTCACACAGAGGACAACTGAGGGACTCACACACAACTATTACAAAGGGTGGAAAATAAGTTAAGTTAAAGGTAAGTTAAAGTAGATGGACAAACATGTCTGTTGTTGTTCATTAGAATGTTGAATATTCTTTATATAAATATTTTCAATAAAGCTGAACATATATTTCCCCTTTAGACATGTTTTTTTTTTTTTTTTTACTTGTGTGCCAAATTTGGTGTTATTATCAGCGCATGTTTTAAGGTTTGGATGCAAAATGATTATGTTTTGGAACCTTCTGGAAACTTGTCAAAAATTAACTTTGCTGACTCTGTTGACTTCAAATAGGTGTAGATCAATTTTTCAATAGATCAATCATTTTTTCAGTTTGAAGATTTTTTTAATGGAGAATGTGAAAATACAATTTTTTTGTTTAGTCAGCATAGGTTACATATACTTGTTCTCAAACCAAGCTCATGCTCCACTCTTCACCATAATGGTAACCCCCCTAAAAATTCCAACATAACAGAAAAAGTTTGTCTAAATTAAATGAAACAATTCAGATTACTTAAAATATGTCAGTTCTGTGAACTCAAAAGCAAAAGAAAGTTCTAAATACTCATAAAAGTTAATTTGATTGAACTAATTTATTTAATTTAAGTTTACCCTACTCAGACGAATTATTTATTTTAAGCATTATGGAATATACCATTGCTTCCAAAGCACAGACATAAACACAATAATAGTGATCATGTAAAGAACCAAGAAGGTCACATTTATGATTCTCGCTACTCTGGTCCAGGACAGAGGTGTATTCTGTCGACACTCAGTGAGGATCTCCTTCAGACGGTCGGGAGTACAAGACTGCTCTTCATTCTGACCTCTAACTGAGTCTGGAGGATTCTGCTGGTCTATTACACTGTCTATGAGAGGAAAAAAGCATAGCTCTGTATAAATGTTTTGTCTGCACAATCTCACATACTCAATTATAGAAAAAAAATGAATTTCACATGTGGTTTTGAGGTGGCTCGTTTAGAACTTGATAATGCATGGTTTTACATTTGCTAAGCTCAGACTTCAAATGCTATTTTCATTCATCCATCTATCCATCCATCCAAACAGTTTGTCCTATTTTAGAGTCTTAGATTAATTGTATTCTCTTTTATTTGCATATGTACCAAAGCTACAAAGCAAAAAAGTCTTTAACTTAATTTCACTAATAAAACTTAATTTGTAAAAGTATAAAATACATGAAAAAGTTCCTCATAATCTGATGTTGTGTCGACTCTTACCATCTTGTCCACTAACAGCAGCTTTAGTTTTCACTGATCTCTTCTCAGCTCCTTTAGCCATCAGATAATTCACAAGGATGGTCTCCATCATGCTGATGGCAATTAGAAAGAAGATCACACCGCAGAAAACCCCTGTGAAAAACAGGAAACTGCTCAGCTAACAGAGTTTTGTTACAAGAATGTTCTCCAAATATTCAATGTAAAAAATGTCCAGATTTCTTGACATACACTGTTAGACATACACGGTTTTTTTTTTTTTTTTTTTTTTTACTGTAAATTACTGGCAACACTGTTGCCATGAAACATTGATTTCATGTTGTAGATACACAGATATATGATTAAATAACCGAAAAGTTCAAATCATGGGGATGAGATCAGCAAATAAGACATGTCCAGAATAATCATGGCATCATCAATCAAAAACACCTGATCAACTTCCTTTTTACTGTTTCTTGCCATAATAAGTGTATTTTATCTGTAAAAATGAATACGCTATATCTAATCAATAAAACTGTGGCAACAGATTACAAGCAATATTATTAATTAAATTTAACAAATTAGAATTGAGTAATATTTAATCAAATTAATTCCTTAAAAGTTAACCATTTAAAATGAGTAAAATTTACCAAAAAAAATTTTTAAACAAATTTTTTTTATTGCCAACATTGAAGACACCTGATGTTAACAAGCAGAATCACTGAAGGAGAAAACCATAATTTTGAGTCACCATTATGGTGATCAGCGTTTGTTTTAGTTGGGCTCTTGACCTTAAATCATTGACTTGGCAGCTGTATCTGAGTTATAACAGCCAGATGAACAAAGAGAAAAGGTGATCTGATGGTGTTGGTTATGTTTTAACATAATCATTATTTCACAATCATTTGACCTGAATCTCTGAATTCATATAGAACCCAACTAATGGAAATACTAATCACTGTTATGGTGACTTCAAATGAAACGCATTAGAGTTAAACCTCTGTTAATTCTCAATAAAAACTTCTGTAGACGTCTGACAGAAATAAAGTCAGTCTGGTTAGTAATAAGTGAAGCTGGTAATGCTGTTTGTGGAGTTGTTTAATCCTCCTCTGCTGAGATCTTCACAGATTTAATGTCTTCTTTTCTCTTCAGTTGATTTCATCTGAGGTTGTGGCTGAAATTACTATTTTTTGGCTACGATAAGGTCCAGTTCTGGTTTATTTCTTTGCTCTTGGCTGACATGTGGCATTGCTATGCAGAGGTGTAAAGTCTAGGTTCAGAAAGTAAAAGTCCTCCTCAGTATTTTGTTCCAATCACCTGGATTTGCTAATTCAGACAGGAGAGAGAACTAATTAGTGAAATCAGATGACTGAGTTCATGGGTGGAATAAACATATGGCAGGACTTCTACTCATTGGCCCCTGGATTTCCCACCTCTGCTAAGGAGATCAAGATCAATATCACTGATTTTCCTGAAACAGATAACACGTTCTTTCACAGTCTGCAAAGAAGGAGGAGTCAGATTGAACGTGAGAAGCTTGTGATCACTTATTCATACATCAGTACACTCAAGTTGTTCAATAAATACTCCTGAAGTGCAGACCAGATTTAATATATGTTCGCGTTTGTGTGTCGGAAAGTCAACATGCCGAGTTAAGTTAAAACATTCAAGAGCATCCATGAGGCACACAGCATTATTGCAAGCCAAATTGTCAACATGAAAATTTAGATCACCAGTTAAAAGAATAACTGGACAGAGTGCACTGGCAAGTGTCAAACACTCAGTAAATTCAGAGAAAAATGCAGAGTTAAGTTTGGAAGGACGGTAGATATTCAACACAAGAACTGGTGAGAGACCAGTCAGCTTGAAAGCAGGCATTCAAATGATGAAAAGCAAGGCAATGAAACCTCAGTTACTGCAACATCAGATCTATAAATGACAGCAAGACCGCGGCCGCGGCCTTAGATTGAGATTCACAGAGGCAGAAGAAGTCAAGTTTTTTGTCCAAAACAATGTCACAAAGTGAAGCCGCTTTGTTGTTAATAGAGCGAGTGTTCAGATGTGCAAACCTGATTGTGTCGAGGCGGACACCACAGCTGGATGGAGTAGACTTCTGGAGGTAGGAGAAATTAGCAGAGCAGACATGACGCGAAGATAAATGGCGACGATCCAGACGACCAAACTGTGTTTATATCTGCTCCGCTTGAATGCAGGTTCCGGTGGGAGCCACGATGAACGTAGGCTACTTTGGCCGTCTGAGAAGTTGTAGCGATCGCAGTTGTATTTCCGAAACACCAGTGGCAGGGGGCAGAAAATGACGAAGCTGTAAAAGTTCCGTGGCAGAGTATTTAATCATAGTGCAGTCCGGGAGGTAGAAGTGAATCTTGCCGTAGACACCAAATAATGGCAGCATAAAAACAAATAAAATCCAGCAAAGCTGCATATTAGCAGATATTGGCCGATATAAAACCAGTCAACGACACCTTAAAATAAACAATTTAATGCGCTGATGGAGAAGCGGCAGCCACAGTGCGCCAGCGTCCTCTCACCACAGCCAGTATGAGCAATAACAAATAGTGAGAGATATAGCGTATTCATTTTTACAGTGTAAAATATTTTTTAATAACCAAGGACTGCAATTAATGTGGTTGAGCAATTAAACAACTGCATGCATTTACTTCTCACTTTTGGTATTCTAACGTTATTTGAGAAGATAATAAACTCAAAAGATGAGCTAAAAAATCACCTGTAACACTGAATAAATTTGTGCAAGACTGTCCAAAATTGTTAAAAGTTAAAACTGACACACTTAGACATCAGCACTTGTCATACAAACTTCAACAATGGTAACAATCAAAAAATAATTATTCTGCATAATTTATTCATGTCACAATGCATGCTGGGAGCAATTAATGTGTTTTGTATGCTGGCATGAAGAATGTCACCATTGTTGTGTTTCATATGCTGATTTTTGATGTCTGTGAGTGTATAAGTGATTCAAAACATGTTTAATACTGAAAACTTGTTGATCTCCTTTATCAATGCAGAAATGTTCTCCATAAACACCTGTGACTGCTGATAAAACACAAACTTAAAGAAAGTTAAGGGTCAAGAGCCCAACTAAAGCAAACACCAATCTCCATGATGGTGACCTCCAATGAAACATTTTCAATAAGACATCAACATCTAAACCTCTGTTAATTCTCAATAAGATCTTCTGTAGACGTGACAGAAATAAAGGCAATCTGGTTAGTAATAAGTGAAGCTGATAATGCGGTTTGTGGAGTTGTTTAATCAGATCTTGAGAGAGTTAATGTCTTTTATCTTCAGCTCATTTAAAGGGACACCAGGCAACTTTTTCGTGTTAATAAATCATCTTCGTAAGTCGGTATGTGGTTAAATGACTCATTACAGGGCGAATGAAGACTCTCTCATCCGCAAATACTGCCTGTAGGAAGAATATCCCGCTTGCAAGTTCAGTGTATCCTACCCGCGTCCTTCAGTCTCGCAAAGTCTCACAAAGTCTCAAACATCGCAAGAAGCAGGATCAGTTTACGGCAAGCATCCCCAGCACAGAGGCAGGCTAACGAAATTCGGCTAGCGATTGATGATAATGGCAAAGCTGGGGAAGAAGCAGCGAAAACCCTTGACAGAAGAATTCAAAAAAAGGAAAAGAGCTTCAGACCGAGCGAGGGCTCGCACACGTATCAACATTGGTCAAGCTTTTTCAGAATGGCGAGAGCTGAAAGACAGAGAAGGCTCCAAGTCAGATGCAGACCTCGCATTCTTGCTTTTGCGCTTGCCTACACTTTTATTTTATGTCACTCAGTCAACGCGTCGGATAATAGGCAATAAACATGTTGCACATATCATGATCGAGTTCGCTCCCGGTAAAAATACTAGTATGCATGACAACACAATAAAAAATTAAAAAAAAACTTGCCATCAGTTGTGAAGAAAATATTACTTTACATACCTCGGTAGCAGTGGTGCAGTCTAGTTTTTTGTAGTGAGTATACTGTAATATAACACAGTTTCTATGTGTAGGCTATATGAAACGAATGAATGACGATAGTTTTATCAAATGAAATGGTGAAATTCTCGTGCAGTGACTCATAGCAGCTCTGCAATGAAAGTGCACATGTGTATCCTATCCTACAAACGCTGAAAACACCACGAGCGTGAGTCACGCGTGCTTCAGTGTGTGTGCGCGCGCGTAGTGGAGCACACATTGAGCGCTCATTCCCAGAGACACGCAAGTAAGACAGACTCGTGATTCATTCATTCATTCATTCATAAATAGGCAAATTCCGTGACGTTCTGCTTAGCAAGCTCCATTTGTGACTGGATTCCGCGATTCGATGTCGCGAATTTATGAATGAAAGTGAAAGTTCTGACACAAAACGAAGTTGTTAGGTATCCTCACAATTTTTTAACTGGATATACAGAAATCCTTGGCCTTTTCTAGTGGGTATACGGCGTATACCTGCGTATCACGTAGACTACACCACTGCTCGGTAGACATAACTGGTTTTGAAATAGCCGGTTCCTCTGCTCGGCTGGGTTGACAGCTGATCAGCTGGGTTGCTCGTGGCGAGGGGGGAGGGACAACAGTTCTTTTTTACGACAGTGTGTTTGAAAGCATTTACTACCAGAAGCTAGGGGGAGCTTCGTAGAGAAAAAACACTCAGAGTTGCCTGGTGTCCCTTTAAGGCTGTGGCTGAAGAAAGTTGTAGTTTGTGTTCTTATTTCTCTTTCTTTCATTGCTTGTTCACAGAAGGTGTTTGAATGATTGAAAGAATCTTTCAGGAACATCACACTAACCTTTAAATAACATTCTAGTAACATTAAGGAAACTGGACATTTTTATGTTCTTGGAATGTTACAAATCAACGTTATACCTTTTAAAAAAACGTTCCTTTAACATCAAGAAAACTGGACATTTTTTATGTTCCCAGAACCAACACTGCATATTTGGAGAACGTTCTTATAACTAAAGTCTGTTAGCTGTTTTTTTTTTTTTTTTTTTTAATTCATCAACAATGTTTTCTTGCAACAGATGCAAATTAATGCAAAATCTAGCAAAAATAAAAATGCAATTTATACAATTTATTTTATATTTTACAGAATAATTCGGGAAATGAATGTTATATTTTTCAGTATCTTAACATAAATAATTTGTGGGAGAGAATTTTTTTTTTTGTTTTTTTTTTTTTGGGGAAGATATGTCATTTTGATCCACACTCCATACCAGTCCGTTATGGTAATACACCATTTTGTTGTTTGTCAACCACCAATAAAATTTCAAAAAGAAGAAAAGTAACTTTAACACTCAGTAGTGTGGACACACTGCTATTGCTGTGTAATATTTATATAATATTTACACCCTATATTAAGATTTACAATATTTATAACGGCTACATACACAGCAAAAAGTCCAGTGTTAAATTAACTCTCCTGGGAGTTTATATGGCTCCAGAGTCAGTGTTAAAATATGAGTGTTAAATTAACACTCAAGAGTGTTAAAGTTAATGAGCTCATTAAGTGATTCATTGAGTGATGATTGAGCAATATTGAAGACACCTGATGTTAGCAAGCAGAATCACCAAAGGAGAAAATCTCATTTTTTAAGACACCGTTATGGAGATCAGTGTTTGCTTTAGTTGGGCTCTTGACCCATAAACTGTAAACATTAGATTATTTTTCGCTGTTGTATCTGAGTTATAACTTCCAGATGAACAAAGAGAAAAGTTGATCAGGTTTTGTTGGTTATGTTTTGACATAATCATAATTTGACCTGAATCACTGATCTCATTTAGAGTCTAATCTCTGACTTAAATGTATATTGTTGATTACAGCATCACTGTGATTCCACAGCATGAGATCTTTTTTCTAACTAGTCTAAAGGATTTCTTAAAAGTTGTTCTGAAAGAACAAAATCTTTCTTTTAGGCACACACAGACATCAAGAATCAGTGTATGAATCTCAACAATGGTGACAAACAGAATATTCAATTAGGAAAAGGAAATTAGTAAGACAATTCAGATCATAATTTATTCATACCGCAATGCATGATGGGAGCCATGAATGAGTTTTGATTGGTGGCACCCAGAATGCACTGCAACATGCTTTATTATTGTCACCATTGTTGAGATTCACAGGCTGATTATTGATGTCAGTATGTCTAAATTAAGTATTTTTATCAGAACAATGTTTAAGAAATATTTTGGATTATATTGATAATGATAAAAATCATTTGCTGTAGAATCACAGGCTGCTATAATCAACAAGGTAAATCTGACTCTCTAAATGAGAGTTGATATTCAGGTCAAATTATGATTATCAAATCATAACCAACACCACCTGATCAACTTTTCTCTTTGTTCATCGGAGAGTTATAACTCAGACACAACAGCCAAACAAAATTTAAAGTTAAAGCTTTATGGGTCAAGAGCCCAACTAAAACAAACACTGATCACCATAACGGTGTCTTAAAAAAATAGATTTTCTCCTTTGGTGATTCTGCTTGTTAACATCAGGTGTCTTCAATATTGGTAAATTATCACTCAATGAATCACTTAATGAGCTCATTACCTTTTAACACTCTTGAGTGTTAATTTAACACTCATATTTTAACACTGACTCTGGAGCCATATAAACTCTCAGGAGAGTTAATTTAACACTGGACTTTTTGCTGTGTAGAGCTGTGGAAGTGACAGGAGTTTGGATGTACGAGCACCGCCACTAGAACTGATTTGCCGCTTTCCGTGTGTTTCTCTTTGGCCCTGTCCCAAATGGCACCCTAAGCACTCGTGGTCTTCCTATGAGTCCGCACTTTCATGACGTATTGTTGCTTTAACTGTCGGGAGGAAGTCTGCTGCGGGCTCGGCAAAAGTGCGCATCGAGGACGCATATCGACCGCAAAGGGGGTGCTCGTGAGCACCCTTCTGAGGCCTAAAATGACAAATGGGACACCCTACGGTCTCACGGACTTAACAGACACGCACGTGGCAGCCATTGTAAATCCACAAGACCGAAAGTGCATATGAAGTGTGCCATTTGGGACAGGAACTGCCTTTGAAAATGAAATGGAGACTTGTGATTTCCGCATCCGGTGTGAAACTGTCTTCATGTTGAAAGAATTCACTGAACTAATAATTAAATGAACTGGTAGTCAGGAGGTTTATCTTGTGCTCTGTTTCACTGTATTTGACAGGAGGCGTCAACTTTAGATTTATTTGAGGAGGATTTGCCATCCATCCATCCATCTTCCTCCGCTTATCCGGGGCCGGGTCGCGGGGGCAGCAGTCTAAGCAGAGATGCCCAGACTTCCCTCTCCCCGGACACTTCTTCCAGCTCTTCCGGGGGAACACCGAGGCGTTCCCAGGCCAGCCGGGAGACATAGTCTCTCCAGCGTGACCTAGGTCTTCCCCGGGGTCTCCTCCCAGTGGGACGCGCCCGGAACACCTTCCCGGGAAGGCGTCCAGGAGGCATCCGAAACAGATGCCCGAGCCACCTCAGCTGACCCCTCTCGATGTGGAGGAGCAGCGGCTCTACTCTGAGCTCCTCCCGAGTGACCGAGCTTCTCACCCTATCTCTAAGGGATCGCCCAGCCACCCTGCGGAGGAAGCTCATTTCGGCCGCCTGTATCCGGGATCTTGTCCTTTCGGTCATGACCCAAAGCTCATGACCATAGGTGAGAGTAGGAACGTAGATTGACCGGTAAATCGAGAGCTTTGCCTTGCGGCTCAGCTCTTTCTTCACCACGACAGACCGGTACATCGACCGCATTACTGCAGAAGCTGCACCGATCCGTCTGTCAATCTCCCGTTCCATCCTTCCCTCACTCGTGAACAAAACCCCAAGATACTTAAACTCCTCCACTTGAGGCAGGAACTCTCCACCAACCTGAAGTGAGCAAGCCACCCTTTTCCGACTGAGGACCATGGCCTCGGATTTGGAGGTGCTGATTCTCATCCCAGCCGCTTCACACTCGGCTGCAAACCGTCCCAGTGCATGCTGAAGGTCCTGATTTGATGAGGCCAACACGACAACATCATCCGCAAAGAGCAGAGATGAATTCGTGTTGTCACCAAACCTGACACCCTCCGGCCCCTGGCTGCGCCTAGAAATTCTGTCCATAAAAATTATGAACAGAACCGGCGACAAAGGGCAGCCCTGCCGGAGTCCAACATGCACCGGGAAGAAGTCTGACTTACTGCCGGCAATGCGAACCAAGCTCCTGCTTCGGTCGTACAGGGACCGGACAGCCCTTAGCAAAGGACCCCGGACCCCATACTCCCGAAGCACCCTCCACAGGGCGCCGCGAGGGACACAGTCGAATGCCTTCTCCAAATCCACAAAGCACATGTGGACTGGTTGGGCAAACTCCCATGAACCCTCCAGCACCCTGTAGAGGGTATAGAGCTGGTCCAGTGTTCCACGGCCCGGACGAAAACCACACTGTTCCTCCTGAATCCGAGGTTCTACTATCGGCCGTATTCTCCTCTCCAGTACCCTGGCATAGACTTTCCCGGGGAGGCTGAGAAGTGTGATCCCCCTGTAGTTGGAACACACCCTCCGGTCCCCCTTCTTAAAAAGAGGGACCACCACCCCGGTCTGCCATCCCAGAGGCACTGTCCCCGACCGCCACGCGATGCTGCAGAGACGTGTCAACCAAGACAGCCCCACAACATCCAGAGACTTGAGGTACTCAGGGCGGATCTCATCCACCCCTGGTGCCTTGCCACCGAGGAGTTTCTTGACTACCTCGGTGACTTCAGCTTGGGTGATGGACGAGTCTACCTCCGAGCCCTCAGCCTCTTCTTTCTCAATGGAAGACGTGACGGCGGGATTGAGGAGATCCTCGAAGTATTCCTTCCACCGTCCAACGACATCCCCAGTTGAGGTCAACAGCTCCCCACCTCTACTGTAAACAGCATTGGTAGGTCATGACCATAGGTGAGATAGTCCAGCCGATAGTCCTTCTCCATGGCCTCACCGAACTCCTCCCAGGCCCGAGTTTTTGCCTCCACAACCACCCGGGCTGCAGTTCGCTTGGCCTGCCGGTACCCGTCAGCTGCCTCAGGAGTCCCACAAGCCAACCAGGCCCGATAGGACTCCTTCTTCAGCTTGACGGCATCCCTTACTTCCGGTGTCCACCACCGGGTTCGGGGATTGCCGCCTCGACAGGCACCAGAGACCTTACGGCCACAGCTCCGGGCGGCCGCTTCGACAATGGAGGTGGAGAACATGGTCCACTCGGACTCAATATCTCCAGCCTCCCTCGGGATCTGGTCGAAGCTCCGCCGGAGGTGGGAGTTGAAGATCTCTCTGACAGGAGACTCGGCCAAACGTTCCCAGCAGACCCTCACAGTACGCTTGGGTCTGCCGAGTCTGTCCAGCTTCCTCCCCCGCCATCGGATCCAACTCACCACCAGGTGGTGATCAGTTGACAGCTCCGCCCCTCTCTTCACCCGAGTGTCCAAGACATACGGCCGCAGGTCAGATGAAACGACCACAAAGTCGATCATCGACCTACGGCCTAGGGTGTCCTGGTGCCATGTGCACTGATGGACACCCTTATGCTTGAACATGGTGTTCGTTATGGACAGACTGTAACTAGCACAGAAGTCCAATAACTGAACACCACTCGGGTTCAGATCAGGGGGGCCGTTCCTCCCAATCACGCCCCTCCAGGTGTCACTGTCGTTGCCCACGTGGGTATTGAAGTCCCCCAGTAGAACGACGGAGTCCCCAGTTGGAGCACTTTCCAGCACCCCTTCCAGAGACCCCAAGAAGGCCGGGTACTCTGCACTGCCGTTTGGCCCGTAGGCACACACGACAGTGAGAGACCTATCCCCGACCCGTAGGCGCAGGGAAACGACCCTCTCGTTCACCGGGGTAAACTCCAACACATGGCGGCTGAGCTGGGGGGCTATAAGCAAACCCACACCAGCCCGCCGCCTCTCACCATGGGCAACTCCAGAGTACCCTTCCTTGAACTGCCACCTTAACGTGGTGGAGGGGTTTGAGTACCCGAATGACCCTAGGAGCTATGTTGTCCGGGGCTATATGCCCCTGGTAGGGTCTCCCAAGGCAAACAGGTCCTAGGTGACGGGTCAGACTAAGAGCGGTTCAAAAACCCTTTATGAGAAAAATTATACCGAGGACCGTGACGTCGCCCGGTATGGCGCAGCCGGGGCCCCACCCTGGAGCCAGGCCTGGGGTTGGGGCTCGTATGCGAGCGCCTGGTGGCCGGGCCCCCCCCCACGGGGTCCGGCCGGGCTTAGCCCGAAGGAGCGACGTGGGGCCACCTTCCCGTGGGCTCACCACCTGCAGGAGGGACCATAAGGGGCCGGTGCGGAGAGGATCGGGCGGCAGTCGAAGGCAGGGACCTCGACAACCTGATCCCTGGACACGGAAGCTAGCTCTAGGGACGTGGAACGTCACCTCGCTGGCGGGGAAGGAGACTGAGATTGTGCGTGAGGTTGAGAGGTTCCGACTAGAGATAGTTGGGATCACCTCTACGCACGGCTTGGGCTCTGGAACCACACTCCTCGAGAGAGGATGGACTCTTCACAGGAGGATTTGCAACTGATTAAATTCTTAAATTCTCAACTATACTTCCTTTTAAGGGAATACTGTAGGTTTAAATCCTTTTTGTTTGATTGTTGTGACTTCATTTGAGATTCAATTACTGAATTGTATTCTTAAAAATGAAGTAATAAATAATCAGGTCAATGTTAGACTCACCAATCAGAGGGATTTTTGTCCCTGTAGAGGGCAGTGTGTTGTTAACAAGCAGCAGCATCACAGAAATAGACAGCAGTAAAGTCACTTTGAAGGTCACTTTGTCTGATGCATTTGAGTCAACGAAGAAGGAGATCAAATCCAGCACAAGGAAGAAAAATACTGGTATTATAATGTTGATGACATACAGTATAGGTCTCCTTTTTATGGTGATCTGCAATGAAGAGAGAGAGAGAGAGAGAGAGAGAGAGAGAGATTGGCATCATGATGAACTTAAACACTAAGAGAATTATAAATTAAATACATAAATTAATTAGGGGTGCGCCATGTACCAGTTTAAAAGAAAAACCAGTTGGTCTTACAAGTAATAATTGAATAAGAGAGATTTCTAATCATAATTGTTACTAAGAGCTACATATAATGTGATATATTGTGAAATAAAATGTATTTGGTGATATTTTGTCATAATGCGTATCCCTATATATTAATTTCCTTTAAATTTTAATGCAGATAAAGATCTGTGTTTGGTTAGAACACAATTTTACTTGTTTTTCATTTTACATTAAAACTACAATAAGTTTTCATTTGTTAACATTAATTATTGTATAAACTAACATGAACTAACAATGAGCAATACACTTATTACTGTATTTATTTATTTATTTATTCATGTTAGTTAATCATGTCAAATACAGCTGTTCCTTGTTTGTTCATGTTAGATCACAGAGTGCATTAAATATCTTAACAAATACAACCTTTGATTTTAATAATGTATTAGTAAATGTTAAAATTAACATTATCCAACATTAATAAATGCTGTAGAAGTATTGTTAATTTCTTGCTCATGTTAACTAAATGTGTTAACTAATGAAACCTTATTGTAAAGAGCTACCCATTTTATCTTTTATTTTACATTGTCAAACTCAACATGTAAATCTCTTGTTAATCTGTGGGTGGTGATGAAGGAGAATACTTGTTTTCCACCCTGTGGAGATTAACTTTGCACACTGGTTACAGAGAAGAGGTCATAGTGTCATCCCTCATCACAATGAGAGAGAGTATTGTACACAGTGAGAATTGTAAACTTAAACTCAGGATATTTTTTGCCATGTTTGTCTTGTTTTATAAGCACATGTTAATGGATAAACAAAAGCAACATTCCTTTTCTAGCGGTGCTTCATTACTAAATGAATCTGCGTGTTTGAATGAATCGAGTCAATGATTCAGTGACCCATTTATAAAGACAGAGGCTGTGCCCTATACCCTCATTCCCACATTACTCCTCTAATATAGTCTAATTGAGGGAGTGAAGGAAAACGAGTGAGTTAAATCGGAAACTGAGTTCATTTAGCAGATGACTCTCACAGTGCATTATGGGTATTCTCTAGTGTTATTCTCTAACTTTTGCTAGTTTAACGACGGGACAAATGGTCGGCACTCCCGGCGCATGGTCTAAAAGGGTGGTCCCTATTCTCTTAATGAGTAATGGATGTGTTTTGGGCGTAACGTGCAATAAACCAATCAAAGTCTCTTCTCACATTCCCTTTAAAAGACAGTTGCACTCGCACAATGGCAGATTCGCTATTTACATGATGGAATTTGATGGTGGAAAAACTGAACACTTCTCTAGAGAGGAAACTGATCTTTTCGCGCGGATCAGACCAGCACGCCCATGGGCGCAAATACATTTGCTATTTAAACAACGTGGTGCAGGACGTGAAAATAATAACTGCGTCGGGCTGAAACTAGCAAAAGACACTTGCGTCGTGCCTGGCACCGTATTGCGCCGGGTGTATGTTTTCATTGTTGTGATTTGTTTTGCACTTCTCTGCCACTGTGAAAAGTCAATATCATTTGAATATACAGTATATATTTATTTATCAATATGAATGCTTTATTCCAAAAAGAAAAAATTAACTGAATGCTGAAAAATAATAATAATAATTTCATTCTGATATACATACACACATCTCCCTTCACATTCACAGATTCCATGCATCATCTGTTCAACCTCTGGTGTGAAAACCATATTATTAAAGAATATACTCTCTTGAGCAACAAATATAATTTACATGTTGACTTTGAACATTAAATAACAGATTAAATAATGTATACTATAATATATTATAGTATGATTTCACAGTTTGGTGTATAATTGAAAACAAACAAAAAACAAATAATAAAATGGTTAATTTAGAAGATATTTGAAATGTTTAAAAATATAATAATTAAATTTATTACACTTATTTTTTACAAACTCATAAACTAGTTGTTTTTGTTTTGTAAAATAATTGTATTTATATATTCAATATTGGTTTACATTCCATATCCAGTGCACTGTACCTCATAGATCAGCTGATACATTTTACGCCATTCAAGATCATCATCAATGGTATGATCACTGTTAGTTATATTGATGAGATCCCACTCTCCCTGGGTCTGAAAGATCTCTTTCGACTTGTTAGTAATTTTATCTGCATCAGACAAGGTATATATTTCAATCTCCTTATCTGTGGGAACAGACATGAATATTTTATCATTTTATATTTTAATATATAAATAGTTTAGAAGAATAAACCATGTTATCTTGTGTGTGTTTGTCTAAACTGATTAATGTGTTTCAGATGTACCTGAATACGCTGTAGACTGAAGTGTTATATTGCAGATTTGGGTGTCGAAGGGAAATCTGTAGAGATCCATCTTACAGGCTGTGGTCAGAGATAAAACATCAGTTGAGACTGTATAGCCGTTACAGAGCAACAGCACATATGGAGACTCCTTTGTTCCAAAATCTGTCTTGATGCTAAATGGATAAAATATAAATTAGCACTGATTATTAAAGACATGATGATTGGAGACAGCAATTATTCGAATCAAATGTAAATGCAAAAGTAATTCCCATATAGCAACATTGCGTCTGCCCAGATCCGGCCCACATCTGGCACACATGGAAAGATGATCTGGCCCACATGCAGCGTGGAATGACGGCCCTTGGGTGGGCCACTCCTGTTTGCCAGATCTGGGCCACAAGCAGGCCATAGCAATGCCACATCTCAGCCAAGAGCAAATAAATAAACCAGAACTGGACCTTATCTGAGCCACAAAGTCTGTGTATATTAAATATGGAGTCATGACCTTCTGCTGAGATCTTGAGAGATTTATTGTCTTATTTTATTTCCAGTTGATTTCAGGCTGTTATAGTTGTTGTGTTTCATTCGCTGAGAGTGCAAGCATGAGGTTGAACAAACATCACACTGTAACATTGATTCAATGCCATTACCATTGATTTTTTTTTTTACTATCGATCTGGGAACCTAATTAAACGCACCTGAACCAGTTCATCAATGTCTAAAGGATTACTAGAAAGCTACAGACAGGAGAGTTTATCAGGGTTGAAGCTGAACTCTGCAGAGCTGTGGCCCTCCAGAATAGAGTTTGTCCATCCCTGCATTAGACACAGGCTGAGATCAGTGATCCAAACATTATATTATGACATCATAACCAGCAAAACCTGATCTCATTTTTGTTGGCTTTGTTTTTGCCACAACAAATATGTCTTAAAAACACACAATTTCAACAGCCTAAAAAAAACTAATTGTAAAGTCAAGGGTCAAGAGCCCAATTAAAGGGATAGTTCACCCAAAAATGAAAATGCTGTCATCATTTACTCTCCCTCATGTTGTTCCAAACCTGCATGACTTAATTTCTTCTGCTGAACACAAAAGAAGATATTTTGAAGAAAGTCGGTAACCAAATGACTGATGGACCCCATTGACTTACATAGTAGGAAAAAAAAATACTATGAAAGTCAATGGGGACAAGCAACTGTTTAATTACCAACCTTCTTTAAAATATCTTTTGTGTTCAGCAGAAAAAAGAAACTCATACAGGTTTGGAACAACATGAGGGTGAGTAAATGATGACAGCATTTTCATTTTTGGGTGAACTATCCATTTAAAGCAAACACTAATCTCCATAATGGTAACGTCCAATGAAACAAAACAACATCTAAACCGCTGTTAATTCTCAATAGGAATTTCTGTAGACATATGAAAAATAAAGTCAGTCTGGTTAGTAATAAGTGAAGCTGGTAATGCTGTTTGCGGAGTTGTTTAATCCTCCTTTGCTGAGATCTTCACAGATTTAATGTCTTCTGTGGCTTGTGGAAGAAATGTAATGTTCTATTATGTTTGCACTTAATTATATTCATAGAATCTTAGAAATATGATGGTAATTAGATTAACCCTCAGACGGTCTTCGTTTTCCAGTCACATGCTGGGCCTTCCCGGTCAGAAGTGACCGGAGGCCTAAAAATGAAACTTCCTCCATCCCAGTAAAACCAATGCAATTTATTTTTGTTCTATAATATTTATTCTTTTTAATTTAGTATTTTGAGATCATTTTATTGAATTTATTAATATTTATGCAATATTTATGGTCTATTTTTGCCATTGCAAATAATTAAAAAATTTATATAAATATATGTATTTTTTTAAAAAAAAATTATACAGTATTTTAGTTTAATATAGAGTCTAGGCCTTCAAAAAAAAATGTTTGAAGCAGATTAGCACCATCTGGTGAGAGTATGGAGGAAAAGCGTAGGAGCAGGGTGTAACCACTAGATGGCATCTACAGTTCTCTATGGAGAGGCATGTGAATTCCCCAGCTGTTTATGGACACATTTACTTTTTTTTTTGTACAGAATTTGTAACAAAAAATGCAATTCATTCAATTATAACACTTTTTGTAAAATAATATTACATTTTTTTATTTCTTTTATTTTTTTTCATTTTTTTTTCAATTTCCCATTCATTTTCTATGGGGGACATTTTTGACCGAAGACCACAAGTGTGACTATTTTTTTTACGACCACTTAGCATGCTCGAATCATGACCTCAATTTTTTTGTGTGTGCACATACCTATTGCCATAAAAGTCACCGAGTTTCGTAACATTCCAATGAAGCTGTGATTTTTAAAAATTCAAAATAGATTTTTTGTAATCAAAATTTATTGGTGTTTATGTGTATAAAAGTGTGTGTGTATGTGTGTGTGTGTGGGTGGGTGTGTCTTTTTTGTATTCTTGATGTTGTAGAGTGTCACCCCTTTACAGCGGTGTACTTTTTTTTAGGATTGAGGCCGATTTGTAGATTGTACACACAAAAATTCGGAGAATTTTTTATTTTTTTGTCAATTTCCCATTCATTTCCTATGGGTCGGTCATTTCTGACCGAAGACCAAAATCGTCACTATTTTTTTTACGACCACTTAGCATGCTCGGATCATGACCTCAATTTTTTTTTGTATTCACATACCTAATGCCACAAAAGTCACCAAGTTTCATAACATTCCGATGAAGCTGTGATTTTTAGAAATTCAAAACAGAAAATTTATCGGTCAGAAATGACCGAGGACCGTCTGAGGGTTAATGTGGTGTCGATACATATTCTTATTAATATATGTATGTGTATGTCCTTGTATATGACCGGACAAAAGTTAATGTGACTGAATGTATGACCGAGACAGAGAGTCTCCACTCAAGGGTAGCATATGATAAACAATGTATTAGTTATGGCTAAGATGTATCTTCATGTAGCCTCAGGAAAACAACCTTGGGGGAGGAACAACTATAAAGAATGAAGAAAGCCCCCACTCGTTGTCACACTCTGCAGGCACTTATGACTGTATGACTGCTGACCTTTCCTTGCAAGGGAATAAATAATCTTTAAAGGCAATTGATACATGTTTGTCTCTTATTCAGTAAGTAGAAAATTGTTTGCCACCACAGTCAGTTGTAGTTCTTGTGTTTTGCTTTTTTATCTTCTTCTTGTTCCTCTGTCCTTCAGTGATTCTGCTTGTTAACATCAGTTCATCACCAACGCTCAATCATCAGTTAATTAATCACTGAATTATATTATTAACTTCAACACTGCTTCAGTGTTACTCCAGCACTCTGTAGTGTGGACACACAAGTGTTCATTTAACACTGAAGATTTTGCAGTGGGGGTAAAAGGGTTAATTGTGTCAAATTAAAATAAAAAACAGAGTGAAGTGTAATTTGAACGGTAATCAACTGTAAAATAGTTTACGGCATAAAACTAAAGTGTTTTATGCGTTTTTGCACAGGATGATATAGGAGAGATCTGTTTAATTCATTAGTTTTGTGGGTCACCATTGTGCTGGAGAGTAGAGCCTGCGCTTCAGTCAATGATAAGCAGAGAAACACTGATGTTATGCTGCCGGTTGCTTTATTTAAAAGCAGTAACTGTGTAGTTGCTGTTGCAGTGACAATCTCCTTGCTAAGTACTTTAGCACATACACGTATACAGATGTTCACTAAATGCGAGCTGCAAAGATTTTAGTTAAAGTCATGCTTTTAATTAATTCACTATTACACATTATGTGTTTACATTTTTATTTTAAGAGATATTAATTTTCAGTGGACTCAGATTAAGTAAGTACACAGTACTATCAGTATACATTTTTGAACTCGAACTGTTTCAAGCAATTTGTTTCCCAAATTATATGAGTTACCTTCCATGGTATTTTTACGGTAACAAACTGTAAAAAAAGGAGAGCTGTATACAGTACATTGCTGGCAACCACAGCTGCCAGTAGATTACCATTATATTGCAGCGCAGTTTTTACAGTGACTGCATATACTGAAGATCCAGATACATTATTTAATCGTTTCTGTTTCTCATACTTTGGCCTTTTCCTTGCATTGCAATTTTTTTCTTATTTTAAATGTGATCAGCATTTGACATGTTTGGGGAATTTGGCTATTAACATATAACACTTTAAATACATTCTGCTGAAATGAACAAAATAAACAAAATGACTGGAATAAAAATGTGTTCATTTTGATGAACAAGATTCAAGTCATAAAATGATCCAAACTTACTACTAATCCAACAGAGATTTAATAAAAAATTATGTATAATAAAAAATAAATAAATATTTTGAATTGCTGTTTCACTTAGAATCAAGAATCAGCGTCTGAATCTCAATAACGGTGCCATGCTTCATGCCACAATGCATTCTGGGAGCCACTGATGAAAAACTGAACGCATTGCGGCATGAAGCATGTCACAGTTATTGAGATTCACGCGCTGATTCTTGAGGTTTGTGTTTGTCTCAATGAAGAGGTTTAATTATTTTTTTTTTTTTAAATCATTCTCCAGCTTTTCTCACTTCATAAAGATCCTACACATGAATCTTAACAATGGTGGCTTTATATATATATATATATATATATATATATGCTGCAGTTCATGCTGTGAGTTTTATACTATCCTGGAACTCCATTGTTGAGATTCATATTGTTGATGTCTGAGTCAATCAGGAGATCCAAATGTTTTAATGCACTATATGATTTCAATATCCTTCAGAATAACTGATTACAGAAACATTGCTGTATATCATGCTGTAGAGACACAGATATATATAATAAATACATTTTAAACACCCATAAATTCAAATCTTATGCACAGGATGAGATCAGTGAATCAGACATGTCCAGAATGATGTCATCATCACAACAGCCAAAAACACCTGACCAATTTTCTCTGACTTTTTCTTGTCATAATAAACACGTTTTATAAACTCACAGTTCCAACAGCCAGAGAAAAATTCATTTTTTTTAATTTCAAGTGTTAAGAGACCAACTAAAGCAAACACTGATCCCCATCATGGTGACTACAAACGTTTATTATTTTCAATAAACCATCAACAACTAAATAAACCATCAACTCTCTGTTAATTCTCAACAAGTACTTTTGTACATGTATGAAATAATTTTAAACTGGTTTGCAAACTGGTTTCACACTCGGTGTGGCTGAAAGTCAGTTGTTGTTCTTGTGTTTCTTTTTGTTCTGTTCTTGTTTCTCTGTCCTTCAGTGATTCTGCTTATCAGGTGTTCATCAGTGTCTGAATTCACTCTCTTCTTTTCATTCAAGTGGACTATATTAGTGAACTAATGTATGGAATAGTGAATGAGGGTATAGGGTGTGATTTGGAACACAGTCTCTGAGTGTCGACTTTGAGTGCTGTTAATTTACAGTATATTCCTGTAGGCTATTTTCTCAAAAACAACAAATATTACCCAGAATGCATTGTTTTCTACGGTATATTACTGTTTTAGTGGAAAATGGTGTGATACTGTCAGAATTTTATCTTTTTTTTTTTAAAGCAAGGGTTAACAGTGTTTATAAACAAAGCCTTTAAATCCTTTTTTTTTTTTTACCTTTCCATTATGCCAATGTCTGGAGTCCAAAACATATTTTGGGGGGCTGCAAATGTGTCAATTTGACAAAAATCGTCTGGGTCCCACGTCATATTCATATTTGGCCACACCTGGAAAGTTAAATGAAGTTCAGAATGATTATAAGACAGATAATGTATGCTTGAAAATTAAATAAAACCTCTGATCATGTTACAATATTCAGTAAATTAAGTAAAACTCAAAAAAAAGAAAAAAAAAAGAAAAGTGAAATAAGAATGAAATAGGTTTTTAAAACACTTACAGTTATCATTTTGACCAGTGTTGAGAGACTCTGGGCTTTTTCATTCTGTAGATAAAAAGATGTGTTAAGAGATGATACTACAACTGCTTGACATCCCATGATGACTTGAATGAGAAGATAAATCATGCTGGACTCATACCACATTGGTGATGGAGGACACATATATATCCACATAAATGTCTGCAGGCTCGTCGTTATAGTAGTCATCATATTTGTAGTTGTACATTAGGGGCCACATTCTGTCATTCTGAGAGTTATTGTCTTCTAAGCCGAGATATTCCCAAAGGTTAATTTTAGCGTCACCATATTGTGTTGAATTGCAGACTTCAGCATCTGACATCCGCCCTGTGTGAATGAGAAACACAGAGAATATATTCTCCAAGCATGCATGAAAGAGAATTTCATGTTTAAACATTTATCCTTCTTCATTTCATACTCTTGTCAGACATACACAAACACACAGAAAATCAAACGTCGACTATTGCTCTTAGGGAGTCATCGAAATGTTCTTGATATTTACAGAAATAAGAAGTGACTGTACACAGCAAAAATCCCAGTGTTAAATTAACCGTCCTCAGAGCACTGGTGTAGTCAGAAAAGTGTTTTTGGGTGTGTATAAGAAAAACTGAGTTTGCCACATTTATTGTCAGATTAATGTGTAAAAAACCCAGACTCTGCGTATCACTAACTTTACAGAATACCTGGGCTGATGTGTAAAACTATACTCAGGCTCGCGCTCGCCACATAACCGTAATACTACCTATATAAAATATAACTCAGTGCTTGACATTAAGCCTTCTCATGTGCTTGTCCTCCGAACAAGTAAATCGGTCATTCACTTGTCCAAGTAAAAAATTTGCTTGTCCAGAATATTTTTTTTTTTGTGTGTGTGTGTGTGTTGTAAAATTAAATTATTATAATTTATTCTGAAGCAATATACTCATCAGTCAGCTTTGACATATTTAAATCTGCATATTTATGATATTTTAACCTTTATAAAGAGCATTTTCCCTAATCGTTTTAAATATATGCTATCTTTCATTTTAAATTCTTAAATTTGGTCAATACATTAAATTATTATAAGACGACACTATATGGCTGTTGCCAATCAAAATTAAACAATTTACAGTGAAAAATTACAACTGCATTAAATAATGTTATGAGATTGTTTTAAATATTTTTTGCATATACAAATATGAAATGTTGGAAAGAATGATACTTTTAAACACAACCCTAAACCATATTGTGCCCCTCTCTGATAATTGTAAATAATAATAATTATTATTATAAATATTATAATAGATAACAATACACTTATACACTATTGCCACATAACAACAATAATAATAATAATAATAACAATAATAAAATAAAAAAAATTATATATACAGGTGCTGGTCATATAATTAGAATATCATCAAAAAGTTGATTTATTTCAGTAATTCCGTTAAAATAGTGAAACTTGTATATTATATAGACTCATTACATGCAAAGTGAGATATCTCAAGCCTTTATTTGTTATAATTTTGATGATTATAGCTTACAGCTTGTGAAAACCACAAAATCTAAATCTCAGAAAATTAGAATATTACATTAAATCACACAGTAATTACACAGTAATCCCATGGTCATTGAACCAGGTTTTGGTTCTTTTGGCAGTGTGGGCAGGTGCAAATCCTGCTGGAAAATGAAGTCAGCATCTCCATAAAGCTTGTCTGCTGAAGGAAGCATGAAGTGCTCAGAAAATGTCCTGGTAGACGGCTGTGTTGAGTGGACAGCACAGTGGACCAACACCAGCTGATGACATGGCTCCCCAAACCAACACAGACTGTGGAAACTTCACACTGGACTTCAAGCATCTTGGATTGTGTGCCTCTCCATTCTTCCTCCAGACTCTGGGACCTTGGTTTCCAAATGAGATGCAAAATTTGCTCTCATCAGAAAAGAGGACTTTGGTCCACTGTGCTTTATTAAATCCAGAGTCAACGCAGCCGTCTACCAGGACATTTTCAGAGCACTTCATGCTTCCTTCATTTTCCAGCAGGATTTGCACCTGCCCACACTGCCAAAAGAACCAAAACCTGGTTCAATGACCATGGGATTACTGTGTAATTACTGTGTGATTTCATGTAATATTCTAATTTTCTGAGATTTTGATTTTGTGGTTTTCACAAGCTGTAAGCTATAATCATCAAAATTATAACAAATAAAGGCTTGAGATATCTCACTTTGCATGTAATGAGTCTATATAATATACAAGTTTCACTATTTTAACGGAATTACTGAAATAAATCAACTTTTTGATGATATTCTAATTATATGACCAGCACCTGTATATATATATATATATATATATATATTTTTTTTTGCCAGAAAGCATTTGGCGGAGGTGAAGAGGTAGGCGGAGTATTATGGGATGAATATAGTATCAAAATGATTAACACGTGCAAGCACACTTATCAATGAACTTGATACATGTTGCAGAAATGTTTTATCTATTCCTTTCAACTTGCGTGTGCAAAATTCAAAATTTAATGAATGTGAAGCAATTTGTACAAATAGAGACATTTTTGTGAATACAAATGTTTTCCTTTGTATTAGTGTATCATAATTTGCGCATGCAACAAAGAAGATGTGCATGTGTGGATCAGGTGACACGCGTCCATTCATTGACGTCTTCTCTGAGTCGATCTCATCACAAGTTGTATTGTATTAGTTTAAATGTAGTGACGCACATTTGTGAATTTGTCAAATAGATGGGTAGTTGTGCACACATTAATAATTAGCACCAGGCCTATTCATTTGTAGTTGTTTGTGTGTGGGTTGTGAAATGCTTAAAAACCGCAAAATGAAAGTCTCAAAATCCAAATGAATCAAATGAGATTGACTCAGAAAAGCCGTCAATGAATGGACGCGTGTCACCTGATCCACACATGCACATCTTCTTTGTTGCATGCGCAAATTATGATACACTAATACAAAGGAAAACATTTGTATTCACAAAAATGTCTCTATTTGTACAAATTGCTTCACATTAATTCAATTTTGAATTTTGCACACGCAAGTTGAAAGACATGGATAAAACATTTCTGCAACATGTATCAAGTTCATTGATAAGTGTGCTTGCACGTGTTAATCATTTTGATACTATAATCATCCCATAGAGTTTCCTTTGCAGCGCTACATATACGCAGCAGTTCGCCACAAGTCTTCAAACTACAGGAGCAGCAGGTAAAATTAAGCTAATATGGAAAAGTTACATTTATCCTACCATGCTACTGTAAAAGTTGCGGCAGCATGCGTGTCATGCTTAACTAAAATAAAAGTATAACTCGATTTCAGCCGCATTCTGATTCTGACAATGTCATTCGTTTTTATCCAAGGCAAGTGTTATTAGCTTGGGGAAATACATTGAAATGAAATCTTAAGTCCGTGTCCAACTCTAAATTATAAGAAATTTATATCTTTGATTTCATAGTAACACTTTACAATAAGGTTCATTTGTTTATTATTAATGTATTAACTAACATGAACTAACCATGAGCAACACATTTGGTTTTTATGTTAAACTACTGGCAACAGTATGGCCACTATATTACTGTTTTTATACAGTTTTGTAGCATTCTAAAACTGCTAAATGTCATTTTTGTATTACAAGTGTTGTGTTCTTACCTGTAATGGAAGTTGAGGAAGATTTCTCATGCAGGAGGAATGGGGTTTTTATGTCTGATGCTGTAAATGCTGCAAACAGAAAAAAAAATTGATGGGGGGCATCTAGATGTTATCATTAGGTGTCTTCAATGCTCCATCATCACTCAATTAATCACTTAATTATCTCATTAACTCTAACACTGCTTCAGTGTTACTTTTAACACCCTGCTGGTGGTTCCCATATAAACACAGAGCGGTGTTAATTTAACAGCAGTGAGTTTGCTGTGTGTAGATAGAACAGGCACTGTTTAGTTTAATTACGGTTTGTCATCTGCTTTTATCCACTATTAATACAAGCCTGCTGTAGATTACACAATTACACAAAACACTTGTTACAACTAACAGTAAACAAATATATACACACCTTTTCAGGTGATGCTTAATAAACTGGTCAACTTTATATCCGTAAAACAACTCCTATGAACTGTAATAAAGTGTGCGCTCTCCGTTCCATTACTGCCATGATCAGTAACGTCAGGCCTATCGCTGAGGAGACTGTAAGCTGGATCACGAGAGCAGTTCCATCCTCGAGTAACAACGAGAGTAAATGAAGACTGTTTTGGTCATTCTTACATCTTGTAACAAAACACCTCAATCGCTTAGAAGACATTCTTGTCTACAGCTGCTCCGGCGTCGAAACAATGGCGCACTGTGTAAGGCTCACTCAGGGCGGGTCTATGCTCAAACTGCAGTGTCAGTCAACAGTCGTGGGAGGGGCTTGTGCAAAAGTACGTCACATTGCCTGAATCTGAGAATGGCTTGATCTGAGACAGTGCTTATGATTTATGGGGATTTTAAAGGTCCCGTTGCATGCGATTCCATGTTTCAAAGTTTAGTTAGTGTGTAATGTTGTTGTTAGAGTATAAATAATATCTGTAAAATTATAACGCTCAAAGTTCAATGCCAAGCGAGATATTTTATTTAACAGAAGTTGACTACAAAAAACGGCTCGATTGGACTACACCCCTCTACTTCCTTCATTAGTGACATCACCAGAACCGTGTTTAGACTAACCTCCGCCCACAGGAACACAGGCGTATTGATGGCGAAATGTCAACAGACGGTTGATGTTTATCTATAATCGGATACCGCAAAAGTTTAATTCGAAGTTGTTAGTTTGCTCTGTCCATTTCACCACGGACTGTTTTTGTAACCTGGGATAATATCAAGCAGGCTTCTCTCAGCGTTTCATACTGACGAAGGGGGCAATTTCAACTATATTCCAGCAAGCGGTAAGTAGTGATTTAATATGGAAGTAGCGATCAACTTAACATCGTTTCTCTTAGTAGGATGAAAATAATCTTACTTAAACTGTGATTAATATACAGAAAGCGATCAAAGAACAATCCCTTTCCAATCGTCCAAGCTGTCAATCACACAGCGCGAGTTTATCTGGACACTTGCCAAAACTGGTTATGAAATAAATGACGCTGTTACACTGCACAACGAAGCTCTTACTGTATTTATATGCCTCATGTTTGCATTGGTGAAATCATTAGTGAGTGCAGAAACTGCGTTGCAATGATAAGATCTTTTTTCACGCGATCAACAGGCTGTCATCTGCTCAACGCTCACTGCAATTTTTTATGTGATTGAAATAGATCTAAATACTTAAAAAACTTCTCACGATTCGTTAATCCCGATAGTTGTAATAGTAAAAACGTATAATAGCTGTAATAGTAAAAGTTTTCCAGATAGTTCCACATGTAATGCCAGATATTTCATATGCAAGGATGTCAGCCAATCACAGCAGTGGGCGTTTACACTGAAGTCTCACAGCAGACACGCCCCTTCAAACAGAGTGTTCAAACCAGGGAATGAAATCAGGCTAGGAAATATGCCTTTTATTTCTAAATTATAACAATTTTTGATCTAAAAAACATACTAACATTATAAGGGCACCCCTGGAAACATGATAAAATAATAAAAATAATCCATGGAATGGGACCTTTAAAGTCGAGGAGACTGAAGTTTTCAGCCTGGCGGAAAACGGCGCCTTCAATGATTTTGTTAGCTCATCAAATTAAAGGATACTTTTTGGCTTCAATCTTCTCGAGAAAAGGGGTAAGCTAAGGCTTACGCAACACGAGAGTCCTCTCGAAAGGGAACCAATGAGGTTCAATCTCGTGTTACGCACATGTTTGAGCTTCATTAAGAACCAAAGAGTTTTAGGCTACATTTACACATGGCCGGCTATTTTCATAAACGGACATTTTACCCTCTCCGTTTTCAAAAATACACAGCAAAAACTCCAGTGTTAAATGAACTCTCCTGGGAGTTTATATGGCTCCAGACTCAAGAGTGTTAGGCTTGTCCACACAGACACGGGTATTTTTATAACCGTGACTTTTTTTACGCTGTTCGGCCGTTCGTCCACACGGAAACGCAGTATCAGGTCACTGAAACCGAACATTTTTGAAAACCCCTGCCAGGGTGAGGATTTTCAGAAACGCCGGTTGCGTAATTTAATTTAATTTTGCGTAAAAAGCACAATTTTAAGTCACCATTGTGGTTATTAGTGTTTGTTTTAGTTGGGCTCATGACCCTTACATGTTTAACTTTAGTTTTTGTTTGGTTGTTGTATCTGAGTTATAACTACCAGATGAACAAAGAGAAAAGTTGATCAGGTGGTGATGGTTATGTTATATTTAGAGTCTTATGTCTGGCTTAAATGTATATTGTTATATAAATGTAACAAGGTAGACATAAGTCTCTAAATGAGATTTGTGATTCAGGTCAAATTATGATTATGTCAAAACATAACCTGATCACCATTTCTCTTTGTTCACCTGGCAGTTATAACTCAGATACAACAGCCAAACAAAAAAGTTAAACTTAAGTTTGTCTAAATTAAAATAAATAATTTCATAAAACTCAAAACAATGAAACAGTTCAGTTTACTTTAAATATATCAGTTCTGTGAACTTGAAATAAAAATAAAGTGCTAAATACTCATATAAGTTAGTTTGACTGAACTAAATTAGTTTGTCCAAATCAAACCAATTAATTATTTTGAGCGTTAGGGTTTACAGTGTGACTGTGTGACTGGCGCCGGCGTGACCTTTCAACGTGATGACGTAGTTCCCTGTCCATTTGTTGATCAGCTCAGTCCGAACTTTTGAAGGTAAAAAGTCTATAAATTATAATTTTTTTTGAAAATGACCTAACGTTTCGCTAGATAACAACCTCTTCTTCAGCTGTGATCGCGTACAGCCCGTTTAAACACTTCAAAGACTTTTGAAACTGCATTGATTTGGACTTAAAAACGATGGTAACCAATAAAGTCCATTGTTAGAAGAAAAATCCAGAAATGTTTTCCTCAAAAAACATAATTTCTCTCCAACTGAGGAAAGAAAGACATGGATATCTTGGATGGCATTGGGGTGAGTAAATTATTAGGACATTTTCTTTTTGGGGTGAACTAATCCTTTAATTTACTCTGTGGAGTTTTTTTTCCCACCAGTTCCACTAGATGGCGCCATCCACCCACCACATATTGAGGGTTGGATCTACATAACTTGGCAAAGTCATTCCATTGTGTTATATTCCATGTAATATTGTGTCATATGTGTCATATTGTGTCATATTCCATGTAATATTGTGTCATATGTGTCATATTGTGTCATATTCCATGTGATATTGTGTCATATGTGTCATATTGTGTCATATTCCAGAATATCTATGACATATTCTACAATGTTTAAACTATTTTTCTTTGTTTCTAATAGTGGTGAGTCGTTCGCAAATGAGAGACGCTCTAAGAGTCGATTCTTTGTAACGAACGAGAAGAGCTGACTCCCAACAGGGAGAGCCGAATCTTCAGCCGCAGGCAGGGGTGGGACTTTATTTGGATGGGCACACCATGCGGCCAATCACATGGGAGGACAGACTAGGATCATACCATTATGTGAAAGAAGGAAGATAGCGAGTGTAGTGGTACAGGCCAGATGCACAGAGCGATAGAGAGAGGTGGGGGAGCCGGATTTAAATGCAAGTGCGTTGGTAGGAAGGAAAGAAATATGTCTGAATGCCAACCTGCACTAAATGCTAAAGTGTCTAAATGTTAACAATTGCTAGTAAATTGGGCTAAAATAGAAGACTCCGAGTGATACTAAATGAAGAGACATTTGGGAGCCCCAAGAGCTGGTTCTTTGAAAAGAGTCAGACTTCCCATCACTAGTTTCTAAACTCATCCCTGACCTGGTTATTATTTGTCAATAGATTTTCACCAACAAATACTTTCTTGACACAGAACAACATCATACGAACAACAATTAATAGCTTCTGGACAGTGATGAATAAATTAAATTATAAAGTAAAGGAATTATAAACCTGGAACACACTGTAATTCATTTCACACTAAAATGTTTAACAGTGCAACAGTTCTATCATACCTCAGTTAAACTCAGTACAAATATATATAGCCTATATATGCAAGAATGTGAATAAGGATGGAAGACGGCCTAATGCATTGATAATATTAATGCCTAATGCATTAATAATGATGACAATTAAAAATTATTGTAAAGTTTTATCATTAAACAATATTTACTTACCCATTGAGGCAAGAAAAAATATTAGCCAGTACAGGTGCATGGTCAATATTGAAAAGAAAAACCCCTCAAGTGTCTGAGATACTTCTGCTGTAGGATGAGGAGTCACTCTTGAACAGTCAATCATTTGGTCATATTTATACACTGTGAGTGAGTAACACATTCTCACTCTCAACCAGTGGCAGAGCCGGATATTTTAATAGGAGAAGAGCCAGTAAACCAGCCTCGGGTGTCACAGATATCTTCATTATTTCAACATAGAAAGGAGTTTGACAACAAAGTGCTGGACTGTTTTAGTGCCTACAACACAACTAAATACAACTTGTACTTAAATGGGCAGTTCACCCAAACATGAAAATTCTGTCATAATTTACTCACCCTCAAGTTGTTCTAAACTTTTATGAGTTTATTTATTCCGCTGAACACAAAAGAAAATATTATGAAGATTGTTGGTAACCAAATATTTGATGGGCCCCATTGACTTTTTTCCATATACAGTCGTGCACAGAATTAATCATACCACTGGTAAATACGATCAAAAATGGCTGTAAAAAATAAATCTGCATCGTTTATACTTTTGATCTTTCATTCAAAAAATTGGCAAAATCCTAACCTTTCATTGAAGTAAAAGAATTGAAATTTGGGGGGAAAGCACATTATGAAATAAATGTTTTTCTCCAAAACACGTTGGCCACAATTATTGATACCCTTTTATTAAATACCTTTTTGCAATCTCCTTTTGCCAAGATAACTGCTTTCTCCTATCTCTCCTATAATGCCTGGTGAGTTTGGAGAACACCTGACAAGAGATCAGAGACCATTCCTCCATACAGAATCTCTCCAGATCCTTCAGATTCCCAGATCCATGTTGGTGCTTCTTCTCTTCAGTTCACTCCACTCATCAGGTCAGGGAACTGGGACGGTCATGGCAGAAGCTTCATTTTGTGCTCCCTAACACATTTTTGTGTTGATTTTGATGTTTGTTTTGGATCGTTGTCCTGATGGAATATCCAACCACGGCCCATTATAAGATTTCTAGCAGAAGGCGTCAGGTTTTGATTTTTTATCTGTTGATATTTGATAGAATCCACGATGCCATGTATCTGAATAAGAAGTCCAGGACCTCCAGCAGAAAAATATGCCCACAACATTAAAGGTCCAGTGGTATATTAAATTGTACACATGGGGTACTTTTTATCCTTGTGTGCACCAAACCCATCTAGCGTGTTTGCTGCCAAAAAGCTCTTTTTATAGTTTCATCTGACCACAGAAACCAGTCCCTTTTAAAGTTCCAGTTGTGTCTGACAACTGAAAATGCTGGAGTTTGTTCTTGGAGGAGCGAGGAGGATTTTTCTTGAAACCCTCCCAAACAACATGTGGTGATGTAGGGGTTGTTTGATTTTTCTAATAGGCTTTCTGACCCCAAGACTCAACTAATCTCTGCAATTCTCCATCTGTGATCCTTGGAGAGTCTTTGGCCACTCAAACTCTCCTCCTCACCGTCCATTAAGACAATATAGACACACGTCCTCTTCCTGGCAGATTCGTAACATCTTTAGTTGATTATAACTTCTTAATTATTGCCCTGATGGTCAAAATGGGGATTTTCAATTCTTAGCTATTTTCTTACAGCCACTTTTTATTTTGTGATGTTCAACAATCTTTTGATGCACATCAGAACTATATTTGGTTTTACTCATTGTGATGGATGATTAAGGGAATTTGGCCTTTGTGTTTCCTCATATATAAACTCCTGTGAAACAAGAAGTCATAGCTGGACAATTTCATGTTCCTAGTCCCCCTGGTGTGCCTGTTTTTTTTTTTTTTTTTTTTTTTTTTTTTAGCCATTTTTGGTCATATTTACCAGGGGTATGATTAATTCTGAGCACGACTGTATATGGAAGTCATTGAGGCCCACTCAAGAAATAAGTTCACTTAATATACTGGCATTACTAACACAGTAAAAATATTTAATGGCAATCAATCAATGTTTTAATTCAGTGCATGTTATTATTACAGTAACATACTGTAAATATTACAATAAAGACAGCTGCTCTTTTTTTGCTGTTTTTCAATTATGCTGTGTTTTTACAGTATAATTGTAGTTGATGATTTGTGGTACTGTTGTTATTTTACAGGCTTACAATTGCCAGTAAGTTACGGTAAATATTACAGTAAAGTTTTTACAGTGTGAGTGAATTTGACAATTTTTGTATTATTCCTCACTATTAATAGAAAAGAATCTCACATGCCAGCTAAAGTTATTTTGCCCAGTCAGCTTGGATCTGTTTCTCAAAACTTCCAAAAGCTTGTTCTCCGTTATTGCATTGTTGTGGAAGAGACAGATAAGAACATGATTCAAAAAGTCAACATTCATTGAATTTTATATAATCAATGAACTCTTCAACAATTCTAAATTGTGGGTCTGTTTCACAAACTTGCAACTGAACAAGTAAACACTGAATGCTCAACATTCTCTTAGTTGTCAAAATAAATTAAATGATACAGTTCTATCATACCTCAATTAAACTCAGGACAAATATATATAGCCTATATATGCAAGAATGTGAATAAGGATGGATGACGGCAGTATAAGTGGGGCACTGTAAAAAATTGGCAGGAATTTACAGGATTAAAGAGTATTATTTTACAATAAATTACTGTAGTCAGAAATTAACTGTGAAATTAATGCATGGGTCATTTTCTGGGTCAGCAGAATGATGCTGACATCACAGTAACTTACTGTTTTACTCAGAGGTGGGAAATCCAGGGGCCAATGAGTAAAAGTCCTGCCATATGTTTATTCCACCCATGAACTCACTCAGCTGATTTCACTAATTAGTTCTCTCTCCTGCTGAATTAGCAAATCCAGGTGATTGGAACAAAATACCGAGGAGGACTTTTACTTTCTGAACCTGGACTTTACACCTCTGCATAGCAATGCCACATGTCAGTCAAGAGCAAAGAAATAAACCAGAACTGGACCTTATCGTAGCCAAAAAATCTGTGTATATTAAATATGGAGTAATTTCAACCACAGCCTCAGATGAAATCAACTGAAGAGAAAAGAAGACATTAAGGCCTGGTTTCACAGACAGGGCTTAGATTAAACCAGGATTAGACCTTAGTTTTTTTTTATAAACATGCTTTAGAAAAAACAAACAAAAAAAAAAAACATTAATGGTGTGCATCTTGAGACAAAACAATGGCACTGACATATTTTAAGATATATCAGTGCAAGCTGCTTTCAGTTAAAACAGCTCAAACATACATTTTAGTCTGGACTAGGCTTAAGCCTTGTCTGTGAAACCGGGGGTTAATCTGTGAAGATCTCAGCAGAAAAGGATTAAACAACTCCACAAACAGCATTACCAGCTTCACTCATTACTAACCAGACTGACTTTATTTCTGTCAGACGCCTACAAAAGTTTTATTGAGAATTAACAGGGATTTAACTCTAATGTGTTTCATTTGAAATCACTATAACAGTGATTAGTGTTTCCATTAGTAGGGCTCTTCACTCTTATTATATCTTTTGTCTTTTTTGGCTGCTGTGACAGTGTGTTTGTGTGTTTTGCAGCAGCAAAGAAAGCTAAAGTGAAATGAGATCAGGTGATGATGGTTTCCTGTTGATGGATTTATAATCATCATGAAATAATCTGATTCACTGAGGTATTTTAATCTAACAATTATGTTGTCATATATTATGTTGTCACTATATATATATAGTGTAGAAGTGTAGAAGTTCTGGTAGAAGGCTATTAGAAGTGGCTGGTAACTTACATTTTTTAGCCAAATTGGCCGGTGAGTAAAAAAGTTAATTTCAAACCCTGGTTGTGTTTAATCATGCCACTGTAATAAATTTAATTATTTACCGCTGTAATTGTTTTGAAGTCACCATGATGGTGATTAGTGTTCCGTCAGATTGGGCTCGTGGACCCACTGAATTCATATTTAAATTCTGTTTTGGCCAATAAAATATGACAAAAAAAAAAAAAAAATAATTGTTGAAAGATGAAAGTCCAGTACACCTAAAATGGAGTAAATAATGGGGTAATTTTCATTCTTAGTTGAACTAATCCTTTAAAAAGATTTTTCAACGTTTTTCATGTTTTCATGATTTTTCATGTTTCTATTTTTTTTTTCTCCAGAAAAAAAAAAAAAAATTTAAACACAGCCACCATGAATAACATAAATATAAAACAGAAGAAAGTAATAATATTAATGTAAATAAAAATGAGAAGCAAACAAATGGGCATTTCGCTACACCACAGAAGTTCTTCCGCCATCTATCATTATTCAAATAATTCAGAGTTTCAGTTTCTCTTTAAACATCACACTCACTGTTTACTGACCATGCCCATAAGAGCAAATATTGTACTTCAAATAACTGTACATTCATGTGATGGTTTTAAATATGTGGCCTACTTCCTGTTTTTTTATTTTTCCCAAATTAAAATTTGTTATCTTCTTTTGCAAATAAGTATGTGATGTTTAACACTATCACAAAAACCACAAACTGAGACAAAAAGCAAAGAGTCAAACTGCCCAACTAAAGGAAACACGGATCACCATAATGGTGATCAAACATTTTCAATAAATTGTTAACATCTAAACCTCTGTTAATTCTCCAAAAGACCTGTAGACATATGACAGAAATAAAGTCAGTCTGGTTTGTAATAAGAGAGATAAATGTCTTGTGTTTTTCTTTTCTTCAGTGATTCTGCTTGTTAACATCAGGTGTCTTCAATAATTGAACAATCATCACTCAATTAATAACTTAAGTATCTAATTAACTCCAACACTTCAGTGTTACTTTTAACACCCTGCTGGTGGTTCCCATATTTACTGTGTACATTTGAAAAAATGCATACATTCAGGATTTGATCCTAAATTCCATGTATTCTATGTCAATGTTAAGTCCCCGGCTTGTCTAGGGGTCTGGGACTAACAAACAGATATATATATATACCCAGGATGGAAAAACCAAGGATGACTCAAAACGTGTCAAGTTCATGTATTTATTTATTTCAGCCTTATGTAAAGTAAACTACAAAAATAATACTCAATAAAAAAGTGCAACAATATACAGTCTCCACGGCTCCCACCGCGTTACTGAAACGCATGCGGAGATTGCCCGCCGCTCACCACGCCGACTCCCAGCTGATCGGGAACCCCGCTCCGACAGCTGTCTCCACAGAGTCACTTGACAGACGGCGCGGGGAGAAGCTAAGATCAGCACCCAGCAGATCGCGCTACAAACCACACAGTAATCCACACAGGAGTTCACACAGTCTGACGCGAGCCGCCCAGGAAAAGTGAAAGAGACGAGAGCACTTCACTGGCTCAACTTATACACCCCACTAATTGCCACTGATCCGCTTCAGCTGCGGGATTCTCAACGCGCCATATTCAAGACACCTGCAGAAGAGAGACAGAAAACACCCACAGCAACACACAAAACATGCACACAGACCTCACGGGTCGTAACAGTCAATAATGAGTAACAAGTCCGGATTTATAAATTCAAAATGTTCTTATGTGTAGGCTATGTCAACTGAAGAGCATAAGAACTTTTTGCGCTCGTTTAAACCTGTAATTAAAATAATCCAACAGTAATGTTAAGATAAATAGACCATCAGAATATGCATTAATATTGTTATATGCACATATTAGCAACATTTTAAATGCTTTGTGATAATTGCATCAGATGAAATAATGTTATTTCAATTATGAAAAATCAAGATGGACATAAAACTTATATTTGTTCAACTTAAATTAAATCACTTATTTACATTGAATCAACATTGGAACAATATCAAATCTATAACAAATACTTCTTTATGTACAGCAGGATCTTAATTAAATCTTAAATAAATCGAATAAATCTAATCTTGCTTTATTTCCACGCCAGTGAAATTGTCCATGCGCGTCCGCTTTGACTTAATAAATATTCAGAAAACCAAATCAACTCTGAACATCTCAAAACAGGCTACAAAAAAAATCACACCAAAAACAACAGAAAAAATAAAAGCAAATAAAGAAAGTACTAAGACCATTCAGCTGCATAATTTATTCATACTGCAATGCATGCTGGGAGTCTATGATGGGTTCTGTTCTCTGCTGGCACCCAGCATGCATTGTGGCACAAGATTTTTGTTGATTGCCACCATTGCTGGGATTCATGTGCTAGTTATTGATGTCTGTGTGTCCTAATAATGCATCAGCTCAATATGGTTTATGAATCTTTAAGTTAATTCATAAAAACTAGTTATCATAATGCACTAATGTTCCATGTTGTAGAATCACAAGGCTTCTATAAAAAGTAATAAAAAATGAACAACACCTCATTATATGTTCAAAGATAAAGCCCTGGATGAGTAAAGAATCCGAGCCACCCAAGGGCTGTCATTCCACGCTGCATGTGGGCCAGATGTGGGCTGAAACAATGTTGCTATGTGGGAAGTTACACTTTTGAGTCAAAAAGTTCAAAACAAAGTTTTAGATGATTAAACTCTCTCTGTCTCTCTGGTTTCTTTTTCCCTCTGAATGTCTTCATCTGACCGATGTTTGATTATTTTTTTTTCTGTTTACCTGCCAGGCACAGTGCCAGAGTTTCACTAAAGCTGCCATGGAAGTCTCTGCATATTTGTTTGAACACTGTTTTTGGACACAACATGCAGGGCTGCCAACTTTCACTCATTCAGCGCGAGACACTTTTCACACGCTCTTATACGCCACACCCACACATCCATTTTCACGGCGTGAGAGAAAAATCATGGAGCAAAGAGGACACTGACACCGACAGACTAGAAAGAGTAGGTTACTTTTGAAATTAAACTAATTCTCAACTCTCGGGTTCTGTCCATTTTATTACGAAATTCAGACAATAAATACCGTTTTGGCGCTTGTAAATGTGACGTGACAGATCGCTGTAGTGCCTCAGTTCAAGTAAACCGATCATCTGTTTCTTTATATTTAAAGATACAGTACAACTTACCGAAAGGTATTAATGCCTCATACATAATATCGATCAATCAGTGTTTTTCAACCGCGGAGAGAGGTAAATAAATTAGCAATTATGGCACGGAACGTTACATTTACGATTTACCTCAGGAAAGTCATAATGACCATAGTTAGCTATAGAGAGGAGTATTTTGCTAAATAGGTGCACTATATTACATATTTATTATATTTTTACTTGTGTCATTAAATAATTGTTATTATAATGAAAATCGCATTATATTTATTTTAATTTGTTATTTTTAACCTTTAATAATACCAGCTGATAGGCCTCTCTGTATGTTGTATTAGTGAGTATTAGTATGTCTATGTGAGATATATTTGTTCTTGAGAAAAATTTACATGTAGGCTATCTACCTAATATTTATCCAAATGAGTCAATATTGAATCAAGATTGAAATCAAATCCCAAGAAATGAATTTGAAATCGTGAAAATTGTATAAAGCAATAACAAAAACAGTAGCCTATACAATTCTGTTTAGTTACCAAATGTTTTGACAATCACAATTACACCTATTGTGATGCAAGTTGTTTTTTTACATAGTAAAATGGTAAATTACGATTTGAAGTTATTAAACACATTATGTTGCATAAAAGTGAAAATCAATTGACAGCGCTATACTCTTCAGCACAATAGTAACCACAACATTCAGTAACAGAAACTGCTCTAAATGTTCAACAAAACTGAATATTAAACATTAACCAACATCTTTCCCTTTACTGAAAAACACATTAAATAACACTCAATCCCTAAATATACACACCTAATGCATTCCTTTGCAAAGCATGCTGCACAGCAAAAACTCCAGTGTTAAATTAACACTCCTGGGAGTGTATATGAGTCCACACTCAAGAGTGTAAAGTGTTAAAATATGAGTGTTAAATTAACACTCAAGAGTGTTAAAGTTAATGAGCTAATTAAGTGATTAATTTAGTGATGATTGAGCATTACTGAAGACACCTGATGTTAACAAGCAGAATCACTGAAGGAGAAAATCACAAATTGTAAGTTACCATTATGGCGATGGGTGTTTGCTTTGGTTGGACTCTTGACCCTTATATGTTTACTTTAATTTTTGCTTGTCTGCTGTTATTGATTTATAACAGTCAGATGAACAAAGAAAAAATGTGATCTGATGGTGTTGGTTATGTTTTGACATAATCATGTTGAGATCCGAAAAACAAAACTTATTGAGATAGTTTGGTTTAAGGTGTCAATTACAGCAGCTCTGTGATTCTACAGCATATGATTTTCAGTATTTTTCATATAATGCAAAATATTTAATAAACATTGTTCTGATTAAAATACTATCAAAATAATTTATTTAGAAACATAGACATCAATAATCAGCCTGTGAATCTCAACAATGGTGACAATAATAAAGCATGTTGCAGTGGCTGCCACCAATCACAACTCATTAATGGCTCCCATCATGCATTGCGGTATGAATAAATTATGATCTGAATTGTCTATGTAATTTACTTTTCCTAATTGAATATTCTGCTCCTCACCATTGTTGAGATGCATAGTCTGAATCTTGATGTCTGTGTGTGCCTAAAAGAAAGATTTTTTTTTTTTTCAAAACAACTTTTAAGAAATCCTTTGTATTATATCTAAAATTCTGGGTATTTATGCAGAATCACAGTTATGCTGTATAACCAACAACAGAAATCTACGTCAGAAATAAAGATCTTAATGAGTTCAGTGATAAAGTTCAAATGATGATTGTCATAATATAACCAACACCATCAGATCACTTTTTTCTTTGTTCATCTGACAGTTGTAAGTCAGATACAGCAATCAAACAAAAAATAAAGTGAATAATTTAAGGGTCAAGAGCCCAACTAAAGCAAACACCCATCACCATAACGGTGTCTTACAATTTGAGATTTTCTCCTTCAGTGATTCTGCTTGTTATCATCAGGTGTCTTCAATAATGCTCAATCATCACTCAATTAATCACTTAATTATCTCATTAACTTTAACACTGCTTCAGTGTTACTTTAACACCATGTAGAGTGGGACCATATGTGCTCTGAGCAGTGTTAATTTAACACTGGGGAATTTACTGTGTGGGAACTACAGATCCACAGGGCTCAAGAGCATCTTGAGCCTAAGTAGCAATTTAGTTTGACTAAATGAAATTAAGTTAAAAAATATTTTGTGAATTATTTTTTTGTGAATTAATTTGACCTAAACCAACTAAATTGTGTTGACCTACACTGTAAAAAATCAAATCTTTTTTTTTTTTTAAACGGTCAATGACTGTCAGCAACGGGATGCCAAACAAAAACCATAAAAATAAAGTAAAATCTCCTAATTTAAATAAAGTAACTTTTACAGAAATTGTCCTTAAATGTTTTACAGAAACATACTGTTATTTTACAGCTATTTCCTGAATTATTACAATCAAACACAAAACCCATAAAAGAACGGTCAAATGACTGTCAACAATGGCTGCCATACAAAAAACGTAAAATTAATGTAAAATATCCCAATTTAAAGAAAGTGCAAAAGACTTCTGCAGAAATCGTCATTAAACTTTTTAATAAAAGTAGTTATTTCACATAAATTTCCTGAATTGTTACTAACAAACACATTCACTGTAAAAAGTTAACCTCTTACAGTGAACTACATGTATGATTTACTGTGACTACACGTCACTGCATCAGCAACTACACAGTCACTGTCTGTTAAATAAAGCAACACGCAACATATCATCAGTGTTTCTCTGCTTATCCTGGACTGAAGCACACACTGATATATATATAATGTGTGTATAATAATATAATATAATATAATATAATATAATATAATATAATATAATATAATATAATATAATATAATATAGTTGCTTGAGAAATTTAAAGCTAAACAGTTTCCACAACTGTAATATATATATATATATATATATATATATATATATATATATATATATATATATATATATATATATATATATATATATATATTTACAGTATAAAATAGTGTACAAACAGGAGCGGTCCGCCCAAGTGTCATCATTCCACACTGCATGTGGGCAAGATCATCATTCCATGTGTGCCAGATGTGGGCCGGTATTCCTTAGTATTCCTCAAGTGCCAGATGTGGGCTGGATCTGGGACGTGACAATGTTGCTATTTAAACAACAAAAGATACAGTTAATTTTTGTACATAACCTTCTGAAAACTCCCAAATACAGCATACATGTAAAAAAAAAAAAAAAGTCTTTAATTATTAATTCTGTTTACCAAAGCAGTCAACATTTATGAGATTAAAATGCCAGCATTTCCATAGGAACACACCCATCGTGCCGAGCGAGCACTGAGTGAGATTTCACTCTATGAAAGTATTTTTTCCCTATTTTTTTGATACATATGGGATCATTGAGCTTGAACTCTGTTTAGAAGTGACAGGACATGTCACTCACCTTCCCTAGGCCAACAACTCATTCCCAGATATTAATTTGCATGCTTCTATTTAAATATTGCTTTGTGTATATATTTATCGCAAAAAGTCATTGGTTTGAGACAAAAATATGCTCCTCTAAGGCACTTTAACAGGCATTATACCCTTGTAAACAGTAGTATGTTTCAGCATACTTGAGCAAAAGAGTACTTATAACAAAAATAGCAATATTGTGATGTGTTGTTTTTCTCCTGGAATGTGAGACTAAAATAACGTAATAGCATCATGACATGAGACCATGCTGTTGTGATATATGTTTGAAATTATCAAAAATATGACTCTAATCTAATCTGAATGTCTGTGTTTCTCATGTTTAATTCAGTGTGATGTTCTGAGGAAGGTCTGGTTCCCAAGTCTCTGTACCGTACGGCTGAGGATCTGGAAAACGAGGAGGTTAAACTGGGGAATGAATCTATCTACAAGAGTGCTAGTGTGTTGAAGGGATCTCCACATGAGGTACAGCTCATACACTCACAACACTCAACAAACTGGTTACTTCAGATGGGCAAAGTTCACTTTCATATACAGTGAGTTAATAAGTGGTGCCATCTGTTGGTTTTATGAAGACATGCAGTGTGGAAGACAAATACTGTTAGTCTAGTTCTGTTTAAAGTGCACATCTGTACTTATTTCCATCTTATACACAACAAAATCCACAGCGTTAAATTAACACTGCTCAGTGTTTATATAATCCACTCTCAGAGTGTTATAAGTAACACTGAAGCAGCGTTAAAGTTAATGAGATAATTAAGTGATTAACTGAGTGATGATTGATCATGAGGGAGAGCAATACAAGAGCAGTGCTATTATAATCAATAAAGTAAACCTAACTCAGAGATTAGGCTCTAAATGATAAAAAATGATTGTTAAAACACAACCAACACCATCATATCACTTTTTCTCTTTGTTTATCTGGTTGTTATAACTGAATTATAGAGAAAATCCAGAGTTAAAAATGTAAGGGTCAAGAGCCCAACTAATGCAGACACTGCTAACCATAATGGTGACTTAAAATTTATGATTTTTTTCTTTCAGTGATTCTGCTTGTTAACATCAGGTGTCTTCAATAATGCTCAATCACATCACTCAATTAATCACTTAATTATCTCATTAACTTTAACACTGCTTCAGTGTTACTTATAACATTCTGAGAGTGTGGATTATACAAACACTGAGAAATGTTAATTTAACATTGGAGATTCTGCTGTGTACAAACATACTCTGACTTGACAAAATACATTATAAAATAATTATGAAAATAAATAAAGAAAAATAATAAATAAAAAAATAACATTAAACAGTATTTTTTTAGTCTTCAGAGACAAACTTATTTCTACTTTCATTTCCCATCAGGGCTCTCATGTGACGCGCTGGCCTGGATTCTACATCCTGCAGTGGCGTCTTTACAGCACTCCAACATGCACTTCATCCAGTCGGCCGCGTATCGATGATGTTCTGGCCTTTCTGCAGGTCTCCTCACACAAATGCAAAGTCATGTATTTCATGCTTGTTAACATCAGGTGTCTTCAATAATGGTCAGTCATCACTCACTCAATCACTTAATTATATCATAAACTTTAACACTCTTGAGTCTGGAGCCAAATAAACTCCCAGGAGAGTTCATTTAACACTGGAGTTTTTGCTGTGTGAGTTCATGGGTAGAATAAACATATGGCAGGACTTTTATTTTCTGACCCCTGGACTTTCCACCTCTGCAGCTGACCCTTGCTTCCCCCACGCCTGGTCCTTCCTTCTGAACCAAAGCTAAAAGCTTCCCTGCTCGGTCTCCTTGGCCAGGTCTTTGTCAGTTTGGGCCTGGTGATTCCCATGCTCTTCAGGAAGCGCTGGGTGGATGCTCCCACGAACCCCCTACAGCCGACTTCCACCGGGTAGCCTCTTTGCATTCGGCTGTGAGGTCGAGGTACCGGTCTTTTTTCCTCTCAAAGGCTGCCTCCATTCCTCCCTCCCAGGGGACAGTATGCTCTGCCAAGATTACTGCCCGGGCTGTGGGAGACCAGAGAATGATGTCCGGTCGAAGGTTGATTGTGGTGATCTCTGTTGGAAACCTGAGCTGCCGATCTCTGTGGCTGCATGATGTTAGGGGCCCCTCCTCCCTCTCTGACGAAGTGGATCGGCCACCTTGAAGTCAGTGGTAGGCGCTCCCTACTGATTCTGCCCTCGGATTTGGGGCATTGCAAAGTTGGCAACTTTCCTCTGAGCCATACCCCAGACAGAGATTGCTGGGGCTTGGGAGGGTGTCGTAGGTGGACCTTATGAGGAAACTCAGACTGGCTTGGGGGATCTTCCACATGTCGGCCTAACCTGCGGTCCTGCTTATTACTCCTTCCCAGGTTGTCCAGCGTCCTTGCTGGCATTGGCTAAGGGTTTGTGATCTGATAGTTCTCCTCCTCTGTCCTGACCACCTCGAAAATCACTAGTTCTTTCCTCTCCTTCCTTGTGGCTTTGGACCACATCTTCAGAACAGTCCCCCACCCCAGGCCAGTTCTCCCTGACTGTGTCCTGCCAACAATCTCTTGGTGTTTTAGCCTGCTGATAGCCTGGTCGACTGCTAGTTCTGCCCTCCACTTGCGACCTGTTCGGACTGGGGCTTTGCTGTTCTGCACAGATGGATCCGACGAGTCCCTCAGCCCTGGGACGCCTGCCTTCTGGCAACTGGTTTCGATGTAGCAGTTGTTCAGGAGGTAGTTGGTTAAACGCTTGGCCACCACAGAAAAAATAAATATTTTCCCTTCCACTTTTAGAAGTGCAATGCCTCTAAACTGGTTGATGTTGCAGGAATTTTGTTCTTTTGGGATGAAGGTTGTCACTGCATGGCTCCATTCTGAGGAAATGATAAACTATCTTTTGGAAAGCCCAATGGTCTCTTTAAAGGTGTGTGTATGTGTGTTTCCATCAGAGGCTCCATGAGCAGCCTGGAGTCGAGTCACAGCGGTTTCTCTCTGCTCAGCGCCGCCACCACCTCCTCCAACCAGTCACACTCAGACGCCACCATTTCAAGATAGCATCTTCATCCAGTTGGAAAGACTTTAGCTCTGCGGGATTACCACACAGTAAAATCCCTGGTGTTACATTTAACACCGCTCTGTGTTTATATGGGAACCACCAGCAGGGTGTTAAAAGTAACACTGATGCAGTGATAAAGTTAATGAGATAATTCAATGATTAATTGAGTGATGATTGAGCACTGAAGACACCTAATAATAACAGAAGAAATGAAGAAAAGAGAAACACAAGAACTACAACTAACGACAAAGATAGAAGACTAAGATAGAAAACGACAAAAAATCTCTCAAGATCAACATCAAAAATGGTTATTTGTTATTAATAGATTATTTTCTCCAACAATAATTTTATACCACATATCAGACATTCTAAATTGTTATTTTTCAAATAAATTGTGGGGCAAATTATTGTAGACACACAGACATCAAGATTTAGCATATGAATCTCAACAACTGTGACATGCTTCAAGCAGCAATGCATGCTGGGAGCCACCATACTAATGGCTCCCAGTATGCATTGCAGCATGAAGCATGTCACCATTATTGAGAAACATAAGCTGATTCTTGATGTTATTCTGTGTCTCTACTAGTGTTGGGCAAGTTATTTTTAAAAAGTAATTTGTTCCAGTTGCCAACTACTTTTCCCAAAAAGTAACTAAATTAATTACTCAGTTACAAATTATAAAAGTAACTTATTTTAGTTATTTCAGAAAGTAATGATTGCATTGCTTTCAATTAAATGCTCAAATGTTACCCCACCTCCACTCCTCTTTAACAGAACTTAAAATACATGTGCATGTTCAATTATTTATGATAAATCTGAATATTATAATGAAATGGACACCTAATACAATACATTACTAACAGGAACAATGTACAAAAATCTAAACTATTTTAATGTTGCTGTGGGACAAAGTGAGACTAGCCTCCAATCAAATGCCATGTATGTAGATATTATAGTGGATCGATACAAATAACACAATAGATGTTTTGGAACTTTTTATATTTATTGCCCCTCAACAGGCCACAACTGGGCAAAATTAAATTATGCTTGTTAAGCACTATACCAAAAAGAAATAACAAATATATACACTCTTTGTAGTGCAAAAAACAAAAACAAAAAAACTTCAGATAATTGGTAGATATACTGTACTTCAAGTATTTTCTTCCTTGAAAAAGTAGAAGAGTGTAACAATATGAGGTGCTTTCAATGTAACTGAAAAGTGCAATGTATAGCAAAACTAAGGAATCCAAATATAAACAGGTAATACATCAAACATCTCCATAAAAAGTTTTTACTCAACCTCAGCCAATCGTCAGCATTTATGCGCTTGTCTCGTGCACTGCCCACTAACCAAGGAAGGACAGTAAAAAAAAGTATTTGCCTCTCGGCTCACGCCGGTTTCACACTGCACGCGTTAGCAGAGCATAAGCAGCACATTTTTTTTTCGGCACCCATGTTAACAGATTAGAGCATTCACACCGCACGCAGAGGCGGCACGGCAGCACGTAGCAGGAGCAGAAGCAGCAGTGCCGCGATCATTTCAAGCCAAAACCGGCATCAGAGATCTAGTTGGTCTGATGAAAAACTACTGTACTTACCGTTACTGTAACGGTAACGGCGTTATTAAGATGGGAAGAGTAATCAATTAGATTACTCGTAACTGAAAAAAGTAACGCCGTTATTTCCCATCACTGGTCTCTACGTTTTCTTTTCTCGCAATGTATTTAGAAATTAAAATTCTGAACGTTTGATCTGTGGAAAAAAATGTATTGATGGTAAAAGTATTGATCTCTTTTGGTCAGCAATGACATTATTAAACACTTTCATCTTTATGATGATTAAATATATATCACCTGATCATATTTCTTTATGGTTTCCTTTACAACAAATTATGTGTTTTAGTAAACACTGTTTCAAACACAACCACTAACATAAAAAAATATATCGAGTCAAACTGCTAATCTGCTTGTTATCATCAGGTGTCTTCAATAATCGAACAATCATCACTCAATCAATCACTTAGTTATCTCATTAACTCTAACCCTGCTCCAGTGTTACTTTTAACACCCTGCTGGTGGTTCCCATATAAAGACAGAGCGGTATTAATTTAACATTGGGAAATTTACTGTGCACAGTGCACATGTATACTAAGAATGGGATATCACTATTTTTACAAATAAAGATTAATGAATTTGTGTATTGTGTTATTGGGTATTGGGGAGAGAGTGCTTGGGGAAACAGAGGATGCGCTGGGAAAATATAGCACAAGTTGGGTGTGTAACAGTCACTGTCTGTCACATGGTTTACTTGTTCTTATTGTCAGTGCTATGTTCATCCCATCCACTAGGGGACAACAGTAGCACCTATACCTTATGGATAAAAGAGGAAGTAGAAGAGTAAAAGGTAGATTCAGTTTGAGTAACCACATGGTATCTGTTGTTCTCACTAATAATCCTGGCTTGAGAAACGTTTAGTTTGCTGCTCAGTCGTGAGTTTGTAGTTCTTCTTATATTTCATCTTTTGTGTATGCTTTGGTGAAGAATTTATAAAAATGTTAATGAGTTGTTTTCTTTTGTAGAGGATTTTTGTATGACACGTGACTTACATTGCCCTTGAGTGCTGGATTGTGAGTTTGCTTGGGTGCATGGGTGCAACTGCCCAAGGATTTTATTCAAAGACTCCCAGGCTACAGCCAGAAGGACAAATACTTCCTTTCATCAATCCCTACCATTTGCAGATAAGAGTTCATTTCATTCTAAAGACTGCTCACTTTATCAACTACCATTATTCGTCAACATCTTTATGGGACGTGTCACACTCATCCACTCACACCATTACTTTTTGTGTGATTTATTTAATGTTTGAGTTTGGTGTTTATGGTGAATTGTTTTTTGTAAAAATTCAATATATGCCGAGAAAAGAATTTTTTTTTTCTTTGTTGTCTTTTGTCGATTCATGCATACCCTGAACACAGTATCCGGTAGGGTAGAGTGCAAGATTGATTCCCCCCCTCATTCTTCTGTAGCAGGGCTGGTTTGAAATAGTTGGGACAGTTATAGGTGTGCTCGTGTAACGATGGCCAGGGGGTATGTGGTATAGGGAACACTCAAAGATTTTTATTAAGGAACAATATTTTTTGCACACTTTCTGGACTGAGCCTGTTTCTTTTTTTGCTTACAACCTCTCAACATTTAGAGAAAATTTGTTCAGAGGGAACGAACGTGTGGGGGTGACGCTGTGAACCATTCAGGTGATTCATTCAGAGAATGAAGCAGTTGCTGCTTTGGACGTCATATATCACGTGAGTTTTCTGCACCAAAGCAACCTTTGAAACAGTGGTTCTAGTTAATGGTTTGAAGCACGTATCAAAGCTTCAGAGTCAGACTGCCATCACTAGCCAGCAGAGCACAAAACTCCCAGCATGCACTGAAGCATGAATAACTTATGCAGCCAAATGGTCTTTTTTTATTCCCACCATTGTTGAGATTCATGTGCTGATTTTTTTTTATATATCTGTGTGTCTAAATGATGTCGTAGCTCAGGGGGCATACATGCTGGCATTAAAAACTATTTACATAATATTAATCAGATAAGTAATTGACTATGGAAGCATAGTATATGGATCAGCGGCAAAAACTCATTTAGATATATTAGAGCGAATTCAAGCAAAGGGATTAAGGATTTGTTGTGGGGCGTATCTGTCATCACCTGTATCAGCGTTACAGGTAGAAGTAGGGGACATGCCCCTCGAATTAAGAAGACAACAGTTAACTGCAGTATATTGGGCAAATCTAATGGGACAGGACAAATCTCATCCTACATTAAGGGTACTAGAGCAGTATTGGGAGTATGGAAAAAGAGAGTGTGACAGTTTTGGATGGAGGGTTGGAGATTAAGTAAAGGAGTTGGCTATAAAAGAGTTGAGCTTTACTCCAAGAGTGGCTTTACCAGCAGTCCCTTTGTGGATTTTGCCACAGCCTTCAGTTGATTTTCGGATGCTGGAACTGAGACAATAAGAGTGAACTCGAAGAAATCCAGGAAAGAGAATACCTGTGGTTGAAGAATGGGCATAAAACACAAGTATATACTTAACGAATTTAGCTCAAATGATATAGGGAATCAATAATCAGGGGTATGATTCATGTATCGCATATACAGTTACATTAAATTATCGAAGTTGAAAATAGATCGATTGTATATATGAATAATCAATCACAACGAATTATAATTCCTCATTCATATATCAATAGTCTTATTTCAGATCGATTATATGAGATAACCCTTAATGGAAATTAATGTAATTATCAAACAGTTGTTTGTCCAGCAAACGCCCGTTAGATTAACTCATCAATTCTTCAACAAAAATGATCTCTTTCTTATAATTCGAAGAAAGTTATTTTCTGGCCACGAAAATCACCTTCTTGTTCTTATAAAAAATTAGGTTACTGAAATAGTAACAAATTGTAAAGCTTTGTAGCTTGGATCAAACATTTAAGGGACTTCGCAATGTGAGCAGCAGAAAGAAGCAATCAATAATATAATGGTTTTAATAAAATGAAACTACGAATACAGAATTCTACATTTACACACGGAATATATGTATATACAACCAGAGAAAACAAACGAAAACAATACGAGATGACGAATAACAGATGAGAGAGAGAGAGAGAGAGAGAGAGAGATTGAGAGGGAACGAGAGAGAGAGCGAGTGAGAGAGGAATAGGGAGAGATCACAGAATGATCACAGTATGGCAAAATCACAGACAAGGTAACCTTTGAGAGAGACAACAAGAAATCAAATCACCTTAAGCAGGGGCAGACAACCTTAAACGCATTAAAAGCTCGATTAAGCTTATACTTGCATATAGTCTGTTGTGTGGCTGAGGCAAGAAGGCGCGTGTATGTGTCCTTTTGGAGCTGGGCGTCCTTCTCGGGCTTCCGGAGTAAACGGAGTTTGCGGGAAGTTTAAGTCTACTCAAAGTTAAAGTTGCCGGCTGTTCACTTCACTGAACGTAGGAAAAGTCCGAAGACGAAAATAAAGACACAGATTAAAGAAAAGAAAAACGGAGAAAACTCCCTAAGGAGTCGTGGGACAACTCTCACAGCCGAAGTGCTCTGGAGAAACTTACTGTGTCAGTCTCTTATAGAGAGGATGGGTTCACGCCTCTGTTCGCGCGAACAACCAATGACCGTCCGAGAATCTGAAGCGGGAAAAGTTCCTTTGTCCTGTCAGGAAGGTACATCTGCATAGTTTATGACGGTGTTTAGAATTCGTCATTTCTACCCAGAAAGATGGTACACACAGAATAATGCATTTTACTGTAATCTCCTATGTATGAGTGGCTCAGTCAAACTGAGACGGTTACATGGATACCAAGAACAGCAAGAAAAACCCGTGGGAATACAAAGTTACATTATTTATGCATAAATATGAGCACTTATGAGTTCATTCCTTCACCTAGAAGATCATAAACAAAGCGAATATAAACTGGGAAACACACAGGAGTATATGATATACATATGACATGCTTATATTCTAAGTTTAATGTCCAAAGTTCGTGTATGTGTGTGTGCATTGGTGTGTATGTGTGTGTGTGTCTGGAATGTCACGTAGAAAGTTCGTTATCTCTCTGGCTGAGAGAGAGGGGGTTTGGAATTCTTTTGAAGCTCACCGCAGGAAAGTTAGTTTTAAGTCCTGGAGTGTCTCAAGGATCCCCTAAAGGTGTCACAAGGGCAGACCTCGAGGCACCAAAGCTGTGAGTTACAATGAATGTATCACCGGTCTAAAAGCTCTCCTGAGAGAAAGCACATGTTATCAAGATCTAGTCCGGAATGAAAGAATGTGTCCAGAAACACAGAGTCAGAATTTGTTAATTCATAACAAATGTAAGAATGATTCATAGCCCAGATGCTACAATACAGATGCATCAAAAAACCCAGATAATGAACACGTAGGGGTAGCGTTTGTCATTCCAAAAATTGAAATATCCAAAAAAGTAAGGATCTCAAATAAATTATCCGTTTTTTCAGGGGAGTTAATTGCAGTAATGATGGCATTAAGATGGATAAGTGAGACAGAATTAAAAGATTTGTTGGTTTGTTCAGACTCCAGTTCTGCTCTTATGAGCATTGAAGCACAACAATCAGACACGAGACAGGATTTAGTAGTGGAAATTCTGCAACCCAGCTAACAGACTTTTGTTATAAGAACGTTCTCCAAATATTCAGTGTTGGTTCTGGGAACGTGAAAAATGTTCAGTTTTCTTGATGTTAGAGGAATGTGTTTTAAAAGGTATAATGTTCCTCAAATGTTCTTTCAACTTAATTTTGATTTAAAATTCAACATTCTAGCAACGTTGATTTCTAACATTCAAAGAACATAAAAATATCCAGTTTCCTGAATGTTACTAGAATGTTATTTAAAGGTTAGTGTGATGTTCCTGAAACATTCTTTCAATCATCTTTCGAAAGAGTAATAAGAACACAAACTACAACTTTATTCAGACACAGCCTTGAACTGAAGATAAAAGACATTAACTCTCTCAAGATCTGATTAAACAACTCCACAAACAGCATTACCAGCTTCACTTATTACTAACCAGACTGATTTTATTTCTGTCACACGTCTACAGAAGTTCTTATTGAGAATTAACAGAGGTTTAGATGTTATTATAACAGCCATATTGATCTGCTTTATCAATGCAGAAATGTTATCCATAAACACCTGCAATTGCTGATAAAGCATCAATTAAATGAAAGTCATGGGTCAAGAGCCCAACTAAAGCAAACACTGATCTCCATGATGGTGACCTCAAATGAAACATTTTCAATAAGACATCAACATCTAAACCTCTGTTAATTCTCAATAAGAACTTCTGTAGACGTGTGACAGAAATAAAGTCAGTCTGGTTAGTAATAAGTGAAGCTGGTAATGTTGTTTGACGTATCTCAAAAAACATGTCCGCCATGGGCCAATTATTTATCGTTAACTGTTAAAAAACTTTAAATCCATATATTTTCTATGTTAAATTTACTGTATTGGCTGTAAATGGTCATTTCTGTCTATGATTGAGATGGTAACAGGCTTGCTAAATAAAACATTATCTTTTTATGCATGGGCTTAAAGGCCTTAAACCACTTGAACCCCGATAATTGCTGCTTGCAGCTATATTTTATTGTTGTTATTGATATTCTGTTGCATAATGTTGTATATTGATTGCTACATGGGTAGCCTTTAAAGTTTAAAGGGACAGTTCAATCAAAAATGAAAATTAGCCCATGATTTACTCACCATGAGGCTATCCTAGATGATATGACATTCTTATTTCAGACAAATACAATTGGAGTTATATTAAAAATGTCCTGGCTCTTCCAAGCTTTATAATGGCAGTGAATTTTGGAAGTCCATCAAAGCGCATCCATCCATGATTAAAGTGATCCACACGGCTCTGGTAGGTTAAATAAAGGCCTTCTGAAGTGAAGCGATGCGTTTGTGTAAGAAAAAATATCCATATTTAAAACTTTAGCAAACTAAAATAACTAGCTTCCTGCAGACGGCCGTACGCAAGTCGACTTATGCCAAAAGAGTAAATTTTATCATGGATGGATGCACTTTGATGGACTTCCAAAAAATATACCCAATCGCTCCCATTATAAAGCTTGGAAGAGCCAGGGCATTTTTTTTATATATAACTCTGATTGTATTCGTCTGAAATAAGAATGTCATATACATCTAGGATGGTTCCAGGGTGAGTAAATCATAGGCTAATTTTCATTTTTGGGTGAACTATCCCTTTAACCAATGACACGCTTCTCAAACTGACTGCTTAGCAGAAAAATCAGTAACAATGTTGAATATTCGTTATATAAATATTTTCAATAAAGTTGAACATATATTTCCCCTTTAGACATGTTTTTTTGTTTGTTTGTTTTTTACTTGGTGTGTGCCAAATTTGGTGTTATTATCAGCGTATGTTTTAAGGTTTGGTTGCAAAATGATTATGTTTTGGAACCTTCAGGAAACTTCAACTAGATCTTTCTCAAAATTTACTTTGCTGACTCTGCTGACTTCAGGTAGGTGTAGATCAATATTTTTTTCAGTTTGAATAGTTTTTTTTTTTTTTTTTTTTTTTTTTTTTTTTAATGGAGAAAGTGAAAATTACAAGAATTTATTAGCATGGGTTACATATACTTGTTCTCAAACCAAGCTCATGCTCCACTCTTCACCATAATGGTAACCAAAATTCCAACATAACAGAAATTATATTAAATTAGCAAAACATTAAACATTTCCCACTTAACATTAATCTTGCATAACATAATACATTACTTATAACACATTATATAATCCCAGCACAGATTTAGTTAAATTTAAGTTTGTCTAAATTAAATGAAACAATTCAGATTACTTAAAATGTGTTAGTTCTGTGAACTAAAGTTCTAAAAAGTAAGTTCTAAATACTCATAAAAGTTAATTTGATTGAACTACTTATTTAAAGGTCCCATTGCATGGATTATTTTATTTTAGAATGTTTCCTGGGGTGCCCTTATAATGTTAATATGTTTTTTAAATCAAAAGTTGTTATAATTTAGAAATAAAAGGCACCTTTTCCTAGCCTGATTTTAGCCTCTGATTTGAACGCTCTGTTTGAAGGGGCGTGTCTGCTGTGAGACTTCAGTGTAAACGGCCACTGCTGTGATTGGCTGACATGCTTGCATATGAAATAGCTATCATTACATGTGGAACTCTCTCAAAAACTTTTACTATTACAGCTATTATACGTTTTTACTATTACAGCTATCGGGATTAACGAATCGTGAGAAGTTTTTAAGTATTTAGATCTATTCCCATCACATAAAAGGTTGCAGTGATGAGCACTGAGCAGATGACAGCCTTTTAATCGTGTGAATGAAGATCTTATTGCAACGCAGTTTCTGCACTCTCACTAATGATTTCACCAATGCAAACATGAGGTAAGTACAGTAAGAACTTCGTTGTGCAGTGTAACAGCATCAGTGATTTCATAACGAGTTTTGGCAAGTGTCCAGATAAACTTGCGCTGTGTGATTGACAGCTTGGGCGATTGGAAAGGGATTGTTCTTTGATCGCATTCTGTATATATTTTAATCACAGTTTAAGTAAGATTATTTTCATCCTACTAAGAGAAACAACGTGAAGTTGATCGTTTAGTCACTGGCTTGATTTACTGATGCATAAACAGTATTGAACGACTTTGAGAGAAAGAATATCTGTCTGAACTTGAACAATTACACATCAGAAATTCACATAACCCACTGGTTCTTCAGAGGCTCGGATGAAGGAACAAAAAAAATATTTTTGTGCTCATTTGTAGGCTACATCCAAACACGTACTGAGCTACTGCCATGCTTCGCTCGTTTGCAAGCCATGATGTCTCTCAAGGAAAAACCAATATCGCGCTCGCGCAGCTCATTTTCTCATGGGCGGGCCAAATTCTCTTTGCGGGAAAAGAAGAGAAAGGGGAGGTAACCTTTCCCCTTATGATAACATAAGGGGAAGATTTCTAGATTCGCCTGTCTGAGCTTTCATTTTCTCAAAAATATCCAGGGCTTGGTTTACACCCATCAAAACGTCTAGCCACTGGGGGACCATAGGCAGGCTATGGGAACTCATATTAAGGTTAAAAAACCTCATAAAGTGAAATTTTCATGCAATGGGACCTTTAACTTTAGTTTACCCTACTCAGACGAATTAAGTATTTTAAGCATTATGGATAATACCAATCCTTCCAAAGCATAGACAGAAACACAATAATAGTGATCATGTAAAGAACCAAGAAGGTCACATCTATGATTCTTGTCACTCTGGTCCAGGACAGAGGTGTCTTCTGACGGCACCCAGTGAGGATCTTGTCGGGAGTACAATACTGCTCTTCATTCTGATCTCTAACTGAGTCTGGAGGGTTCTGCTGGTCTATTACACTATCTGTGAGAGGAAAAAAGCATAGCTCTGTATAAATGTTTTGTCTGCATAATCTCACATACGATTTTTCGATGGGGAATCTTTGCTGATACACTATTATAGAAAAACAAATGAATTTCACATGTGGTTTTGGGGTGGCTTGTTCAAATATGTGATAATGCACATTTAATACATTTGGTTTTACATTTGCTAAGTGCAGACTTCAAATGCTATTTTCATCCATCCATCCATCAATCTAAACCAGTTGTCGAATTTTAGAGGCACAAGCATGCTGGAACATGTATATATTTTCTCTTTTTTCCACTGAATATAATTTACTCAAAGATTAATTTTATTAGGTTTTCTTTTTATATGTATCAAAGCTATAAAGCAAACAAATCTTAAATTGAATTTCACTAATAAACCTTAATTTGTGAAGTAAAAGTATAAAATACACGAAAAAGTTCCTCATAATCTGATGTTGTGTCGATTCTTACAATCTTGTCCAGTAACAGCAGCTGTAGTTTCCACTGATCTCTTCTTAGCTCCTTTAATCTTCAGATAATTCACAAAGATGGTCTCCAAAATGCTGATGCCAATTAGACAGAAGATCGCACCACAGAAAACCCCTGTGAAAAAAAAAAACAGTTTTGTTACAAGAACGTACTCCAAATATTCAGTGTTGGTTCTGAGAACGCAAAACATCCACAGATTTCTAGACGTAACACTGTTAGACTGTACCAAGCTTTTTTTTTTTTTTCTTTTTTTTTTACAGTAAATTACTGTAAAAAAACCCCCACTGTTGCCAGTAATTTAATGTTAATTGTAGTGATGGCCATTTCAAAATACTTCTTCATGAAGCTCTGAAACCTTTACGAATCTTTGGTTCCGAATCAATGGTTCGGAGTGTGTATCAAACTGCCAGACTCACGTGATTTCAGTAAATGAGGCTTCATTATGTCATAACTGTTTTGAAACACTTCGAAATTTCAATGGTTCACCACTGGGGGTGATAATCTCTGTCAAGTGTCTGTGGGTTTTATCTGATCTCTGATCAGTTTTATGCATTTGTGGACATTTCAGTTAGACATTAGTTTAATTAAAATGAATAATGGTAGTTAATAGTCTCTTATTGGCCTGTTTAGAGCCATTCATAGAACAAACCTTGACAACTAATAAAGGACACTTGATAATCTCATTAGATGATTAGATAATTGCATTTAAAAATATTTTACTTTCAATAAAAAAAATTGCAATAAATTTGAAAAAGGTGTTTTATGCATGTTTGGCCCAGGTTTTTGTTGCATTTATACTGTTCTGATCACTAGGGGTCACCATGGAGATGGGTGTCAGATTGTTTCGAAGACTCGACACGATACTGCACATTTACTTCAAAAGTTCCGTGTTCCACAAAGCCTCGATCTGCCCACCACTATCATAAAGCCTGTTCATTCATTGATCTCATTCAGAGTTTAATCCTGTATCAAAAGTGTTACATTACCACCACTGTGAAACTACAGCAATGAGTTAGAGTGTCAATTTTATTTTAACACATCATGCACAACCAAAGAAACAGAGCTACACTTTCTTGTAGAAATACAGAGAGTCTCTTAGAAATGGTGGCAATATATATATATATATATATATATATATATATATATATATATATATATATATATATATATATATATATATATATATATATATATATATTCATGCAGCAGTGCATGCTGGGAGCAGAGCATGTGAGCGGAGTGGAGCGGTGAAAATCTCTGCTCATCGCTCACGGAACTGTTCACCCCGCCGCTCCCCCGCTCAAAGCTACATCAGGCTGCTCCGCTCATTATCGCTCAGCGCTCAACGAGGTTTGCTTCGCGCTCCACTCAAATCGCCCCCCGCTCGCTCCAAAAAAGGAAAAAAATCTACATGTATATCACTTTTAGCTTAGACCACAGCCTTACCTCCTAAAGAACTAATGAGTAACAACAACATTTTTCAAATATAAATGTTTTATTTCAAATTACAGGCCTATGTAAGAAGGAATATAGCCTACACAAAAAGTCCTGTAAAATGAAACGAATAAATGGGCCTAATAATCTAAATAAAAATGATATAAACAAAAATATGATACATTTTTTAAAAGTAAATTAACTATAAGGCCAGAATTTTGATAAGTGAACTTCTGCGCAACGCGCACGATTAAAATTTAAATTGGCTTCCATACACACAAACTGCTGTAAAATTAAACAAATAAATGGGCCTAATAATATAAATATTATTACGGACGACACAAATTCGGCTAAATAAAACGAACCATTAGGTCTACTTGAATGAAAAAACGAATTTGTTTGAATATTACGCTATATTTAATTTACACTTTGTTACAAGTTACTGTATTCAATTTGCTAACCTTTTGTTTTCTTCCCAGCGTTCCCATGTGTCTTTTGAGATTCCAAAATGAATCTTTGCTGACTGAAACGATGTCTCCACATTCGTTTTCTTGTACCACATTATCATTGTTAGTTAGTTATATTAATAGTACACCTGACCTGTGTAGCCTACTTTTTGAACTCCATTATTGAGCCGAGTTTTGACTGAAAATAGTCTACTGTTGATGACTGTGCAAGACAGATGGATCCTGGTTTAGGTTTGACTGAGCATGCTTCAGACTCGTGGTGTGAGCGGAGCGAAATTGGAGCAGGAAATAAGGCGTCGCGCCGTCCTTTTAAAAATGCCGCTCTGCGCTCTGTCCAAGATCCGCCCGCTCCCGCTCCCCGCTCACATGCTCTGGCTGGGAGTTTTATACTGGAACCCAGCATGCATTGCAACATGAAACTTTTGATTGTCACCATTGTTGAGATTCATCTGCTGATTGTTGATGTCTGTGTGCGTCTGATGAAAGTAGATCAAAATGTTTTAATGGACTTCAATATTCTTCAGAATAACTGATTACAGAATCATTACTGAATTTCATGTTGTAGATTCACAGATATATGGTTAAATAACCAAAAGTTAAAATCTTGTACACAAGATGAGATCAGAGAAGACGACATGATTATGGCATCATCACAACAGCCAAAAACACATGATCAACTTCCTCTTGACTTTTTCTTGCCATAAAAAATTTATTTTATAAACTCAGTTACAGCAACCAGAGAGACACTAAATGTAAAATGTCAAGTGTCAAGAGACCAACTAAAGCAAACACTGATCTCCATCATGGTGACTAAAAACTTCATTATATTCAATAAAACATCAACAACTAAATATCTGTTAATTCTCAACAAGAACTTTTATACTTGAATGAAAGAAATCATTTTAAATTGGTTTGTAAAATGTTTTCACACTCGGTGTGGCTGGATGTTAGTTGTAGTTCTTGTGTTTCTCTTTTTTCAAAAAAACAAAACAAAAAACGTTTTATTGTAAACTACTGGCAACAGTCACTGTAAAAAATTGTGTTGCCAGTCACTGTAAAAAAGTATGCTGAAAAATAACGGTAATCTACTGGCAGCTGTGGTTGCCAGCAATGTACCGTTAATTTACAGCTTTCCTTTTTTACAGTATGTTACCGTAAAAATACCATGGAAGGTAACTCATATAATTTGGGAAACCGATTGCTTTAAACAGTTCGAGTTCAAAAACTAGTATTTATACTGATAGTACTGTGAACTTACTTAATTTGAGTCCACTGAAAATGAATATCTCTTAATATTAAACAGCAAACACCTAATGAGTAATAGTGAATTATTTAAAAACATTAACTAAAGTCTTTAGCCCATGTGTGGTACAGTCTTTACCACACGTGCTAAATTACTTAGCAAGGAGATTGTCACTGCATCAGCAACTACACAGTTACTACTTTTAAATAAAGCAACCAGCAGCATATCATCAGTATATCTCTGCTTATCATTGACTATACTACACACTCTATTCTCCAGCACAATGGTGACCCAAAAAACAAATGAATTAAATTAACAGATCTCTCCTATATCATCTTGTGCAAAAACACTTCAGTTTAATATTTACTCTCCTGATCAGTTATTGACTTTGCATAACTTTTTTCTATGAACTTTCACTAATATTTCAGTGAAATTAACTTCTTTCGTTTAATAAATCTGACTGTTACATTTTACAGTATATTACTGTTTTTCCTTGATTTTACAGTAATCTACTGACAGCTGTGGTTCCCAGTAAATTGCCGTAAATTAATTTACAGTTGATTACTGTTAAAATAAGCTTCACTCTGTTTTTTTATTTTTTTTTTTATTTGAACATTTAACCCTTTTAATCCCACTGCAAAATCTTCAGTTTTAAATGAACACTTGTGTGTCCACACTACAGAGTGTTGGAGTAACACTGAAGCAGTGTTGAAGTTCATGATATAATTCAGTGATTAATTAACTGATGATCATTAGTGATGAACACCTGATGTTAACAAGCAGAATCACTGAAGGACAGAGGAACAACAAGAAGATAAAAAAGCGAAACAAGAACTACAACTGACTTCAGCCACAGAAGACATTAAATCTGTGAAGATCTCAGCAGAGGAGGATTAAACAACTCAAAAAAATAGCTTTACCAGCTTCACTCATTATTAACCACATTGACTATTTTTTTCATTCGTCTACAGAAATTCCTACTGAGAATTAACAGAGGTTTAGATGTTGTTTTGTTTCATTTGACGTTACCATTATGGTGATCGGTGTTTGCTTTAGTTGGGCTCTTGACCCTTGACTTCAACATTAGATTTTCTTTGGCTGCTCTAACTGTGGGTTTTTAATACATAAGTGTTGTGGCAGAAACGAAGTAAACAAAAATGAAATCAGGTGTTGCTGATTATGATGTCATCACATAATGTTTGGATCACTGATCTCAGTCTGTGTCTAATCCCTTATCAAAAATGTGTTGTTTTATTTCAGCTTTATTGTATATTACTACACTGTGAAACTACAGAAAAAGATCAAACAGTGCTGTGCAATCAGTTGTGAAGCATTTTATAAACTCATCATTCACTAAAAAAATGTGATCTACAGCTACACTTATACACACACAGACATAAAGAATCAGCCAATGAATCTCAACAATGGTGACAATCAACAAAAATATAACATCAAATTTGAACATCACAAAATACTCCACTAAAAGTCAACAGCAAAAATAAAAGCAAAAAGTACAAATTAAAGAAAATAGCCAGAGAACTCAGCTGCATAATTTATTCATGCTGCAATGCATGCTTTTCCAACAGTTTCCAAATCCAACAGTTTGTTGCCAAAAAAAATATATTTACAGATACGGGGAGCACCCAAGGCTGTGGGGCTGAAAGCAATGGATATAGTCATGGATGATTTTATTGTATTATGCTGGTACCCAACATGCATTGCAGCATGATCTTTCATGATTTTCATGAAACTCATCAGGAACCTGTTTTCTTTCAGCTTTTTTAGCAAATGTATTTTAAAAACACAGCTATTACAGCCAAAGAAAAACTAATGTTCAAAAGTCAAGGCTCAAGAGCCCAACTAAAGCAAACACTGATCACCATCATGGTGACATCAAATGAAAATAAAATTACATCTAAACCTCTGTCACCTTTTAATAAGAACTTCTATAGACGTCTGACAGAAATAAAGTAAATCTGATTAGTAATAAGTGAAGCTGTTAATGCTGTTTGTGGATTTGTTTAATCCTCGCTTTTTTCTGCTCTTCTTGTTCCTCTTTCCTTCAGTGATTCTGCTTGTTAACAGCAGGTTTTCATCAGTGTCTAAATTAACTTCGAAAATTAATTGAATTAACATTGACATTATTCACTCTGTCAAGTGGACTATATTAGTGAGCTAATGTAGGGAATAGTGAATGAGGTTATAGGGTGTGATTTGGAACACAGCCTCTTAGTGTCGACTTTGAGTAGTGTTAATTCACAGTATATTCCTGTAGGCTACTTTCTCGAAAACAACAAATATCACCCAGAATGCATTTTTTTCTATGGTATACAGGTCATGTTTTCTCTTGCCATAACAAATGTGCTTCACAACCACAAAGTTGAAGAAGCCACAGAAAAACTAGCATTAAAAATAAAGGGTCAAGAGCTCAACTAAAGTAAACACTGATAAATGTATAAAAATGTATGTTCAAATAAAACAAAGTATTGCGTAGCTAATACGCAGTGGGGAAACTCCTTTCCTCAAGAAATATTGAGCCAATATTAAAAACGCAGTGCAGCTGCATAGCGAACACAGCAGAGCGTCTAGCTCGCCTATTGGGTGTGCTGCGGCAACTGCACACCCTATGGCGAAGCGCCTCTGACGCTTGACCCAATCAGCGCGTCATAGCCCGCCAGAATGGGCGGGGCCTATGTCTATAAATAGGCTCCGATTTCGCCAAATATCCAGATTTTATCTCCTTCAGCGACACTTCATGTCTCTGTCTCCTCTGAAGCCTTTGCTGTGGAAACAAGCCTTTTACAGCCAGAACGAGCTTTGCATACAGCGGACAGCGCCTTCTTCACTCACCTAGAAGCTGCTTCTCTTCTGTCGCCGTTCTCCTGTGGCCATCTGGCGAACAACGCTATATACTTTCACTGCTACTATGTGCTCGCCGCTGCGACACTACAGTTTCTAAAAGAGCAAATTTGCGAGGCATTTTTGCAAATGCCTCGGTCTTCATGCACCTCGTGGGGATGCTGTCTGCATGTGCCCGATGGACACACAGAGTGCGCCACGTGCCTGGTAGCCGCCCACGCTGAAGCTGCACTCTCTGCCGGAGTTTGCTCTCACTGCGAGAGTTTACCGATCTCGACGCTGCGGATGCGGTTAGCTCTCTTTAAAGACGGCGACACCACTCTCCCTGCTCTTCTTTTTCCTGCACTACTTCAACTGTGGAAGAAGAAGCGCCACAGCCAGTGGCAGCCCGAACACATGTAGTTAAGCGAACCCATGCTGGCCGCGTCCCCGTGTGCTTCGCTTTCTCCTTCACCAGTCCTGTTCACTAAAGGCAGACCAACGTCCCTCTCGTCGAGCGGCGGGTCTCGTCTCCTTCGGCAGATTCCATTGCTGTGTCTTAAGAAGAGTGGTCGGGCTCAGTGGACCCTGCCCTCCTCTCAAAGTCTGGTGCTAGCTCTACTGCTACAAGGACTAATTCAGACGCTGAGTTGCTGCACATCCTCACCGCGGCCGTTTCAGACCTCAGGCTCGATTTGACATCGCCATTGTGCGTTTTCTGCTTCCAGTCAGGTGGCATCGGCCCTGCACACCAGGCTGTTTTTACAGCGACCCAAATAAAGCATATAAAGAGTATATTTTAAGCACACAACACACAGGTTATCGGTCCCCCTTCACTAGGCCCCCTTGTATTTTTACCAAGGTTTTTACTTGTTTTTTTTGGTTCTGTCCCTGGCACCCTGTACATTTACGAAGTGCATGGACACAGCGCTCTCTCCCCTGAGACAACAGCGTGTGCTGAACTATCTCGACGCAGCTCACATCAGAGTGCGCTCTCTCTATCCAGTAGCTGATAGCCTCCTTCAGGGTAGGTGTGTGCGCGCGCCCCTCAGGAAGTTTCGGAGGCTTCTCGGTCTCATGGCCGCGGCATATTCAGTACTCCGCCTATAATTACTGTACATGCGCCCTCTTCAGCACTGGCTTAAGCGCCGTGGGCCAGACCCTGCGTGGAGATCAGGTCTCCTGCACATATGGCTGTTTACGAGCCCTGGTTCCCTGGAAAGCCCGAGACGGTTACCAGTCGGGCGTGACCATGGGTGTGGCCTCCAGGAGGATGGTGATTTTCACAGACACCTCCAACCTAGGTTGGGGGGCGCTGTACAAGGGCAAGCCTGTCTCCGATACGTCCGCGATATTAATGCGATATGGCTCAGCTTGTCAGTGATCTACGGCTCTTTGTAGTAAATGCCGCTCCATCTGAAAGCAGGTGATGGCGATTTACTACTAATCAAGGAACCGGCTTTACTGACGAGATGTGCCTAACAATGTCATGCGATATATCGCCCAGCCCTACCTTAAATCCTTAAATTCTCAACTATACTTAATTTTAAGGGAATACTGTAGGTTTAAATCCTTTTTGTTTGATTGTTGTAACTTCATTTGAGATTCAAATACTGAATTGTATTCTTAAAAATTAAGTAATATTAAATAATCAGGTCAATTTTAGACTCACCAATCAGAGGGATGTCTGTCCCTGTAGAGGGCAGTGTGTTGTTTAGAATCAGCAGCATCACAGAAATAGACAGCAGCAAAGTCACTTTAAAGCTCAGCTTTTCTGCTGCACTTGAGTCAACAAAAAAGGAGATCAAATCCAGCGCAAGGAAGAAAAATACTGGTATTATAATGTTGATGACATACAGTAGAGGTCTTCTTTTTATGGTGATCTGCAATGAAGAGAGAGAGGGAGAGAGACATTAGCATCACAATGGACTTAATAAGAGAAATATAAATTAAATACATGAATTAAATGGGGGTGCGTCATCTACCAGTTTAAAAGAAAAACCAGTTGGGTCTCTTAAGCAATAACTGAATAAGATACATTTCTAATCATAATTCTTACTAGTAAGAATTTAATTAAAGAGCTTCATATAATGTGATATATTGTGAAATAAAACGTATTTGGTGATACAGTATATGAATTTGGTCATAATGCCTATCCCATATTCATTTGGGCAGAGTGCTGTACCTTATAGATCAGCTGAGACATGTTACGCCATTCAATATCATCATAAATGGTATGATCACTGTTAATTATATCGATGAGATCCCACTCTCCCTGGCTCTGAAAGATCTCCTTTGACTTGTTAATAATATGATTAGCATTAGAAAAGGTATCCATTTTAATCTCCTGATCTGTGGGAACAGACATCAATATTTTATTATTTTATATTTTAATATAGCCAAATGGTTTAGAAGAATAAACCACACAGCAAAATCCTGCTCAGTGTTTATATAATCCACACTCAGAGTGTTATAAGTAACACTGAAGCAGTGTTAAAGTTAATGAGATAATTAATTGATTAATTGAGTGATGATTGAGCATTATTGAAGACTATGTTAACAAACAGAATCACTAAATGAGAGAATCACAAATTTACACTACATCCTTATGCATCGCTTTCTGTCAGGACTTTTACATGCTAACCCTAACCACAAGTCATTTTTTTATTAATTATTTCTTAGGCAATTATGCTATGAGGCTAACGAAATAACAGAAGTGACCTCGACGTCCAGGTTAGCGGTAGCATGAGCCGTCAGGCAAGTGTTATTTAAATTAACTCCTGATGTACTTACAAACTTTCCAATGCCTCGTTTTATGAGTACAGAACCTATTTGTACGACTGTAGAAGTTTGAGATAAGATACTAAGATACATCATAGTATAACAACTCTTCATAAAAGGTTGAATAATTATCACAAAGGGAGTTGACTATTGTTTCCTTTTACTCTTTGTCAAAGGTACTACACAGAACAGCATGATTGTAAAGACATCAAAGACCCCCAAACAATATTGTTTTGAAAATATAAAGGCAACTTAGACCATTGTAAAGCACACGCAAACATAACATAAATCTGTTGACTCTTTGTATAAAACTCAAACAAAATAGTCCAAATAGATAAAGTTCAAGAGTAGTAAGTCCATGCAAGCAAAATATAAATAACAAAAATAATACTCAACAGTCCTGTCTCAGTCCTTTTCTGCTTTGAGGTACACTGTAAAAAAAATCCCGTAGTTTTTACGGAAAAAAACTGGCAGCTGGAGTTACCAGAACAATTCCGTAAAATATACAACAAAACAGTAATTGCTTTTACCGAATAACATGTACATTTTACAGTTTAAACCAGCATATAACACACTGGAGTTCTGTTATATTTACTGGTTTAAACTGTAAAATGTACGTGCTATTCTGAACAACATGTCAATTTTACAGTATAATCCAGTAAATATAACAGTAAATTTCAGTAATATGATATAAAGTTAATTTACCGTCCTATTGAAGTATTAATATCTGTTTTGTTCACTGATAACCACCAATCATAGCAGTGATGAGAGTCACATGATCAATCAAAGCTCAACACAAGCAGTTCTTCCACAAGAAAGTTAATACTAATATATATAGAAGCTGCACAGTGTCATTCACACAAACATTAAACACCATCATGGTAACACATGAAATTTTAAAATGCAATAAACATTAATTTAACAACATTAAATGTAACATAAACCCCTAATGTACATAACTGATTAGAAAAAACGAAGAAAACTATGAAGAAACAAACATAGTTATTTCAACAAAAATACATCAAATGTGAAGTGTCACAGGGAATTGTGGGAATGTCAATTTACGTTTTTTCACTGTAAATTATACAATGAGTTGTTTTTTCACTTTCAAAAACTGTAAATTTAACGATATGTTACAGTAAAATTACATTAAATGTACCGTTAGATCTATCACAGTTATTTACCGTATATAGTACGGAAACTTTCTGTTAACCAATTAACAGTTTTTCACTGTAGCATTTTTACAGTCTTTTACCGTTAAAATTACGATCATTTTTTACAGTGTATGTAGGCAATTTAAAGTCCTGATGAAAAAACAATGTCCCCAAAAAGAGAAAAAATATAAATCCACTGGTTCAAGGCCCCACAAAAACAGGTTATCCTCCAGCTGAAAAATAGGCCCCAGGGTATAGTCCACCAGGTATATCCCAGACCAGAGCGTGCACATATGAAATGGCTCCAACGTCTAATACACCAAGTCTCAAAAACCAAGTCCCAAGTCTTCCCAGAGATCATTTTGGACAATTTACTCAGAGCTAGGTTAGCCAAAAGAACCATGCCACCTCACCAAACACACACCTCAAAATGGCCGCCCCCCTTTTTCCTTTATCCCTCAGCTCATCCTAATAAGAGTCCTTAGAGCCGAACAAAAGTCCCCCTCAAAAATAAGCATAGGCAAATGCTCAAAATCAACATACACGCCAAAAAATAAATAAACAATAAACATATTAGCATGGCACATACATACATATATCTCACACATTTTTTATTTTATTTTTTTAATTAAGTGAGCATAGTGCAGGGCTTTACTGTGGCAGTGTCACAATAGGATCCATTAGCGCCTGCACTAAGCCATTCGGCTGATATCTCTAAATAAGCTCTAACTTTAATAATGTTCAACCAAGAGAAAAAAGCTTCTGGGGGGTGTTTGGCTCGAGGTCATGGTGCAAAGGACCCTAGGTTGATTTTACTCCGAACCATCCCTTTAACTTAAATCACTAAACTCATTTAGAATCCTATTATCTGAGATAAGTTCATTTCATTGAATATATTATATTTCAAAGTAATCCAATAGATTTCTTAAAGTTGTTCTGAATTCAATTTTGTTTTTCTTCATTTAGCCACATAGACATAAAGAATCAGCCTTTGAATCTCAACAATGGTGACAATTATAAAGCATGATGCAGTGCATTCTGGGTGCCACCAATCAAAACTCATTCATGGCTCCCATCATGCATTGCTGCATGAATAAATAATGAGGTTTATTTTATTTCTACTGTTTTTATGTGACTTTTTAGTTGCTTGTTTTCTAATGTTCAGAGTTGATCTGTTTATCTGAATATGCTGTTTATCACCATTGGTGAGAATCATACGCTGATTCATGATGTCTGTGTGTGCATGAATAAAAAGTTTTTATTATTATTATTTTTATTTTATTTTATTTTATTTTATTTTATTTTATTTTATTTTATTTTATTTTATTTTATTTTATTTTATTTTATCAGAATAACTTGAGAAATCCTTTGGATTACATTGAAAATGCTAAAAAAATATTATGCTGTACAAGACCAGTGCTGCTCTAATCAATGAAGTTAATCTAACTCAGAGATTAGACTCTAAATGAGATCAGTGATTCAGGTCAAAAAATGATTATGTTAAAACATAACCAACACCATCAGATCACATTTTCTATTTGTTCATCTGAGCAGTTATAACTCAGTTACAGCAGCCAAACTAAATCTAAAGTTAAAAAAGTAAGGGTCAATTTTTCTCCTTCAGTGATTCTGCTTGTTAACATCAGGTAGTATTAAATAATGCTAAATAATCACTCAATTAATCACTCAATTATCTCATTAACTTTAACGCTGCTTCAGTGTTACTTATAACACTCTGAGTGTGGATTATATAAACACTGAGCAGTGTGAATTTAACACTGGGGATTTTGCTGTCCATGTTATCTTGTGTTTGTTTGTCTAAACTGATTCATGTGTTTCAGATGTACCTGAATACGCTGTAGACTGAAGTGTTATACTGCAGATTTGGGTGTCGAAGGGAAATCTGTAGAGATCCATCTTACAGGCCGTGGTCAGAGCTAAAACATCAGTTGAGACTGTATAGCCGGAAGAGAGCAACAGCACATATGGAGACTCCTTTGTTCCAAACTCTGTCTTGATGCTAAATTGATAAAATATAAATTAGCACTGATTATTAAAGACATGATGATTGGAGAAAGCAATTATTCGAATCAAATGTAAATGCAAAAGTATTTCCCACATAGCAACATTGTTTCGGCCCAGATCCGGCCCACATCTGGCACACATGGAAAGATGATCTGGCCCACATGCAGCGTGGAATGACGGCCCTTGGGCGGACCGCTCCTGTTTGCCAGATCTGGCCACAAGCAGGCCATAGCAATGCCACATCTCAGCCAAGAGCAAAGAAATAAACCAGAACTGGACCTTATCTGAGCCACAAAATCTGTTTATGTTAAATATGGAGTCATCTCAGCCTTAATAAGCCTGTTAACAAGCAGAATCACTGAAGGAAAGAAGAGAACAGAAAAAAGAGACGAGCAGAAACACAAGAACTGCAACTGACTTCAGACACAGCCTTAGATGAAATCAACTGAAGAGAAAAGAAGACATTAAATCTGTGAAGATCTCAGCAGAGGAGGATTAAACAACTCCACAAACAGCATTACCAGCTTCACTTATTACTAACCAGACTGACTTTATTTCTGTCAGACGTCTACATAAGTTCTTATTTCTAAATTATGACAATTTTGATGTAAAAATCATACTAACATTATAAGGGCACCCCATGAAACATTATAAAATAATAAAATAATCCAGTTCATAACCCCTTTAAATCAGTGTTAATGTGTCAATGTTAACTGCATTGAATCAACATCACTTTAACACCCGCAAATAATGTTGAATTATTATTTTTTATTTATTTTTATGATTACATGCTGTGTTTTTGGTCTCAAATTATAGCTTTTTTTATTTCTTACAATTTATAATTTTTAGAATATCTGTCATAATATGGTTATTTTCCAAGTTATACAGTAATATTGAAAGCACATCCACAGTTGCATCTAAATGACGAACATTTTAGAGAGCTTGTTTTTTAAAAGTTGAAAATACACTGAAAAAAGTGAAACATCAGTGCAATTCATTCATATATTTCCATTGGTCCAATGGAAAATTGTGATTTTCAGTTTATAGTGTATCACTGAAAAAAATTATACTTTGGATTAACTTAAAACAATTGATGTAATTTTGTTACAGCTATTTTTTTTTTAGATTTTCTCAAATTTATGATTTAGTTAAAACCATAAATTTTGATTTAATGTCAAACCAAAATTTTAATTTTTTCCAACTCAACGTTTTACCAAAACCCAAAGTACACAGCAAAAACTCCAGTGTTAAATTAACACTCAAGAGTGTTAAAGTTAATGAGATAATTAAGTGATTAATTGAGTGATGATTGACTATTATTGAAGACACCTGATGTTAACAAGCAGAATTACTGAAGGAGAAAATCTCAAATTGTAAGTTACCATTATGGTGATGGGTGTTTGCTTTAGTTGGGCTCTTGACCCTTATATGTTCACTTAAAATTTTGTTTGGCTGTTGTATCTGAGTTATAACTGATAGATGAACAAAGAGACAATGTGATCTGATGGTGTTGGTTATATGATGACATCATCATTTGAACTTGATCACTGAACTCATTAAGACCCTTATTTGACGTAGATTTATGTTGTTGATCACAGAATAGCTGTGATTCTGCATAAATATCCAGAATTTTTGATATAATATAAAGGATTTCTTAAAAGTTGTTTTGAAAAAAAAAAAAAATCATTCTTTTAGGCACACACAGACATCAAGATTCAGTCTATGCATCTCAACAATGGTGACGAGCAGAATATTCAATTAGGAAAAGTAAATTACATAGAAAATTCAGATCATAATTTATTCATACCGCAATGCATGATGGGAGCCATTAATGAGTTGTGATTGGTGGCAGCCACTGCAACATGCTTTATTATTGTCACCATTGTTGAGATTCACAGGCTGATTATTGATGTCTGTGTTTCTAAATAAATTCATTTGAAAGACTTTTGATCAGAACAATGTTTATTAAATATTTTGGATTAGGCTATATGAAAAATACTGAAAATCATATGCTGTAGAATCACAGAGCTGCTGTAATTAACAAGTTAAACCAAACTATCTCAATAAATTTCATTTTTTGGATCACAACATGATTATGTCATAATATAACCAACACCATCAGATCATATTGACTCTTTGTTCATCTGACTGTTATAAATCAATAAGAGCAGACAAGCAAAATCTAAAGTAAACATATAAGGGTCAATAGCCCAACTAAAGCAAACACTGATCACCATAATGGTAACTTACAATTTGTGATTTTCTCCTTCAGTGATTCTGCTTGTTAATATCAGGTGTCTTCAATAATGCTCAATCATCACTCAATTAATCACTTAATTATCTCATTAACTTTAACACTCTTGAGTTGAGTTGAGTTGAGTTGAGTTGAGTTGGAAAAAATAAAAATTTTAGTTTGACATTAAATCAAAATTTATGGTTTTAACTAAATCATAAATACAATTTGAGAAAATCTAAAAATATTAGCTGTAACAAATTACATCAATTTTTTAAAATTAATCCAAAGTATCATTTTTTTCAGTGTAGGGTAACATTTCTTAAATTGGTGTTGCCGTTTAAAATAATAAAGAAAAGTGTGTCAAGGTACCTGATATATTAGAATGTACATGTAAATAAAGTGCATAGTCATTCCATAAGAGGAAGTAGCGCTGACATCTATCCTTGTAGATTTAAGAGTTTAATAGGGATGAATTTCTTTCTATATACTAGTGCTATAGCCTGGAACAATTTACCTTGTATAAAGCAGATAAAAGTCCAAAGTGTTTTTAGAAAGGAAGTTTAAAAATGGCTTATTTATCATTAATTTAAAAGTGTTGTAGAGTGAGATGCTGAACTTGATGGGGGTTTTCCCTCATATATGATCTGTTCTTACATTTTGTAAACTTAGAGGACCACAATGGAAATAATCCTTGGGCTTTTTTGTGTATATTATCCTCAACAGTTTTCTTGAAATGAAGTATGATCCCTATTTGTACTTAATTTCTTTTAAACATTGTCAAATAAAGTAAACAAAATACCGCATGAATGTGGTACTAAAGAGTTGGCAATGCTTTAAACTTTTATCTATGATGGGGAAAAGGCACTAGATGTATTTCACTCGTCTTAAAGCCTCCTGTCCACTATCTAGCCAACAATGGTGGCAATTAAAAAAATATATATTTATGCTACATTGCATGCTAGGAGTTTTATACAATCCTGGAAACCAGCATACATTGCAACATGAAACGTTTGATTGTCACCATTGTTGAGATTAATATGCTGATTGTTGATGTCTGTGTGTGTCTGAGTCAATCAGAAAATCAAAATGTGTTAATTCCCTATATGAATTCAATATCCTTCAGAATAACTGATTACAGAAACATTGCTGGATATCATGCTATCATGCTTTTTTTTTTTTACAGCAAGGATTAAGTGTATAAACAAAGCCTTTCAATCCTTCATTATTTATTTTTTTATTTTTTTATATATACCTTTCCATAATGCCAATGTCTGGAGTCCAAAACATATTTTTGGGGGCTGCAAATGTTTCAATTTGACAAAACTCGTCTGGCTCCCACGTCATATTAAAATTTGGCCATGCCTGGAAAGTTAAATGAAGTTCAGAATGATTATAAGACAGATAATGTATGCTTGAAAATTAAATAAAACCTCTGATCATGTTACAATATTCTGTAATTTGAGTACAACTTTGTGAAATAAGAATGAAATAGGTTTTTTAAACACTTACAGTTATCATTTTGACCAGTGTTGTGAGACTCTGGGCTTTTTCATTCTGTAGATAAAAAGATGTGTTGAGAGATGATACTACAACTGCTTGACATCCCATGATGACTTGAATGAGAAGATAAATCATGCTGGACTCATACCACATTGGTGATGGAGGTCACATATATGTCCACATAAGTGTCTGCAGGCTGGTCGGCAAAGTCGGGGTCATAATTGTAGTTGTACATTAGGGGCCACATTCTGTCATTCTGAGAGTTATTGTCTTCTAAGCCAAGACGTTTCCAAAGTTTAATTTTAGCTTCAGCATTTTGTTTTGAATTGCAGGCTTCAGCATCTGACCTCCGCCCTGTGTGTATTAGACATTCAGAAACACCGAGAATATATTCTCCAAGCACGCATGAAAGAGAATTTCATGTTTAAACATTTATCCTTCTTCATTTCATACTCTTGTCAGACATACACAAACACAAAGTAAATCAAACGTCGACTATTGCTCTTAGGGAGTCATCGAAATGTTCTTGATATTTACACAAATAAGAAGTGACTGTACACAGCAAAAACCCCACATTGTAAAAAAAAATTGTTGTAAAATTTACAGCAACTTACTGGCAATTGTGGTTGCCAATAAGCCTGTAAATTTACAAGAGTACTGTAAATGATAAACTACAATTATACTGTAAAATTATACAGCACACCTGTAAAAGCAGCAAAACAATAGCAGCTGTGAATTTACAACTCATAACTCATTTCATTTGAGGAAATCGATTGGTTAATTGCCATTAAATATTTATACTGTGAGCTATTTCATTTGAGTCCTCTAAGAAAAAGGCTTAAATGAGTTACCTAGAAACATCAATTTAAAGCAACACTAAGGAACTTTTTCTCTTCGGTCGCCTTACAGGTTAAAAGCGGAATTGTCCATTACCGCTTTCGTAAATCATTTTGCTGCCCGCAGTCTACTGTCGCATGCACGCTCGCTGTTTATCCAGCACCGGCTTTGAATGAACGATGTCCACAGACAAGGTAGAGTATGTTGCATGATTCCATGAAAGTATTATGTATTGCGACATCAGAAATGAAGAAAAACATAAATAATGACTTGTAACGCTTGACGTAAAGCAAGTCAAATTTGTAGTTTTCTTATGTCTCATTCGAACTACAGAAACGCGACCTGGTTTGGCAAACTTGTATAGTGTGGTTATAGCAGATATAGGGCTGCAAAGCAAATCCAGAAGTGCCTTTCACCCTGTTACGACTTGATGAATCACTGAAACGATTTTGGAAACATTATTTTAAAGGAACCGTATGTAAGATTGTGGCCAAATCTGGTACTGCAATCACTTTCAAATTACTGTAGAGCGGTGTATCCCCTCCCCTAAATCCTGCTAGTTAAATCAATGCATCAGCAACTACACAGTCACTGCCTTTAAATAAAGAAACATGCTGCATAAAATCAGTGTTTCTCTTCTCATCCTGAACTGAAGCACAGGCTCTACTATTCAGCACAATGGTGACCCACTAAACTAAACAGAAACCCTTTAAATCCCATCAGAACATTACACACCAACATATCTCCACTATATTATTATGTGCAAAAACACATAAAGTAATTTTTTTGTTTAGTAATTTTGATTGTGAGATTTAACAGTAAACAAATATGTTTTAAAAGCACAGTTACAGCTGCCACTTAAAAATGTATGTTAAATACAAGGGTCAGGAGCCTAACTAAAGCAAACACTGATCTCCATAATGGTAACATCAAATTATATTATTATTAATAATGATATTTTTTGGAGTTGTTTAATCCTCCTCTGCTGAGATCTTGAGAGATTTAATGTCTTCTGTGGCTGAAGTCAGTTGTAGTGCTTGTGTTTCGCTTTTTTATCTTCTTGTTGTTCCTCTGTCCTTCAGTGATTCTGCTTGTTAACATCAGGTGTTCATCACTAATGCTCAATCATCAGTTAATTAATCACTGAATTATATCATTAACTTCAACACTGCTTCAGTGTTTCGCCCGCACTTTAGCACAGCAATTTACTGGGAACCACAGCTGCCAGTAGATTACCGTAAAGTCAAGGAAAAACAGTAATATACTGTAAAATGTAACAGTCCGATTTAATAAATGAAAGAAGTTAATTTAACTGAAATATTAGTGAAAGTTCATAGAAAAAAGTTATGCGAAGTCAATAACTGATAAGGCGAGTAAATATTAATTTGAAGTGTTTTATGTGGGTTTTTTTTTTCACAAGATGAGTTTAATTAATTTGTTTAGTGGGTCACCATTGTGCTGGAGAGTAGAGTCTGTGCTTCAGTCAATGATGAGCAGAGAAATACTGATGTTATGCTGCCTGTTGCTTTATTTGAGAGCAGTAACTGTGTAGGGTTACACTTTATTTTAATGTGTCACTGTTACAGTGTAATTATCTATTCAAGTATTGAGTCAAATTAAGCAGAGGCGGCGTCAGACGATCTTGCTGGGGTTTCAGCCCCGAATGTTTTTTGAAAAGTTGACTGACAAATATGAAACCGGACAGTAGCCTGTGTAAACCCCCAAAATCATAAGTTGCCTTATTTCATTGTGCTTTGGCTTTGCTGCTGTCTTTGACTGGTGATTGTTGAAATCTGTCTCACACAGAGATGCACCACTTGAGTGATTAAAGCCTATCCTAGAATATATCCAGGATTTGCGCAACAGCAAACAATCTCACAGTAATTAAAAAAAAAACAAAAAAAAAACGCAGACAGCACCGCCGCACAGTCCTCTGTCAGACCAGATGTTGTCAGGCTATATGTCAGTAAAACTCAGAAAAACTAACTTTCCTGTCATGTCAGCCGTTTGCTCGCGGCGCAAATGCGGTGCGCCCTGTATCATGCAAAAGAAACTATGAGCCTAACATTGTGTTCTGTCGTCAATTAAGTATTGAAATAACCAAAAGGGAGATTAAAGCTGCGTCAAAACTCTATGTTGGGGCTTTTGTATTCCTTTGTAGACTACATAAATGTTACACATTTTGGCGTAGCCCTACTCATTTTTCATTATTAATATTCTAACATTTTATCAATATTGCAAAGTCATCAAAACTGACTCGTGTCATTATTTTTTTTTTTTATGTTGTGACCAAAAATGTGAAAAACACATCCCCTCCTTGAACTTACCGTGGTGGAGGGGTTTGAGTACTTAAATGACCCTAGGAGCTATGTTGTCTGGGGCTAACCCGATCCCTGGACACGGAATCTAGTTCTAGGGACATGGAATGTCACCTCTCTGGCGGGGAAGGAGCCTGAGATTGTGCGTGAGGTTCAGAGATTCCGACTAGAGATAGTTGGGATCACCTCCACGCACGGCTTGGGCTCTGGAACCACACTCCTTGAGAGAGGATGGACTCTTCACCACTCTGGAGTTGCCCATGGTGAGAGGCGGCAGGCTGGTGTGGGTTTGCTTATAGCCCCCCAGCTCAGCCGCCATGTGTTGAAGTTCACCCCAGTGAACGAGAGGGTCGCTTCCCTGCGCCTTCGGGTCGGGGATAGGTTTCTCACTGTCGTGTGCGCCTATGGGCCAAATGCCGTATGTCTTGGACACTCGGGTGAAGAGAGGGGCGGAGCTGTCAACTGATCACCACCTGGTGGTGAGTTGGATCCGATGGCGGGGGAGGAAGCTGGACAGACTCGGCAGACCCAAACGTACTGTGAGGGTCTGTTGGGAACGTTTGGCCGAATCCCCTGTCAGAGAGATCTTCAACTTCCACCTCTGGCAGAGCTTCGACCAGATCCCGAGGGAGTCTGGAGATATTGAGTCTAAGTGGACCATGTTCTCCACCTCCATTGTGGCCTGGCTGGCTTGTGGGACTCCTGAGGCAGCTGACGGGTACCGACAGGCAAAGCGGACTGCAGCCCGGGTGGTTGTGGAGGCAAAAAATCAGGCTTGGGAGGAGTTTGGTGAGGCCATGGAGAAGGACTATCGGTCGGCCTCGAAGAGATTCTGGCAAACCGTCCGGCGCCTCAGGAGGGGGAAGCAGTGCCCTACCAACGCTGTTTACAGTGGAGGTGGGCAGCTGTTGACCTCGACTGGAGATGTCATCGGACGGTGGAAGGAATACTTTGAGGATCTCCTCAATCCCGCCGTCACGTCTTCCATTGAGGAAGCAGAGGCTGAGGGCTCAGAGGCGGACTCGTCCATCACCCGGGCTGAAGTCACCGAGGTAGTCAAGAAACTCCTCGGTGGCAAGGCACCGGGGGTGGATGAGATCCGCCCTGAGTACCTCAAGTCTCTGGATGTTGTGGGGCTGTCTTGGCTGACACGCCTCTGCAGCATCGCGTGGCTGTCAGGGACAGTACCTTTGGACTGGCAGACCGGGGTGGTGGTCCCTCTTTTTAAGAAGGGGGACCGGAGAGTGTGCTCCAACTATAGGGGGATCACACTTCTCAGCCTCCCCGGGAAAGTCTATGCCAGGGTACTGGAGAGAAGAATACGGCCGATAGTAGAACCTCGGATTCAGCAGGAACAGGGTTTTTGTCCCGGTCGTGGAACACTGGACCAGCTCTATACCCTGTCCAGGGTGCTGGAGGGTTCATGGGAGTTTGCCCAACCAATCCACATGTGTTTTGTGGATTTGGAGAAGGCATTCGACTGTGTCCCTCAAGGCATCTTGTGGAGGGTGCTCTGGGAGTATGGGGTTCGGGGCCCTTTGCTAAGGGCTATCCGGTCCCTGTACGACCGGAGCAGGAGCTTGGTTTGCATTGCCGGCAGTAAGTCAGACCTGTTCCCGGTGCATGTTGGACTCCGGCAGGGCTGCCCTTTGTCGCCGGTTCTGTTCATAATTTTTATGGACAGAATTTCTAGGTGCAGCCAGGGGCCGGAGGGTGTCAGGTTTGGGGACCACGCGATTTCCCGGGGAAGACCTAGGACACGCTGGAGGGACTATGTCTCCCGGCTGGCCTGGGAACGCCTCGGTGTCCCCCAGGAAGAGCTGGAGGAAGTGTCTAGGGAGAGGGAAGTCTGGGCATCCCTGCTTAGACTGCTGCCCCCGCGACCCGGCCCCGGATAAGCGGAAGAAGATGGATGGATAGATGGATCATTTTGTTTTTATGTTGAATGTGAAAAATACATTATATATATAATTATTACCATATATATATATATATATATATATATGGTCCTCGAATGTGTTGGAATATTTCACCAGTATCAGCCTTTTCACCGATTGTATCACTCCGCTTGTCTGTTTGCGCAACCTGCATCATTAAGCCAGTAGGTGGTGACAATTGACTGTCTTTATGAATGAATAATTGAACTTTAATTGAACTGATTAGTGCCAAAAACATTGATTAACTCAAGAAAGGAACAAGTTGCTGAAACCAATCTTTAATGCTAATATATAAATTGCTCATTTGTCTTTGGACAAGATTGCACTGCTGTTTGATTGAAATGTAACATCTATGCAAAATAATCCTTGAAAGATTTCTCATTTAAGGCCATTCCTGTTTGGAATAGGCTATGTGATTGTCAACAATAAGCAGAAACATTCTGCATTTCATTTTTGTACTGTGGATCATTCATTTCATCATTTATCCTCATTCTCATGTTTAAGAATCTGTTATCATCATGACAAATAATTTATGCTACTGCCCACTAACATGCTTTTAAAGCTATTGTTATCCAATTTTTTGGCCTTCAAACACCTTAAAGTGCACATATGTACACAGCAAAATCCCCAGTGTTAAATTAACACTCCTCAGTGTACATATGTGTCCACACTACAGAGTGTTAAAATTAACACTGAAGCAGTGTTGAAGTTAATGAGATAATTAAGTTAACACTGAAGCAGTGTTGAAGTTAATGAGATAATTAAGTGATTAATTAAGTGATGATTGGCCATTAGTGGTGACACCTGATGTTAATAAGCAGAATCATTGAAGGAAAGCGAAACAAGAAGAACAGAGAAAAGAGAAACACCAACTGACTTCGAGCCATTACACATTATTGCACTTATTATTACCAGTTTGACTTTATTTCTGTCATACATCGACAAAAGTTCTTGAGATTCAACAGAAATTTAGACGGCAATGTTTTATGGATTTTTTCTTTTCAAGTCACCATTATGGTGGTCAGTGTTTGCTTTAGTTGGGCTCTTGACCCTTTTCATTTTGTTAATATTAGTTTTTCTCTGACTGTTCCAACATTGTGTTTATAAGGCACATTTGTTACTGCAAGAGAAAACATGACCTGCTCACAATATGTTTTGATGATAATGACATTATCATCATGTAATGACCTGATTCACTGATGTCATTCAGAGTCTAAATATTTTACTATATGCTTGATGTCTCGTTTTAGTATTGGTGATTGTAGCTCTGAGATTCTACAGTTTGAGATCCAACAGCAATATGAAAAATTTTGAAAATACTTTGTGCAATGAAGTTATTGTGTTTAAACACACAGACATCAAGAATCAGCATATGAATCTCAACAATGGTGACAATAAACAAACTAGTGACAAACAGATCAACTCTGAACATCACAAAACAAGCTACTAAAGTCAGAACAAAACAATAGCAAAATAAAAGCAAACAGAAAAAAAACAATGAAAATTACAGGACAATTCAGCTGCATAATTTATTCATGCTGCAATGCATGATGTCAGCCATTGATGCGTTCTGATTGGTGGCTCCCATCATGCACTGCAACATTAAGCATTTGTGTGATTGCCACCATTGTTGAGATTCATATGTAGATTCTTGATGTCTGTGTGTGATTTTAAAACTTTCAGATCATTAAAACATTGCAGGAAATAACTACTGTAGTGAAAAATTATTAAAACATTTAGATAATCAGTTTCTAATGCTGGGTGACATCATTGAATCAGGTCACTAGTAATTTCATCATCAAAACATAACCAGGGCTGCATTTCCAAAAGCATCTTAAGCCTAACTTGATCGCAGACCAACTGCAACAAATGGTCTATACGATCAAATTAGACTTGCGATGCTTTCAGGAAACACAGCCCAGGTCATAGTTTCTCTTGTCACAACAAATGTGCTTTATAAACACAGAGTTGGAGCAGCCAGAGAAATGCTAATGTTAAAAAGTAAAGGGTCAAGAGCAGCCCAACTAAAGCAACCACTGGTCACCATAATGGTGACATGAAATGAAACATTCCATAAAATATTAATATCTAAACGTCGGTTAAATCTAAATAAGACCGTGTGTAGATGTATGACAGAAATAAAGTCAAACTGGTAAAATAACATGTGCAATAATGGCTCGAAGTCAGTAGTTCTTGTGTTTCTCTTTTTTCTGTTCTTGTTTCTCTTTCCTTCAGTGAGTCTGCTTATTAACATCAGGTGTCACCACTAATGGCCAATCATCACTTAATTAATCACTTAATTATCTCATTAACTTCAACACTGCTTCAGTGTTAACTTAATTATCTCATTAACTTCAACACTGCTTCAGTGTTAATTTTAACACTCTGTAGTGTGGACACATATGTACACTGATGCACACATTTTTCTATAAAAACATGAGTTTTAAATTAACACTCAAGAGTGTTAAAGTTAATGACCTAATTAAGTGATTAATTGAGTGATGATTGACCAATATTGAAGACACCTGATGTTAACAAGCAGAATCACTGAAGGAGAAAATATTTTTTTAAGACACCGTTATGGTGATCAGTGTTTGCTTTAGTTGGGCTCTTGACCCTTAAACTGTTAAGATTAGATTTTGTTTGGCTGTTGTATCTGAGTTATAACTCTCAGATGAACAGTTGAGAAGAGAAAAGTTGATCAGGTGGTGTTGGTTGTGTTTTGACATAATCATAATTTGACCTGAATCACTGAACTCATTTAGAGTCTAATCTCTGACTTAAATGTGTATTGTTGATTACAGCATCACATTGCTTCTACAATATAAGATACAGAATCTTGCTGCAGAATCACAGGCTGCTGTTATCAACAAGGTAGACATTAGGGATGGGCATTATTAATCAATAATTGATTGTTAAGAATTACGTTGATCATGTTAATTTGTTTTCGATTAATCTAATGCATTTTTTTTTAATCTAATGCAGGTTGCGTAGTGTGAGTCTTGAAGCAATTAAATGAATTTCACTGTGTGGCAGCAATTAAACATTTTACCACCTGGGGGCAATATTTGACACTATACTTGGTTATCTGTGATGTTCCGTTTTGATATCAAAAGAATAATCATGAAGAGGTCATGGCGAAGTGTGGCGTGGGACCATTTTGATTTAAAAAGCGAAATAGTTCACTGCAAACATTGCGATGCCGTGTATAAGTACAACATGGCCACGACTCAAATGATGTACCACTTAAACAAAGTGCATCCGTCCCTGGTTAATGTCGGTGGCGGTGCATCCTGCTCTCAGTCTCAACCTAGCATCAAGTCGGCGTTAGCACGGACTCGGAGCTGTGATGCACAACGAGCAGAGAAAATTACCCAAGGGATCTGCAAGTTCATTGAGATGGATATTCTGCCCTTAAGTATTGTTGAGGGCAATGGTTTTCGAGAACTGATACATTTATTGGAACCAGCATATCAAATTCCATCATGACGTACCATCACCAGACTCGTAGAAACTCACTATGAAGAACGAAAGCAGCAGCTGTTAAAAGAATTGAGCAAAGCTGAGAGAGTTGCTCTAACTACAGACTGCTGGGCCGCTTTAACAGCTGAGAGCTACATCACCATAACCTGCCACTACATCAGTGATGACTGGCAAATGAACTCAGCGGTCCTGCTCACAGATAGCCTGCTAGGCCGGCATACAGCTGACCACCTCGCTGAGAAAATGAATGGAGCTGTAGAGCAGTGGGGACTTGAAGGCCGAGTTATTGCATGCGTTCATGACAACGCGGCCAATATTGTAGCTGCCAACAGTTCCACCAGAGTGCCCTGGATTTCCGTTGCCTGCTTTGCACACACCCTCCAGTTGGCCATAAATGACGGATTTGCACTGTATCTTTATCGGGTAATATCAGCGGCTAGTAAACTCGTTAGCCACTTTAATCACAGCACTACAGCAACCAAAGCGCTGCAAAAAACCAGGAGCAAATGGGCCTCACAACTTACCAGCTTACCCAGTTGTGTAAAACACGGTGGAACTCCGTGTGCAAGATGTTTGATCGGCTGGTGGAGCAGCGGTGGGCTGTTGTTGCTGTGCTGTCGGACCGAACCGTGACCAAGCTTCAAGATGCCAGGATCCTGGAGTTGAAGGATGAGTACTGGCAGCTGATGGAGGACACACAGCCCGTGCTGTCAGCACTTAAATGTGCCACCACGGTTATGTCTGCAGAGAAAGACGTCTCCATCTCGAACACTTATCCCGTCACCTTCGGCCTCATCAATATCCACCTCATGCTTAGTGAAGGAGATGGGCCCACACTCATCGAATTCAAGACAAAAGTGCGTTTCTCTCTCATCCAACGAATCAATGTAAGCTAAACTTTTTTATCTTAGTTTACATATACATAATTACATGGATACTTTCCTGTTATCTGCATGTTACCTTTTTAGATTTAAGCAATAAGCCCCGCGAAGAATAAAACTGTTACTCCATAAAAATATTCATTTTAAAGGTCCCGTTCTTCGTGATCCCATGTTTCAAACTTTAGTTAGTGTGTAATGTTGCTGTTAGAGTATAAATAATATCTGTAAAATGATAAAGCTCAAAGTTCAATGCCAAGCGAGATATTTTATTTAACAGAAGTTGACTACATCCCTCTACTTCCTTCTTTAGTGATGTCACTAGAACCGTTTCTTGACTAACCTCCGCCCACAGGAATGCTCCCTCAACTCTACTGGCTACTTGCGCACTTCTTATAACTTAGCCTACTGTGTTTACTCAGCTCTTACGGTGATTTTCTGAAGTAAAACTGACGCTTCATCTTTTGTGTGATGTACAATAAACTTTATTAAACTCATCAGTATATGTTTGATCATCATTCAGACAGCAGACTTGTAGCAGCTAGGCTATTAATAAATAATGGATACATACAAGCAGATGACAAATACGTTATAATAACCGTAATTAAACTACTAAACTATACCTGTTTCATCTCTATACAGCACTCTGACTCTGTAGGCATTATTGTCCGACTCGAAATGAACACCGTTACTGAGAGTTTCTGATATTATCATCATTCCGTGAGATGAATTTGTCCTGACAGACTGAGCGCGAGCTCATGAAGCTCCGCCCCCTGGGTCGTCCAGCAGCACCTCATTTGCATTTAAAGGGCACACACTAAAACAGCTCGTTTTTCTGAGCCCCAAAAAATGACAATTTAAACATGCTGTAAAAAATGATCTGTTGGGTATTTTGAGCTGAAACTTCACATACACACTCTGGGGACATCAGAAACTTATTTTAAATCTTGTGAAAAGGGGCATATTACGGGACCTTTAATATTTATTTTATTCATAAAATAAACAATAAAAAATATAACATTATTATAACACATGTATTCGTTTATTCGTTACCTATTTAGATTTAAGCAATAAGCCCCGTGAAGAATAAAACTGTTACTCTTACTCCATAAAAATATTAATTTTAATATTTATTTTATTCATAAAATAAACAACAAAAAAATACAACGTTTTCTGATTATTGATTCCCCATCATACATTTATAAAGATTGAGTCTGGTGAGTTTGTGTCATTCGCCCCCATGATCTCATCAATGCTGGACCCTCGTCACAAGCACCTGTGCTTTCTTACACCAACACGGAGACTGGCTGCTAATGTGAAACTGGTTGAACTGGGAGAGGCGGTGGGGACTGATAGGGCGGCTATCCAACAGGCTGGGGGAGTCGAGGCTGCGTTGTCTGACACGGACGAGAGGAGCGCAAACACTGAAGTCGCGACCTCCCAGTCATCTGCTATGGCACAACTCCTTGGGGATCACTATACCACTCAATGCAAGGCTGGCATCGAAGCAGAACTCCAGAACTTTCTGAGGGAGACTCCCCCACCCCTGAATTGCACACCTACAGACTGGTGGAAAGTGAACAGAATAAGGTTCCCCGGGCTGGCCAAGTTAGCGCGGAGGTACCTGTGCATCCCGGTAACGTCAGTCCCCTCAGAGCGGGTGTTTTCGGCGGCTGGACTGACAGTCACCAGGTTGCGGTCGCGTCTGACCCCAGATTACGTCAACATGATCTTATCTTTCTCAACAAAAATCAGTAGACTGGTGCAGAAGTTGTATGCGAGTTACTAAAGTTAGTTATTTTTCACGAGGCTTTAAGTAGCCTAATTTAAGTTAGCCTAATTGTTAGGAAGGCTAATATCTCTCACCCTCTTTCTTCTGGCTTGGATAGTTTTGCGTTACATTTTCACAAAACCTGTCAGATCTAAGTATTATTATGTTTTTTGTTTAAGTTATTGTTTAACATTGTTTATTATTATTATTATTATTTTGGAACAAATGAGGTCTCTGTTTAAGAACGCCGGCTCGCAGCTGCAGGTTCCGCTGCTTTAGAGCACCGCATATGCACGCGCATATATGTTCGGTTTGCCTAAGTGAACGTAGTTTAACTGTCTGCCACAAGTTGATCTTGTAATAAAGGTCTCATCGAGGAAAAACACGCTGTATTTTTGTATTCATTGCAGTTTTGAATTCTAAAAGTTAAATATTTAATTTTATTATAAAAACATTAATGATTAATTGATATAAGATCTAATTGATATAATAAGAAAATTTAATAGAATGCCCATCCCTAGTAGACATAACTCTCTAAATGAGATTTGTCAAATTCAGATCAAATTATGATTATGTCAAAACATAACTAACACCACCTGATCAACTTTTCTGTTTGTTCATCTGGCAGTTACAACTCAGATACATCAGCCAAACAAAATCTAAAGTTAATGATTTAAGGGTCAAGAGCCCAACTAAAGCAAACACTGATCACCATAACGGTGTCTTAAAAACGTCTTTCTCCTTCAGTGATTCTGCTTGTTAACATCAGGTGTCTTCAATAATGATCAATCATCACTCAATGAATTACTTAATTAGCTCATTAACTTTAACACTCATATTTTAACACTTTAACACTCTTGAGTCTGGAGCCATATAAACTCCCAGGAGAGTTCATCTAACACTGGAGTTTTTGCTGTGTGCATTTATAAAGCACATTTGTTGTGGCAAGAGAATCTATGACCTGGGCTGTGTTTCCCGAAAGCATCGTAAGCCTAATTTGATCGTGCAGACCATTTGTTGCGATTGTTCTACGATTAAGTTAGGCTTAAGATGCTTTTGGTAAACGCAGCCCATGATGGTTATGTTTCAGTGATGAAATTACAATCCTGTAGTGGCCTGATTCACTGATCTCACCCAGCATTATAAACTGATTATAGTCAAGTCAAGTCACCTTCATTTATATAGCGCTTTTAACAATATGAATGGTTTCAAAGCAGCTTTACATTGATAATAGTTCAATTGAAACAAGTCCATGTAGGAAATACAGTAAAATAGATTGTTTTGGCTTTACAGCAGCTCTAGGATAAAGTCATTGTCCAGCTAAAGTTAGTTTTGATTGATTGATTCACTTCTGTTGCGAAGATCATTAATTATTGACTTAGGGGCCGCTAACACGACACCGTTCTAATAGAAAACCCTCAATGCGCTCCAGCCGCCCATCCGCACAAAACAGTGCCTGCTACATATTTTTACTCCAATCTCATTTCATAATGTCATAACGAGTGAAAATATTTGAAGTAAAATATGATAATCCATATATTTGTCTCTAGTGTAGTGTATTGAAGTGTTACTTTTTAATGATTTATAGTTATAGGCCGCCAGTTATGTTGAACAGGAACTGTTTCAGGAATGGCACAAAGGTGTGTGACTGTTCAGGTCTTTCTCCTTCGTTATGTATCTTTGGATTATGTTGTGTTGTAAATAAATCCAAACAATCAAAAAGCGTTTATTCTCCTCACATTCTTTGTTTAAAGTTCCCTCACAGTCCCACCTGATAGGGCCATTAGGGGAGGGTCTTTGTCTAGCCAGGTGTGAAACACATCAATATTCACAATGATTTATGAGTGGGCAGCATGATTTTCACATCGTTTTGAAACAAAAATTCTAGGCTACATGATACAATTTTCAAAAGTCTTGTGAACAAATAATCAGTATAGGTTTTATGCCCTAATTTTTTTATTTATTTTTATTTTATAAACCATGCATAAACATCATTTTTTCAAAACTACAAACATTTACATACATGCTGCTCACATATTATTGAAGCAGAGTTTGTGTTGAATACAGTGTAATCAGACTTTAGTCATGTAGAAATAAGCACAAATGTCAGCATGTCAGAACACCTCCAGAGCCCAGAAAACACCTCAGACTGCAAAAGGTTAATAACAAATAAACACTTTTGGATGCTTAAATCTAAATCAGCTGATTGTCTTTGTTTCTGTCTTTCTTCGCAACAAATTATGTTTTTTGGTAATCACTGTTACTAAAACCACAAACTCACATAAAAAGCCAAGAGTCAAACTGCCCAACTTAAAGAAACACTGATCACTTCAATAAAACATCAACATCTAAAACTCTGTTAATTGTCAAAAAGACCTTCCGCTGAGATCTTGAGAGATGTACACTGTCAGAAATAGGGGTACAGTACACTGTCAAAAAGAATACATTGATTTTATTGATATTTACTCAATAAAATTGTGGCAACATTTTACAAGCAATATTATTAATTAAATTTAACAAATTAGAATTGAGTAATAATTAATCAAATTAATTCCTTAAAAGTTAACCATTTAAAATGAGTAAAATTTACAAAATATCTTTTATTGCCAACATTGAAGACACCTGGTGTTAACAAGCAGAATCACTGAAGGAGAAAACCATAATTAAAGTCACCATTGTGGAGATCAGTGTGTGTTTTAGTTGGGCTCTTGACCCTTAAATTATTAACTTTAAGTTTTGTTTGGCTGCTGTACATGAGTTATAACAGCCAGCTGAACAAATAGAAAAGGTGATCTTATGGTGTTGGTTGTGTTTTAACATAATCATTATTTCACAATCATTTGACCTGAATCAATGAACTCATATAGAATCCAATTTAGTTAGGTTCGTTTTAATTCCTTGCCAGATGAACAAAGAAAAAAAGTGATCTGATGGTGTTGGTTATGTTATGACAATCATCATTTGAACTTTATGTTTTTGATTTATGTTGTTGGTTACAGCATAACTGTGATTCTGCATAAATATCCAGATTTTTAGATATAATAGAAAGGATTTCTTAAAAGTTTTTTTTATGGAGTATTTTTTAAGTCAGATACAGCAGCCAAACAAAAATTAAAGTTAATAATGTAAGGGTCAAGAGCCCAACTAAAGCAAACACTGATCACCATAACGGTGGCTTACAATTTGAGATTTTCTCCTTCAGTGATTCTGCTTGTTAACATCAGGTGTCTTCAATAATGATCAATCATCACTAAACTAATCACTTAATTATCTCATTAACTTCAACAATCTTGAGTGTAGTTCTACTGTTTCTCTTTCCTTCAGTGATTCTGCTTGTTAACAACAACAGGTGTTCATCACTAATGCTCAATCATCACTCAATTGATCACTTAATTGTCTCATTAACTTTAACACTGCTTCAGTGTTACTTTAACACCATGTAGAGTGGGACCATATGTGCTCTGAGCAGTGTTAATTTAACACTGGGGAATTTACTGTGTACATGTAGGAGCGGCGTCTCTGTCAAGTCGAAGTTTGTCAAGGACGTGGAGCTCTCAGCATCTCGAAAACGCCGCGCTGATATTGATCCTCATTTTAGTTCTCATTTTTTCTCCAAAGTCTGCTTGCCATGGTCCATAATGTTTGAACGAAACAACAACAGATAGACATTATGAACTACGCAGTTGTCCACGTCTGTCGCCATGGTTACTATGGCAGTATGAGCGGGAACCAGGGAGGATATTACACAGCAAAAACTCCAGTGTTAAATTAACACTCCTGGGAGTGTATATGAGTCCACACTCAAGAGTGTAAAGTGTTAAAATATGAGTGTTAAATTAACACTCAAGAGTGTTAAAGTTAATGAGATAATTAAGTGATTAATTTAGTGATGATTGAGCATTATTGAAGACACCTGATGTTAACAAGCAGAATCACTGAAGGAGAAAATCACAAATTGTAAGTCACCGTTATGGCGATGGGTGTTTGCTTTGGTTGGGCTCTTGACCCTTATATGTTTACTTTAATTTTTGCTTGTCTGCTGTTATTGATTTATAACAGTCAGATGAACAAAGAAAAAATGTGATCTGATGTTGTTGGTTATGTTTTGACATAATCATGTTGAGATCCGAAAAACAAAACTTACTGAGATAGTTTGGTTTAAGGTGTCAATTACAGCAGCTCTGTGATTCTACAGCATATGATTTTCAGTATTTTTCATATAATGCAAAATATTTAATAAACATTGTTCTGATTAAAATACTATCAAAATAATTTATTTAGAAACACAGACATCAATAATCAGCCTGTGAATCTCAACAATGGTGACAATAATAAAGCATGTTGCAGTGGCTGCCACCAATCACAACTCATTAATGGCTCCCATCATGCATTGCGGTATGAATAAATTATGATCTGAATTGTCTATGTAATTTACTTTTCCTAATTGAATATTCTGCTCGTCACCATTGTTGAGATGCATAGTCTGAATCTTGATGTCTGTGTGTGCCTAAAAGAAAGATTTTTTTTTTTTTTCAAAACAACTTTTAAGAAATCCTTTGTATTATATCTAAAATTCTGGGTATTTATGCAGATTCACAGTTATGCTGTATAACCAACAACAGAAATCTACGTCAGAAATAAGGATCTTAATGAGTTCAGTGATAAAGTTCAAATGATGATTGTCATAATATAACCAACACCATCAAATCACTTTTTTTCTTTGTTCATCTGGCAGTTATAACTCAGATACAACAGCCAAACAAAAATTAAAGTAATCATATAAGGGTCAAGAGCCCAACTAAAACAAACACTGATCACCATAATGGTAACTTACAATTTGAGATTTTCTCCTTCAGTGATTCTGCTTGTTAACATCAGGTGTCTTCAATAATGCTCAATCATCACTCAATTAATCACTTAATTATCTCATTAACTTTAACACTCTTGAGTGTTAATTTAACACTCATATTTGAACACTTTACACTCTTGAGTGTGGACTCATATACACTCCCAGGAGTGTTAATTTAACACTGGAGTTTTTGCTGTGTACGTCAGTGACAGGCGACAAGTGAACATTTTTTCCGGGACGGACAATTATTTTAAATTTTAATTTCTCTTAAATTAAAAATCTTTGGGAACTTTTGGGATATTGTAAGTACACAACTGCAGGAAATATATAACACTGGTCAAGTGATTTTGGGACATTTTATTACAAAATTCTTAGATATTGTACCTTTAAAGTTCAACATTATTTCAGCATTAATTGTGGGTGCATTATGGTTATATTATTAACTGACATGAATGAACAATATCTATAAAATTAAAATTTTCTAGATTAACAAATGTTGTAATAAATGTTGTTATTTTATGTAACTTGTGATGTCTAATTAATTAATTAATGTTAACAAATTTAACCTTATTGTAAAGTTTTATCATTAAAAAAAACATTTACTTACCCATTAAGACAAGAGCAAATATTAGCCAGTGCAGGTGCATGTTCAATATTGAAAAAAAAAACCCTCAAGTGCCTGAGATACTTCTGCTGTAGGATGAGGAGTCACTCTTGAACAGATGTCAGTCATTTGGTCATATTTATACACTGCGAGGGAACAACACATTCTCACTCTCAACCAGTGGCAGAGCAGGATATTTTCATAGGAGTGGCCAGACAGGGGCCTGAAATCTTCATTATTTCAACATAGAAAGGCATTTGACTTACACAGGGCAAACCCAGCCTGATCTACCAGCGATTTGATTTCGCCCTGCAGCTCAGGCTGGAAACCTGTACCCCAGATAGCAACATTGTTTCGGCCCAGATCCGGCCCACATCTGGCACTTGTGGAATACTGATCTGGCCCACATGCAACGTGGAATGACAACCCTTGGGTGGCCACAAGCAGGCCATAGCAATGCCACATGTCAGCCAAGAGCAAAGAAATAAACCAGAATTGGACCTTATCTGAGCCACAAAGTCTGTGTATATTAAATATGGAGTCATCTCAGCCTTAAAGGGATAGTTCACTTTGAAATTAAATTTTGGTATGTTTTAGCTTACCTGAAGGGCATCCAAGATGTAGGTGTCTTTTTTTCCTCAGTAGTTTCAATTTTGATATTTTAGGTCAAACCGTTCTTGTCTGTCAGTCATATAATGCAGGTCTGCGGTCACTGTCTCAAAACAGCATGCACAAGTCCAAATTAAAACAATTCCCCATCGTCCCAAATGAAACAATTCCCCATCGTAAGTACACTTTGATGGCCTAAGACACGAAACGAGCGGTTTGTGTGAGAAAACGAACCGTATTTATATAGTTTTTGCCTCTTGAACAAAGCCGCGTCCAACTGATCTGACGGCGTGGGCGGGTATAGATACACTGATGTCGCCTTGGCTAATGAACTGCAATAGCGAAGGCGACATCTAGTGTTTCTATTTCTATATCCGCCCGCGTGCGGGTATAGAAACACTAGCACTAGATGTCGCCTTCGCTATTGCAGTTCATTAGCCAAGGCGACATCAGTGTATCTATACCCGCCCGCGCCGTCAGATCAGTTGGACGCGGCTTTGTTCAAGAGGCAAAAACTATATAAATACGGTTCGTTTTCTCACACAAACCGCTCGTTTCGTGTCTTAGGCCATCAAAGTGTACTTACGATGGGGAATTGTTTCATTTGGGACGATGGGGAATTGTTTTAATTTGGACTTGTGCATGCTCTTTGAGACAGTGACCATAGACCTGCATTATATGACTGACAGACAAGAACGGTTTGACCTAAAAATATCAAAATTGAAACTACTGCGGAAAAAAAGACACCTACATCTTGGATGCCCTTCAGGTAAGCTAAAACATACCAAAATTTAATTTCAAAGTGAACTATCCCTTTAATAAGCCTGTTAACAAGCAGAATCACTGAAGGAAAGAAGAGAACAGAAAAAGAGACGAGCAGAAACACAAGAACTACAACTGACTTCAGACACAGCCTTAGATGAAATCAACTGAAGAGAAAAGAAGACATTAAATCTGTGAAGATCTCAGCAGAGGAGGATTAAACAACTCCACAAACAGCATTACCAGCTTCACTTATTACTAACCAGACTGACTTTATTTCTGTCAGACGTCTACAGAAGTTTTTATTGAGATTTAACAGAGGTGTAACTCTAATGTGTTTCATTTGAAGTCACCATAACAGTGATTAGTGTTTCCATTAGTTGGGCTATTATCTCTTATTATATCTATTGTCTTTTTTGGCAACTATGATGGTGTGTTTGTCAAACACATTTGAAGCAGCAAAGAAAGCTAAAGTGAAATGAGATCAAGTGATGATGGTTACCTGTTGACACACATTAGAGTTAAACCTCTGTTAATTCTCAATAAAAACTTCTGTAGACATCTGACAGAAATAAAGTCAGTCTGGTTAATAATAAGTGATAGTCCAGACATTTTAAGCCAAAATGGGGGTCAACCTTGAACAAATTGCAACAGAAGCAAACTCAACTGATTTTGTATCCTCAGTATGTCCTGAGTAAGGAAAAAAAAGTCCCGAAGAATCCCATTAGGGGAAAGTTTCGAAAAAGACCCAAATATAGCCTATTCATACGCCTATTCATTATTTTTCTCACGTGAATAGGGTAAAAATTTTAACCTTTAGATATCACCATGAAAATTACTGAGTTGATTATTTACATCAAGACAAACAAAAAATGTATTACAAGTTTTTTGAAATTGTTTGTTAACATTGACAAACGGTGCATAATCTAATTACGTATGTGCTAATTTGCATAAATACCACAACAGATCTATCAGGTTTTGCCAGGTGAAAATGTCTTGTTGAATCTTGTTGACACATAACAGTAAAATACTTTTACTAAGCAGCCATGCCAGATGAATCTAAACATCCCACAATCCTCTCAAAAGGCTCCAGGGTTTCAACTCTAACTCTAAATAAACAAAAGATTTTGGTGCACGTCATTCATATTAAATAGTATATTCCACCCCATACAATTGAGAATCACTTTAAGCATGCAGAGGCAGTTCAAACAATTTGATGTATTCCACTTAATACACAATAAAACAATATACAATAAGATTCGTTAACAACGTACCTACTGGTGTTTTTCTAAAATGAGGGCGAGCCACAAATCCGTGAGTACAGTTTACAAACCTGTGGGAACGGATTGCGAAAGCGTGGGCACAGTTTATGAATTTGTGAGCACTGTAACAAATCTGAGAGCGCGGATTAGAAACTTGTGAGTACAGTTTATAAACTGAGTGGACTGATTGCAAAACCGTCGCCACAGATTATTTTGTTTTTCTCCCACAGGTGACTTCCTGGGCTCCGTACAACTCTCATTCTAAATGACATTTATCAAAGATGTGGTCACTGTGGTAGAAACTACATGCTATCTACTCTCTGACAAAAATTCTGGATCCCGCAAGCCAACTCAGCATTTCGGAAGCTTATACATAAATGCTCAGTTTGTCGCAGATTCAATGGAAGAATTGGAGAGCAAAAAATGGCAAGTTTGCCAGAAGACCACTTGCTACCTGATAAACCCCCTTTCACGGACGTGGGCGTAGATTACTTTGGACCCTTCGATGTAAAACAGGGCCGGAGTACTGTAAAAAGGTATGGAGTGTTGTTCACTTGCCTTACAATCAGAGCAGTACACATTGAGATAGCTGATTTTGGACACTGATTCATGCATAAACGCATACAAGGCATTTTATAAGTAGAAGACGACAGGTGTCCTGAGTCATGCGCTCAGACAATGGCACAAATTTTGTCGGCGCAGAAAGAGAATTGCGAGAAGCACTGAGAAACCTGAACCATAACAAAATCAAAAATGCACTGTTATAAAAAGGGATCGAATGGATCTTCAACAGTCCAACTGCTTCTCATCATCAAGGTGGAGTTTGGGAGTGTCAAATCCGTACCGTAAGAAAGATACTCAATGCTCTCTTAACCTGTTAACCGTTGCCAGAGCGCGGACGCACTGAAGCGGTTTTATTTATATATAGTTCAAAGTTACTATCAGATTTAATGTTATACCTTGACAAACTATACATCATTAAAAAGATATAAGACTCAAGTTTCAGAATTTGACCACTATTGTATTCTGAGAAACTTATAGCGACAGTTATTTCTTAATTTGTTTCAGGAGTTATGAAATGAAAAAATTAGTCGATACCTTTGATATGAATTATGCGCGTCAGCCGCTTTCATTCATAAAAAAACTCCCGTGCCGTCGTCATGACAGCGATACACAAAACAACGTGCCTCAGGGCTTTAGCTCAAAAATGTGCAGATTTGGAGAAATATTGATATATTCTCATAGGTTCACATCAGATTTCTATAGACAGGAATAATATTTATTGAATTTATACCCAAATGCGTCGATGTAATCATTATGAGCGTTTGCATAACTCTGATACTGTGTTATGAATTCATACCAATAGCCTGAGGGCGCCCTCGCCGCCCTGTGCACAGTATTAGAACATGAAGAAGTGCCATAATCATGTGACAATCCAGGAAGCCTCGAACACACACATAGCTAACGAGATCGCGCTGTAACTATGGCTGTAACATGCAGTTTTGAAGACAATAAACATGTTTGCTATGATATTTGAGTTACCTGTGTTTTTCAATCCATGCCAGGTATTTCCATAATAATAGATTATATTTATAATGTAATGCTAATCTATATAGAATCGTTGTGCAGAACACTATCCAATAGTATATTTTCTGTCTGATTTTTTATCTGAAGCCAAATTAGATCACAAAAAATTATTTAATATACTCGATTTGCTTTATAAAGTAAGTTTATAAGCACAAACATGGTTTTAATCTCATAAATTGTCGTGTATTGATGGTGTGCTAAGCTAACATGCTAGCTAGCCCTAGGTGCACCTGCCACCTAGAAGTTATATTTTTATTATTTTTTGAATGCTTACTGAAATGTTTCTTTATTCAAGAAATGCATTTGATACAGTTTAAAATGTAAGGGTGAACTTTAAGAAAAGAAATTAGTGACTGAAACCCTATGAATAGCCTGTGAATAGCCAGTCGTTAGTAACTATAATGCAGACAAAAGAAATGCATATTTAGAGCCATAACCGGGCTGGAGAGGTGTGAATGTGTGCAGGGGGAGACTGAGACTGAATGGGGCTCGTTTGCACCACAAAACAATAAAGACAATATACTGGATAGATGGTTAGAAGATGACAATAAACATCAGTAGCATTTTAGCGTCAAATCAAAATAAAGTCACATGACATGGTCTTGAAAAACATTTCACTAAATACAGAGTTTTGGACTTATTATCTTAAGATTTTAAACATAAAATGTTTAGACATGTGGCATTAGCTGTAGTGCATTTCTAGATTGCTCCAGTGCCAACTTCAATTTTTTTTTCATGAGGATGTTTCATAAAAAATAATTTCTAATAACTTTACAAAACTTTGAAGCTATTTATAACAATTTTTGTCATTATGACAATAATTAATTCTACATTTACAATAAACTGCCAGGTGTCAGCTTTCAAATGAGATCATACTTGTGCTTTTAGTACAAAGGGTTCATGAACTGTATCTGTTTCAGTTTGGGTATGTCATTTCTTGGGATTTTTCAAAAGTGGGGTTACAGCTTAACAGGTTAAAGGAACAGACTGTCAATGATGACAGTCTTCATACCATCATGTGCGAAGTGGAAAGCATCATCAACAACAGACCAATAGTACTTCAGAAGATCCAGATGACCTTGAGGCTCTGACGCCTAACCATTTACTGTTGCGGAAAACTCAACCAAGCTTACCACCAGGTGTCTTTAACAAAGAGGACCAATATGTGAGAAAAAGTTGGAGACAAGTCCAGTATCTAGCAGACTTGTTCTGGTTAAAGGTACAATATGTAAGAATTTTGTAATAAAATATCCCAAAACCACTTGAACAGTGTTATATGAAGAGTTCAGATGCAAAAGCCTCTAAGTGCCATCTGAAATTTTCTTCTAGAATGATCATTTTTATAAAGCTTGTATGTTTAAGTTAAGTAATTTCACTTAAATGACAATTAATAGGTAATTTGCATTGCCATTTAAGTGAAATTATTGAACTTAAATATACGAGCTTGATAAAAATGATCATTCTAGAAGAAAATTTCAGATGGCACTTAGAGGCTTTTGCATCTGAACTCTTCATATATTTCCTGCAGTTGTGTACTTACTGTAGCTGTGTCCCAATGTGAAGGCTGCATCCTCCGAAGGCTGTATTTGAAGGCCGATTGTCCGTATTTGAAGGCCGATTGCGTCACAGCGGCGCGACAAAGGACGTCCCAGTTCAAAGGCTGCATCCTTGGAAGGTCGCATTTGAAGGCCGATCGCATCACCGCATGCGATGAAGGCTGTCCCAATTCAATTCTGCATCCTTGAAAGGCCATATTCGAAGGACGGTTGCGTCATCGCGCCGTGACGAAGGCTACCCTGATTCAAAAGCGACGCCAAATGCACCCTTCGTTTCCCTGTGAAAGAAAGGATACATAAATGAACACTTAGCGGCCTATCCTACACTATCCTACCCCATAAGTCATTGCGCGCCGTTGACGACAGCATTTATTTATTTATTTTTAAAGGAGGCCGAGACTAGAGATAGGTGGTGGACAGCAAATTCACATTTAAATGTAAGTATTATATTTTTATTTACTCAAATAGCTAGCGAAACCAGAGTTAAAGTTTATTATAAACTTCATCTTAACTCCTTCGTCACCATTGCGTGGCTTCATTTGTCAGGTAGTTTTAGGCAACAAAATGTAGGCCTACACAGTAAATTCCCCAGTGTTAAATTAACACTGCTCAGAGCACATATGGTCCCACTCTACATGGTGTTAAATTAACACTGAAGCAGTGTTAAAGTTAATGAGACAATTAAGTGATCAATTGAGTGATGATTGAGCATTAGTGATGAACACCTGTTGTTGTTAACAAGCAGAATCACTGAAGGAAAGAGAAACAGTAGAACTACACTCAAAATTGTTGAAGTTAATGAGATAATTAAGTGATTAGTTTAGTGATGATTGAGCATTATTGAAGACACCTGATGTTAGCAAGCAGAATCACTGAAGGAGAAAATCACAAATTGTAAGCCACCGTTATGGTGATCAGTGTTTGCTTTAGTTGGGCTATTGACCCTTACATTATTAACTTTAGACTTTGTTTGTCTGCTGTTATTGATTTATAACAGTCAAATGAACAAAGAAAAAGTGTGATCTGATAGTGTTGGTTATGTTTTGACATAATCATGCTGTGATCTGAAAAATGAAACTTATTGAGATAGTTTGATGTAACTTGTTAGCAGCAGCTCTGTGATTCTAAAGCATATGATTATCAGCATTTTTCTTATAATCCAATATATTTAATAAACATTGTTCTGATCAAAAGACTTTCAAATAAATTCATTTAGAAACACAGACATCAATAATCAGCCTGTGAATCTCAACAATGGTGACAATAATAAAGCATGTTGCAGTGGCTGCCACCAATCACAACTCATTAATGGCTCCCATCATGCATTGCGGTATGAATAAATTATGATCTGAATTGTCTATGTAATTTTCTTTTCCTAATTAAATATTCTGCTCATCACCATTGTTGAGATGCATGGACTGAATCTTTATGTCTGTGTGTGCCTAAAAGAAAGATTTAAAAAAAAAAAACTTTTAAGAAATCCTTTATATTATATCTAAAATTCTGGATGTTTATGCAGAATCACAGTTATGCTGTAATCAACAACATAAATCAAAAACAAAGTTCAAATGATGACTGTCATAACTAACACCATCAGATCACTTTTTTTTCTTTGCTCATCTGGCAGTTGTAAGTCAGATACAGCAGCCAAACAAAAAATTAAAGTTAATAAGTTAAGGGTCAAGAGCCCAACTAAAGCAAACACCCATCACCATAACGGTGGCTTACAATTTGAGATTTTCTCCTTCAGTGATTCTGCTTGTTATCATCAGGTGTCTTCAATAATGCTCAATCATCACTCAATTGATTACTTAATTGTCTCATTAACTTTAACACTGCTTCAGTGTTACTTTAACACCATGTAGAGTGGGACCATATGTGCTCTGAGCAGTGTTAATTTAACACTGGGGAATTTACTGTGTGTCACAATATTAACAAATTGTTGCTAACTACAGCTCCGTCCCATTTCAAAGGGCACATCTGAAGCGCTCGGACCGGTCTAGCCTATGGAGGATTGTTTGAAAAAATTCAAATTTATAATTTGTATAATGTTCTATGAGAAAATACTTTCTCTCAAAACTTTTTTTAGTCTCAAATATAATTTTTTTGCTATTGGTATGAAAACTTTTTCTCTCAATTTTTTTTTTTTTTCTCTCATGAAATGCTTTTTTGCTATCAGTGTGATAACTTTTTGTCTCAAACTTTTTTTTTTCTCTCAGATCATTTATTTTCTCGCATGTAATAAAGACACAATTCTATCTCCATAGTTTTCGAGATGCCGAGAGCTCCACGTGCTTGACAAACTTCGACTTGACAGAGACACCGCTCCTACATGTACTTTATTAGACAGGTGAGCAAATGTACATGAAACTAATCAATGTTATAGTTCAACATGATGAAATGTTAGAATATGATCTGTATGTGATTCTAATGTTGATCTAGCTTACTGCTAGTCTCATATAGCCAACAAACGAACACACACGTAGAATAACATTAACTTTCAACACACTCAAATGCAGTTTAGTGTGATAGTGTAGACCAAGTGAAACAGCGCTGCGTTACCTCACAAGTTTCATTCGTCTAATAAACTGACCTGTGTGAGTAGTAATTCTGCACTTGCGTGTAACGTCAGTTCGGTAGACTGAAATGTCCTTGTTCCTTTATATCCGCGAGGCTCGCAGGATGCGCGTGTGGCGCTGATACCTGTCTCTTATTAGCAATCACGTCCTGCTTCATACCACAGTAATGTTAAAAACATCAATGTATTCACTCATCCATAAACATTATTAGATCCATCGGCTTGACGACAAGCTCCATAATTCTTAGCAATTTTGCGTAATCAAACTACGTCTTTGTTATTGTAAGAGCGACCCCTAGCGGTGAAAAAAATGACATATTGTATCTATAAGATGGACTCGTGAGTACCTGACCCTTCTTCAGGAACGCAGCAAATGGTCAAGATTTAAAAGGAACTTTGTACCTGTTGATGTGGTGTTAGTTGTGGACAGTTCCTCCCCTCGCAATTCATGGATAATGGGAAGAGTAATTCAAACTTTACCAGAATCCAGTGGAACTGTACGTTGTGTAAAACTAAAGACCAAAACAAATAGAGAGACCTGTAAATAAATTGTGCTTAATTCAAGAGGCGATTTAAGCTTGCAGACTAACATAGAACTATCAAGAGTAAGATAATCAAAGGTAAGGTTGAAGAACTAAGTAGCTATTTCTTATTTATAAATGTTCAAGTTTAATGGCTCTTTAGTATTAGAATGTTTATAGTAGGCTAAATGTTTGGTCTCCTGCCCAACCAATTAGGGGCCGGATGTGTAAGAGCCATAAGTCACATTTCTTTATATAGATGTGGAATAAATAATTGTGTGCATTAAGCAATCAGTAAATAATTAAAAGTAAATATTTTTATATGTGTAATATAATATTTCTTATTGATGATGATGTCACTTCCGGCAATGACGGTTAGTTTTTCTTGTGATGCAATATTGGAGCGATACAGTTTTTTTACTGTGTAAAATTTTCCAGTTAATTTTGTTATTAAACTTTAATTAAAAGAAGTTGCTGGACTACGGTATGTTATTCGAGTTCAAATCACGCTTACCTAAAGAAGCAACAAAGATGAAAATCTAGATGGATTGCTATCACAAATCACTTACACATTCACTTAAAGGTGCTCTAAGTGATGTTGGATGACGTCACTTCTTGTAGATGTTTAAAGTATTGTCAAACAAAACGGAGGCTAGCTAGACCCTCCCCCCTCCTCATCTGCGCACTAACCCCCCCCAAACCCCACCCCAAATCCCACCCCAAATCCCACCCCAAATCCCACCCCAAATCCTTCTTGTCGGTTATTAGCTGGAACAGTTTATTATGTTTCGTGGTGCGGGTTAGCCCAGTTTGTTTTTTTGCCGTTTGTGGAGCCTGGGGTGTCTACAGAGACCGTGGTTTTTTTACAGTGTGTTCAGGGGACAGGCAGCTAGCGGATGGTGAGGAGATGGGTCTGTGTACGTTTTGATAGTTTGTTTTCCAATTTGAAATGAAATAAGCAGAAACAAGAAAACGGCCCCTTTATTCGTTTTTTCGTTTTTTCAAAAAAACGAAAAAACGAGATTTCGGCTTGATTTTTCGTTTTTTAGTTCACAGGCAAAAAACGAATAAATGACTTCAAAATTCGTTTTCCACAGGTGGGCGGCCTGACACGCCCCCTTCCGCCGATTGGTCAAGCAAATCTGAGCATGTGACGCCATCAGTTGTCGCTCAGGTCTGTTCAACAAAATAATAGTCCTCTACTATGGCTACAGATTCTTAAACTGTACAGGGCAGGTCATATTGGGCTTTCTTCTGTGCAACTTTACACATTTCACATAAATCTTTACATCAGAAATATTAATTATTAGTCTGCCACCAGCCTGTTTTATTTAGCTGTGTGGAGTTAAATCTGTGTGGTGAAGCTGCGCTTGACAGCGCCGAGCGGGAGAGGCTCACTGACTAATGTTCAGTCAGCAGTCAGAACTTTTCTTTTAGACGCTCCGTTTTGCCACGGGATGGTGATTGCAAATACTGTAATGCCAATCGGCTGAGGGTGGGTACCGATGATGGTGAAATACATTTTTACTGAAACTGTAGGCCTAATCATAGCCGCGACCCGCGAAAATGAGACAGATGATTGACAGGATGATACACAGCAAAATCCCCAGTGTTAAATTAACACTCCTCAGTGTTTATATGTGTCCACACTACAGGGTGTTAAAAATTAACACTGAAGCAGTGTTGAAGTTAATGAGATAATTAAGTTAACACCGAAGCAGTGTTGAAGTTAATGCAATAATTAAGTGATTAATTAAGTGATGATTGGCTATCAGTGGTGACACCTGATGTTAATAAGCAGAATCATTGACGGAAAGAGAAAAAACAATAACAGAAAAAAGAGAAACACAAGAACTACTGACTTCGAGTCATTACACATTATTGCACTTATTATTACCAGTTTGACTTTATTTCTGTCATACATCGACAAAAGTTCTTGAGAGTCAACAGAAGTTTAGACGGTAATATTTTATGGGATTTTTCTTTTCAAGTTACCATTTTGGTGGTCAGTGTTTGCTTTAGTTGGGCTCTTGACACTTTTCATTTTTTAATATTAGTTTTTCTCTGGTTGCTACAACTCTGTGCACACTTTATGTGAACATAAAGCACATTTGTTATTGCAAGAGAAAACATGACCTGCTCAAAATATGTTTTGATGATAAAAACATTATCATGTAGTGACCTGATTCACTGATGTGAGAATCTAAATTTTTGACTATATGCTTGATGTCTTGTTTTAGTATTGGTGATTGTAGCTCTGAGATTCTACAGTTTGAGATCCAACAGCAATATGAAAAATTTTGAAAATACTTTGAGCAAAGAAGTTATTGTGTTTAAACGCACAGACATCAAGAATCAGCATATGAGTCTCAACAATGGTGACAATAAACAAACTAGTGACGAACAGATCAACTCTGAACATCACAAAACAAGCTACTAAAGTCAGAACAAAACAATAGCAAAATAAAAGCCAACAGAAAAAACAATGAAAATTACAGGACAATTCAGCTGCATAATTTATTCATGCTGCAATGCATGATGTCAGCCATTGATGCATTCTGAATGGTCTATACCAGTGGTTCTCAATTCCAGTCCTCGTGACCCACTGCTCTGCACATTTTGTATGTCTCCCTTATTTAACACACCTGAACCAGATCATCAGCTCATTAGGAGAGACTCCATGAACTGAACTGAGTGTGTCAGATAAGAGAGACATACAAAATGTGCAGAGCAGTGGGTCACAAGGACTGGAATTGAGAACCACTGGTCTATACGATCAAATTAGGCTTGCGATGTTTTCAGGAAACACAGCCCAAATCATAGTTTCTCTTGCCACAACACATATGCTCTATAAGCACAGAGTTGGAGCAGCCAGAGAAATACTAATGTTAAAAAGTAAAGGGTCAAGAGCCCAACTAAAGCAACCACTGACCACCATAATGGTAACATGAAACGAAACATTCCATAAAACATTACCATCTAAACTTCTGTTAAATCTAAATAAGACCGTGTGTAGATGTATGACAGAAATAAAGTCAAACTGGTAAAATAATAAGTGCAATAATGGTTCAAAGTCAGTAGTTCTTGTGTTTCTCTTTTTTCTGTTCTTGTTTCTCTTTCCTTCAGTGATTCTGCTTATTAACATCAGGTGTCACCACTAATGGCCAATCATCACTTAATTAATCACTTAATTATCTCATTAACTTCAACACTGCTTCAGTGTTAACTTAATTAACTCATTAACTTCAACACTGCTTCAGTGTTAATTTTTAACACCCTGTAGTGTGGACACATATAAACACTGTGGAGTGTTAATTTAACACTGGGGATTTTGCTGTGTAGCGGAGGCAATTAAAGGCGCAAGATAATTTCTGTTAACAAAAACATAAATAAAAAAGTGTTTAATATAAGTGACTTTGTCTTTGTTTTATTGTTTTTGTTGTTTTTAATCAAATAATTGTGAACCACAAACTGAGCCTTCGTTTTAAAGGGCAATTTCCAAATATATTTTATTTCTTTGTTATAATATGGGTATTTTATAATACAGCATAAATTAAAACAAACACACGTAATATGTATGCCTATAGGCAAATTGGTCATTAGTGGTGACACCTGATGATAATAAGCAGAATCACTGAAGGAAAGAGAAACAAGAACAGAAAAAAGAGAAACACAAGAACTACTGACTTCGAGTCATTACACATTGTTGCACTTATTATTACCAGTTTGACTTTATTTCTGTCATACATCGACAAAAGTTCTTGAGATTCAACAGAAGTTTAGACGGTAATGTTTTATGGAATTTTTCTTTTCAAGTCACCATTATGGTGGTCAGTGTTTGCTTTAGTTGGGCTCTTGACCCTTTTCATTTTGTTAATGTTAGTTTTTCTCTGACTGTTCCAACATTGTGTTTATAAAGCACATTTGTTACTGCAAGAGAAAACATGACCTGCTCACAATATGTTTTAATGGTGATGACATTATCATCATGTAGTGACCTGATTCACTGTCATTCAGAGTCTAAATATTTGACTGTATGCTTGATGTCTCGTTTTAGTGTTGGTGATTGTAGCTCTGAGATTCTACAGTTTGAGATCCAACAGCAACATGAACAATTTTGAAAATACTTTGTGCGAAGAAGTTATTTTTAGACACACATACGTCAAGAATCAGCATATGAATCTCAACAATGGTGACAATAAACAAACTAGTGACAAACAGATCAACTCTGAACATCACAAAACAAGCTACTAAAGTCAGAACAAAACAATAGCAAAATAAAAGCACACAGAAAAAAACAATGAAAATTACAGGACAATTCAGCTGCATAATTTATTCATGCTGCAATGCATGATGTAAGCCATTGATGTGTTCTGATTGGTGGCTCCCATCATGCACTGCAACATTAAGCATTTGTGTGATTGCCACCATTGTTGAGATTCATATGTAGATTCTTGATGTCTGTGTTAGGGGTGGGCGATACTGCAAATTTCGGTATCGATCCAATACCAAGTAAATACAGGCCCAGTATCGCTGATACCGATACCGATACCAATACTTTTTCATTTTAAAAGCATGCACTTGAACTTGTATGCACTTTCCTGTGCTAGAGCAGTGTGTCATGATTTATGAGGTGAATGCATCATTAATATGCTAAATCTGAATATGTTTTCATGACTACTAATTTGTGATTGTGAGCTATTTGTGCTCTCAACTCGCCTGTAATAAACTCAAAACTACCCTAATTATAGTAAAAGTACTATTGTACACTAGCCTACTGTTCAAAAGTTTGGGGTCTGTAAGATTTTTAATTCTCTTCTGCATTTATTTGATCAAAAATACAGTAAAAACTGTAATATTACAATTTAACATAGGCTATCTGTTTTCTATGTCATAGTAAAGTGCAATTTATTCATGTGATCAAAGCTGAATTTTCGGCATCATTTCTCCAGTCCTGATGATAATTAATTTTAATATGCTGATTTACAGCTCAGAAAACATTTCTTATTATTATCAATGTTGAAAACAGTTTCATATTTTTGTGGAAACCATGATACATTTTATGCAGAATTATTTGATGAACAAAGTTGAAAGAACAGCATTTATATGAAGTAGTTTTTTTTAACAGTGTAAAACCCTTGACTGTCACTTTTGATCAATTTAATGCATCGATCCTTGTTGAATAAAAATATTAATTTCATTTAAAAAATCTTACTGACATCAACATTTTGAACTGTTATATACACTTTTGGTTTGTTTATTGCGAAATAACTCCCGATTGTTTCTCTGTCATCTAAGCAAGGCTTTGTTTCCCATTAACGCACTGGGCCTGTGAGCTCAGCGAAGCACCAGCATTGAACGCTCTCTGTGATTGATTGGTTTCGTCTTGTATCCAGATGACTAGGAGAAAAAGTTCTATCCTACACAATTATCCACTAACATTCGCTTATTTTTCCACTTAGAAGCTTATTTTACGCACTGAATTGCGTGCTAAATTAATAAAAATTACTGGTAAAAAAACACACATTTGGATCGATATTTTTATGTGAGGATCGATCCTTTTTGATACCACGTTAGTATCGAAAGTATCGATACTTCAGGATCGATCTGCCCACCTCTAGTCTGTGTGTGATTTTAAAACTTTCAGATCATTAAAACATTGCTGGAAGTAACTACTGTAGTGAAAAATTATTAAAACATTTGGATAATCAGTTTATAATGATGGGTGCCATCATTGAATCAGGTCACTAGTAATTTCATCATCAAAACATAACCAGGGCTGCATTTCCAAAAGCATCTTAAGCCTAACTTGATCGCAGACCAACTGCAACAAATGGTCTATACAATTAAATTAGGCTTGCGATGCTTTCAGGAAACACAGCCAAAGTCATAGTTTCTCTTGCCACAACAAATGTGCTTTATAAACACAGAGTTGGAGCAGCTTATTGTTAGCCTAAATGAGTAAATTGGTATTCAATCATTATCAGGCTGACTTGCCACCATCTACTGGTGTTTTTTAATATATTGAAAGCAGTGTTTCATGTTGTCACTTCACATTTAATAGCCTCTTAGAATGAAATTGCTATGCAAATTCACAGTTCCTCCTTTGAGCTGCATTAGACAGTGTGTAATGTACATCTAAATGCAGGGTCAGATGCTGCTTCTGTGCCACCTATACTGCAAAGCTGGGTATTTGTTCATACAGAGTTAATCAGACAGCCTAAAGCCTCTTACGTTGTTGATTTATATTTCAAACAACAATTCAACATTTGCTCGCAATGTTTTTCTTACAAAAAACCTCACCATTCTGCAGGACAATTGTCTATTACAGTATACAACACAGATAGAAGGGTGTCAATAAATCTGTGGTGATATACAAGACGCTTTAAGAAAAGTTTATTTCCATCACACTGTAAAGTGTTTTTAGATATTACATAGATTACATGTACCAAAGATTTTACATATAAACTGGGTCAGCATACTGTTAATTACAGTTAGTACCATGGGAAGTAGGGGTGCTGAGCGTGACCCCTGGAGTGGAGCCCATGAAGAAATATGGTTGGGGATAAAAGTTCACACAAACAAAACCAAAAAACTGGTGTTTTGCCTATAGGCATACATATTACGTGTGTTTGTTTTAATTTATGCTGTATTATAAAATACCCATATTATAACAAAGAAATAAAATATATTTGGAAATTGCCCTTTAAAACGAAGGCTCAGTTTGTGGTTCACAATTATTTGATTAAAAACAACAAAAACAATAAAACAAAGACAAAGTCACTTATATTAAACACTTTTTTATTTATGTTTTTGTTAACAGAAGTTATCTTGCGCCTTTAATTGCCTCCGCTATCGTCCTGTCAATCATCTGTCTCATTTTCGCGGGTCGCGGCTATGATTAGGCCTACAGTTTCAGTAAAAATGTATTTCACCATCATCGGTACCCACCCTCAGCCGATTGGCATTACAGTATTTGCAATCACCATCCCGTGGCAAAACGGAGCGTCTAAAAGAAAAGTTCTGACTGCTGACTGAACATTGGTCAGTGAGCCTCTCCCGCTCGGCGCTGTCAAGCGCAGCTTCACCACACAGATTTAACTCCACACAGCTAAATAAAACAGGCTGGTGGCAGACTAATAATTAATATTTCTGATGTAAAGATTTATGTGAAATGTGTAAAGTTGCACAGAAGAAAGCCCAATAGGACCTGCCCTGTACAGCTTAAGAATCTGTAGCCATAGTAGAGGACTATTATTTTGTTGAACAGACCTGAGCGACAACTGATGACGTCACATGCTCAGATTTGCTTGACCAATCGGCGGAAGGGGGCGTGTCAGGCCGCCCACCTGTGGAAAATGAATTTTGAAGTCATTTATTAGTTTTTTGCCTGTGAACTAAAAAACGAAAAATCAAGCAGAAATCTCGTTTTTTCGTTTTTTTTTTTTAATAAAGGGGCCGTTTTCTTGTTTCTGCTTATTTCATTTCAAATTGGAAAACAAACTATCAAAACGTACACGGACCGAGATGTTTGCTGTATGTGACAAAAAATGTTTTGGCCTAAAAAACGCATGACATCGCTTAGAGCACCTTTAATTATCTCACTGCAAGACTGCGTCAATACTTTTTACTCTTTGTAGTGTGGATTTTCCTGTGGGGTTGAAAGTGTTAACAGTGTAAGATAAAAAGACAGTTGCCAAACTGGCAAAACCTGTACGAAGGGGTTTTCAAAGATGCAGTACAGATGAAACAAAAGACAGTTGAAAGAATTCATATACGGTTATGCCCAAGGCCTTTGATTGTTTAAAACATCTCATGATAAAAATGCTACACGTACACACTGTAAAACCCAACAAGTTTAGCTAACTCGTTTAATTTGAGGACACTGATTACCTCAATTCAATTAAACCAATATGAGTACTCTGAACTTATTTTAATCAAGTCAACTAAAAACAAGTATATTTCTATACAATTAAACTTTACACTGCAGTCAAATAATTTAAATATCTGAAACGTCACTAATAACTTTTACAAATATATATCAAATCAAATGCCACCATTGGCTGACACTGTTGAAAATAGATCTGTTTGTAAAGTTAGTAAAGTTAGTTTTAGGTTGAATATTCGCTGTATTTTCACCTATAGGCTGCTAAAGGGACCGTCTGCAAATTACAATCACAGGCCAAAAATATAAATGTCCAATCATTCATTCAAATGAATTATATTTCCAAAGTTACAGTAAATACCTAGACTGACTTACTGTATTATGAGCTTCTGCCGATATCTCACTTGTACAGTAAATTAATAATAATAAAAAGTTCATACTTCAACCGATGAAACATGAAAAAAAAAAAAAAAAAAAATCCAGTGAATTACAGTATTTTTTTTCTAAAATAGAATTGTGTACTGTACATACATTAAGGTAGGTAAGGAAGTTTCCTGAATGTTACTAGAATGTTATTTAAAGGTTAGTATGATGTTCCTGAAATATTCTTTCAACCATCTTCCGAAAGAGTAATAAGAACACAAACTACAACTTTCTTCAGACACAACCTTGAACTGAAGATACTAAGATTAAGGCTAAGTCCATCTAACAATGGTGACATTAGCAACAAAACACATTCATTGCTCCCAGCATGCATTGCGGCATGAATAAATGATGCATATTAATTATTTTTTGATTGTCACCATTGTTGAGGTTTGTATGACGAGTGCTGATGTCTAAGTGTGTCGGTTTCATCTTTTAAATAATTTTGGACAATCTTACACCCTTCAGTGTTACAAATGGTTTTTATCACATCTTTTGAGTTTATTTATTTCTTATCAAATAATGTTAAAAGTCCAAAAGTGAGAAAAATATATAGTAAAAGCAGTTTTTTTTATCAGTTTTCAGTATTTAGTTTTTAGCTTTTTATTAAAACAAACTTGATGATCTGCTTTATCAATCCAGAAATGTTCTCCACAAACACCTGCAATTGCTGATAAAACACCAACTTAAAGATAGTCAAGGGTCAAGAGCCCAACTAAAGCAAATCTCCATGATGGTGACCACAAACGAAACATTTGCAATAAGACATCAACATCTAAACCTCTGTTAATGTTATAAAATGTTATTTAAAGGTTAGTGTGATGTTCCTGAAACATTTTTTCTATCATCTTTCGAAATAGTAATAAGAACACAAACTACAACTTTCTTCAAACACAGCCTTAGATGAACTGAAGATAAAAGACATTAACTCTCTCAAGATCTGATTAAACAACTCCACAAACAGCATTACCAGCTTCACTTATTACTAACCAGACTGACTTTATTTCTGTCAGACGTCTACAGAAGATCTTATTGAGAATTAAGGAAACTGGACATTTTTATGTTCTTGGAATGTTAGAAATCAACATTCCTATAATGTTGAATTTTAAATCAAAAATAAGTTGAAAGAACGTTTGAGGAACATTATACCTTATAATATATGTTCCTCTAACGTCAAGAAAACTGAACATTTTTTATGTTCCCAGAACCAGCACTGAATATTTGGAGAACGTTCTTATATGCATACAAAACAATGTGTAATAATTTGATTAACAGCGACTTATTCCTAAAATGTTGAGTACACCGTAGGGGTGTAACGGTACGTGTATTCGTACCGGACCGTTTCGGTACAGGGCTTTCGGTTCGGTGCACGTGTGTACTGAATGACCGAATGCAATATTTTGTGTGCGGAACATAGGTACATTTTCGTGTTTCCACACGAACATATTAAGTGGCGGAAGTCTCCGCGTTCAGCGCAAATCCCGCCCTGCAGCTGATTCTAAAGTTTTACCCGTCGTCACTGTAACCTTAAACCAATGAAATCGACTGCAGGGCGAAAAAAAGATTTTCCGCTCCGTGTGCGCGCTGCGCTCTCTGCTCAATGTTCAATGTTCGACTCCGTTGTAACGAATACGACTCTGGGTAAATATGAATTAGCTCAAGAATATGGGGAATCTTGGGAATATTAATATTTATGACTCATGGTCATAATTCATAAGTCGCATGTACATTTATTTTATCAATTATCGAGATTACCTCGTTCTGTAACTGGTCTGACCAACCTTTAACTCGGCCAGCGAGTAGATGTAAGGTCAGTACAGTTAAGAAGGGGTATTCACAAACTCCACTAAAGTTTAGGTTCTGGCCACGAACATTAAACTTTATTGAGTTTATTAATTAAAACTACTGAATGTAGTCTAATATCGAGCTTGTAGCTTAAGATCTTTTGTTTCATTGACTTTAGAATGGTGGGCTTTCAAATACAGAGACAGTGAAAAGTATTTATGAATTTTAATAAATGCAAAACTAGAGATTATATGAGTTACGAATATAAACGTACGTAAAAATACAAAACAATAAAACAAACACACATTTAACCAAACAAGAAAATACGTGATCAGGATAACATGAAATGAAAGAAAGAAAGAAAGAAAGGCAGAGAAGGGGAAAATAATAATTACATACAGAAAACCTAAATTCACGAGACAACCTGGAAAGCAGTTTTATCAGATAAGGTTACCGTCACTTGCACGTTTGTTCTCTGTTCGGCGCGATGCTGAAACTGGCAGGACAGCGCGGATGGTGTCCTGTTTCTGTTGCGTCTTCAGGTGCCATGAAGTTTAAAGGCTCACTGGATGTACATTACTGAGAAAGTTCGTCTTCCGTGCGGAAGAGGTTGCAAAGCTTGGTTGCAAAGACGGCAGGCTTTTACATGACGCGGGCCATGTGTCCCAGAGGCCGAGGCGAGGGCCTGTCCAACCGGAGCAGCGCTGCACGTGGAGAAGGAGGAGGAGGAGGTCAAGCAGGATCGATGAGAGAAGAGAGAGGTCGAAGAAGGAAAAAAGAGTGTGATGAGGGGGTTTCTGCCTTTTAACAAACATCTGTTTACGCCTTCTCTTGGAACGACAGCGAATCAGATTGTCTTTTCTGAAGCGGGAAAATTCTCTTTGTGTGAAGAAGAAAACGCCTACTTTCACCATATGTCTTATGAGAGAAAGAATTCATATTTCTTCTTAAGATTGTACACCTGGAACAATACATCTTACTGTAATACTATGTGCGGGACTGGTTGAATTAAAACAGGACGGTCAGACAGATACCAAGAATTACAGGTATATATTGGACACACATAACATTATGTTCATATGCATCATTACACACAAATAAAGCTTGATTAAACACACAATAAAATGGTCAGTATTTCCGTTATGGCATGTGAAGACACTTGAGAAACACAGGAATACATATCAAACATTTGAAGAGTTTTCTCTGAAATGTTCCATGTATGTTAAGGTGTTGGAATGTTGGCTTTACAAGAGGAACTGGATGAGATGCCGTCTTGAGGTCATAAAGTTTTATGGTCTGAGGGAGGATTACAACAGGACACGACTGAGGAATTCCTTTCAAGGAACATAAGTCTATAGGATTCCAACCTATATTCTAGCAAACCACACTTCCATTATTAATCAAAGTTAATCACACATACATATCAGAAGGTATACACTCAAGAGCCATATCTCTACATGAAATTGTACTCAAAGGAGGTTTTGTGTGTGTGGGGGTGAGTGTGTGTGTGTAATGTGTGTGTGTGTTTGTGGGTGCGTGTGCGTGTGTGCGCGTGCGTGTGCGTGTGTGGAATGTCACGAGGCCAGCCGAACTGGCGCTGGCAAATTGCTCCTCGTGGGGCAATTATTAACCAGTACGGACACAAGACGATGTGTCTTCCCATATGATCACTTAACGCGAGAAGCAGATGTCGTTGTGGCTACACCGTGTTTGCGCGTTCTGCTCTGTCGTTAACGGCCCAAACACTCCAATCATGTACCGATCATGCACTGGAAAAGCAAAGTCCGCTCAAATAACGTGAAAATTCTCAGTAGTAGACTTCTGTTTGCTGAGCTGGTATAGTCACGCTGGCAACAATGGTACACTAGGCTCTGATCACATGCTCTGGTAATAATAGATTTGTAGGACTATATTTTATTTTGATAATTAGAAATGTATATATATATAAAAAAAATCTTAAATTGATTAATTGATTGATTACTGAAAAATAATAATACATTGATATATTTATGTTTAATATTATTTTAATATAGGGCTATTTTCTGTTCCTTTTTTTTCCCTGGTGTTTCATTTAATTAGGTGATTCTAAGTTTAATTATTGATGATTACAAGCTTGGAGGAATTGCAATTAATTACAGCAAATTGTGCAATTAATTAGTTCATTTTTTTTTTATCGATTCCCAGCCTTAATTTTTAAATATGAGCAGGCCTACAAGCTGGGATTGGTAATGCTGCACTGTAATCATAGTTATTTATTTATATTTTTCATTAAATTTATTATGTGATATTGGTTTGAGACTGAGAGTATTTTATTTAGTGGAGAACTTTGCAGCAGTATTTTATTTCTTATTCTTTTTTTTATTTTATATATATTTTATTATATTTTATTAAAAAGTGTTTAAAAAAGTGTAAACAAATTGTTAAAAAAAAGTTTATAGTAATAAACAACCTGCAGTTTAATGTTTGCATTTCTTTCCCTTACTGTACCGAAAATAAACCAAACCGCGACTTTAAAACCGAGGTACGTACCGAACCGTGATTTTTGCGTACCGTTACACCCTTAGTACACCGTTACCCTTAAAAATAGAATGCTCATATATTTAGCTCAGGGTATGACAATTGAATTCATCTTCATGCTTACCGCTGGTTATGCACGCTTTTTCCTGACATGAAACTTCTCCTCCCACAGCCTCGCACAGAAAACATGCACCTATGGATCTCCACATTTTCGACTCCTTGGTCTCCTCGAACTCTAAATGCAGAAATAATTAAAAAGAGGTAAGTTAATAAACAGCTTTCTAAAGCTGTTTTAGAAAAGAACACCAGTCTAATGATCAAAATCAGTGCCCCTTTAATGCTTGCCATGTTTGTAAAGACAAATAGCAGTATTATTGAGTATAACTGACCAAATAGAAACCAGCCTTTATTAATTATTATTGCAGAGATGGGGTTTGGGGCTGGGTCCGTGGGACTGTTTCTGGGGATTCACTTTTTATTTTACTTACCTTTTGTCTTCTGCATTCTCCTTACCATTGTCTCCTGTTCTTCCCTCAGACTCGTCCCCCAGAAACAGTCCCATGGACCCAGTCCCAAACCCCATCTCTTAAAAATTAATAAAGGCTGGTTTAAAGTACTTCTTCCTGCCTCTATGTATTAATGCTCATGGTAGCCTAAATGGGTTCCATTCAAACCTTAACATTAAGTATTTTACTGTTATGTGTCAACAAGATTCAACAAGTCATTTTCACCTGGCAAGACCCAATGTTTAGATCTGTTGTGGTATTTATGCAAATTAGCACATACATAATTAGATTATGCAACGTTTGTCCATGTTAACAAACAATGTCAAAAAACTTGTAATACATTTTTTGTTTGTCTTGATGCAAGTAATCAACTCAGTAATTTTCATGGTGATATCTAAAGGTTAAAATGTTTACCCTATTCACACAAGAAAAAGAATGAATAGGCGTATGAATAGGCTATATTTGGGTCTTTTTCAAAACTTTCCCCTAATGGGATTCTTCAGGACTTTTTTTTCCTTACTCAGGACATACTGAGGATACACAATCAGTTGAGTTTGCTTCTGTTGCAATTTGTTCAAGCTTGACCCCCATTTTGGCTTAAAATGACTGGACTATATGTGCTCTGAGCGGAGTTAAATGAACTTTTTTGCTGTGTACATTTGGCAAAATTTTCCTATGGATATATTTGCTTTTGTTTCCTTTAACTTAAGCAATAACAGTTGCTGGATTTCATCAGATCAGAAAGCTACATGTTCCAGCAGGCTGTTTAATCCTATTGTGCTGACACAGCAGACTACTCTTCTCACTCTACATCACGCAATGGTGGATCATTAGAAAAAGGAAGGTTGCTTTTGTTAGTCCATTAACATGTGCTTAAAATACAGTTTATTAACTTACCAATTAGGTTCACTTTATAAATGATTATTGGCCATTAGTCATACAGTATGTCTAAAAAGTTCTTATTGAGAATTAACAGAGATTTGGAAGTTGATGTTTTATTAAAAATAATGACGCTCAAAGTGTTTGCTTTAGTTGGGCTCTTGACCCTTGCCTTTTTAATATTAGGTTTTGTCTGATTGCTATAACTGTGTGTTTATAAAGCACATTTTTTATCTTGTGGCTGAAAAAGCCAGTTATAGTTGAAATCAGATGATGTTACTTATAGGTGGTAACATTATCAGCATAAAGTTTTGCACATACAGTGTAACTTATAAATTACTCAGACACAACTAGGGTTTTTTCCTGTACAGTCAATCTCATGATTGCAGTAAAAATTAAATGTCAATTTTCTTTTTTTTATTTGATTGGTGCAATTTGATGTGTTTTCACCATGAAATTAATAATACTCTTTCTCTTCATGGCAGATCACCATCAAAATGAGACCTCTACTGTCTTCAACATTATCCTACCAGTATTTTTCTTCATAGTGCTGGATGTGGCCTCCTTCTTCATTGATACAAGTGGATCAGACAAGCTGAGCTTTAAAGTGACTTTACTTCTGTCTATTTCTGTGTTGCTGCTGATTCTTAATGACATGCTGCCCTCTACGGCTGATAAAATCCCTCTGATTGGTGAGTCTAACATAGACATTTAGTTAATAATGCAATATAACTGAAGCTCAAGTCAAGAAAAGACATCTTATGAAATATGCATTAAAAAAACAGTATTCTCATCTGTTGAAGGATTTATTGTTGAATGCTCGCAAATCCTTTATTTTTTGTGTTATGTTATTAAAAAGAGTATGCACATATGCCTACTTCACCAGAAATACAACACCTTCTGTGCACTTTGGGTATAGGGGAGAGTGGGGCACAACTTTACACTTTTTGACTTTCTCAGGTTGTGTAAATTAACTTGGGGTTAAAAGAAAATAGCTTACTTCCACATGTTAAAAATAAGGAGGATACAGTGTCTCAAACATAATCAAAAAACATCCACAGTGTAACCATATGTGGCTGTATTAAGAAAGCGCACAAAGTCGAGGAGTCAAACAGTCTTTCAGTTAACTGCCTCATAATACAACATTAAAAAACTATCTTTGTGAATAAAAATGCACAATATAGCAAAGAATACTGTTACAACCTTATTTAATATCTAGAGGGATTAAGGAATGTAACATTAAAATAATGAGCGTGTACTGGAAAACATCAAACACATCACCCGATTGAGTTTGTTTTAGGGAAGTGATTTATTACAATGAGTCTCAACATGAGAAGGACACCTCAAAGTAATTAGTTAGATTATAATAAAGAAAGGTAAAGAGAAAAGAACTAGATTTGTGCCAAATCAAAGAACTAAGTAAAACCAAAACCAGTCTTACTAAAAAACAAAAAAAAACAATGTAATCTGACTAGATCAGCGTCCAGCAAGAACCAAACAAAACATCTTCAGCGTCAAAAAGACGCCCTAAATAAACTATTCTTACTAAAAAAAACAAAACTTACAAGGAGTGGCACAAGTCACTAAACTGGTGTTCTAAACACAAATTGATCTCTCAGTGTGGCATATGTATATCACGTGATATCTAAGCTGTTCTTTTCTCTTTCCCCATTTAACAGTAATTCAAACCACCAAACAGAATAAATGGTGATACTCACAAGGAAAAAAAAAACAGCGCAAATGAGCCTCACTTACAGAGGTCTCATCACTGAGTTCTCAAAGAACACATCAATCCAATTAATGGTACAGGTCAGGCAAACTAACAAGCGAAAGCTCTAGCGTGCACAAAGTCATCTCCCGCCTCCAACACAGGTGCGCTCTTTATAGGCACATGGCGCGCCCTCATTGGTGTAGCCGCGTTGAATCATCATCCAACAGCAATGATGACGATGACGTCGCCCGGATGATTGACAGATGGATAAGCCAATCAGGTAGCCGCATCGTCCTGCTGACAGTGAAAGTGAAACAAAAGAAAGAGCGTACAGGAGGGAAAAAAAACAACAACAACAGCTCCAAACAGATGACAGTATAAGATGTAACACTCCTCCCCATAAGAATAAACACATAATGTTTATTCCACTCAAATCTTTAAAATTACACTCTAGATAAGGCATCGGCGAGCACATTCTCGGACCCTTTCTTATGCTTGATTTCGAGATTGAATCCCTGAACCACCAACGACCAACGCATAAGGCGTTGATTCTGGTTGTACATTCTTGCAAGGAAGACCAACGGGTTGTGGTCTGTATAGACGACTATAGGGACACTTGAAGAACCCAAATACACTTCAAAAAATTGAAGGGCGAGCAGAAAAGCCAGGGTTTCCTTCTCAATAACGGAATAATTTCGTTGATGCTTGTTAAACTTTTTGGAGAAATAACAAACGGGATGATCTACTCCGACATTATCCTCCTGCAAAAGCACTGCCCCAGCTCCCACAGCGCTTGCATCAACCTCAAATTTAAAGGGACGTTCGAAATCTGGAGCAGCTAAAACAGGAGTATTATACAACACAGCTTTCACAGTTTCAAATGCACTTTGACAATCCTCAGACCAGATGAAAGAATGAGCAGGGCTAAGCAAATTTGTTAGTGGACTAACTACCGTAGAAAAGTTCACACAAAAACTACGGTAGTAGCCTGCCATACCTAGAAAACGTCGTAATTCTCTCCGTGAGGTAGGCACGGTAAACTCGGTAATGGCAGTCACCTTAGCCTCTACAGGTTTTACCTGTCCTCCGCCCACTTCTTTACCCAGGTAAGTCACACTCGCCTTACCAAAAACACATTTAGCGAGGTTGAGTGTCAATGTTGCCTTCTCTAAACGCTCGAACACGATACGAAGAAGTTTCAGGTGTTCTGACCACTCCGTTGAATATAATACCAGATCGTCCAAATAAGCATTGCAATGGGGAACTCCAGCCAGTACAGTTTGGATTAATCTTTGAAAGGTGGCAGGTGCATTTCGTAATCCGAAAGCCATCACGTGATACTGCATGAAGCAATCTGGAGTTACGAAAGCAGAGATTTCAGATGCGCGAGATGTTAACGGCACCTGCCAATACCCTTTCAGTAGATCCAACTTGCTGACAAACCGGGCTGATCCTAAATTGTCAATGCAATCTTCCATTCTAGGAAGTGGGTAACAGTCAGGAACTGTAACTGAATTTACACGGCGATAGTCCGTGCAAAAACGAAACGACCCATCAGGCTTATGCACTAAAAGGCAAGGAGAACTCCAAGGGCTACTGCTATGCATAGCCAACCCATTCTCCAACAGATATTCAGTTTCCTGCCTCATTATCGTTCGTTTTACAGTATTCATCCGGTATGCATGCTGTTTAATAGGTGATGCGCCATCAACATTAATATCATGCTGCAACACCGTAGTCTGCGACGGCACATCTCCAAATAGAGATGGAAAATCAGTGATAACACCCACAATATCCTGCACATGAACATCAGATAAGTGAGTAAGATGCATCGGCAAATTCTTCAGAACCTCAGAGTTTTCCAGCTTAGCACACTGCTGAGAAGTATTTCGTAGGACTATGTCATCAGCAGCACTAACCTCATCCTCCAGATTTAATGGTAGTCCACAAGTCAGAGCCACAGAAGCTTCCATGGACCCTATGGTTCCCTCAGTAGATCTGCTCCGTGAACCATCTCTGGTGTGATAAGACTTGAGCATGTTAATATGACAGACGCGCGACTGGCGCCTCCTGTCAGGGGTTCGAATGATATAGTCGGTCTCGCTAATTTTCTTTAAAACTACATAGGGTCCTGAAAAACGTGCTGATAATGCCGAACCCAGGATAGGCAGCAGTACTAAAACCTCATCACCAGGGTTAAAAGAACGAGGCACAGCTTTTACATCATATAGTTTCTTCATTCCAGACTGAACGCTCACCAGGGAATTTTGTGCAAAACTACAAGCATGATGTAGCCATTCCCGAAATCGACTGACATAGTCCAAGACATGAACCTCTGACCCAGAATTAACCTCCAGCATTTTCTCTTTCAGAATTTTTAGTGGTCCTCTTACAGTGTGTCCGAACACCAATTCAGCGGGACTAAAACCCAGTGACTCCTGTACGGCTTCTCGTGCCGCAAATAACACGAGAGGAACACCCTCGTCCCAGTCATTACCCGTCTCTAAACAATATTTCCTGAGCATTGATTTCAATGTCTGGTGAAATCGTTCAAGAGATCCTTGACTTTCAGGATGAAATGCGCTGGATACTCAGTGTTCAATAGATAATGATTTTCAAAACCTGTGCAAAAAGTTTTGATAACAAATTAGTTCCCTGATCAGTTTGTACGACTCTGGGAAGTCCAAACGTGGAAAAAAATTTGAGCAATGTTTTAACAATCACAGGAGCCGTAATTCTTCTCAACGGGATGGCCTCAGGAAATCGAGTGGCCCTACACATAATCATGCACAAAAATTGGTTACCAGACTTTGTCTTGGGTAACGGTCCGACACAGTCTACAAGCACCTGTTCGAACGCTTCACCCACTACAGGAATAGGTACCAGAGGAGCGGGTTTAATTACTTGATTCGGTTTTCCCGATACCTGACAGATACTGCACGTTCTACAAAATCTAGCCACATCTCTCTTTAACCCTGGCCAAAAAAAATGTCTTAGAATGCGATAGTACGTCTTTGTCACTCCTAAATGACCAGATAATACATGTTCATGCGCCAAAGATAAAATATATCGACGATACTCACTGGGGATGACAATTTAATAGACAGCATTCCAATCTGAATCGGAGTCAGCGACAGAGCTCCATTTACGCATTAACAGTCCAGCGTCTATAAAATATGCGGTGTTATTGAGTCCGTTCTCAACAGTCTCAGATCGAACAACATTAGAGAAACACTTATTTAAGGACTGATCCTTCTTTTGTGCCAAAATAAGCCTCCCGCGAGTTACAGGCAACTCTAAAACATTATGATCGAGTACACCGTCAAAACCTTTTAAACCAGACTTTTTCTCTGGTGTAGCTGTCTTTTCTTGAACAGGTAGATTTTGTACCATGAAAGTATCTTCCAGATCGATATCAGTGATCTTTTTCTTTGACTGCGCGCAAGTAGTTACGCACGCCGAAAACACCTCCGGATAATCCCGAGTTAACTCGTCAGAAGGGAGACACATGTTAGGGGTATCTGCTACTTCTAGCATAAGTATAACTTTACCCCCTGCCAAGTCATTCCCTAAAATGAAAGTTATTCCTTTCACCGGAAGCGATGGGCGTACTCCCACCTGAACGAACCCTGTAACAAGCGCACTCTTCAGGTACACCCGATGCAGTGGTACCTTAACCACGCTCATTTCAATACCTCTCACAAAAACACTCGAACCACTGTATGATTCGGCTGACAAGGGTAATACATCTGCCAGAACAAAAGAGTGACTTGCTCCAGTATCCCTCAATATATGGATTTCTTTTTGGTCATTTCCATCATCTGATAACGAAATAAACCCAGTAGTCACAAAAGGTTTATAACTTACGTCAGGAATATTCTCTTCCTCTGCTAGTTCCACATGAGATAGACCAACAGCGTTTACCAAGCCAACACTTTTCGTCTGACCAGTCTGTTGTTTCCGTTTCAAGATGTTACACTCGGCAATTAAATGGCCTTGCTTATGGCAATAAAAACACTCACGAGCTTCTTTCGATGACGACGAAACGAATTTCGTTCTAGGAGACTGATCAAAATTAGGAGAATTTGTAACTACAACAGTAGTCTTGTCTATACGTGGAGAAAACACAGTCTTGTGCGTAAAGACAAATTCGTCTGCCAAAACAGCGGCTTGTGACAACGTGGATACCTTCTGTTTATTTTAAATAAAGCACAACACGATCAGGTAGACAACCCTTAAAATCTTCCAGCAAGACCAATTCTCTCAGTGACGCAAAATCATTGGCTTTATTTGCATGACACCATTTATCAAGCAAATTACTTTTCTCTCGGGCGAACTCGGCAAAAGTAGAATTAGAATTTTTTTTTATGACTTCGAAACCTCTGCCTATAGGCTTCAGGAACTAATTCATACGCACGGAGAATTGCCAGTTTCACAGTCTCATATTTTAAACTTTCTTCAATAGGTAAAGTCGAAAATACCTCTTGTGCCTTCCCTACCAATCTACATTGGAGCAGGACCGTCCACACTTCCTTCGGCCAAGCAAGCGAGGTCGCAATACGCTCAAAGGCACAAAAATAAGAATCAACCTCGGTTTCCCTGAAATGAGGTACTAACGATATGTATTTACCTACATCAAATGTGTTTGTTGCCGAACTTGAGACTGGAATCGGAGGAGCACTCATGACTATAGGAGTAGCACTCGCAGCTTCAGAAGGAACGGGCTGCACAGCTACGCCACCAACAATTCTCATAGCGTCTAACTCTAGTTGCCGCATCTTTACTTGCTTTTCTGCCTCAATCTCAAGGGTGCGTATTTTAAGACGCATATCCAAATCTGCCTGTCGGTTATGCGCTTTATCTTGAGCTTCCATCTGTAAACGGGCTAAACGCACTTTTAACTTCGTATCTTCTTTAGACAAGGGGGAGACAGGTGAAAAAGGTTCAAACGGCGATAAACCGGTCCGCCTCTCAGTTCCAAACACAGAATCAGTAACCTCACTTTGCGCACTGTCTTGATCCGTTAAATTACGATCAGGAGGACCACCCTCCGCACCATCTAACTCGTCTGACACAGGCCCTACTAATAACTTTAATTCCACTAGACGATTCCACACAGCAGTTTTAATTTCCCTCTTAAGAGCCTGTCTCACTACCGGAATCTGAAAATGACCCGCAATGGATAATAAATCATCCTTTCTGCATTTCTCAAACTGCTCTAAAGCTGGACTCTCAACAAAAGTTTGTAAGTTAAACGAAGTCATGATTATTATGCCTACCCAGTACACTATATTCCACGACATGAACGATACAAACTTACAACTTCAAACAATCCATGACCTGTACCATTACAAAATTTTCCAGTACATGAACAATATTTATATTATCGGGAGAAGTTATAAATAACTATCCCGGACGAGCCCCCATTAATGTTACAACCTTATTTAATATCTAGAGGGATTAAGGAATGTAACATTAAAATAATGAGCGTGTACTGGAAAACATCAAACACATCACCCGATTGAGTTTGTTTTAGGGAGTTTGTTTTAGGGAAGTGATTTATTACAATGAGTCTCAACATGAGAAGGACACCTCAAAGTAATTAGTTAGATTATAATAAAGAAAGGTAAAGAGAAAAGAACTAGATTTGTGCCAAATCAAAGAACTAAGTAAAACCAAAACCAGTCTTACTAAAAAACAAAAAAAAACAATGTAATCTGACTAGATCAGCGTCCAGCAAGAACCAAACAAAACATCTTCAGCGTCAAAAAGACGCCCTAAATAAACTATTCTTACTAACAAAACAAAACTTACAAGGAGTGGCACAAGTCACTAAACTGGTGTTCTAAACACAAATTGATCTCTCAGTGTGGCATATGTATATCACGTGATATCTAAGCTGTTCTTTTCTCTTTCCCCATTTAACAGTAGATCAAACCACCAAACAGAAAAATGGTGATACTCACAAGGAAAAAAAAACAGCGCAAATGAGCCTCACTTACAGAGGTCTCATCACTGAGTTCTCAAAGAACACATCAATCCAATTAATGGTACAGGTCAGGCAAACTAACAAGCGAAAGCTCTAGCGTGCACAAAGTCATCTCCCGCCTCCAACACAGGTGCGCTCTTTATAGGCACATGGCGCGCCCTCATTGGTGTAGCCGCGTTGAATCATCATCCAACAGCAATGATGACGATGACGTCGCCCGGATGATTGACAGATGGATAAGCCAATCAGGTAGCCGCATCGTCCTGCTGACAGTGAAAGTGAAACAAAAGATGGTAATACCATGCTATAGTATGATACTTGAATTCATGTAGGCCTATGTTTAATGTGAAATGTGTAAGTCTATCTTTGGAAACAGTAATTCAGATATGTGAGGTTATGCTAGAGCACCCCCTGCTGGCCCTACTACAGCTTCACGAGATCCCCTGTGTGTCCCAAACTCAACTAGAGAGCATGTCAGCTCCAGTTTGGATCCAGCCTATTATGAAGACTTCAGATGCCCAACACATGTGAAGAGACAAACCTCGCGAAGACTTCAGATGACGCAAACTCTGAATCAACATTCGCCAATGCTATATTTTATAAATGTCATAATCAATTGTTAACAAACAAGTAAGTATTCATTATTTCAATGAGCTCACTGCATTCAATTATTACATTGTTTAAATTAATACATTTTTAGCTAACTGTGATTTTTTATATATACATTTCTGAAATACATGACTTCTGATAATACATAATCAGACACATAAATATACATAACTCTGATAACAGACTCTAAATTGTAATGTGGACTCATGGATTTTCTGTAAAGCGGCTTTGAAACGATGTGTATTGTGAAAAGCGCTACACAAATAAATGTGAATTGAATTGATTTCTCTGATCTCATCCTATGTCTAATCTGTGTTTTTATATGTGTTTTAATGTTATAATTAGTAATAATGGTATCTCTGTGAATCTTCAGCATAAGATCAGTTTCAACAATCAGTTATTTTGAAGAATATTGAAATCACAAAATACACAAAACATTTTGAACTCCTACATGTCTAAAACACACACAGACATCAACTATCAGCAGTGTTGGGGAAAGTTACTTTGAAACGTAATGCATTACAATATTACGTTACTCCCTTAAAAAGTAGCTACAGTAATTGCATTTCTTAGTTACTTTTTTAGAAAAGTAATGTGTTGCGTTACTGTTGTGTTACTTTTTTTTTTTCACCTGGGCTGGGCTTGTTTTTTTTTATAACAAAAAAAGTAATATTTTTGGGGCAAATGCAAAGACCCTTTCACACCAAAAGTGAAATAATAAGCCTCAGGCTGAAGGAAATGCAGTTTCACTCCTGTACAGAAGAGGGCGCCGCTCAAACAAACCTTTCAGCTGCTGCTGTTCTGGATAACAGAAGAAGAGGATGCAGGAGAAGAAAGTTTAACACTTACTTTACCAATAAAAACTAAAAAATGTATAGGCATTTTTTCTTATGGTTTAACTGAAGCATCTAAAGTCAGAAGCAACATTGTTGTACATTGGTCAATAAAGTGAGAGTAAATGCATAACATATTTAGTTATTGGAGGTTTGCATAGAATTCTGATTCTGCTTTTAACTAATTTTATTAATTTTGAGAAATATAGATTTATTTTTATTTTTTTTTGCAACTGAGATGAGTAAATGCACGCTCACATTTAGTCTAGAACTAAAATAAAAAAGATTTTTACAACACCTCTGCACTTTGATTTGTTTCAAGATTGGGACAAGAGAGCTGTCAGTCAGTATATGGGAAAACAAAATAACTTGTTTTACTTATTTGAAAGTAACTCAGAAAATGGGGGTAGGAGTGGGAGGAGCCACTTTTACCAAAATGGCTATAACTCAAAAAGGAAATGAGAGATTTTCACCAAACTTGGCACACGTACGGTAAGTACGGAAGAGGAATAGGGCCAGGCAATAATAAAAAAATAAAACCATTTCGAGATTAAAGTCATTATAATGCGAGATTAAACTCGTTAAATTTCGAGAAAAAAAGTCGAAATACAATCTTGAGAATAAACTCATTAAATATCGAGAATAAAGTCGTTGTGTTTCGAGAAAAAAATCGTTAAATTTCGAGAAAAGTCGAAATACAATCTTGAGAATAAACTCATTACATTTCGAGAATAAAGTCGTTGTGTTTCGAGAAAAAAACTCGTAAAATTTCGAGAAAAAAACTCGAAATACAATCTTGAGAATAAACTCATTAAATTTCGAAAATAAAGTCGTTGTGTTTCGAGAAAAAACTCGTTAAATTTCGAGAAAAAAAGTTGAAGTAATCGTGAGAATAAACTCATTAAATTTCGAGAATAAAGTCATTGTGTTTCGAGAAAAAAAGTCGAAATGAAATGTAGAGAATAACGCGTTCGATCAGTGAGTATTTATTATTTTAAATTGTAAAAATATTTCATAATATTACTGTTTTTTTTTTTTTTAACTGCAGGCTTGATGAGCATAAGAGACTTCTTTCAAAAACATTAAAAATAGTACTGTTTCCAAACTTTTGACTGGTACTGTATATATATATATATATATATATATATATATAGAGAGAGAGAGAGAGAGAGAGAGAGAGAGAGAGAGAGAGAGAGAGAGAGAAGAGAGAGAGAGAGAGAGAGAGAGAGAGACTAATTAATGTCATTTTATTAATAGATTGATGTGCCAAGAGTGACAGAGTCTTCACGTAGACTGAGTTAAGCAAGAGTCTTGTGACAAAAATTATAATAGGACATTATAGCAATAAAAAAATCATAGTACTTGGATACTTAAGTACATTTGAAGGCAAATACTTTTGTACTTTTACTCAAGTGAATGTTTAAAGGCAGCACTTCTAATTTTACTTGAGTAATATTTTACCTTGAGTATCTTTACTTTAACTCAAGTAGGCTACATGTGTACTTCGTCCACCACTGTTTCTGAATATATAGTAAGAATATGAGGGGAGTACCACAGATTTAGCCAATAGGAATATACATTGCATCATATAGAAAACACATTGTATAACAAGTCCATATATGGTCAGTTTCTGGTTCCAGAAAGGCCCTTGAGTGTATAACATAGGGAATGTAAGACTCTTCCTCCATTCGATGATTACTGCATTTTACTAGGATTGTAATGAGACATGTTGGTAAATCATGTTTTCCGCCCCCCAAAAAAAAGCTTGATACAGTTTCCGTCAAAATAAAAAGATTATGTGTTTATCTCTTTCAAGTATAGAAATTAGTAAAAAAATAATTATGAAGGTTTGAATTAATTATCAGTTTGAAGAGATTTTTTAATGGAGAATGTGAAAATAACAAGAATTCATGTTAAAGAAATTGCTTATTCTGACTTAATTAGACAGCATAGGTTACATATACTTGTTCTCAAACCAAGCTCATGCTCCACTCTTCACCATAATGGTCACCCCCCTAAAAATTTCAACATAACAGAAATTAATTTAAATTAGCAAACCATTAAACATTTCCCATTAAACATTAATCTTGCGTAAAAATATTATAGAACACATTATATAATCCCAGCACAGTTTTAGTTAAATTTAAGTCTGTCTAAATTAAATTAAACAATTCAGATTACTTAAAAATGTGTCAGTTCTGTGAACTCAAAAGAAATATGAAGTTCTAAATACTCATAAAAGTTAATTAGATTTTTTTATTTAATTTAAATTTACCCTGTTCAGGCGAATTAATTGTTTTAAGAATTATGGATGATACCAAAACGCCCAAAGCACAGACATAAACACAATAATAGTGATTATGTAAATAACCAAGAAGGTCATATTTATGATTCTTGCCACTCTGGTCCAGTATGGAAGCTGTCGTAACTCAGTGAGGATCTGCTTCAGACGCATGAGGATCTTGTCGGGAGTACAATACCGCTCTTCATTCTGATCTCTAACTGAGTCTGGAGGATTCTGCTGGTCTATTACACTATCTGTGAGAGGAAAAAAGCATAGCTCTGTATAAATGTTTTGTCTGCATAATCTCACATACGATTTTGCAATGGAGAATCTTTGCTGATACACTATTATAGAAAAACAGAAAAACAAATGAATTTCACATGTGGTTTTGGGGTGGCTTGTTTAATATGTGATAATGCCTGATTTTACATTTGCTAAGTTCAGACTTCAAATGCTATTTTCATCCATCCATCTAAACCGTGTGTCCTGTTTTCGAGGCACAAGCATGCTGGAACATGCAGAGGTGGTGGTTGTGGCGCAATGGATAAGACACATGCCTTTGGTGTGAGAGACCCGGGTTCGAATCCACTGTGAGACACCAATGTGTCCCTGAGCAAGACACTTAACCCCTAGTTGCTCCAGAGGCATGCGACCTCTGACATATATAGCAATTGTAAGTCGCTTTGGATAAAAGCGTCAGCTAAATGAATAAATGTAAATGTAAATGGAACATGTATATATTTTCTTTTTTTCATGGAGTCTAATTTACTCAAAGACTAATTTAATTAGATTTTCTTTGCATATGTACCAAAGCTACAAAGCAATCAAATCTTAAACTTAATTTCACTAATAAACCTTAATTTGTGAAGTACAAGTATAAAATACATGAAAATGTTCCTCATAATCTGATGTTGTGCAAGTTCTTACCATCTTGTCCACTAACAGCAGCTTTAGTTTCCACTGATCTCTTCTCAGCTCCTTTAATCTTCAGATAATTCACAAAGATGGTCTCCAAAATGCTGATGCCAATTAGAAAGAAGATCACACAGCAGAAAACTCCTGTGAAAAACACAAGAAACAGCCCAGCTAACAGAGTTTTGTTACAAGAACGTTCTCCAAATATTCAGTGTTGGTTCTGGGAATGTAACAAATGTCCAGATTTCTTGACGTTACACTGTTAGACCTTACTAGGCTTTTTTTTATTTTTTTTTAAGTAAATTACTGGCAACACTGTTGCCAGTAATTTACTGTTAATTGTAGTGATGGCAATTTCGAAAACACTGCTTCATGAAGCTCTGAAATTTTACACATTTTTTGTTCTGAATCAATGTTTCGGAGCGTGCATGAAATGTCATGTGATTTCAGTAAACGAGGCTTCATTACGTCATAACTGTTTCGAAACACTTTGAAATGTCAATGGTTCATCGCTGGGGGTGATAATCTCTGTCAAACAAAACAATCCCTGACAATTGATTAAATAACATTTAGGCACTTGTTAATTTTATTAGATGATTAGATAATTGCATTTCAAAGTTTTTACTTTCAATAAAAATGTGCAATAGATTTGTAAAAGGTATTTTATGCATGTTTGGCCTGGGTTTTTGTTGCATTTACACTGTTCTGACCACTATTATATGTGCCTGTTTTCATATCATTATCATAAGTCATGTAATTGTTATAACTATTAGATGTTTGAATGAAAGTGTGTCTTGTTTCTTATCAATGCGATCGTATGTTCACAATTATGAAGATGGCTTGATTGAAATCTGTGTAAAATGTTTTGTATTCTTATAATAGGAATCATGTCTAAACTGTACCCTCTGTACTCTCTGCTAGAGCTGGAGAATAAAGAGATCACAGATAACGCATGACTTACGACGAGAGGGGAAATAACAGCCACCTCTAATGTATAGACAGTGTCTAATTGGTCAGAACTCATCCAGGAGGCTGGACAGACATTTGAGTTTAAAACCTTAGGACCCGAAGAAAGCTGGGGGGAGTTTTTGCTAGAGAAGATTCCAGAATATATTAGAAGATACATTGTCATGGAGAAGCCATGATGTAGTAACCAGACGGACGAGTAACCATGTAGACGAGCAGACGAAATAACCCAAATCAAGATCAGAAGAACATGGGTTAAACAGCTTCATTCAAGCCATCTAACTACTCTCGTCTCACTTTTCTTTCTCTTACTTAGTTTTCTTTTCTTTTCTTTTCTTTTCTTTTCTTTTCTTTTCTTTTCTTTTCTTTTCTTTTTCTTTTCTTTTCTTTTCTGTTGAGAGTCATGTTTCTAAGTTAAGTTTGGCAGCAAAGTTTCGGTTAAATGATTCGACTGCAAAGCCTTCTTCCAACTTCAGAGACTTTATATCCATCCGCCAGCACACCAAGTGATTGACCGCCCCAGCAGGGTTCGAATTACAAAGTGGCTTTCGGGGGAGCCCTATTTTCCGATCCTCCCTGACTGACTTTAACACTTTTGGTGCATGTTCGGGCATTTAAAACAATAGGTTTACAGTAAACAGTACAGAACTTACTTGGTTACTTATGTAACCTCGGTTCCTTTAGACTAGAGATAAGGGAACGAGTACTGCGTTGCCTTGCCGTGCTATTTCTCTCACGTCAGGTGTTTTCGCTTCAGCCGATTAGATCTGTCATACGGTGAGTTTTCTCTGTATTTATACTCTTCTATTTGGCGCGCTGAGTCTGGCAGGGCTCCAAGCGCTCCTATTGGATCGCGCGCTTCTGCTTTCTCGCCATTGGTTTGTGCAGTTGCCTCAGCACAGACTATCAGCGCTCTCGCCTGTGCTGCTGCAATGCGTTTTAAAATAAAGGCTTCAATATTCTCGAGAAAAGGAGTTTTCCCTTGTACAGAATGTACAAGAAATGTACAGAAAATCAAAATCTATATGCGACACATAAAATGGACAGTGTTTTAGAGCTCCCCCTAAATGTCTCAAAGTAGGCTTTCAGGGGAGCCCAGGTCCTTTTCAGGGGAGCCGAGCTCCCCTTAGCTCCCCCGTAATTCGAACCCTGCGCCCCAGACATCTATCCAGACAAGAGGAGACGACCGCCGGGAAACCCCCTTTTACCAAAAAAAACTTTGACTATTTATATCCGCTGCAGAGCTGAAAGCTACGGCCCGTTCAAATGAATGCTGGACAAGTCTTTTGCTCGGCTGTAATAAGTGATTCTTTCGAATTCTCTATAAATTAATTAATAATAATTCCCTTTGAGCTAAATTGACCTGTCTGACCCTTACACACAACCAAAGAAACAGAGCTATACTGTCTTGTAGAAATACAGAGATTTCAAACATCAGCACAAGTCTCTCAACAGTGGTGGCAATATATTTTTAATTTTTTTATTCGTGCAGCAAACTGGGAGTTTTATACTGGAACCCAGCATGCATTGCGACATGAAACTTTTGATTGTCACCATTGTTGAGATTCATACGCTGATTGTTGATGTCTGTGTGTGTCTGAGTCAAGCAGGAGTTCAAAATGTTTTAATACACTGTATTATTTAAATATTCTTCAGAATAATTGATTACAGAAACATTGCTGGATATCATGTTGTAGATACAGATCTATGATTTATACACAGGATAAGATCAGACATGTCCAGAGTGATTATGGCATCATCACATCATAACAAATGTGTTTTATAAACTCAATGCTACAGCAGCCAGATATAAATGTGCCTACAAAGAACTGTACGTCTGAAATATGGCAATATTTTGGCTTCAATAGAGAAGACGTGTCATAAATGCAGGTACTGTGTAAGGGGCCGTTCACATATTGCATCAAAAAACGCATGGAAAGCGTTGGAGCCTGACATCAAATGTTTAGACGTCAATCCAATTTTAATTTTCAACCAAAATTTGAAGTCTGAGTGATGTTGGAGTCCACGTCCAACAGTTCTAGCTGGGGTGATTCATGTTGTGGCCATAATATGAGCACATGAGTGCACTGTGAGGTTACACTTTTAGCTCACTGTGAACTCACATTGTGATCATATGAGGGGATCACTGTGAGATCAATGTGTGACTGGGAGGTTAATGTTAGACTCACCAATCAGAGGGATTTCTTTCCCTGTAGAAGGAAGTGTGTTGGTAAGAACCAGCAGCATCACAGAAACAGACAGCAGTAAAGTCACTTTGAAGGTCACTTTGTCTGATGCATCTGAGTCGATGAAGAAGGAGATCAAATCCAGCGCAAGGAAGAAAAATACTGGTATTATAATGTTGACAACATACAGTAGAGGACTCCTTTTAATGGTGATCTGCAATGAAAAGAGAGAGAGAGAGAGAGAGAGAGAGAGAGAGAGAAAGAGAGAGAGAGCAATAAACACTAAAAAAAATATAAATTAAATACTTGAATTGAATAGGGGTTTAAAAGAAAACCAGTTGGGTCTTATACAAGTAATAATTGAATAAGAGAGATTTCTAATCATAATTGTTACTAAGAATTTAATTAAAGAGCTAATGTGATATATTGAAAAATATTTGGTGATATATGAATTTGGTCATAATGCGTATTACTATATATTAATTTTCTTTAAATTTTAATGCCGATAAAGATCTGTGTTTGGTTAGGATTCATTTTTTCATTTTACGTTACAACTACAATAAGTTCTTATTTGTTAACATTAATTATTGTATTAACTAACATGAACTAACAATGAGCAATAGGCTTATTACTGTATTTATTAATCTTTGTTCATGTTAGTTAATACAAATACAGCTGTTCGTTGTTTGCTCATGTTAGTTCATCCATCCATCCATCCATCTTCTTCCGCTTATCCGGGGCTGGGTCGCGGGGGCAGCAGTCTAAGCAGAGATCCCCAGACTTCCCTCTCCCTAGACACTTCCTCCAGCTCTTCTGGGGGGACACCGAGGCGTTCCCAGGCCAGCCGGGAGACATAGTTTCTCCAGCGTGTCCTAGGTCTTCCCCGGGGTCTCCTCCCAGTGGGACGCGCCCGGAACACCTTCCCGGGAAGGCGTCCAGGAGGCATCCGGAACAGATGCCCGAGCCACCTCAGCTGACCCCTCTCGATGTGGAGGAGCAGCGGCTCTACTCTGAGCTCTTCCCGAGTGACCGAGCTTCTCACCCTATCTCTAAGGGATCGCCCAGCCACCCTGCGGAGAAAGTTCATTTCGGCCGCCTGTATCCGGGATCTTGTCCTTTCGGTCATGACCCAAAGCTCATGACCACAGGTGAGAGTAGGAACGTAGATTGACCGGTAAATCGAGAGCTTCGCCTTGCGGCTCAGCTCTTTCTTCACCATGACAGACCGGTACATCGACCACATTACTGCAGAAGCTGCACCGATCCGTCTGTCAATCTCCCGTTCCATCCTTCCCTCACTCGTGAACAAAACCCCAAGATACTTAAACTCCTCCACTTGAGGCAGGAACTCTCCACCAACCTGAAGTGGGCAAGCCACCCTTTTCCAACTGAGGATCATGGCGTCGGATTTGGAGGTGCTGATTCTCATCCCAGCCGCTTCACACTCGGCTGCAAACCGTCCCAGTGCATGCTGAAGGTCCTGGCTTGATGAGGCCAACACGACAACATCATCCGCAAAGAGCAGAGACGAAATCGTGTTGTCACCAAACCTGACACCCTCCGGCCCCTGGCTGCGCCTAGAAATTCTGTCCATAAAAATCATGAACAGAACCGGCGACAAAAGGGCAGCCCTGCCGGAGTCCAACACGCACCGGGAACAAGTCTGACTTACTGCTGGCAATACGAACCAAGCTCCTGCTTCTGTCACGGTAGATGTATTCTCTGTTCCTTCTAGTCTTGTGTTTATGTTGTTATGTGAGCGCGTGTGTTGTGGGCGTGAGTGTATGACATCACTTGATCCGCTCCAGCTGATCATCATCACATCACCAGCTGCAAGCAATATCACGACTCCTTAAATACTTACCGTTGTTCTATCATCCTTGTCAGATCGTTGTTTGATGTCGTTCGTGTTGGTGTTCCGGTGTCCAGTTCCTGCCTTGTGTTCCTGTTCCAAGTCTTCGTTGTGGATTCATCCGTCGTCTCACCGTCACCTTCACTGCACTTCCTCACGGATCCTGACCATCGAAGTCCCTGCGTCACTCTTCACCATCGGCTTGTACTGTTGTTCTGAACTATCTGAATAAACCACTTGCAATTGCTTCCTGTCTCGTATCCAGTCATTATGACAGAACGATCTGACCGCGGAATGGAAGCAGCGAGCGCATCTTCAGGATCATTGGAAGAATTCATTCATCACAGTATCCGAAGAATGGACTCACAGCAGCAAGAGATCGGCGACAAGCCTTGGTGACGCAGGTGTCCGAGCTCACCCAGCAGATCCAACGCATTCAGATTCCCGCTGCGCCGCCCACACCGGCCGTTCCTCCCACACCTCCAGCGAGACCCTCCCAGTCAGAGCCCCGCCTACCTGTACCAGAGCCATATTCAGGTGAACCAGCTTTTTGTAGAGCATTCTTGACGCGTTGTTCGATGCACTTCGCTCTTCAACCACAGACTTTCAACACTGAACAGGCCAGAGTGGCGTTTGTACTGACGTTGTTGACTGGGAGGGCAGCACTTTGGGGAACGGCGGTGTGGGAGAACCAGAACCCATGCTGCGCCTCATTCCAGACCCTCGCCGCCGAGATGAAGAAGGTTTTCGACCGAGCGGTCTCGGGGAGAGAGGCCGCTAGAACATTGGCGGATCTTCGGCAAGGAGAAAGATCAGTTTCCGATTTTTCGATCGAGTTCCGGACCTTGGCGGCGGAGTGCGGATGGAACGAGGAGGCGCAGTGGCACATGTTCCTGCATGGGTTGGCTGACCACGTCCAGAAGGAGATCTACGCCTTGGATCTACCGACCACACTGACCGGTCTCATTGATCTTGCTCTGCGGGTGGACGCTCGGTTATCTAGGATCGAGCGCCGAGCTCTGTCCACCCGTACCTTTGGAGGAGTCGAAGGTTCCAGATCCAATGGCAGGGACGTGGTCAGCCCCGTCTACGATCCCGAGCCCATGCAGGTGGGTCGAGCTCGGCTTTCCCGGGAGGAGAGGGAGAGGCGGAGGTCCCAGGGCCTTTGCCTGTATTGTGGAGGAGCAGGACATTTTGCATACAACTGCCCAGTAAAGGGCCAAGCCCGATAGTAAACTTGAGGCTACTATCGGGTGGGATCTCCGCCAGAAAGACCTCATCCTCGACTTCATCTACCTCCACGCTCCTCCCGGTAAGACTAAGATGGTCAGTCCACCAGCACGACTGTCGAGCACTTCTGGATTCTGGGGCAGAAGGTAATTTTATGGACCACACTTTCGCACTGCAGTTTCAGATTCCCCTCAAACCCCTCACACACAGAATTGCGGTTCACGCACTCAATGGACAAGAACTCCCCACTATTTCCTTCTCCACTGAAGATTTAACTCTCATCACTTCTGGCAACCATTCTGAGACTATCTCGTTTTTCATCATGGATTCACCTCTTGCACCCGTCGTCCTCGGGTCGTCCCTGGCTCATCCAACATAACCCCCGAGTGGACTGGCATCATAAAGCCATACTGGAGTGGAGCAAGGAGTGTCATAAGTCCTGTCTCGTGTCTGCCTGTTCGTCTGTGCCTGTTTCTGTTTTTCAGGAGGAAGCAGGGGATTTGTCTAACGTGCCCGCGGAGTATCTGGACCTTCCTCCGCATCGTCCCTATGACTGTGCAATAGATTTACTGCCAGGTAAGTCTCCACCTAAGGGCAAGTTATATTCACTCTCTATTCCTGAGAGGGAGGCTATGGAGAAATATATTTCTGATTCTCTAGCAACCAAGTTCATTCGCCCTTCCTCTTCTCCAGCGGGGGCGGGGTTCTTTTTTGTGGGGAAGAAGGACGGTTCTCTTGTATTGATTACCGAGGGTTGAATAACATCACGGTAAAGAATACTAATCCTTTGCCGTTGATGTCTTCAGCTTTCGAGAGGTTGCAGGGAGCGTCCATCTTCACAAAATTGGATTTGCGTAACACTTATCATTTGGTTCGCATTAGGGAGGGGGATGAGTGGAAAACTGCCTTTAACACCCCCAGGGGGCACTTTGAATATTTGGTCATGCCTTTTGGGCTGTCCAACTCCCCGGCAGTTTTCCAGGCACTGGTCAATGATGTGTTGCGAGATATGATCGATCAGTTCATATATGTCTACCTGGACGACATATTGATTTTTTCTTCTTCTCTCCAGGAACATGTGCAACACATCCGACGAGTGCTTCAGAGGTTGCTAGAGAATGGTCTTTTTGTCAAGGCGGAGAAATGCGATTTTCATGCACAGTCAGTTCCTTTCCTTGGGTACACCGTGTCGTCTGAAGGTATGCGGATGGGCCCTGAGAAGATCAAGGCTGTGGTAGATTGGCCAAGCCCGGATTCTCGCAAGGCCCTGCAGAGGTTCCTGGGGTTTGCCAACTTCTATCTGCGTTTTATTCGCAATTTCAGCCAACTAGTCGCACCTCTGACTGCCTTGACCTCCCCCAGAACGACGTTCAGGTGGTCAAACACAGCCGAGGCTGTGTTTACCAAACTGAAAGGCCGCTTTGTTTCAGCCCCCATCCTTGTCACCCCTGATTCTTCACGTCAGTTCGTGGTGGAGGTCGACGCGTCAGAGGTGGGAGTAGGTGCAGTGTTGTCCCAACGCTCCCCTATAGACGACAAGGTGCATCCCTGCACGTTTTTTTCTCACCGGTTGTCTCCGGCAGAACGCAATTACGACATTGGTAACAGAGAGTTGTTGGCAGTTAAGTTAGCGTTGGAGGAATGGCGCCACTGGTTAGAAGGGTCGGGGGTACCTTTTATCGTCTGGACTGATCACAAGAATCTAGAGTATATCCGAACTGCTAAAAGACTGAACTCCAGGCAGGCTCGGTGGGCACTTTTTTTCGGTCGTTTTGATTTTTCTATTTCTTACCGTCCGGGTTCCAAGAACATCAAACCCGACTCCTTATCTCGCATATTTGATTTTTCCGAACGCCCAACTACTCCCGAGTGCATTTTGCCCGAAACTCTAGTCGTTTCCACACTCTCATGGGAGATCGAATCGAGGGTCGAGACCTCCGCCCGGTGGTCCACCGAGTCGTTTGTTCGTGCCGGAGGGATTACGGTCCGACGTTATCCAGTGGGGTCATGGCTCCAACGTGGCTTGCCATCCAGGAGTTAATCGCACTAGTTTTTTAGTCAGGCAACGATTCTGGTGGCCATGTATGGCTCGCGACATTCACGATTTTGTTTTGGCTTGCTCGGTTTGTGCCACTGGTAAGACTTCCAATCGACCTCTAGATGGGTTACTTAAACCGCTGTCGGTTCCTTCGAGACCCTGGTCCCATATCGCTCTAGATTTCATTACCGCCCTCCCACCCTCTCAGGGGAACACAGTCGTTTTGACTGTGGTGGACCGGTTCTCGAAGGCAGCCCATTTTGTTCCCTTACCCAAATTACCCTCAGCTAAGGAGACAGCGGTAGCGGTCGTGGACCAAGTCTTTCGTTTACACGGCCTCCCGATTGACGTGGTTTCCGACAGGGGACCCCAGTTCGTGTCCAAATTTTGGCGAGAGTTTTGTAGATTACTGGGGGCAACGGTTAGTCTGTCCTCAGGGTTTCATCCCCAGAGCAATGGTCAAACCGAGAGAGCCAACCAGGATTTGGAGAGAGTGTTGCGATGTTTGGTATCCAAGAATCCTTCCTCATGGAGCCAACAACTTTCTATGGTGGAGTACGCTCACAACACGTTGCCAGTGTCGGCCACGGGCCTTTCTCCATTTGAGTGTAGTGTAGGTTACCAGCCACCTATTTTTCCCAGTCTGGAATCCGAGGTTGCGGTTCCCTCCGCTCACGCCTTTGTTCAGAGGTGTCACCGTACTTGGAATAGAGCCCGTGAGACTCTACTCCAAGTGGGGGCGCGCACCAAGGCCAAGGCCGACCGCCACAGGTCAAAGCCTCCTTTATACGTCGTGGGTCAAAAGTGTGGCTTTCTACCAAAAACATTCCTTTGCGCACCGTCTCTAATAAACTTGCACCCAAATTTATTGGCCCATTTACTGTCACCAAGATCATTAGTCCGGTGGCAGTCCGCCTCAAATTACCTCCCGCGTACAGGAGGATCCATTCCGCCTTTCATGTGTCTAAAATTAAGCAAGTGTTTCATTCTCACATTAATCCGCCTGTCCCGGTTCCTCCCCCACCGCGACTCGTAGATGGGGAGACCACATATTCGGTTAATCGTATTCTGGACTCTAGGCGGAGGGGACGCGGATTTCAGTACTTGGTGGACTGGGAAGGTTACGGTCCGGAGGAGAGAAGTTGGGTACCTGCTAGAGACATCCTGGATCACTCCCTTATCAATGATTACAATCGACTGGTAGGGGAGCCTGGGAACGCCAGGAGGCGTTCTTAGGAGGAGGGGTACTGTCACGGTAGATGTATTCTCTGTTCCTTCTAGTCTTGTGTTTATGTTGTTGTGTGAGCGCGTGTGTTGTGGGCGTGAGTGTATGACATCACTTGATCCGCTCCAGCTGATCATCATCACATCACCAGCTGCAAGCAATATCACGACTCCTTAAATACTTACCGTTGTTCTATCATCCTTGTCAGATCGTTGTTTGATGTCGTTCGTGTTGGTGTTCCGGTGTCCAGTTTCTGCCTTGTGTTCCTGTTCCAAGTCTTCGTTGTGGATTCATCCGTCGTCTCACCGTCACCTTCACTGCACTTCCTCACGGATCCTGACCATCGAAGTCCCTGCGTCACTCTTCACCATCGGCTTGTACTGTTGTTCTGAACTATCTGAATAAACCACTTGCAATTGCTTCCTGTCTTGTATCCAGTCATTATGACAGCTTCGGTCGTACAGGGACCGGATAGCCCTTAGCAAAGGGCCCCGGACCCCATACTCCCGGAGCACCCTCCACAGGCCGCCGCGAGGGACACAGTCGAATGCCTTTGAAACCAAATGAAACCAAATGAAACCTTATTGTAAAGTGGTACCCATTTTATCTTTTATTTTACATTGTCAAACTCAACATGTAAATCTCTTGTTAATCTGTGGTTTTCCACACTGTGGAGGTCAACTTTGCAGAGATCATAGTGTCACAAAAACAGTGAGTATTGTACACAGTGATAATTGTAAACTTGAACTCAGGATATTTTTTGCCATGTTTGTCTTGTTTTTTAAGCACGTTAATGGATTAACAAAAGCAACGTTCATTTTCTAGCGGTGTTTCATTACTGAATGAATCCGTGTGTTTGAATGAATCGGGTGAGTCAATGATTCAGTGACCCATTCATAAAGACAAAAACGGGCGTATTTCTGCTGCACGCACTGAATTAAAGTGACAGCGCATGGTTCGTGGTCAAAATGAACACAGACTGACATGGAAATATAATAATTTCACCATGAATGCATTTAATTAAATAAAATGTAGTAATCTCACCGTAAATGTATTTAATTAAATACTACTATCTTTTTACTTTAAAGGGTAACTAAACCCCTGGTCAGAGCCTGACTCCACCCACTGGCAATATTTGAAAAATGCTGGAAAAGTAGGCAGAGCCCAGCGGAGGGGGGGCGTGCATCTGATGTAGAGGTCTTCACAGTGAACCCGAGACCCGTCGACCCGGGACCCGACCCGGGACCCGTACGGGTTCGGGTCTATATTTTAAATGATCAGCCGGGTCCGGGTCGGGTCCGAATCTATTACTTCGGGTCCGGGTCGGGTCCGAAACGATTACTTCGGGTCCCGGGTCTGTTTAACATTGTGTGTAATACCCGTTGCGATCGGAGTCATCAGATCAGACTCGGAGAAAACCCGGCCGTTATTAGACACTGCTTGTGTTTTTTTGTAACTTGCAACTTGTAAAATTAGGAAAAGAAAAGTGTGAGCTGTACCTGTGAGTACAAGGCGATCTCTCTCTCTCTCTCTCTCTCTCTCTCTCTCTCTCTCTCTCTCTCTCTCTCTCTCTCTCTCTCTCCCGTTAGAAGCAGAGCGCGCAGACTCAGTTAATGCAAGTGCATGCACGGTAATAATGGATACCTTCATGAGCGATGTGCGAAAAAAGCTCAAAAACAACGAGTATAAAGAGGTAAAACCTACGGGCACCTCTTCTGTCTGGGCATCCTTCATGCATATTGTAGACGAACATCAGAAAAAAGTAAGTGCAGTTAAGTGTAAAACGTGTGACGCCCTGTTGAAGTTTGATTCAACAAAAACGGGCACATCGCATCTTTTAAAGCACACCAGGTCGTGTGGAAAAACTGTTTTGACCCAATCTTCAGTGGCGCCTTTTCATAGATTGGGTGTGGTTCCAAAAAAAGCAAAGGATGCGATTTTGGAAAAATGCACTAAAGTCTGTGCAAAGGATTTAAGGGCCTTTAGCATGTTTGAAACTCCCGCGTTCACCGACTTGGCGCAGACAATATTAGACACGGGAGCAACACATGGCCGTTGTAATGTGAAGGACTTACTTCCTTCTGGTGTGACGGTATCTCGTTTCACACAGAAAAAATACGAAATTCTCAAAGCAGAGCTCCTGCCAACAGTTAGGAAAGCCATAGCTGAGGGACTGGCATGCGGAGCATCCACAGATATGTGGACAGATGACCATAGGAAGGTCAGTTACACCTGCATCACACTGCATTATATAGATGATGCCTGGGAGTTTAATACCAGGATCATATGTACATGTGCATTTCCATCCGGGGCAAAGAAAACAGCTTTAAACCTGAAGACAGAACTGCTGAAGCAACTAGGTGAATTTGGTCTGGTCCCAGATGAGATCGAAAGACTTGTGTTTGTCAGTGACCAAGGTGCAAATGTGCAGGCAGCGCTCTCCCGATGGGTGCACAAAAGCTGTATAGCACATGTACTGAATACAGTGCTGAAGCACACCTTTAAGAAGTCTAAGGAAGGTGATAACGAGCATGATGGAGATGAGGAAGAACTGCAAGAAGTAAGAAGTTGCATTGAGCAATGCAAGACCCTGACAACATTTTTTAAACACTCTGGATTACAACTACGACTTAAGCAGTCTTTGAAACAAGAATGTGAAACAAGATGGAATACTAAACTGGAGATGGTCAAATCTGTGCTTAATGCATTTGAAGATATTCAGCCCATTCTGCTTGAACGAGGAGAGATGCATCGCATGAGTCACATATCCAAAGACATTCTTCAGATGCTTGTCCAATTCCTGCAGCCTTTTAAGCAGGCAACTGAAGAGCTCAGTGGCTCAAAATATTGTACAATTAACTTAGTGGCCCTCTGGAAAACCAAGCTGATGACACACTGCCAAATATCACAGTTCCAAGCTGATCCAGTCCCGCTCAGAATACTGAAACACAGGTAAGTGTCTAATAACTACTCTTCTAATTTTCTAACAGATTGCCTGTGTATGTACATGTGCTAAAAAAAAAAAAAAGAATTATTATTATTATGTTTTCACCGTTTGCTATATTTTTTAGTGTTTTTTTGATGGATTATTCAACTAATTCTATTCAATTTAATAGGTGCATGGGACTTTTGGCTGAACGGATAGTTCTGGGACACCATGAAAAGCTTGCCGTGCTGCTCTGGCCAAAATTCAAGCAGCTTCGGATGTTCACTGCAAAAGAGAGGGAGGAAATATATGAAAGTGCACGTGGAGAGTTGGCCAGCTTCCCTAAAAGAGCTACAACTGAGGTGAATGCCCAGCAGATGCAAGAGGAGGATACAGAGGAGATGGCTGGGCCAGCACCAGGACCAGGACCAGTGCAACACTTTAGCCAGTGGGCTGACGTCGAGGATGCTGAACTGGATACCGGGGTTAATGAACTAGAACAATATTTAAAGCACAAGCCCACAATGGAAAATGAAAGAGACATTCTTAGTTTTTGGAAACACAACCAAAATATGTTTCCATCAATGGCTCAACTGGCAAGAAAAATACTCTGTGTGCCTGCATCTAGTGTGAGTTGTGAGTCAGCCTTCAGCATCTCTGGTCGCACGTTGGAGAATCGTCGGACCTGCCTCAGCACTGCTAGTGTAAATGCATTGCTGTTTCTGAATAGCAACATGTAGGCCAAACATGAAAATGAAAGCAGCCCTACTAGACCTCTGTCTATGCACCACTTTATTAAAGATAAGACAAGCACAGCTTAGAGAGCTGATGTTATTTTTTGTTGCATTGCATATTAGCATTGAATATTTAATTATTATTGTTTTTAGGGCAAGGCTTTAAGAACATTTATGTTGAATATAAATATATACTCGCAAGCAAATAATTGAATGCACGTTGATTGCACAGAATGCACACTTCAAGGTGTTTTATGTTTGTTTAATTGAGTCATATAGCCATCATTAAATGGTTTGTTGCCATGCATGGTTTTGTGTGCAGTGGGGAATCAGATCATTATTTTCTATATTAGTTTGTTTTATTTATAGGCCTATGTTTTATTCTTGGCAGTAATTATTGATATATGTACTAGGCTACTACTATGTAGCTAAGTGTCATTTTGAGTTTCTGTTCCTATTACGTGACATAGTAGTAAATAAAAGTTCAAATCTCAAAAATGCTTGCAGACTTGAGTCTTGACACACTCATATTTAATATATTTCAAATCAGCAACATAATCTGAGGTGAACTGTCACATGAATATTTACTTTTACGCTCAAAATAAATTGCGTTAAAAAGCATATTTTAGGATGATCCAGCTAGCGCGCATGTGCAGTCTCAAGCGCGTGTCATGTTTCTATGGCAACCAGTCACAGAGCTTCAGTGAGGGACCGCCAAACCGCGCTTTAGATTTTACAATATAAATTAACCATCTTGTTTAATCTTAAAGTTTTAGTTTGTCAGATTCATTTCAGACTCGATGCAGAGCAGAGAGCACGGAGATGATAGCAAATAAAAAACGTCAGCGGCCATGGCACTGAACGAGCAATCGTTATAATAGTTCAAAAGGGCAAACAGTCAAAGTTATTATGCGAGTTAACTCGAGTCATAATGTAAGTTACATGTGTAAATTTGCATTTGTTATCCGTCACCGTGACATCAAGTGGACTTTTGAAGCTGAAATAATGAGTGGATTAAGCTTGGACTTGGAATAACGAGAGGAATAACATGGATAACTTTCTTGTCGGAGGATTGTAATGCATGATAAAAGCCAGTCAGGTACAAGGAAGGGAGACTACTACGCTACTACGGTGTATTTTTCGCAACAGGTTTATTGACTTGTAATAGCAGTTTAAGGTGGAATATGTGACAATCGGGTCCAGTCGGGTCTGTCTCCGGCGGTTTCGGGTCCAGCTTTCAAATAATAGACGGGTCCGGGTCGGGTCCGGTTAAGCATTTCTCGGTTTTGCACGGGTCCGGGTCCAGCTTTTGAAATAATAGACGGGTCCGGGTCGGTTCGGTGTAGCACATTACGGGTCTCTTTCGGGTTCGGGCACGAATTTTTGGACCCGTGAAGACCTCTAATCTGATGCCCTGTCCCAAATAGAACCCTAGTCCGCACTTTCGTGACGTAATGCCGCTTTGACTGTCGGGAAGAAGTCTGCTGCGGAATCCGCATCAGCGCGGGCTCGGCAAAAGTGCGCATCAAGGGTGCAATTCGACCACCCTAAAGATCTAAAAATGAGAAATGGGACAGACTGCGGTCTCACGGACTTAACGAATTATATATATATATATATATATATATATATATATATATATATATATATATATAAATATATATAATTTAGAAGATATTTGATACCCCTGCCTTTTTTAGGTTTAAAAATATAATAATTACATTTATTACACATATTTTTCACAAACTCATGAACTAGTTGTTTTGTTTCATAAAATAATTGTATTTATATATTCAATATTGGTTTACATTCCATATCCAGTGCACTGTACCTTATAGATCAGCTGATGCATGTTACGCAATTTAAGATCATCATCAGTGGTATTAGCAATGGTAGTTATATTGGTGAGATTCCACTCTCCCAGGCTCTGAAAGATCACCTTCGACTTGTTAATAATATGATTTTTATAAAAAATTGCATTAGACAAGGTATCCATTTTAATCTCCTGATCTGTGAAAACAGACATAAATATTTGATTATTTATATTTTAATATAAGTCAAATAGTTTAGAAGAATAAACCATGTTATCTTGGGTTTGTTTGTCTAAACTGATTCATGTGTTTCAGATGTACCTGAATACGCTGTAGACTGAAGTGTTATATTGCAGTGTTGGGTGTCGAAGGGAAACCTGTAGAGATCCAACATACAGGACGTGGTCAGAGATAAAACATCAGATGAGGCCGTATAGCCGGAAGAGAGCAACAGCACATATGGAGACTCTTTTGTTCCAAAATCTGTCTTGATGCTAAATGGATAAAATATAAATTAGCACTGATTATTAGAGACATGATTGAAGACAGCAGGTATTCAAATCAAAAGTAACTTGTAGACTACTGGTCATCATGTTATGTCAGGGGTGTCTAACCCTGCTCCTGGAGCACCACTGTCCTGCAGAGTAACTACAGCTCTGATTAAACACACCTGAACCAGCTGATCAAGAGCTGGATCTCATTTCAAAAGCACACTCCAGAGGCCGCATTTGTCAACCAGATAATATTAATATTTTGTTGGTAGTACCAGTTTACAACAATTATTAGATAACACTAAGTTGTCAACACTTCAGAAATAAATGAAAAATAAATAAATGAAAAATAAAGTGTTTGGCTCGAGGTCATGGTGCAAAGGACCCTAGGTTGAAATTATTATTATTACATTATTTACACAAATATTCCATTTTTTTTATATAACTCTGACTGTATTCGTCTGAAAGAAGAATGTAATACACCTAGGATGGCTTCAGGGTGAATAAATCATGGGCTAATTTTAATTTTTGGGTGAAGTATCCCTTTAAGAGCCATATAATATGTTGTTTATTTAGATAAATCAACATCAGTGTGGTTTGACCTGTAATGTCTGTACTATGTAGTAATGCAGTAATCCTCAATCATTCATTAATTAATCACTGAATTATATCATGAACTTCAACACTGCTTCAGTGTTTCTCCTACACTCTATAGTGTGGACACACAAGTGTTCATTTAAAACTGAAGATTTTGCAATGGGGTTAAAAGGGTTAAATGTGTCATATATATATATAAAAAAACAGAGTAAAGTGTAATTTAACGGTAATCAACTGTAACTGCATAAAACTGTGAAAAAACAGCAATTTACTTGCAACCACAGCTGCCAGTAGATTACCATAAAATCAAGGAAAAACAGTAATATACTGTAAAATGTAACTGTCAGATTTATTAAACGAAAGAAGTTAATTTCACTGAAATATTAGTAACAGTTGTAGTTCTTGTTCCTCTGCCTCTTCATTCATTCTGTCAAGTGGACTGTTTAGTGAGCTAATGTAGGGAATAGTGAATGAGGGTATAGCATGTGATTTGGAACACAGCCTCTGAGTGTCGACTTTGAGCACTGTTAATTCACAGTATATTCCTGTAGGCTATTTTCTCCAAAACAACAAATATTACCCAGAATGCATTGTTTTCTACAGTATATTACTGTTTTAATGGAAAATGGTGTGATACTGTCAGAATTTCACCTTTTTTACAGCAAGGGTTAACAGTGAAACAAAGCTTTTAAATCCTTCAATTGTTTTTTTTTTGTTTTTTTTTATACCTTTCCATTATGCCAATGTCTGGAGTCCAAAACATATTTCTGGGGGCTGCAAATGTGTCAATTTGACAAAAATCGTCTGGGTTCCACGTCATATTCATATTTGGCCATGCCTGGAAAGTTAAATGAAGTTCAGAATGATTATAAGAGAGATAATGTATGCTTGAAAATTAAATAAAACCTCTGATCATGTTACAATATTCTGTAAATTGAGTACAACTTTGTGAAATAAGAATGAAATAAGTTTTTAAAACACTTACAGTTATCATTTTGACCAGTGTTGAGAGACTCTGGGCTTTTTCATTCTGCAGATAAAAAGATTTGTTGAGAGATGATACTACAACTGCTTGACATCCCATGATGACTTGAATGAGAAGATAAATCATGCTGGACTCATACCACATTGGTGATGGAGGACACAAATATGTCCACATAAGTGTTTGCAGGCTGGTTGCCATAGTTGGGGCTGTACTTGTAGTTGTTCATCAGGGGCCACATTCTGTCATTCTGAGAGTTATTGTCTTCTAAGCCGAGATATTTCCAAAGTTTAATTTTAGCATCACCATATTGTGTTGAATTGCAGGCTTTAGCATCTGACACCCGCCCTGTGTGTGAGATATTCAGAAACACAGAGAATATTACCTGTTATACGAATAAAGAGAATTTATCCTTCATCATTTCATACTCTTGTCAGATATACACAAACACAGAAAATCAAACATCAACTATTGCTCTTTATCAAGAATTAGCATAAGAATATCAACAATGGTGACATGTTTCATGCAGCAATGCATGCTGGGAGCCACCATATTGTTAAACTAATGGCTTCCAGCATGCATCGCAAGCATGTCACCATTGTTGAGATTCATAAGCTGATTCTTGATCTTAGTGTATGTGTCACTATGTTATCTTTTATCGCAATGTATTTCAAAATTAAAATTCTGAATGTTTTATCTTTGGTAAAAAAAAAAAGTATTGATGGTAAAAATCTATTAATGATAAGTAGCCTCTTTTGGTCAGTGATATCATTTGTCAAGCATTTTTTCTTCATGATGATGAAATTTATATCACCTGATCATCTTTGTATATGGCTTCCTTTGTAATAAATTATGTGTTTTGGTAAACACTGTTACAAAGACGACAACAACTAACATAAAGAAAAAAAAAATAAAGAGTCAAACCGACCAACTAAAACAAACACTGATCACCATAATGATGACCAAACATTTTCATTAAAACATCAACATCTAAAACTCTGTTAATTCTCAAAAAGAACTTCTGTAGATGAATGGCAGAAATAAGGTCAAACTGCAAGAAAGTTTCCACAAAAAAGTTAATACTAATATGTAGAAGCTGCACAGTGTCATTCACACAAACATTAAACACCATCACGGTAACACACATGAAATTTTAAAAATGCAATAAACATTAATTTAACAACATTAAATGTAACAAAAAACCCTAATGTACATAACTGATTAGAAAAAACGAAGAAAACTATGAAGAAACATAGTTATTTCAACAAAAATACATCAAATGTGAAGTGTCAAACAGGGAATTGTGGGAATGTCAATTTATGTTTTTTCACTGTAAATTATACAATTTGTTCTTTTTCACTTTCACAAACTGTAAATTTAATGGTATTTTACAGTAAAATTACATTAAATGTACCATTAGATCTATCACAGTTATTTACTGTATATACACTGTTAAAAAAAAAACTGTGAAATTTACGGTAAAAAAAGGGCAGCTGTGATTGCAAGTATTTTACCGTAAAAAATAAGGTAGCAACCTTTTATGTTTTACGGGATTTAAATTTACGGGCAAAAAAAAACACAATGTAAAAAAAAACCTGTGAAATTTACGGTAAAAAACGTCAGCTTGGTTGCCAGTATTTTACCGTAAAAAATATGGTAGCAACTAGGGCTGGGCGATTTAAATCGCGATATTGTTATGCGCATCTCGTCAGTAAAGCCGGTTCCTTGATTAGTAGTAAATCGCCATCACCTGCTTTCAGATGGAGCGGCATTTACTACAAAGAGCCGTAGTTAACTGACAAGCTGAGCCAAATCACATCAATATCGCGGACGTATCGCCAGCGATATTTAATGCGATATGGCTCAGCTTGTCAGTTAACTACGGCTCTTTGTACACAGCAAAAACTCCAGTGTTAAATTAACACTCCTGGGAGTGTATATGAACACTCAAGAGTGTTGAAGTTAATGAGATAATTAAGTGATTAATTTAGTGATGATTGAACATTATTGAAGACACCTGATGTTAACAAGCAGAATCACTGAAGGAGAAAATCTCAAATTGTAAGCCACCGTTATGACGATCAATGGTTGCTTTAGTTGGGCTCTTGACCCATACATTATTAACTTTAGATTTTGTTTGGCTGTTGTATCTGGCTTATAATTGCCAGTTGAACAAAGAAAAAAGTGATCTGATGGTGTTGGTTATATTATGACAATCATCATTTGAACTTGATCACTGAACTCATTAAAATCCTTCTTTCTGACTTCGATTTATGTTGTTGGTTACAGCATAACTGTGAATCTGCATAATTGCCCAGAATTTTTGATATAATATAAAGGATTTCTTAAAAGTTGTTTAAAAAAAAAAATTCATTATATTAGGTACACACAGATGTCAAGATTCAGTCTATGCATCTCAACAATGGTGAGGAGCAGAATATTCAATTAGGAAAAGTAAATTACATAGACAATTCAGATCATAATTTATTCATACCGCAATGCATGATGGGAGCCATTAATGAGTTGTGATTGGTGGCAGCCACTGCAACATGCTTTATTATTGTCACCATTGTTGAGATTCACAGGCTGATTATTGATGTCTGTGTTTTAAATGAATTTATCTGAATGTCTTTTGATCAGAACAATGTTTATTAAATATTTTGAATTATAAGTAAAGTACTGATAATCATATGCTGTAGAATCACAGAGCTGCTGCTAACAAGTTAAACCAAGCTATCTCAATAAGTTTCCTTTTTCAGATCACAGCATGATTATGTCAAAACATAACCAACACTATAAGATAACATTTTACTTTGTTAATTTAACTGTTATAAATCAATAACAGCAGACAAACAACAGTAAATATTAAAGTAAACATATAATGGTCAAGAGCCCAACTAAAGCAAACACCCATCACCTTAATGGTAACTTACAATTTGTGATTTTCTCCTTCAGTGATTCTGCTTGTTAACATCAGGTGTCTTCAATAATGCTCAATCATCACTCAATTAATCACTTAATTAGCTCATCAGCCCTAAATGCCGCTCCATCTGAAAGCAGGTGATGGTGATTTACTACTAATCAAGGAACTGGCTTTACTGACGAGATCGCGATTTAAATCGCCCAGCCCTAGTAGCAACCTTACTTTGAAAAAAACAACAACAAAAAAAACCATCAGCAGGATTTAAATGTGTGGTGAAAAAAAACATCAGCTGTGGTTCCCAGTACTTTAGTTTACTTTACTTTTAGTTTTCACGGGACAACCGTTATATCAGTGATTCCCAACCCCCGGTCCCCGGACCGGTGCCGGTCCGTGGACCCGTTAGTACCGGGCCTTGAAATATTCCCAGAATAATGTTTCTTTTTTTTCTTTTTTTATAATAATAATAATAGTCTTTTTTAAATGCTTTTTTAAGTGCTATGACGTCATGTTATTTAATCCAAAACCTAAACAATAAATAGATTAAAATGTGTTTCTTTGAGCGCCTTGCGATTGCTTAGCAACGCGTCATATCTGAACGGACTGCAAAAAAGCGCGCTGCACCTGAAGTGACAGGGAAGTGGAGAGATGAGCGGGCCGCGATATTTTTTTTCAATGGCTAATTTCATTGCGGACAGTTCTGGTAAAAGGAAAGGCGATGACCAACTCGAAAATAGAGAGAGAGAGAGAGAGAGAGAGAGAGAGAGAGAGAGAGAGAGAGAGAGAGAGAGAGAGAGAGAGAGAGAGAGAGAGAGAGAGAGAGAGAGAGAGAGAGAGAGAGAGAGAGAGAGAGAGAGAGAGAGAGAGAGAGAGAGAGAGAGAGAGAAAGTCAAGCTTCATAAATACAATACCTCATACATTAGGTATGGCTATACGACAACAGGCGATTCCGTGGCGCCAAATCCGTTGTGTGTTATTTGTGGTGAAAAACTGTAAGCTGGTTTTCGTTCATATTTGTGAAGCAAACCTTTTTAAATTTCGTTTTATTGTATCCTGGAATTTGTGTGCATTGTTTTGGATGCATATGTTTTTTTATGGATGCTCAGGAAGAACAGCTTGTCTTGTGCACAGCTACAAATATAGTAATATCAATAAGCAGTTCATGCTCACATTAAAATAGTTTTGTTCTCATTGGTCTGATCTGGTATTTTTTGTTAAAGGTTAAAGCTTAATCTCTAATTTTATACTTTTAAAAATGATTGGCTGAAATCACTGTTATGTGTTTGCTATTGTATTCTGAAACTGTCTGACTGTTGAAACTGGCTCTTATTTTCATACAATTAGCCTTTGTTGTTAACCTGTTGGTGAGTGAAAACACTAAGTTGCTGTTGAAGGGATTGTCTTTAGTGGTTCTGGAGAGATTTGACAGGTGAAATGGACTGGTATTTTCATACAATTTGCCATTACTGCCACCTGCTAGTGAGTGAGTGCTGTGTGAGTTGCTTTTGAAGTAGACCTAATTGTATGGCAGAAAAGGGAAACATTTTGTGAACCGGTCTGAAAGTTTAAAAAGATTGGTATATTCATACAAGTAGCCTTTGTTGCCACCTAGTTCATTATATGCAAATAAATGATAGGCTGTACTGTTTTACACAGTGATATGTACCAAACGATGCATCTTAAAATTGACAACTGGTCCCTGGAATTTTTTTTATGAATATGCTGGTCCCTGGCACAAAAAAGGTTGGGAACCCCTGCGTTATATTACATAAACTGATGAATGTTATCATTAAATATCACTAAAGTATTAAAGTCTGTTTTATATCTTTGTAATATACTGATAACCATCATAATAACACAGGTGGTAAAAAAGAAAAACACACGATGATTTAAGTATAGCATTAGTTTTCCACAAACTGAGGCATGTAAATATTAAGAAGGTGCACAGTGTTAGGGCTGGGCGATTTAAATCGCGATATTGTTATGCGCATCTCATCAGTAAAGCCGGTTCCTTGATTAGTAGTAAATCGCCATCACCTGCTTTCAGATGGAGCGGCATTTACTACAAAGAGCCGTAGTTAACTGACAAGCTGAGCCATATCGCATTAAAATCGCGGACGTATCGCCAGCGATATTTAATGTGATATGGCTCAGCTTGTCAGTTAACTACGGCTCTTTGTATACAGCAAAAACTCCAGTGTTAATTTAACGCTCCTGGGAGTGTATTAGTCCACACTCAAGAGTTTTGAAGTTAATCAGATAATTAAGTGATTAATTTAGTGATGATTGATCATTATTGAAGACACCTGATGTTAACAAGCAGAATCACTGAAGGAAAAAATCACAAATTGTAAGTTGCCGTTATGGTGATGGGTGTTTGCTTTAGTTGGGCTCTAGACCCATAAATTATTAACTTTAGATTTTGTTTGTCTGAGGTATCTGAGTTATAATCACCATGCAGTTGAACAAAGAAAAAAAGTGATCTGATGGTGTTGGTTATATTATGACAATCATCATTTGAACTTGATCACTGAACTCATTAAAATCCTTCTTTCTGACTTCGATTTATGTTGTTGGTTACAGCATAACTGTGAATCTGCATAAATGCCCAGAATTTTTGATATAATATAAAGGATTTCTTAAAAGTTGTTTGAAAAAAAAAAAAAAAAAAAAGTCATTGTTTTAGGAACACACAGACGTCAAGATTCAGTCTATGCATCTCAACAGTGGTGAGGAGCAGAATATTCAATTAAGAAAAGTAAATTACATAGACAATTCAGATCATAATTTATTCATACCGCAATGCATGATGGGAGCCATTAATGAGTTGTGATTGGTGGCAGCCACTGCAACATGCTTTATTATTGTCACCATTGTTGAGATTCACAGGCTGATTATTGATGTCTGTGTTTTACATAAATTTATCTAAATGTCTTTTGATCAGAACAATGTTTATTAATAATTTTGAATTATAAGTAAAGTACTGATAATCATAGGCTGAAGAATCACAAAACTGCTGCTAACAAGATAAACCAAACTATCTCAATAAGTTTCCTTTTTCAGATCACAGCATGATTATATCAAAACATAACCAACACTATAAGATAACACTTTACTTTGTTCATTTAACTGTTATAAATCAATAACAGCAGACAAACAACAGTAAATATTAAAGTAAACATATAATGGTCTAGAGCCCAACTAAAGCAAACACCCATCACCTTAATGGTAACTTACAATTTGTGATTTTCTCCTTCAGTGATTCTGCTTGTTAACATCAGGTGTCTTCAATAATGCTCAATCATCACTAAATTAATCACTTAATTATCGCCTCAGCCCTAAATGCCGCTCCATCTGAAAGCAGGTGATGGCGATTTACTACTAATCAAGGAACCAGCTTTACTGACGAGATGCGCATAACAATATTGCGATTTAAATCGCCCAGCCCTACACAGTGTCATACACACAAATACAAAACACCATCATGGTGACACACACATGACTCCAAATAATAATATAAACCCCAGATGTATAAAACTGATAACAAAAACCAAGAAGAAACATAATTATTTAAATGAAATAGCATCAAATGTGAAGTGTCACACAGGGAATTCTGGGAATGTCCATTTAGAGAAACAACAGGAACAGAAAAAAGAGACGAGCAGAAACACAAGAACTACAACTGACTTCAGCCACAGCCTTAGATGAAATCAACTGAAGAGAAAAGAAGCCATTAAATCTGTGAAGATCTCAGCAGAGGAGGATTAAACAACTCCACAAACAGCATTACCAGCTTCACTTATTACTAACCAGACTGACTTTATTTCTGTCAGACGTCTACAGTTCTGTTTGAGAATTAACAGAGGTTTAGATGTTGATGATTTATTGTTTCATTTGAAGTCACCATGATGGAGATCAGTGACTGCTTTAGTTGGGCTCTTGACCCTTGACTTTCTAACATTAGTTTTTCTCTGCCTGCTGTAACTCTGTTTATAAAACATACTGATTATGGCTTGGAAATCAGAGAGAAAATTAATCATGTGATGTCGATTGTGTGTCGATGATAGCAATCACCATGTTTGATTCACTGAGCTCTTATAGAGTCTTATCTTTGATTATATGTGTCATTAATTTTACATTATTGATTATAGAAGTCCTATGATTCCGCAGCATGTGATCCATCAGTGTTGTGATATAAGAAGAATTTTTAAAACATTGTGTACAATAAAGGTTTGAACTACTGTATCTTTCAGACACACACAGACATCAAGAATCAGCATATGAATCTCAACAATGGTGATGATAAAAGTGCAGTGCACTTGATGGAGCCTCCAATCAAAACTCATCAGTATCTCCCAGCATGCATTGCAGCAGGAATACATTATGCTGAATTGCCTTAGTATTTTCTTTTATTATTATATCTGCTTTTATTTTTGATGTTGTTTTTGTTGCAGCTTTTTAGTAGCTTGTTTTGTGATGTTCAGAGTTTTATCTGATTATTTTGTTGATTGTCACCGTTGTTGAGATTCATACGCTAAATCTTTGATGTCTGTGTTGGTTTAAATCAAGCAGTAGTTCAAAACCGTATTTCTACACCATGTATTTTTTTTTTTTTTTTCAGATATCTGTTGTTCACTGCTGGATATAGATCACAGAGATATTATACTCAAAAATATGAAATATATTAATATTATAACTTTGCTTATGAAGTGAGAGATAAGACTCTTTATGAGATCAGTGAATCAGGCCACTACATGACAATTATGTCATCATTAACCTGCCAACATCACCTGGTCACATTTTTTCTCTGATTTTCACGCCATAGCGTTTGTGTTATAAACACACAGTTAAAACAGTCAGAGTGAATCTAAAGTTAGAAAGTCAAGGGTCAAGAGCCCAACTACAGCAAACACTCATCTCCATAATTGTAACTTCAAACTTTATTATTTTCAATAAAACATCAACGTCTGAACCTCTGGTAATTCTCAATAATAAATTTTATTATGACAAATTGGTTTATAATACAATATTTTTTTTTAGATTACAGGAAACCAGCTGGCAGGTTTTTTTGTTTTTGTTTTTTGTCAATGCCATAAAACCTAAAATATTACTACCATATTTTTTACGGTAAAGCACTTGCAAGCTGCTAGTTTTTTACCGTAAACTTTAGTTCAGTGCCGTAAAAGCAAAAAAAAATTCTACCGTATTTTTTACGGTAAAGTACTGGCAACCACAGCTGCCAGTTTTTTCCGTAATATTTAGATCACTGCCGTAAAACCTAAAATATTACTATCATATTTTTTATGGTAAATCGCTTGCAACCAGCTGGCAGTTTTTTTACCGTAAACTTTAGTTCAATGCCGTAAAACATAAATATTTATACCGTATTTTTTACGGTAAAGTACTGGCAACCAGCTGCCAGTTTTTTACCGTAATTTTTAGTTCGATGATGTAAAACTTTGTAAAATTAGTAAACAATTGCTACCGTATTTTTTACGGTAAGGTACGATAAATGCAACGGTAAGTTTTTCTTTTTTACAGTGTACTTCCAAAAGCCGTACATTTAACAGTATATTAATGTAAAATTACATGAAATGTCCCGTGAGAGCTATTACAGTTTTTCACTGTATATAGTAAGGGTACATACTGTTAAGCAATTAACATTTCTTTTCCGTTGCTTTTTTACAGTTTTTTACTGTTAAAATTACGAACATTTTTTACAGTGACGGAAACCTTCTGTTAACCAATTAACAGTTTTTCACACTGTCTTTTACCGTTAAAATTACGATCATTTTTTTACATTCCAAGAACATAAAAATGTCCAGTTTCCTTAATGTTACTAGAATGTTATTTAAAGGTTAGTGTGATGTTCCTGAAACATCATTTCAATCACCTTTCGAAAGAGTAATAAGATTCAGTAATCTCATATGGAGTCTTATTATTTGATAGGCTCATTAATTTTATATTATGGATTCTACAGCATGAGATCTATAGTGTAGAATTTTCAAATCATTGTGCACAATAAAGGTTTGAACTACTGCATCTGTCAGACACACACAATCTCAACAATGGTGATGATAAAATGTAGTGCATGATGGGGGCCATCAATCAAATCTCATCAATATCTCCCATCATGCATTGCAGAATGAATTAAATTATGCTGAATTGCCGTACTATTTTATTTTATTATTATCTGCTTTTATGCTTTGCTGTTGCGACTTTGTAGTAGCTTGTGTTATGATGTTCAGAGTTTTATCTGATTATTTTGTTAATTGTCACCGTTGTTGAGATTCATACGCTGATTCTTCATGTCTGTGTTGGTTTTACTCATTCTAAAGATTAAAATTATTTTTGTACATTATGTGTTATTAAGGTTCTTCGGATTATCTATTTGTCACTGCTTGCTCACATAGTGTAGGGTCAAAGAGCTCTTAATCATGAAATGCATTATACATTCCTCATACAATGAAAGATAAGATGCTTTATGAAATCAGTGAATCAGGTCACTACATGATCATTATGTCAACATCAATAAACAAAAAACATCACCTATTCATATTTTTTCTCTGAATTTCTTGCTGTAGCAAATGCGTTTTATAAACACACAGTTAAAGCAGCAAGAAAAAATCTAAAATTAGATAAAGTCAAGGGTCAAGAGCCCAACTAAAGCAAACACTGCTCGCCACAATTGGTGACTTTCAATAAAACATCAACATCTAAACCTCTGGTAATTCTCAATAACAGCTTTTGTGACAAATTGGTTTGTAATACAATATTTTTTTTTTGGTAAATTGCTGGTAACCACAGCTGGCAGGTTTTTTTTTTTTTTTTTTTTTACCATAAATTGAAGTTCAATGCCATAAAACCTAAAACATTCCCACCATACGGTAAAGTACTTGCAACCAGCTGCCTTTTTTTTTTCACTGTAAACTTTATTTCAATGCATTTAAACCTTAAATATTTATACAGTATTTTTTACGGTAAAGTACTGGCAACCACAGCTGCCAGTTTTTTACCGTAAACTTTAGCTCAGCGCTGTAAAACCTCTAATATTACTAGCGTATATTTTACGGTAAAGAGCTTGAAACCAGCTGCCAGTTTTTTTTTTTTACATAAACTTTAGTTCAATGCCGTAAAACAAATATTTCTACAGTATTTTTTATGGTAAAGTACTGGCAACCACAGCTGCCGTAAGTTTAAATTAAATGCCGTAAAACATAAAAAGTGCTACTGTATTTTTTAGGGTAAGATACGGAAAATGCAACAGTATGTTTTTTTTATACTGTTAAATGTAAGGATTTTGGAAAGTGTAATCATCATTAAACAATATTAACTTACCAAATAAGACAAGAAAACATATAAGCCAGTGCAGGAGCATGTTCAAAAATTAAATAAAACGGCAAGTGTCTGAGATACTTCTGCTGTAGAATGAGGATTCACTCTTGAACAGATGTCAGTGATTTGGTCATATTTATACACTGTGAGTGAGCAACACATTCTCACTCTCAACCAGTGGCAGAGCAGGATTTTTTTGTTTTTGTCTTTTGCCATTTTGGTTTCACTTTATTTTGGTCTCTTTTGAACATTCTGTTGACTATAAGTAATGTTGCACCTACATAACATTCATTAATAGAGTATTGGTGGATTTGTAGGGTTAAGAGTTTCAAGACTGAAACATGATCTCTTGTTGGCTTCTGTGGAATCACATCCAAACTGCCCAGAAAAGCAGATTTCCAGAGAGCAGTTTATGTGACGTGCCTTGGTATTTTTAAGAGTAAGTAATCGGATAACCAAAACCTTCAATTCCAAAAACGGAAGTAACTTCCAGGGTATGTAAGAGGCCATAATTATACAGAGAACTGGACATTTTGTACATTTGCAGAAACAACACTGAATATTTTGAATTCTGTTCCGATTTGGCATGATCTTGGAGTGTTTGGTTCTTCCACGCTCATCCTGGACTTGCTGTCACAGCAACAGGTCCGTAAGCTTAAATCTGCTCAGGAGGTTTATTTCATGTAAACAAGATTAGATTGCGGCTTTATAAGCGGAGGTGATACTGGAAGTCCTTTCACGCCAGTGGTGGGTAATCCAGGGGCCAAAGAGTAAAAATCCTGCCATATGTTTATTCCACCCATGAACTCAGTCAGCTGATTTCACTAATTAGTTTTCTCTCCTGTCTGAATTAGCAAATCCAGGTGATTGGAACAAAATACTGAGGAGGACTTTTACTTTCTGAACCTGGACTTTACACCTCTGGCCACATGTCAGCCAAGAGCAAAGAAATAAACCAGAACTGGACCTTATCATAGCCAAAAAATAGTAATTTCAGACACAGCCTTAGATGAAATCAACTGAAGAGAAAAGAAGACATTAAATCTGTGAAGATCTCAGAGGAGGATTAAACAACTCCACAAACAGCATTACCAGCTTCACTTATTACTAACCAGACTGACTTTATTTCTGTCAGACGTCTACAAAGGTTTTATTGAGAATTAACAGAGGTTTAACTCTAATGTGTTTCATTTGAAATCACCATAACAGTGATTAGTGTTTCCATTAGTTGAGCTCTTAACTCTTATTATATACTGTCTCTTTTGGCCACTATGACAGTGTGTTTGTTAAACACATTTGCAGCAGCAAAGAAAGTTAAAGTGAAGAGATCAGGTGATGATGGTTACCTGGTGATGGTTTTATAATCATCATGAAACAGACTGATTCACTGAGGTATTTTAATCTAACAATTATGTTGTTCCACTAATATATTCACATCACAAACCCTGTGTTACTGCAGCATGAGATCTAGCAATATTATAACAATAAGTTAGAAGACTTTAACAAACATGAGCACGAAAAAGTCAGTTTTATATGACACACACAGACATCAACAATCAGCGTATGAATCTCAACAATGGTGACAATCAAAAGTACTTTGCTGCAGTGCATGCTGGGTACCAGCACAGTACAAAACTCCCAGCATGCATTGCAATATGAATAAATTATGCAGCTGAATTGTCCTATAATTTTGTTTGATTCTAAATATTTGCTTTTATTTTTTGCTGTTGTTTATGTTACGAAATAGTAGCTTTTCAGTGATGTTCTGAATTATTCTTTTTATCTAAATATTTGTGATTGTCACCATTGTTGAGATTCATACGCTGATTGTTGTTATCTGTGTGTGTCAGCATAAGTCTTTTTTTTTTAAGATTTAAACTGATTGTTATATTGCTGGATATCATGCTGCAGTAACACAGGATTTGTGATGTGAATATATTAGTGGAACAACATAATTGTTAGATTATAAAAAACCCTCAGTGAATCAGTCTGTTTCATGATGATTATAAAACCATCAACAGGTAACCATCATCACCTGATCTCATTTCACGTTAGCTTTCTTTGCTGCTGCAAATGTGTTTAACAAACACACTGTCACAGCAGCCAAAAAAGACAAAAGATGTAATAAGAGTTAAGAGCCCAACTAATGGAAACACTGGTCACTGTTATGGTGACTTCAAATGAAACAAATAGAGTTAATCCTCTGTTAATTCTCAATAAAACTTTTGTAGACGTCTGACAGAAATAAAGTCAGTCTGGTTAGTAATAAGTGAAGCTGGTAATGCTGTTTGTGGAGTTGTTTAATCCTCCTCTGCTGAGATCTTCACAGATTTAATGTCTTCTTTTCTCTTCAGTTGATTTCATCTGAGGCTGTGTCTGAAATTACTCCATATTTAATATACACAGATTTATTGGCTACGATAAGGTCCAGTTCTGGTTTATTTCTTTGCTCTTGGCTGACATGTGGCATTGCTATGCAGAGGTGTAAAGTCCAGGTTCAGAAAGTAAAAGTCCTCCTCAGTATTTTGTTCCAATCACCTGGATTTGCTAATTCAGCTGGAGAGAGAACTAATTAGTGAAATCAGTTGACTGAGTTTATGGGTGGAATAAACATATGGCAGGACTTTTACTCTTTGGCCCCTGGATTTCCCACCTCTGTTAGAAAAAAAGAAAATGATTAGATAGATAGATAGATAGATAGATAGATAGATAGATAGATAGATAGATAGATAGACAGACAGACAGACAGACAGACAGACAGACAGACAGACAGATAGATAGATAGATAGATAGATAGATAGATAGATAGATAGATAGATAGATAGATAGATAGATAGATAGATAGATCAGAATTAAAGATTAGTTAGAAAAAAGAAAGAAAGAAAGAAAGAAAGAAAGAAAAAAGATTAGTTAGAAAGTAAGAAAGATTAGTTAGAAAGAAAGAAAGATTTGTTAGAAAGAAAGAAAGATTCGTTAAAAAGAAAGAATAGTTAGAAAGAAAGAAAAAGATTAGATAGATAGATTGTTTGACTCTTGGCTTTTCATCTGAATTTGTTGCAGTTTTAAATATATACTTTATTTTTTCTTTTTTTAAAAGAGGCCAAAAGCAAATCAGGTACTATAGTTTCATAAAATGAAATCATTCACATGTTTTATCACTGACCCAAAGTGATTGTCTGTTATTAACAGATTATTTTCACCAACAATACTTTCTCATCACAGATCAGCCATTCTCATTTAGAGTTCTTCTTATATGGGGGAAAACACCTTTAGAGACACACACAGACATCAAGTTTCAGCATATGAATCTCAACAATGGTGACATATTTCATGCCACAATGCATTCTGGGAGTCACCATAGTATAAAACTCATGGCTCCCAGCATGCATTGCAGCATGAAGCATGTCACCATTGTTGAGATTCATATGCTGATTCTTAACGTCTGTGTGTGTTTAAAAAAAAAATCAAAATTCAGAATGTTTAATTTGTGGCTAAAAAGGTAAAACTGATAGCCTGGCAAGCCAGACCTAGATCAAGATGTTAGGTCTGACAACTCTCCATAGACACGACTCAATCTGAGGGACGGGATAAACGGTTGTCTTTCAAAATCTCTCTGCGCGCAATAGGACAGCGCTTCAACCAACCGGAGCGTTTTCCCAACAGCGGAGCTTACGTTAGTTGATAGATTCAACTTTTGAATCTGGCCGGCAAAACTACGAACACATCTTCCTTTTTTAAAGAAAGACTTAAGTGCCGTTTTTTGCTCTTTTCTCAAAGAAAAACTTAACTCCAAGTCCTCCAGAGTCGCGGCCAAAGCCGATTCGAAAGACTGTTCTCCAGTTCTCTGTCGTCATTATGTTAAAGGAACACTCCACCGTTTTTTGAAATAGGGCTTATTCACCTTCTTTCCTACATGCAGATATTGACTTGGGACTATATTAGGGGGAAGCACAGGCGAAGCACTGCTACTTGGGCGCAGAGATATCACGCTCAAGTAGCAGTGCTTCGCCTGTGCTTCCCCCTAATATAGTCCTTAATATATAAGTTAATATCTGCCTAGGAAATCGCCTAGTGTTAATCTGCATCACTATTTGTACTTGTTGTGAATACGCAGGCCACAAGAAGTAATTAGGTGTTTTTTTTTATTTTTGTTTTTTTTATATCACTTTTACTCAGGACATGCTAGCTGGCAACAAAGGATTCCATTCATTATGCTAAGCTAAGCTAGCGCTGACCCTGTCAAACTAAAACAATGCATGCACTGAGACAAAAATGCATTTGCCCACCTATCTAAATGTAGGAAAGAAGGTGAATAAGCCCTATTTCAAAGAACTGTGGAGTGTTCCTTTAAAGGAATAGTTCACTTTAAAATGAAAATTCTGTCATCATATACTCACCCTCATGTTGTTTCAAACCTGTATGAATTTCTTTCTTCTGCTGAACACAAAGGAAGATATCTAGAAGAATGTCAGTAACCAGACAGTTTCTGGGTCCCAGTTGCTAGACTACCCTGGCTGCAAAATAAATGTTGCTGCCGCTAGGGTGCGTCTAGATTTCTAGGCTTTAAAACTGATCTATTAATACAAAATTATTACTTTTAGCCAGTGATGAGATGAGTGAATTATTTTACATTATTATGATGACAATTAAATCACCTGATCATCACAAATTAGGTGCTTCAGTTAATATTGTTATAAAGACCACAAACTCACATAAGACAATAAGAGTCAAACTGCTCAACTAAAGGGAACACCGATCACCATAACGGTGACCAAATATTTTCATGTTGGAGTTGTTTAATCCTCCTCTTCTGAGATCTTGTGAGATTTAATGTCTTCTTTTATCTTCAGTTGATTTCATCTAAGGCTGTAGCTGAAGTCAGTTGTAGTTGTGTTTCTCTTTCCTTCAGCGATTCTGCTTGTTATCATCAGGTATGTTCAATAATGCTCAATCATCACTTAATTAATTACTTAATTATCTCATTAACTTTAACTGCTTTAGTGTTACTTTTTATGTGCTCTGAGCACTGTTGTTTTAACACTGGGGATTTTGCTGTCCTGAAGATATTGATTAGCATGTTCAGGTGTGCAAGACTGAAACATGATCTCTTGTTGGCTTCTGTGGAATCACATCCAAACTGCCCAGAAAAGCAGATTTCCAGAGAGCAGTTTATGTGACGTGCCTTGGTATTTTTAAGAGTAAGTAATCGGATAACCAAAACCTTCAATTCCAAAAACAGAGGTAACTTTCAGGGTATGTAAGAGGCCATAATTATACAGAGAACTGGACATTTTGTACATTTGCAGAACCAACACTGTATATTTGGAATATTTTGAATTCTGTTCCGATTTGGCACGATCTTGGAGTGTTTGGTTCTTCCACGCTCATCCTGGACTTGCTGTCACAGCAACATGTCCGTAAGCTTAAATCTGCTCAGGAGGTTTATTTCATATAAATAAGATTAGATTGCGGCTTTATAAGCGGATGTGATACTGGAAGTCCTTTAATGCAGCGTGATAGTGTACTTTTTGAGAGATATCGTTTTACTCGTTTTACTTGTTTTACTCGTTTTACTTGTCATTTACATAATTAATTTGCTGGAACCACACAAATGTTCGACTCAGAGTCGCGCTTTAGCAACAGCACAAACTGTGTGCATTGCCCTGAGATTCTTTGCAAGTTCCTTACTGAACAAAAATATATGGTAATATACTGCAAAATACAATGCAATATATTACATAATACATTTCCATAAACGGGAAACTAGTGCAAATATTTTACAATATACTGCAATATATGCATTGACAATGTATGGCTATATTAATACACATAAAATATTTATAAATTAAGACAAAAATAGCATTACATGTAATATGCAAACAGTTTTATCCTTTATTGTGTACATATATTGCACATACATGTTCCCATATAAATGTGAATTTATGTACACACACACACACACACACACACACACACACACACACACACACACACACACACACACACACACACACACACACACACACACACACAGCCATGTTTATGTGATTTGTGAGGACATTCCATAGGCGTAATGGTTTTTATACTGTACAAACTGTATATTCTATCCCCTTACACTAACCCTATCCCTAAACCTACCCATCACAGGAAACATTCTGCATTTTTACATTTAAAAAAAAAACACTGCTTAGTATGTTTTTAAAGCCATTTGAAAAATGAGGACCCCCAAAATGTCCTCATAAATCACATATTTTCCCGAGTGTCCTCATTTGCAGGTGTGTTATCATAAAAATGTCCTCAGTTGTCATGAAAACAAGTGCACACACACACACACACACACACACACACACACACACACACACACACACACACACACACACACACACACACACACACACACACACATTAATGAAATGAGTTAGGCTACAATGGATTTCTAGTTCCCAGCATGCTTTGCTTGTGACTGTTAAAGGAGAGCAAATGTTCAAAGTAAGAGTTATTTAATGTGTTTTGCTCAATATTAATATAGGGGGAGATCTGTTAGTGTTTAATGTTCTATTTTTTTTTGGAATTTAAAAGTTTTTGGGGTCACCATTGTGCTGAAGAAGAGAGCCTGTGGGTCATTTGACGATTGGCTAAATTTCATTTAACCACTATATGGTGATCAGGTCTGTAGGACTTGTTTTAATTTTTTATCCAAAGAAAAGTGATACAATTTATAATTTTTTCATACTCAGAATCATTGGCCTTGGCTCATTTTCTGTGAAGAACATATATCAGAACACATTTTATTGACCACACATTGTACACACATTTGTGTGATTGGTAGGTTTAGGGGTAGGGTTAGTGTAGCTTATACAGTTTGTACACTAGAAAAACCATTACGCCTATGGAGAGTCCCCGTAAACCACATATCCAATATATGTACACAATAAAGGATAAAACTGTTTGAATATTATACATGTAATGCTATTTTTGTCTTAATTTATAAATATTTTATATCTATTAATATAGCCATACATGGTCAATGCATATATTGCAGTATATTGAAAAATATTTGCACTAGTTTCCCATTTTATGGAAATGTATTATGTAATATATTCCATTGTATTTTGCAGTATATTCCAACGCTATCTCACGACCAATTCGTACGAATTCGTACGAATGATAAAAAGTTGGCTAATTCGTACTAATTCGTACGACCTCACTCGTACGAATTTGTACGATTTGTCTAAACCAGTGGTTCCCAAACCTGTCCTGCCGGCACCCCAACACTGCACATTTTCTTTGTCTCCCTAATCAAACACACCTGATTCAACTCATCAGCTCATTAACCCATGTGATAACCCAGCAGGCACAGTACGTCAATGTGACGTCAGGAAGACGTTGGACTCCAACTAATCCAACGTCAGTCAGACGTCATATTTTGGTTGAAAATGAAAGTCAGGTTGACGTCTAAACCCAACGTTTGTTTGGCGTCAAGCTCCAACGTCAGACAGATGTTGAATTTTGGTTGGAATAAGCACTGCAAAAAAATGTGACATGCATGGCAGCACATTAAATCTGTGAAGATCTCAGCAGAGGCGGATTAAACAACTCCACAAACAGCATTACCAGCTTCACTTATTACTAACCAGACTGACTTTATTTAATGTTCGTTTGAATGAAATCAAGTTGTATTTTAAAGTCACCATGATGGTGTGTTTAGCGTTTGCTTTAGTTGGACTCTTGACCCTTGACTTCTTAGTATAAAATTTTCTCTGGCTGCTATAATTGTGTGTTTTTAAAGCACAATTGTTGTGGCAAAATAGTTAAGAGAAATAGAAATCAGGTGATACTGGTGATAATGAATCCCTGATCTTATTCAGTGTGTAATGTTTTTATTATAAAGGACTTGTATTTTTAATGTTTTATAATCGAAGCCGTTTAAATTGACAGCTTGAGAGCAATGTTGTTTACCAAATAATATAGAGGATTTGAAAAACATTTAGTGCATTAAACTTTTCTTACATTATTACTTAGCCATCAAGAATCAGTGTATGACTCTCAACAATGGTGACAATCAATGAAATGCTTCATGCTGCAGTGCATGCTGGGTACCACCAATCAAAACTCACCTTTATCTCCCAGCATGCATTGCGGCTTTAATAAATTATGCAGCTGGATTTTTTGTAGCTTGTTTTATGCTCAGAGTTGATCTGATTATCTGCACATTTTGTTTGATTGTCACCATTGTTGAGATTCATATGCTGTTTCTTAATGTCTGTGTGCATCTAAGTACTGGCATAGATTAAAGGTTTTTGTGCACTAAATAGTTTTTAATAATCAAGTATTTTATTAACAACATTGCTTGATATGCTGTAGAATCAAATTACTTCTATTATGAATAAAACAAAATTAACACCTCAAGTCCTATATAATCAAAGCATTAGACACTGAATAAGATCAGGGATTCAGGCAATTACATGATGATATCATCATCATGATAATCAGCCAACACCACCTGATCTCATGGCTTTTTTTTTGCTACAACAATTGTGCTTCATAAACACTCAATTATAGCAGCCAGAGATATTTTTATATTAAAGAGACAAGGGTCAAGAGCACAACTAAAGCAAATGATAACCACCATCATGGTGACTTTAAAATACAAAATATTATTTCATTAAAACGAAAATTTAAAAAAAGTAAATCTGGTTAGTTTTAAGTGAAGCTGGTAATAAGTGTACGGCCATGCATTTCACCTTTTTGTCTGGTTTATTCCAACTAAAATTCAACGATTGCCCAATGTTGGAGCTTGACGTTAAACAAACGTTGGGTTTAGACGTCAACCCAATTTTCATTTTCAACCAAAATCCAACGTCTGACCGACGTTGTAGTCTATATCCTGTGCCTGCTGGGAATGAGCTGATGAGTTGAATCAGGTGTGTTTGATTAGGGAGACAAAGAAAACGTGCAGTGTTGGGGTGCCGGCAGGACAGGTTTGGGAACCACTGGTCTAAACCCACGTGATGGGTAGGTTTAGGGGCGGGGTCAGGGGTAGGTCATTCGTAGGAATTCATACGAATTGGCCAATTCGTAAAATATGTACGATTTTGCAAAAATCGTACTAATTCGTACGAGTCAGGTCATATGAATTCGTACGAATAAGCCACCTCGTAGAATTTGTACGTTTTCCCGTGAGATCGGGCTGTATATTCCCATATATTTTTGTTCAGTAAGGGACTTGCAAAGAATCTCAGGGCAATGCACACAGTTTGTGGCCTAGAAATCTAGACGCACCCTAGCGGCAGCAAAATGTATTTTGCAGCCAGGGTAGTCTAGCAACTCTCCATTGACTTTCGAGCTGCAAAACCTAAACTGGGTCAGGCCAATCACGTCGTGTATAGAGTAGGCGGGGCGGGCTTAACATAATGACGACAGAGTTGCAACGGTTCCTGCTACTTGAAAACAAAGAATGGCTGCTGCTGGAGAACAGTCTGTCGATTCGGCTTTGGCCGCGACTCTGGAGGACTTGGAATTAAGTTTTTCTTTGAGAAAAGAGCAAAGAACGGCACTTAAGTCATTCTTTAAAAAAGGAAGATGTGTTCGTAGTTTTGCCGGCCAGATATGGCAAAAGTTGAATCTATCAACTAACGTTAGCTCCGCTGTTGGGAAAACGCTCTGTCCTATTGCGTGCAGAGGGAATTTGAAAGAGCCAGTGTCTATGGTGAGTTGCCAGACCTAACATCTTGATGTAGGTCTGGCTTGCCAGGCTACACAGTTTGTGCTGTTGCTAAAGCGCGACTCCGAGTTGAACATTTGTGTGATTCCAGCAAATTAATTATGTAAATGACGAGTAAAACAAGTAAAACGATATCTCTCAAAAAGTACACTATCGCGCTGCGTTAAAGGACTTCCAGTATCACCTCCGCTTATAAAGCCACAATCTAATCTTATTTATATGAAATAAACCTCCTGAGCAGATTTAAGCTTACGGACATGTTGCTGTGACAGCAAGTCCAGGATGAGCGTGGAAGAACCAAACACTCCAAGATCGTGCCAAATCGGAACAGAATTCAAAATATTCCAAATATACAGTGTTGGTTCTGCAAATGTACAAAATGTCCAGTTCTCTGTATAATTATGGCCTCTTACATACCCTGAAAGTTACCTCTGTTTTTGGAATTGAAGGTTTTGGTTATCCGATTACTTACTCTTAAAAATACCAAGGCACATCACATAAACTGCTCTCTGGAAATCTGCTTTTCTGGGCAGTTTGGATGTGATTCCACAGAAGCCAACAAGAGATCATGTTTCAGTCTTGCACACCTGAACACGCTAATCAATATCTTCAGGACAGCAAAATCCCCAGTGTTAAAACAACAGTGCTCAGAGCACATATAAAGTAACACTAAAGCAGTTAAAGTTTATGAGATAATTAAGTAATTAATTAAGTGATGATTGAGCATTATTGAACATACCTGATGATAACAAGCAGAATCACTGAAGGAAAGAGAAACACAACTACAACTGACTTCAGCCACAGCCTTAGATGAAATCAACTGAAGATAAAAGAAGACATTAAATCTCACAAGATCTCAGAAGAGGAGGATTAAACAACTCCAACTTGAAAATATTTGTGTTTTATAGTTGACAAATACTATACGGTGTTCCCTTTAGTTGAGCAGTTTGACTGTTATTGTTTTATGTGAGTTTGTGGTCTTTATAACAATATTAACTGAAGCACATAATTTGTTACAAAGATAATCAGGTGATTTAATTGTCATCATAATAATGTAAAACAATTCACTCATCACTGACTAAAAGTGATCATTTTTATATTAATAGACCAGTTTTATCTTTTTAACCACAAATTAAAAATTTTAAATTTTGATTTTTAAACATAATATGAAAAAAAAAAAAAATTGTTTTACCACACACAGACATTAAGAATCAGCATATGAATCTCAACAATGGTGGCATGCTTCATGCTGCAATGCATGCTGGGATCCATGAGTTTTATACTATGGTTACTCCCAGAATGCATTGCGGCATGAAACATGTCACCATTGTTGAGATTCATATGCTGAAACTTGATGTCTGTGTGTGTCTCTGAAAGTGTTTTCCCCCATATAAAAAAAATAAAATAAAAAATTTAAATGAGAATGGCTGATCTGTGATGAGAAATTATTGTTGGTGATAATAATCTGTTAATAAAAAATAAACACTTTTGGTCAGTGATAAGATTTGTGATGATTTCACTTTGTGATGATGAAACTATAATACCTGATTTGCTTTCAGCTTCTTTTTTAAAAATAAATAAATAATGTATGTATTTAAAACTGCTACAAAGATCACAAATTCAGATAAAAAGCCAAGAGTCAAACTGCCCAACTAAAGGAAACACTAATTGAAAGGGTTATATGTGTAAAAAAAAAGTGAAGAGTGAAGCGTAATTTAATGGTAATCAACTGTAAATTAATTTACAGCATCAAACTGTAGAAAAACAACAATTTACTGGCAACCACAGCTGCCAGTAGATTACTGTAAAATCAAGGATAATATACTCTGAAAACAGTAATATACTCTGAAATTGTAACAGTCAGATTTATTAAACGAAATAAGTTAATTTCACTTAAATATTAGTGAAAGTTCATAGAAAAAAGTTATGCGAAGTCAATAACTGATAAGGAGAGTGAATATTAAACTGAAGTGTTTTATGTGTTTTTGCACAAGATGATATAGGAGAGATCTGTTAGTTTAATTCATTAGTTGTGCTGGAGAGTAGAGCCTGTGCTTCAGTCAAAGATGAGCAGAGAAACACCCCACATAGCAACATTGTGTCGGCCCAGATCCGGCCCACATCTGGCACACGTGGAAAGATGATCTGGCCCACATGCAGCGTGGAATTACGGCACTCGAGTGGGCCGCTCCTGTTTGCCAAATCTGGGCCACAAGCAGGCCATAGCAATGCCACATCTCAGCCAAGAGCAAATAAATAAACCAGAACTGGACCTTATCTGAGCCACAAAGTCTGTGTATATTAAATATGGATTCATCTCAGACTTAATAAGCCTGTTAACAAGCAGAATCACTGAAGGAAAGAAGAGAACAGAAAAAGAGACGAGCAGAAACACAAGAACTACAACTGACTTCAGACACAGCCTTAGATTAAATCAACTGAAGAGAAAAGAAGACATTAAATCTGTGAAGATCTCAGCAGAGGAGGATTAAACAACTCCACAAACAGCATTACCAGCTTCACTTATTACTAACCAGACTGACTTTATTATAGACTGACTTTATCAGCAGCAAAGAAAGCTAAAGTGAAACGAGATCAAGTGATGATGGTTATCTGTTGATGGTTTTATAATCATCATTAAAAAAACTGTTTCACTGATTTCTTTGGAATCTAAAAATGATGTTGTTCCACTAATATCTGCACATCACAAACCCTGTGTTACTGCAGTATGAGATCCAGCAATATCATAACAATCAGTTAGAAGACTTTAACAAACATGAGCATGAAACATTACTGTTTGATAAAAAACACAGACATCAATAATCAGCGTATGAATCTCAACAATGGTGACAATCAAAAGTACTTTGCTGCAATGCATGCTGGGTACCATCATTGTACAAAACTCCCAGCATGCATTGCAACATGAATAAATTATGCAGCTGAATTGTCCTATTATTTTAATTCTAAATATGTGCTTTTATTTTTTTGCTGTTGTTTTTGTTGTGACATTTAGTAGCTTTTCAGTGATGTTCTGAATTAATCTGTTTATCTAAAAATATATATATATTGTCACCCTTGTTGAGATTCATGTGCTGATTTTTGATATCTCTGTGTGTCACCGTGGATTCATTTTTCGTGCTCATGTTTGTTAAAATCTTCTAACTGATTGTTATAATATTGCTGGACCTCACGCTGCAGTAACACAGGGTTTGTGCTGAGAATATATTAATGGTACAACACAATTGTTAGATTCAAATTACCTCAGTGATTCAGTCTATTTCATGATGATTATAAAACCATCAACAGGTAACCATCATCACCTGATCTCATTTCACTTTAGCTTTCTTTGCTGCTGCGAATGTGCTTTACAAACACACTGTCACAGCAGCCAAAGAAGACAAAAGATATAATAAGAGTGAAGAGCCCAACTAATGGAAACACTGATCACTCTTATGGTGACTTAAAATGAAACACATTAGAGTTAAACCTCTGTTAATTCTCATTAAGAACTTGTGTAGAAGTCTGACAGAAATAAAGTCAGTCTGGTTAGTAATAAGTGAAGCTGGTAATGCTGTTTGTGGAGTTGTTTAATCCTCCTCTGCTGAGATCTTCACAGATTTAATGTCTTCTTTTCTCTTCAGTTGATTTCATCTAAGGCTGTGTCTGAAGTCAGTTGCAGTTCTTGTGTTTCTGCTCGTCTCTTTTTTCTGTTCTCTTCTTTCTTTCAGAGATTCTTTTTGTTAACAGGCTTATTAAGGCTGAGATTACTTCATATTTAATATATAAAGATTTTGTGGCTCAGATAAGGTCCAGTTCTGGTTTATTTCTTTGCTCTTGGCTGAGATGTGGCATTGCTATGGCCTGCTTGTGGCCCAGATTTGGCAAACGGGAGCGGCCCACCCAAGTGCCATCATTCCACGCTGCATGTGGGCCAGATCATCTTTCCACGTGTGCCAGATGTGGGCCGGATCTGGGCCGACACAATGTTGCTATGTGGGACTGATGTGATGCTGCCTGTTGCTTTATTGATCAGACAGTAACTGTGTAGTTGCTGAAGCAGTGACAATCTCCTTGCTAAGTACATTAGCACATACACGCTTGTTGTTGTTCACTAAGAATGAACTGCAAAGATTTTAGTTAAAGCCATGTTTTTAATTTATTCACTATTACACATTAGGTGTATGCAGTTTTATATTAAGAGATATTCATTTTCTGTGGACTCAAATTAAGTAAGTTCACAGTTTTATCAGTATAAATACTAGTTTTTGAACTCGAACTGTTTGAACCAATTGGTTTCCCAAATTATATGAGTACGTTCCATGGTATTTTTACGGTAACATACTGTATAAAAGAAGAGTTGTAAAGTAACAGTAAAGGGCTGTAAATTAACAGTACATTGCTGGCAACCAGCTGCCAGTAGATTACCATTATTTTACAGCGCAATTGTTTACACCTGTAAGTGCATAAATAACTTTACTTGATTTATACTTGTGTACACAGTAAATTCCCCAGTGTTAAATTAACACTGCTCAGATCACATATGGTCCCACTCTACATGGTGTTAAAGTAACACTGAAGCAGTGTTAAAGTTAATGAGATAATTAAGTGATCAATTGAGTGATGATTGAGCATTATTGAAGACACCTGATGTTAACAAGCAGAATCACTGAAGGAGAAAATCACAAATTGAAAGTCACCGTTATGGTGATGGGTGTTTGCTTTAGTTGGGCTCTTGACCCTTACTGTATATTGTTAACTTTAGATTTTGTTTGTCTGCTGTTATTGATTTATAACAGTCAAATGAACAAAGAAAAAGTGTGATCTGATAGTGTTGGTTATGTTTTGACATAATCATGTTGTGATCAGAAAATGAAACTTATTGAGATAGTTTGGTGTAACTTGTTAGCAGCAGCTCTGTGATTCTACAGTATATGATTATCAGCAGTTTTCTTATAATCCAATATATTTAATAAACATTTTTCTGATCAAAACACTTTCGAATGTATTAATTTAGAAACACAGACATCAATAATCAGCCTGTGAATCTCAACAATGGTGACAAAAATAAAGCATGTTGCAGTGGCTGCCACCAATCACAACTCATTAACGGCTCCCATCATGCATTGCGGTATGAATAAATTATGATCTGAATTCTCTATGTAATTTACTTTTCCCAATTGTCACCATTGTTGAGATGCATAGACTGAATCTTTATGTCTGTGTGTGCCTAAAAGAAAGATTTAAAAAAAAAAAAAACTTTTAAGAAATCCTTTATATTATATCTAAAATTCTGGATATTTATGCAGAATCACAGTTATGCTGTAACCAACAACATAAATCAAAAACATAAAGTTCAAATGATGATTGTCACAACACCATCAGATCACTTTTTTTCTTTGTTCATCTGGCAGTTGTAAGTCAGATACAGCAATCAAACAAAAATTAAAGTTAATAATTTAAGGGTCAAGAGCCCAACTAAAGCAAACACCCATCACCATAACGGTGGCTTACAATTTGAGATTTTCTCCTTCAGTGATTCTGCTTGTTATCATCAGGTGTCTTCAATAATGATCAATCATCACTCAATTGATCACTTAATTGTCTCATTAACTTTAACACTGCTTCAGTGTTACTTTAACACCATGTAGAGTGGGACCATATGTGCTCTGAGCAGTGTTAATTTAACACTGGGGAATTTACTGTGTACATATTATTTCTGACTGCAATATGAGTTGCAGGAGTCCACCTCTACAGAAAAGTCAGCACAAAGAAGTGAGGTGGGCAGTGTTGTACTTTTCCTTTTTATTTGTTGCATGAGGCATGTGTTGATAGTTTTGATCTGAAAAAAAAAAAAAAAAAAAAAAAAAATTAAGGGGAGGAATAGACCTAGCTCTAGAGATAGAGTTTCTTCAAAAGGAACTTCAGAGTAAATGCTAATACACAATTTCACACAGAGTACTATTGCTGACCTTGCATAACAATATCTCTTATTGCAGGCAAAAGATGACCATCAGTGGCTTTTCTTTACAAAGAATAATTGAAATATAACTCAAATATATGACAATATATTTACTAATTTATCATAATGTATGTAATTTTATATTCAGTAATACACTTCATAATATATAGATGTATATGTGACCAGATATAGTACTGTATGTGTAATATATTGCAGATATATTTACTCATGCAGCATACACACATATATAGAGACATATAGTGAAATATAATTTTTATAGTTTTAGATTATTTACATTATAAATGTTTAATATTTTCAAGTTAGTTAAAAAAAGCACAAGTACACCTGCATGTGAACTACACTAAAGTGTTTAGCCTAGAGACTATCACTGTGCTGAAGAGAGCTCAGCCAGTACTTTAAAATATAGTAATTATAGTTTAACCCTTGTATGGTGTTCATATTTTTGTTATTCAGCCAGTGTTCGTGGGTCTGGTGGACCCGCTGCATTTTGGGGTTTTTAATTCAACACAATCAAACAATTTTATGTTGAAATACTCAACAGATGTTTACTTCATCCCAATTACAAGCAATATAAACTGCATATATGGTTACTATTTTCTCTTTACCTTTGTTAGATCACATTTAAGAATTGCAACTCTGTGCGGGAATGACAGAAACAAAGATGATCAAGTGATATAGTTTTAACCATCATGAAGAATGATTCAGTTATCTCATCTCTGACCAAAAATGGTTATTTGATATTACAATATTATTTTCACCAACAATAATTTCATACCACAGATCAACCATTCTAAATTGTTAATTTTAAAATACATTGTGGGTAAAATTAATTTAGACATACATGGACATCAAAAATTAGCATATGAATCTCAATAACGGTGACATGCTTCAAGCAGTAATGCATGCTGGGAGTAACCATATTATAAAACTAATGGCTCCCAGTATGCATTGAAGCATGAAGCATGTCACCATTGTTGAGACTCACAAGCTGATTCTTGATGTTAGTGTGTGTCTCTATGTTTTCTTTCCTTGCAATGTATTTAGAAATTAAAAATCAGAATGTTTAATCTTTGGTGAAAAAAAAAAAAAAAGTGTTGATGGTAAAAATCAATTAACAAGAAGTAGCCACTTGGTCAGTAATGACTTTTATCAAACACTTTTCTTTATGATGATGAAATATATATCATCTAATCATTTTTATTTATGGTTTCCTTTGTAACAAAATATGTGTTTTGGTAAACACTGTTTCAAAGACAATCACTACACTGTAAAAAAAATCCTAATTTTACAGAAAATAACTGTGATTTTTTTACGATCATTTTCTTTAATTTTAAATTGTACTCAAAACACTGTAAAATTACAAATAATATCTGTAAAATAAAAATTCAGCTGTTATTTTAGGTATTGTGACATTAATGACAAATTACAGTAATTCACACTTTTTATACAGAAAATTGATTGTATTTTTCATACAGTATTTTTTCTGTTTTCTTAAATTACATAAAAATGTATGTAAAATTACAAATATAATCTGTAATTTAACAGAAAGAAAACAGTTAAATGATAAAATGGTCAAATGACTGTCAGCCCCCCCCCCCAAAAAACTGTAAAACATCCTAAATTAAATAAACTGAAAAACACTGTTATTTTACAGGTATTTCCTGAATAATCACGATCAAATACCTTCATTGTAAAAAAAATCATAAAAAAAGGGTCAAATGACTGGCAGCTACGCCTGCCAAACAAAAACCTTAAAATTAAAGTCAAATATGGTAATTTAAATAAACCGAAAAAAACACTGTTATTTCACAGGTATTTCCTGCATTATTATGATCAAATACCTTCATTGTAAAAAAATCGTAAAAAAAGGGTCAAATGACTGGCAGCTGCGGCTGCCAAACAAAAACCCTAAAATTAAAGTAAAATATGCCAATTTAAATAAATTGTAAAAAAAACTTTTGATAAATATATTGATGTCAAATAAATTTGACAAAAATAAATTTGATGTCACCATGATTGAGATTAGTGTCTGCTTTAGTTGGGCTCATGACTTCAATTTTTAACTTACATTTTTCTCTGGCTGCTTTAACTGTGTATTTGATGCACATTTGTTATAGCAATAAATGCTGGAGAAAATTTCAGATGATTTTGGTCATTCTTTGATCATGTCATCATATGATGGCTTGATTCTCTGATATGACAGTCAAAAATATGAATATATTAGCTTAGATTACATGTAGATGGAATTTAGCTTTATACAAAGTCTATAATGTCATAATTTCTCACATGCATATAATTTTTTACAATCTTAATAATTCAGGAAATAGCTGTAAAATAACAGTGTTTTTCTGTAAAACATTTAAGGAAAATTTCTGTAAAAGTTTTTTGCACTTCTAAAATAGGATATTTTACTTTATTTTTACGGTTTTTGTTTGACAGCCGCAGCTGACAGCTTTAAAATAAATTTGATATCACCATGATTGAGATCAGTGTCTGCTTTAGTTGGGCTCATGACCCGTGAGATTTAATTTTAGTTTTCTCATGCTGCTTTAACTGTGAATTTAATACACATTTGTTATAGCAATAAATGCAGAAGCAATATCAGATGATCTTGGTCATTCATCAGTGATGTTACAGTCATCGTGATGATCTGATTCACTGATATGACAGCCAAATCTCTGAATATATTAGTTTAGATTACATGATATGTAGATGGAATTTAGCTTTATACAAAGTCTATAATGCCATAATTTCTCACATGATTCTTGGCAACAATATTGTAATAATCTGAAATTTAAAAAGATATATATTATATGGAAAAAGTTTTGAGCTGGTTAATTTTTTTTTGTAGTATAGACATCAAGAATCAACATATGAATCTCAACAATGGTGACAACCAACAAAGCCTTTTTGTGACTTTATAGTAGTTCAGATTTTTTTTCGTTGTCACCATTGTTGTGATTCATACGCTGATTATTGATGTCTGAGTGAGTCTATATGATCCTGTCAAAACATTTTCTGTGTAATGACTTCATAAAATCTGAGTATCACAGCACTGCAGGATCTTCTGTAGCAGTTTTATCATGCAAAAATTAACAACTAATATTTAATAACTTAATCAGATTTACACTTCAGGTGGTACCAATTAAGCAGGACACTACATGATGACTATTATCACTAAAAAGAGACCAACATCATCTGATCTGAGTTTCTCTTGGATTCCTACCATAACATGCATCAAAGACACACAGTTAAAGCAGCCAAAGAAAAACTTAAGTTAACCACTAAAAGGTCAAGAGCCCAACTAAAACAAACACTAATCTCCATCATGGTGACATCAAACTTTATTCTTTTTAATAAAGCTTCAACTTCTAAACCTCTGTTAATTCTCAATAAGAATGTTAGTATGAAAGAAATAAAGTCTGGATTGTAATAAGTGAAGATGCTGAGAACCTGAGAGATCTGTTAGTGTTTAATGTTCTGTTTGGGTTTAAAGTGTTTCTGTATGGTGTGTTTCGTGTGTCACCATTGTGTTGAAGAGTAGAGCCTGAGCTTCAGTCCAGGATGAGCAGAGAAACACTGATGAAATGCTGCATGTTGCTTTATTTAACAGACAGTAACTGTGTAGTTGCTGATGTAGTGACGTATAGTCACAGCAAATCATGCATATAATTAACTGCATGTTTTTCAGTAAAGAATCAGAAAAAATGTGAATTAACTGTGTTTTAACTGTGTGTTTCTGTTAAAAAAAGATTAATGAAGATTTCTGTAAAAGTATTTTGCACTTATTTAGATTAGGATATTTTACATTAATTTTACGGTTTTTGTATGGTAGCCATTGCTGACAGTCATTTGACTGTTTTTTATGGGATTTTTTTACAATGAAGGTGTTTGATTGTAATAATTCAGGAAATAGCTGTAAAATAACACTGTTTTTCCGTAAAACATTTAAGGAAAATTTCTGTAAAAGTTTTTTGCACTTAATTTAAATTAGGATATTTTACTTTATTTTTACGGTTTTTGTTTGGCAGACAGTCTGACAGTCAATGACTGTTTTTTTACGATTTTATTTTTTACAGTGTAGCATCAAAAAATGTATAGTGTCAAACTGGCCAACTAAATGAAACACTGATCACCATAATGGCGACCAAACATTTTCAATAAAACATCAACATCTAAAACTCTGTTAATTCTCAAAAAGAACTTCTGTAGATGAATGACAGAAATAAGGTCAAACTGGTTTGTAATAAGAGAGATTTCATGTGTTTTCAGTTGATTTCATCTAAGGCTGTGTCTGGAAGTCAGTTATTTTGTTTCTCTTTTCTTCAGTTAATCTGCTTGTTATCATCAGGTGTCTTCAATAATCAAACAATCATCACTCAATTAATCACTTAATTATCTCATTTACTCTATCACTGCTCCAGTGTTACTTTTAACACCCTGCTGGTGGTTCCCATATAAACACCGAGCGGTGTTAATTTAACACCGGGGAATTTACTGTGTTTTATTGATGCATCTGCTCTAGAGGTATCAGATCTTTGGCATCACAAATGCACAATAGCAAAGAATACTCATATACTTTGTACCCCTCAGAAAATACCGCGTCAGATGGCAATACCATGGTAGAGTATGATACTTGAATTTATGTAGGCCTATGTTTAATGTGAAGTGTGTAAAAGCCTATCTTTGGAAATAGTAATTCAAAAATGTGAAGTTACGCTAGAGCGCCCCCTGCTGCCTACCAGCCCTACTACAGCTTCATGAGATTCCCTGTGTGTCCCAGACTACACTAGAGAGCATGTCAGCTCCAGTTAGGATCCAGCCTATTATAAAGACTTCAGATGCCCAACACCTGTGAAGAGACAAACCTTGCGAAGACTTCAGATGATGCAATCTCTGAATCAACATGTGCCAATGCTATATTTTCTAAATGTCATAATCAATTACAAACAAACAAGTATGCATTACTTCAATAAGCTCATTGTATCTGCATTAAATTATTACATTGTTTAAATTAATAAATTTTTAGCTAACTGTGATTTTTTATATGTACATTTCTGAAATACATAACTTATGATAATACATAAATCAGACACATAAATATACATAAATATACATAACTCTGATAACAGATCACTCTAAATTGTAATGTGGACTCATGGATTTTCTGTAAAGCTGCTTTGAAATGATATGTATTGTGAAAAGCGCTACACAAATAAATGTGAATTGAACTGATTTCTCTGATCTCATCTTATGTCTAATCTGTGTTTTTATGTGTGTTTTAATGCTATAATTAGTAATAATGGTATCTCTGTGAATCTTCAGCATAAGATCAGTTTCAACAATCAGTTATTTTGAAGAATACTGAAATCACAAAATACATAAAACATTTTGAACTCCTACATGTCTAAGACACACACAGACATCAACTATCAGCAGTGTTGGGGAAAGTTACTTTGAAAAGTAATGCATTATAATATTGCGTTACTCCCTTAAAAAGTAACTAATTGTGTTTCTTAGTTATTTTTTTAGAAAAGTAATGCATTACGTTACTACGTTACGTTACGTTACTTTTTTTCACCTGGGCTGGGCTTGTTTGTTGTTTTTTTTTATAACAAAAAAGTACTATTTTTGGGCAAATGCAAAGACCCTTTCACACCAAAAGTGAAATAATAAGCCTCGGGCTGAAGGAAATGCAGTTTCACTCCTGTACAAAAGAGGGTGCCGCTCAAACAAACCTTTCAGCTGCTGCTGTTCTGGATAACAGAAGAAGAGGATGCAGGAAGAAGAAAGTTTAACATTTACTTTACCCAGGGGGGTAATTGAGCGCTCGATTTCCGTACCACCCCCGGGAGCCGCCATTGGCTAACAAACCTTCACCTGCTGTTAGCATCCCATTGACTCCCATTCATTTTGTCGTCACTTTGACAGCGAATAACTTTACATCTGAGGCGTTTAAAGATTTAACGCCATTTTTCCATGGTTTATTTCTAAAGAAACACGACAATGTATAAAAGGCTCCATTACCTTGTATCTTACGTTATGGCCCCGTAGAAGCAGTTTTTGTAAAAGTAGGCTAATGATTGCATCATAACCACGCGACTCTCTGGAAATTACCGTAGAGACAGGAAGAGAAGCTCACAGTCAATCGGGGGGACGTGGAGGCATAAAGTCCGATAAAGTCAAGGGAGAAGCCCATAGAGAGTCATGACGTTGCTCCTGCTCCTAGCTCATGGACAGCTCCTACTCACGCTTTCCGTCTCTGCAAGATTCGGAAGGAATGGTTCAGATTTCGTTTGGCACAGCTACTAGAAGACTTACAACTGTCAGGCAGGCTGCTCACGTCACATCCACGTCGTCAAGCTCAGTTTGAGTCTGCGCAGTACGCTCGGCAATCAGGAAATGAGGGCTTCTAATTTGCTTCACTTCTCTCCGTTGAAACCTATGGGGTCGCTAAACTGTCCAGTTTATATACTGTCTATGACTTTACCAATAAACACTAAATACATTTATAGTAATTTTTGCTTATGGTTTAACTGAATCATCCAAGGTCAGAAGCAAGTAAATTTGTCAATAAAGTGAGAATAATGCATAAAAATGTATGTTTTATTTTACATGTTTAGTTATTGGAGGTTTGCATAGTATTCTGATTCTGCATTTCACAGATTTTATTCATTTTGAGAAATATTGAATTTTTTTAACTGAATATATTAATGGTACAACACAATTGTTAGATTCAAATTTCCTCAGTGATTCAGTCTATTTCATGATGATTATAAAACCATCAACAGGTAACCATCATCACCTGATCTCGTTTCACTTCAGCTTTCTTTGCTGCTGCAAATGTGTTTAACAAACACACTGTCACCGCAGCCAAAAAAGACAAAATATATAATAAGAGTTAAGAGCCCAACTAATGGAAACACTAATCACTGTTATGGTGACTTCAAATGAAACACATTAGAGTTAAACTCTTTTAATTCTCAATAAAAACTTGTGTAGAAGTCTGACAGAAATAAAGTCAGTCTGGTAAGTAATAAGTGAAGCTGGTAATGCTGTTTGTGGAGTTGTTTAATCCTCCTCTGCTGAGATCTTCACATATTTAATGTCTTCTTTTCTCTTCAGTTGATTTCATCTAAGGCTGTGTCTGAAGTCAGTTGCAGTTCTTGTGTTTCTGCTCGTCTCTTTTTCTGTTCTCTTCTTTCTTTCAGTGATTCTTTTTGTTAACAGGCTTATTAAGGCTGAGATGACTTCATATTTAATACAGATTTTGTGGCTCAGATAAGGTCCAGTTCTGGTTTATTTATTTGCTCTTGGCTGAGATGTGGCATTGCTATGGCCTGCTTGTGGCCCAGATTTGGCAAACAGGAGTGGCCCACCCAAGTGCCGTAACTCCACGCTGCATGTGGGCCAGATCATCTTTCCACGTGTGCCAGATGTGGGCCGGATCTGGGCCGACACAATGTTGCTATGTGGGTGGGCTTTTTCATCCTGTAGATAAAAAAAAAGATTTGTTGAGAGATGATACTACAACTATTTGACATCCCATGATGACTTGAATGAGAAGATAAATCATGCTGGACTCATACCACATTGGTGATGGAGGACACATATATGTCCACATAAGTGTTTGCAGGGTGGTCGACATAGTAGTCGTCATATTTGTAGTTGTACATCAGGGGCCACATTCTTTCATTCTGAGTGTTATTGTCTTCTAAGCCAAGATATTTCCAAAGCTTAATTTTAGCTTTAGCATTTTGTGTTGAATCGCAGGCTTCAGCATCTGACACCCGCCTTGTATGTATGAGACATTCATAAACACAGAGAATATATTCTCCAAGCACACATGAAAGAGAATTTCATGTTTAAACATTTATCCTTCTTCATTTCATACTCTTGTCAGACATACACAAACACATAGAAAATTTAAACGCCGACTATTGCTCTTAGGGAGTCATCGAAATGTTCTTGATATTTACACAAATAAGAAGTGAGGGTATGGAGGAACTCGACAGGGTTCGGTTAAAGGGAACTCAACTGGAGCAAAAATGGTGCACGTATCCAGTCCATAGGAGCAGCAAGCCGACACTTCGAACTGAGTGAAACTGGCTTCATGAGAAGGGAGCCCACGAGAAGCAGCGGTTCAAACATAGGTGTCGCCCAGCCCCCAACTCTAGAATATCTGTCAGCGAAGCACACTGTGTCAACGCCTAGGTGGGGGCACCACTCACTTCAGAGGAGCTCACCACATAAGTGGACACGTGCATCTCAGGATTTAAACACCAAGATGAAGGCAGCCACCTTTATCAGTGGGCCAACGTCGCTTGGAAACAGCATTCCCTTTCTGCTGATTTCCTTAACAGACAAGAGCTGGTCTGAGGTCCTAAGGCTTGCATTCTGTGCACGTATAACCGCAATGACGGACAGAGAAGCCAAGGCTGGGCCTGCCTCCTCCGGGGCAGCGCTTGCAGGTTTACCACCTGGTCCCACCTTTTAGGGAGAGGTAGGAACCTTGGGCACACATCCAGGCCGGGGTCTCAGCTAGTGAGAGTTAGCCGGCCCGAATTCCAGGCACAACTCTTTGACCGAAAGCGAGCAAGTCCCTACTCTCTAGTAGAGACCATGCAAGGAGGATAACTGTTTCTTTAAAAACAGATTTTTTAACTCACTGCCTGCAGTGGCTCAGGGGCTGTCTCTGTAGTGCAGTAGCACCAGAGATAAGGCCCAAGAGGATAAAGAGGGGTGCAAGGCTTTTAGTTACCTTGCTCCCTCAGGAACCTGGCGATCAGGACGTGCTTCCCAGCTACTGCATCATAATGGGTTAGGGTTAGGGTTAGGAGCGTCAAAGAAAAATAGAGGGAAAATCATTTTGAGGGTGGAGGACACAGCCCTCACTCCAACCCATCTTGCAGGAAAGAGAGCACTGAAATGACCGAACGCTTTCAGGATCTCCTCACGGAGAGAAGAGGTTCCACTTTCATTCGCCGAAAGCAACACTTCCTCTTAGGGGGTGCTCTCGCAGAAGCGATGGAGACTACCACATATTCCTGCGGTAACCACCTGAACCTCCACATCCACTTTTAGGACCAGCCTGGACTTCTCCAGGTGTCTGAACACGGGTGCCATCATGCCCCGTCCCTGAGAATGTATTCAGGGGATATTCAGGAAGGGCTTTCGAGGGGAATTAGGTCTGGTTGGGCCAATAAGGGGCAACTATCAAGACCTGCTCCACTCCTGGCCTACACAGTATGTGCAAGCGGCATGCACGCACAAGACCGGAGCACTGCTCAACACTAGGTGTGAAGAAAATCAATGAGCTTCAGGAGCATCTCTGCTCAACACCTAAGTGTGATGAAAATCACTGAAATTGAGCAGGCGCCAAACGACAATGAATCGCATAAAGCGACTTTTGAAGGCTCACTGGGGAACACATTTCTGCGTTGCTTCGGGGCCAGCTGAGAGCCAGAGTCTGTCCAAGGGTTGTCCGCTCGGACAGAAATACCACAACTGGCAGAGGAACGAATCCGGAGAGGCAAACAGTGTGACTGTGCAGCCCCAAAGTGGTCCCTGCCCAGCTGTACCGCCCGGGGATGGAGTCTCCACTCTTTCTGGCCAAAGGCTGTCGTGAGGCTCGTGGCTTGCACAATTGAGCAGGCCGGGAGAATAGTGGAATGAAGCGATCATTAGAAGCTTCTGACTCCAAGGAAGAGGTGACGGGAGAGTTGTGACATGCGAGGGAAGCTAGCGCAACGGTCGCAATGCTGTCTTTTCAGACCAGTACCAGCTCGCTGAGCAGCGGTGGCTCAAAGCGAGGTGAACTGCAACAGGTAATGAATACCAATGCAGTCGGAGGTCGCCCAGGCCTCCGTTAAAGCATGCCCTTTGTACATGGCCCCTCAGTCAGTTTTAGTGGACCTCATTCTAGGAGCGGTTGGCCCGGAGAAACAAAAGGTCTGAACGCGGGCTGAGGGTTTGGCGGCAGGCCGGGGTGATCTGTTGTCACACAGGGCGTGACGCTCTGCCACGGTCACCTCAGGACTCAACCTTAAGCCAGTGCTGAAGCGGTCTTCATATGGAGGAAGCCATGCGGCTGCATCTGCCATATGCCCTAGGAGCCTCTGAAAAATCTTTCAGTGGGACCTTTTCTCACTTCTGTATAGCACCAACCGGACACACTCTCTTCTTGAAGAGGCATGTTGGGGTTGGCTGAGGGGTGTAAGGCTACACCGCCAGAGTGGCCCTCTTGGGACCCAGGAATAGAGAAGTTTGCTCTTTTTCTGAGAATGTGGGTACCGCTGGCCCCATTTTTACAGGAGCCAGCGGCGGAACAGACCCACACAAAACAAAAAACTCCAACCGGCCCTCCACCGGCCTTGAGGGAGTGGAATGGTGGCCACTCCAAGAGCAACTTCTCCATCCCTGGGTGGCCCATCCAGGTTCAACGTTTCCGCTGTCGCTTACCACCAGGGTGGGAATTATGTAATTTTAGGGGCAAGGCCATTTGGCCTCCACCTTTTCTTTTTTTTTAGGGGCACCAAGGCCATATGACAGGGCACAAAGGCCATTGAGTACAATTCGATGGTTTTCCCATTCAGATTGATACCATAACATCCTAATTTGGAATAAGACATGGATTATGACTTTTTTAATAAAAAAAACATTTTTTAATGAGAAAGAGAGAGAGCGCCATTACATCCAGAAGGTATACACCCTCACACAACAATAGAAACAACATAAATGCCAATAAAAGCATTCAGAAACACCACAAATGCCAATAAAAGCATTCAAAATATTCATTCAGTCCTCTATATCATGTGAGTGTGAGAGAGAGAACCATTTCATCCAGAAGGTATACACCCTCACAATCATTATCGCTCAGCGCTCAACGCAGTTTGCTTCGCGCTCCACTCAAATCGCCCCCCGCTCGTTCCAAAAAAGGAAAAAAATCGACATGTATATCACTTGTAGCGGTCCCCAAGCTTTTTTGCGCCACAGATCGGTTTAATATCAGACAATATTTTCACGGACCGGCCTTCAAGGTGTGGCGGATAAATACAACAAAATAAAATGATACGAACGGCATAAAAACTGGGGTATTTTTTTAGCCTATAATAATAAACGTGAATCCAATGTGTAGGCCTACTAGCAACTTTATTAGCAGCGTCCTCTAACATCGCGCCTAAAAACAACTGAGAAAGTCTGAACACAAACAAAATGCCCCCAAAAGAAAAAAATCTCTATGTTTTCGGTGCTGATGCGATGTAAGGGTGGCGCTGCTGCCAATAAAGCACCTAAAAGCTGTCACAACGAACCGGTAAAATTAATGATTATGAATATGTAAAATATAGCAGGAGACATTTAATTGTTTACTAATAAACCAGTTTTTTTTTTTTATGTCTGTGTCGGCTGGAAAGATGCTGACTTGCGATCTTCGCAGTAGTGAACGCGCCAGAGAGAAATGCACATTTCATACGGATTACATAAGAGAGAAGTCTGTTTTCTTTCGTTTTGAATTGTTCTGTTTAAAAGTAGACATTTCAAGCTTTATATATATGTCTCAGGTCTGTGAGGCAAGTAGGCTATACGCTGAGTTTCGGTTCATTTATGAGACAAGCTCCAGTTTCGCCGGCGCCTTCGTGTCGTGATTATCTATTTTCTAATATGTTCACTTCTAATTTATTAAATCCAGACAATTGGTTGATGAAACATTGATTAAAATTAAGATACAATTAATACAAAACGAAATTAAATGTAAAGACAGGCTTTGTGCTTTCTGCTTGAGGTCTCTGTGAAAGTTTTATAAAGCAGTCTTTTAGTGCCGCTTTCAGAGCGCTCACGTCCGTAACGGAGAACTGTCCAGTCTGTAACATTGTTTTTGTTTTTTTGTGAAATAAATTTCTAAATAAATGCGACTTATCGTCCAGTGCGACTTAGGCTAGGCCTATATGTGTTTTTTCTTCTTCATGGCGCATTTTTTGACTGTTGCGATTTATACTCCGGAGCGACTTATTAATAGGCTACACCTGTATGACTTCTCATTTTCCTTTTTGAAGTACTTTTTGAACTCCATTATTGAGCTGAGTTTTGACTGAAAATAGTCTACTGTTGATGACTGTGCAAGACAGATGGATTCAGGGTCAGGCTTGACTGAGCATGCTTCAGACTCGTGGGGTGAGCGGAGCGAAACTGGAGCGGGAAATAGGGCGACGCTCCGTCATTTTGAAATTGCCGCTCTGCGCTCTGTCCAAGATCCGCCCGCTCACGCTCCCCGCTTGCTCCCGCTCCACTCCGCTCACATGCTCTGCTTTATACATGGAACTTGGACAGGGCCAGGGCACACAGGCCACTGTGGCCGTACAATGATTTTTTTTTCACGGGGCATGAAGGCCAAAGTGTAGGGCAATGGCGGCCAGGCAATTTCCAGGCCCTACACCTGGCGCGGTATAATTCCCACCCTGCTTACCACCTGGCTTGGCAGCACCTGGAACGGGCTGGGCAGCCCTCCTGCGGCCGGCTCCACGTCGAGACCTGGGTGGAGGCTGCTGTGGTGGTCCGACGGGAGCGGAGGCGGCCGCAGGGGGATGCCCTCGGTGACGGGCAGGCGGAGGATCTGCCCCCGGCGGATGGGTGAAGGCAGCAGCAGCTCTCCACTGTGTTGCCAAACAACCCAACCTGGGAAATTGGGGAGTCCAGGAACCGAACCTTGTCTGCATCCACCATCTCAACCAGGCTGAGCCGACGATGGCGCTCCTGGACCACTAGGGTTGACATCGCTAGACCAACCACGCACGCTGCGACGCTCGTGCCCGTGAGGGTGAGGTCAGCAGCAGTGCGGAGCTTACTCATGAGTGCACGATCTAGACTACCCTCGTGCATGTCCAGTGCCTTGGCCTGACTGACCTGCAACCACGCCATGGCATGCAAAGAGGAGGCAGCTTCTTTAGCTTCACTTCTCAGCTCTGTAAGCTCTGACCATCAAACCTGACGCAAGCTCACAGGCCTGCGAGGGGAGACAAGGATCCCCCAGAAGCAGCGGCCGTTGGCATCTGTTGTCGCAGCAGACCACTCCACTGAAGGGATAGCCTCATAACCCTTCACCGCTCCTCCCTCAAGGGTAGCGAGGGGGGAAGAACCACTCAGGCAGTTTTCGGCATTAAAAGGTGCCATCCACAACCTAGTAAGCTCTCCATACTCTTTGGGAAAGAAGGGCACTGGGGCGGCGGGCTGAAAATATCCCCGAGATACCAATCATCCAACCGAGAATGAACAGGACACGGTGGAGAGTTCCACTCGAGCCCGACAGCCTCGGTGGCCCAAATCAGCATAGCTGACAGTTCTGGATCCGGCTCAAGCAACGTTACACTCCCAGAGGGAGACAACATAGTCGAGTCCATCTCCAGAGGCCAGCTCATCCTCCGATGCTGCAATCGGCGTCCTGTCCTCTGGGGGACCCCCGGGTGAAACGGCCGGTCCACCCATTACGGATGGACCAGTACGCTCCACGGGGGACTTCACCGGCTGTGGTGGAAGGGAGGAGTGAGAACCCCACAGGGAATGGTTACCGGGCGAGACATCCAACACTATCCTCCTGTCACCTACCCCACGCGGCACCTGAAGGCGGGGCGTGGTAATGGGGACTCGCGCTTCGCGGACGAAGGTGAGTCTCGACCTCAACACCGCGACAGTCATATTCCCGCAATGAGAACATGAACTGTCCAAAAAAACTGCTTCAGCGTGCTGTAAGCCCAAACACGTGATGCAAAAATTGTGACCGTTACTGAGAGACAGGGAACAAATGCATCCAGAAACGCATGGGCGGAATGACATCTTTATCTTTTTTTTTTTCTTTTTTTTTTTTTAAAGATGCAAACGTCGACTACGTCTGATGTTCTCGACTGAAAGGGAACTACAATTACATACGTAACTAAAGATTTTTTTCTCCAAACCAAGATGGGCGTCAGAAATGCCTAGTTGCTCTGGAAAATCGATCCATTCCTTGTAGACTCTTGCAGGTAAAAAATAAATAAATTGTTGTAGCATCAAGTAACAACTTAGGAGTCTTATCTTTATTAAATTTCCAAGTGTTGATTTTAGATTGGGAGGAACTTTTGATTAATCATCTGTCCATTAAATTGGACATCATGCATCACTAGCTATATTTCAGCTACACAGCAAAAACTCCATTGTTAAATTAACTCTCCTGGGAGTTTATGTGAGACGACACCCAAGAGTGTTAAAGTGTTCAAATAAGAGTGTTAAATGAACACTGTTAAAGTTAATGAGAAAATTAAGTGATTAATTGAGTGATGATTGAACATTGTTGAAGACACCTGATGTTAACAAGCAGAATCACCAAAGGCGAAAAGCACAACAGTAAGTCACCATTATGGAGATCAGTGTTTGCTTTAATTGGGCTTTTGTCCCTTGACTTTTTAATGTTTGATTTTGTATGATCTGTTGTAACTTAGTTGTAACAGCCAGACAAGCAAAGAGAATAGGTGATGGTTATGTTTTGACATAATCATCATTTGACCTGAATCACTGAACTCATTTAGAACCTAATCTTTGAGTTAGAGTTATTTTCTACTGTATACGATCTAACATTTACAATATAATTCTAAGGATTTCTTAAAAGTTGCTCTGATATAAAGTAAATTTAAACTTTTAGGCACAAAGAAATCAAGAATCAGTGTACGAATCTCAACAACGGTGCCAAACGGCAACTCTGAACATTAGAAAACAAGCTACTAAAAAGTCACATAAAAACAGCAAAAATAAAATAAATAGTAAGAATAAAGGAAATGACTAAAACAAGCTCATAATTTATTAATGCAGCAATGTATTATGGGAGTCATGGACGGATTTTGATTGGTCGCACCCGGAATGCGCTGCAACATGCTTTTTGATGGTCACCACTGTATCTTGATGTCTGTGTGTCTGAATTAATGTTTATTTGATCAGAACAACTTTTAAGAAATCCTTTGGATTATGTTGAAATTGCTAGATCTTGTGCTGTTGAATCACAAGTCTGCTGTAATCAGTAACGTAAACCTAACTCACGGATTAGGCTATACATTACATAATTTACATATACTAATACAAACTGAAAAAAAAAAAAAAAATTGGTTATGCTATTAACAGACATGAATGGATATCTATAAATGAACATTATCTAGATTAACAAATGTTGTTAAAATGTTGTTCTTTGTTGTCATTTGTGATGCCTAATGCATTAACTAATGTTATCAAATTCAATCTTATTGTAAAGTTTTATCATTAAAGAATATTTACTTACCCATTGAGGCAAGAAAAAATATTAGCAAGTGCAGGTACATGGTACTTCTGCTGTAGGATTTGACTCGTCACAGATGTCAGTCATTTGGTTATATTTATACACTGTGAGTGAGAAACACACTCCCAACCAGTGACGGAGCCAGGTTATTTTCATAGGGGTGGCCAGGCAGGGGCCAGTAAACCAGCCCAGGTGGCACAGAAATCGTCATTATTTCAACATAAAAATGAGTTTGACTATAAAGTAATGGACTGATTTAGTGTATTCAATACAACTGAATACACTATGTGCTTAACAGTGTTGGGTAAGTTACTTAAAAAAAGTAATTAGTTATAGTTACTAGTTACTTCTCACGAAAAGTAACTGCGTTAGTAACTGAATTACATCATTACAAAAGTAACTAATTACTAGGGAAAGTAACTATTGCGTTACTTAAAAAAATAAATAAAAAAAAGTTTAAATATAAGAAATTTCTTGGATACCCCCAATATGAAATTTTAAATGAATTAAACGGACACTAAATAGAACATCTTATTATTATTAAACATTGTACACTAATCTACACTATTTTAATGTTGCTGTGGGACAATGTGAGAGACACCTATTAACTTAAATGTTAAAATATTATCATTACTATAGTGGAACAACAAAATAATAGATGGTTTAGAACTTTTAATATTTATTGCACAGACCACAACTGGCCAACAAATAAGTCTAAAAATAAATCATGCTTCTTAAGAAATGTACCAAAAATAAATAAATAGTAGCCTAATAAAAATTTTCATACACATATACTAGTGCATATAATTAAAATGATAAAACTCACACACCTTTACAACTGGTAGACATTCTGTATAGCCTACTTGAAGTTTTTTCTTCCTCACAATAGTAAGTTTAACAAAAAGTGCTCTCAATGTAATACTGAAACAATGTATCAACATAAATAATAATAATACAATATAATATTTTGTGGGTTTATTTTTATAACCTACAGAGAACGTCATCATCAGAGGTTATTTATTTTAGCCAAATTCTAGTCATGTTTGCCGCACGTGTTCACAACCGTCAAACAAATATGTTTGAACGTTCCCTGCAGGTTATTTTGGAGTTTATGTTATATAAACTAATTAAAACATTGCATATGATACCAATATGCTACATATATTATTCTAATGCTGAAATGTGTAATTTATTTATAAATAAAGTATTTATGCTCGGACACATTCGGTCTCTCTCGCGCACTGTCGAGCGCGTTCTCGGACACACTCGTTCTCTCTCGCGCACTGTCGAGCGCGTTCTCGGACACACTCGGTCTCTCTCGCGCAATGTCAAACGCGTTCTCGGACACACTCGGTCTCTCTCGCGCACTGTCGAGCGCGCTCGCGGCATTCGCCTCGCTTTTGTACAGTCTGGCGCCTCATAATATGAGGCGCCGGACTGGACAAAAGCGAAACGAACTGCGCGAGCGAGCGACAGTGCGCGAGAGAGACCGAAAGTGAGCGAGAGAGACCGAGTGTGTCTGCGCGCGAGAGAGACCGTGTATGTCCGAGCATTAGTTTAGTAGGCTAATTATATAATAAAGCCACAATTGCCAAAGTAAGAATGTTTTTATTCCTGGCTTTTTTGGAGTAAAACAGTGATTCCACTGTTACCACTTTATCTGTGTGTAATGTTGTAGTAGCTCAAAGTTGTTTGCTGTTTAAACTGTAAACCATTCCTTTATTACTGTGATTACTGGTGAAAATAGCCAATGTGCTGAAATTTTAGAAGAGCATCAATTCATGGAAAAAATATAACTTGAAATATGGGGATAAAAGGTTTCTGCTCAATGCGACAATGAAGTACAGCTTGTCAGCACTGCATCTCCATCAATGAGAAAGTCTAGTTTATTATGCAAAGGTTTTAAGGTTAACTGTTGTTTTATGAATTGCAACACTTGCTACAACCTGTCAAACCTAAGCCCATTTCGAATACTTTTTAACCTAAATTAATTTGTTAAAGACTACTTTTTTTTTTTTTTTTACTAAAATTGACTAAAACTTGACTAAAACCTTTTTGCGTTTTCGTCGACTAAAACTTGACTAAAACCTTTTTGTGTTTTCGTCGACTAAAACTTAAATAAAACTATAAAGCATTTTCGTCCAAAAGACTAAAACTAAGACTAAAACTAAAAGGGCTGCCAAAAACAACACTGTTTTCAATGTCTAGTTTCACAATCAATGGAAACATGCAGTTTAATTTTAATAAATAAAGTATATAGTCCTATATAATCAATAGAAAATTAAACTGAATAGGCTAAATAAATGGATAGTCCTGCAGCATGGATTTTTATTGCAGATAATTTAACAAATAAATAATTATTGATAGGCCTACTTGTTAAAAGGGCTTTGGGTTTCATTTATTTGGCTAGTCTACTGTCATCTGTCAATAATAGAAAAAAAAGAAAAAAGAAGAATGAACAAATTCAAACGAATTGAATTAATAAATAAAAAATAATAATGACGCACATGCTTTTCTGTCTCATTATTGCAACATCTCTCTCTAATAACTGCATTAATAACTGCATAAAGCCGGGGACACACTTTAAGGCTGGTTATGAATGTAATTTGATACTTATGACTGATCATGCCCAAACGCGTGTTCAGCGCGTTCAGTCTGTGTTCAAAGTCGGTGTTTAAAATCTGCTGCAGTCGATGAAAACAGTCAGAGAATGTGTCAGCTAGTCGTGTGTCCCAGCATTAGTCTGCTATCAGTGGCTCAAACCTCTGTTACTAACTCTAAAATGACGTTTTGGAATTAGCAACGGAGACACTGGATTAGATGCGTAAGAAATTATAGTCCTACATACAAGAGCGTTTTAATGACAAAAACTTTACAAACGTCTTGAAATACATAATCTGAACAATGTTTCGAGGTGTGGTAACTGTAGTATAAGCGGAATAATTGACTTCAGGCCGTTGAATTATTAGAAAAATAATGCACACCCGAGGTGTAACGGCCACTCCGCTTTGCGTCGTGACCACATTACCACCTCGGGTGTGCATAATTTTTCTAATAATTCAACGGCCTGTCGTCAATTATTCCTTACTTAAACATCACACTCACTGTTCAGTGACTTTGACTATGAGAGCAGGTATTGTACTTCAAATAACTGTACATTCATGTCATGATTTAAATATGTGGCCTTCTTCCTTATTCCTGGTCTATCATTCACTTCCTGGGGTTTTTTCCATACATTAAAAATACCCCCACCCCCCAAAAAACCCATCCAAGACCATATTATTCAATATGAACATATGATTGTACATGCATTTAAAAAATGCATGTTTTTGAAAAATGCATGTACAATCAGATTTTATCCTAAATTCCATGTATCCTACGTCAATAGTGAGGAACAAGTCAGGATTTATAAATTCAAAATGTTCTTATGTGTATGTCAACTGAAGAGCATATGAACTTTTTGCACTCATATAAACCTGTATTTAAATTAATCCAACATTAAATTGTAAAGATAAATAGACAATCAAAATATGCATTAATATTATTATATGCACAAATTAGCAACATGTTAAATGCTTTGTGATAATTGGGTCAGATGAAATAATGTTATTTCAATGATGAAAAATCATCAAGATGGACATAAAATTGATATTTGTTCAACTTAAATTAAATCACTTATTTACATCGAATCAACATTTAAACAATATCAAATAAATATTACTTTATGTAAAGCAGGATCTCAAGTAAACCTTAAATGGAATAAATCTAATCTTGCATTATGTCTATTGAATCACATCCGCTTTGACTTATATTCAGATAAATAGATCAACTCTGAACATCCCAAAACAGGCTACTAAAAATCACACCAAAAAGAAAAGCAAAAAAAAAAAAAAAGAAAATAGTAAGACCATTCAGCTGCATAATTTGTTCATGCTGCAGTGCATGCTGGGAGTCTTTGATGGGTTTTGTTCTATGCTGGCATCCAGCATGTATTGTGGCACAAGATTTTTGTTGATTGTCACCATTGCTTGAATTCATGTGCTGATTCTTTATGCCTGTGTGTTTTAATAATGCATAAGCTTAAAATGTTTTGTGAATCTTTACATTTATTTATAAAAAATTAACAACAATGGAGAGAAACTAAAGTCAAGGGTCAAGGAACCCAACTAAAGCAAACTGATCACCATAATGATGGCTCCAAACTAAACATTTTCAATAAGACAATGATAATTAGCAGAGGTTTAGATGTTTAAGAGCTTTTGTAGACGTATGACAGAAATTAAGTCAAACTGGTTTATAATAAGACGGCAAAGCTGTTTTTGGAGTTGATTTTTGTTGCCATGTTAATTTGAGCCCTTCATGGTAATTGAAAGAGGTCAAAACTGACATGATTTTACTTTATTACCCACTTTGTAGAAAATAGGTCTCTTCACCATACAATACAATACAGACAATATACAAATATACATAAGACATAAAACTTTAATTTAAAAAAAGAAATACAGGCATATAGAGTCCTGTTGTACATGAAGCAAGATTGATCTGATGTTGTCTTAATGCTTATTTGATGTAATTTGTTTAAGTTTAACAAATATCGATTTTATGTCCATCTTGATCTATTTTACATCATTGAAATGACATTTTTTCAGGGTGCAAACATGATGAAAAATCAATGTTAAGTTTCAATCTTGATTCATTGTTGATTCAGTGTTAGTCTGCTATCTGGAAAGTGTTTCAAGTATGTGTCATAAAATTCACGGTACACAGACAACTGCAATGTTTGAAAAACAAGGTCAACTAAACTTTTTCTTATTTTCAAAAGTTTACCATTTGCAACTTTTTACACTCTTCATGGTTCATTGTGGTACTATTTTTACAATGGAAATTCAAAACTGTTACTAATATCCAAACAAATAACCAAAAAGGCAAAACATTTTTCAAATGTTTAACCATACTTAAATATAACTTTGTTTTAGACATACTGAAACATGACTGCTTGTCACAGTATGGCTGACCGTACAGAACGAAAATATTTACCTTATATTTATAATCAATAAATTAAATGTTTAATATATTTTGAAATATTAAATAATATATATTGTGTCAATGTACAAAAGCACTTGTTGAGAATTATCGAGATTTAGATGTTGATGTTTTATTGAAAATAATCAAGTTTGTACTATAATAATCAACTCTTGACCCTTGACTTTATTACATTAGTTTCTCTCTGGCTGCTGTAACTGTGAGTTTATAAAACACATTTGTTATGGCAAGAAAAAATCAAGAGGAAGTTAATCGTGTGTTTAACTTTTTCTAACTTTTCATATTTTTTTCTTTGTTCATCTGACTGTTATAAATCAATAACAGCAGACAAGCAAAATTTAAAGTAAACATATAAGGGTCAATAGCCCAACTAAAACAAACACTGATCACCATAATGGTGACTTACAATTTGTGATTTTCTCCTTTGGTGATTCTGCTTGTTAACATCAGGTGTCTTCAATAATGCTCAATCATCACTAAATTAATCACTTAATTATCTCATTAACTTTAACACTCTTGAGTGTTAATTTAACACTCATATTTTAACACTTTACACTCTTGAGTGTGGACTCATATACACTCCCAGGAGTGTTCATTTAACACTGAAGTTTTTGCTGTGTAGGAGTTCAAAACGTTTCATGTATTCTGTGATTTATTCTTCAAAATGACTGATTGTTGAAACTGATCTACCCAGTCAACACGTGAGATTATATGATAATCACATTGACATCACACCATTCTCATACACGAATGCATCGCTTCACTTCAGAAGGCCTTTAGTTATCCGCGAGAGCCGTTTCGAGCACCTTTATTATAGATGGATGCACTTTGATGAACTTTTGGAATTATTATTTTGGAAAAATTATTGGAAGCCCATTATAAAGCATTTTTTATATATATATATATATATATATATATATATATAACTCTGATTGTATTCGTCTGAAATAAGAATGTCATATACACCTAGGATGGTTTCAGGGTGAGTAAATAATGGGCTAATTTTAATTTTTGGGTGAACTATCCCTTTAACCAATGACACGCTTCTCAACCTGACTGCTTAGCAGAAAAATCAGTTAGGTAGAAATGTTGAATATTCTTTATATAAATATTTTCAATAAAGCTGAACATATATGTTTTTTTTTACTTGTGTGACAAATTTGGTGTTATTATCAGCGTATGTTTTAAGGTTTGGTTGAAAAATGATTATGTTTAGGAACCTTCAGGAAACTTTAACTAGATCTTTCTCAAAATTAACTTTGCTGACTCTGTCGACTTCAGGTAGGTGTAAGATACATTTTTCAATAGATCAATCATTTTTTCAGTTTGAAGAGTTTTTTTAAATGGAGAAAGTGAAAATAACAAGAACTCATTTTTTTATTTTAATTTTTATTGCTTATTCTGACTTATTTAGTCAGCATAGGTTACATATACTTGTTCTCAAACCAAGCTCATGCTCCACTCTTCACCATAATGGTAACCCAACATAAAAATTCCAACATAACAGAAAAAGTTTGTCTAAATTAAATGAAAAAATTCAGATTACTTAAAATATGTCAGTTCTGTGAACTCAAAAGAAAAAGAAAGTTCTAAATACTCATAAAAGTTAATTTGATTGAACTAATTTATTTAATTTAAGTTTACCCTACTCAGACGAATTAATTATTTTAAGCATTATGGAATATACCATTGCTTCCAAAGCACAGACATAAACACAATAATAGTGATTATGTAAAGAACCAAGAAGGTCACATTTATGATTCTCGCTACTCTGGTCCAGGACAGAGGTGTCTTCTGTCGACACTCAGTGAGGATCTCCTTCAGACGGTCGGGAGTACAAGACTGCTCTTCATTCTGATCTCTAACTGAGTCTGGAGGATTCTGCTGGTCTATTACACTGTCTGTGAGAAGAAAAAAGCATAGCTCTGTATAAATGTTTTGTCTGCATAATCTCACATACTCTATTATAGAAAAACAAATGAATTTCACATGTGGTTTTGGGGTGGTTTGTTTAGAACTTGATAATGCATGGTTTTACATTTGCTTACATTTGCTTACATTTGAAGTTCAGACTTCAAATGCTATTTTCATTCATCCATCTATCCATCCATCCAAACAGTTTGTCCTATTTTAGAGTCGTATTTACTCAGATTAAAAAGATTAATTGTATTATCTTTTTCTTTGCATATGTACCAAAGTTACAAAGCAAAAAAGTCTTAAACTTAATTTCACTAATAAACCTTAATTTGTGAAGTAAAATGATAAAATACATGAAAATGTTCCTCATAATCTGATGTTGTGTCAGTTCTTACCATCTTGTCCACTAACAGCAGCTTTAGTTTCCACTGATCTCTTCTCAGCTCCTTTAACCATCAGATAATTCACAAGGATGGTCTCCATCATGCTGATGGCAATTAGAAAGAAAATCACACCGCAGAAAACCCCTGTGAAAAAAACAGGAAACTGCTCAGCTAACAGAGTTTTGTTACAAGAATGTTCTCCAAATATTCAGTGTAAAAAGAAGTCCAGACTTCTTGACATACACTGTTAGACATACACTGTTTGTTTGTTTTTTTACTGTAAATTACTGGCAACACTGTTGCCATGAAACATTGATTTCATGTTGTAGATTAGGGCTGGGCGATATATCGCATGACATTGTTAGGCGCATCTCGTCAGTAAAGCCGGTTCCTTGATTACTAGTAAATCGCCTTCACCTGCTTTCAGATGGAGCGGCATTTACTACAAAGCAAAAACTCCAGTGTTAAATTAACACTCCTGGGGAGTGTATATGTGTCCACATTCAAGAGTGTAAAGTGTTAAAATATGAGTGTTAAATTAACACTCAAGAGTGTTAAAGTTAATGAGATAATTAAGTGATTAATTTAGTGATGATTGATCATTATTGAAGACACCTGATGTTAACAAGCAGAATCACTGAAGGAGAAAATCACAAATTGTATGCCACCGTTATGGCGATCAGTATTTGCTTTATTTGGACTATTGACCCTTATACATTCACTTTAAAGGGCACCTATTATGCCCCTTTTTAGAAGATGTAATATTGGTCTTGGGTGTCCCCAGAATGCATTTGTGAAGTTTCAGCACAAAATACCCCACAGTTAATTTATTATAACCATTTGAAAATGTCATTTTTGGGGCCTGTTTTAAAAAGAGCTGTTTTGTGTGTACCACTTTAAATGTAAATGAGCTGCATAATCCCCGCCCTGCTGCTGGACCTAGATGATGAAGAGAGTCCGACAGAATAAACACGAATGAGAATGGACTAAACGTCTCGCGTCCCCTTTGCAATTATGAATGTGCAACACACACACACACACACACACACACACACGAACTGTGATAACGTTCGCACAATTTTTTGAAACTACACACACACACACTACTGTGATAACGTTTGCTAAGTACAAATGATTTATTTATTTATTTATTAAGGGGAGGGAGATAGACGTTTATATAGCCTACTGTCTATGTAGATAGAGCAGACCTTAATGTATTTACATTTGTATATGCTGCAAAAAAATGCCTACGTGACATAAAACTGTCTGATGTTGTTTGTTGAGACATCCTATGACGACGACAATAAATAGCTTTAGACGCATTTGTTGTTGAACTGGATGACATCGATTGAAATGACTATTTGCTCAAAAATCATAAAATACACTTACTTCTGGAGGTGACGTTGGATCGCGAACTGTAGGCAACGATCCACACTTGAGGATTAACTTTGACCCTCGTTCACTAAACAGTCAGTCAGAAAATGAATCTCGTATTTAGGAAGTTTAAGTGGTGCCTTTTCTTCATAAATAAAATCCATCCGCTGCGTTTTCGGTGGCTCTGATGTCAGTGAAGACTAGTATGTCCATTCTTACATCCCACAACAGAACACCTACACTTCTTATGAGACATAACCGGCTGTCGTTGAAACGGAGGATGCAGATCACCGAGGGCGGGGTCTATGCCAAAACCAGATGTCAATCAAATCACGTCGGTGGGGCTTAGCTCATTTCTATGTCACAGTGAGGGAAATCTAGAACAGGGCGTTCTGAGACAGTGCTTATGATTTATTGAGATAGTAAAAAAACTACTGGGTGGATTTTTATCATTCTAGGGTGGTTTTGCTCACACACTGCCAACACACATTTATGTTCAAACACCATGTAAAAGTGAATTTTGCATAATAGGTGCCCTTTAAATGTTGTTTGTCTGCTGTTATTGATTTATAACAGTCAAATGAACAAAGAAAAGTGTGATCTGATAGTGTTGGTTATGTTTTGGCATAATCATGCTGTGATCTACAAAATGAAACTTATTGAGAAAGTGTAGCGTTTATACGCCCACGTATAAATATTATTAATTATTATTCATAACGGATTATGATCAATAATTAATATTTTAATTATCTTTGATTATTTTCAGAAATTACTGTAACAGAATCAATAATATGATCATTTATCAGTTCATCCAATGAACAGAAAGCATAAACAATTATTAACTCTAGGAAAATATAATACCTTCCTGGCCAAGAAAGAATAACCCCCTAACAGTAAATTAAGAAATAGGGTAAAAGCATAGGTAACTTTTGATCGAAGTTCAAGACAATAAAATTTGATAAGCACATACACAAGCAATATCTTTTCAAATACAAACAATACTTTATTGATTATATACTAACACCTAACACAAACAAGACTATGGATTATTCTAACAACTAATGTCTAACACAAACACACGCGCACGCATACACACACACATTCATACGAGTTGCAGAAAGGAAGAGAGTGAGGAAAGAGTGGGTTTAAGAGTGAAAGGATGAAATCTCACGATTCCATAAGCACTTAGACATGACCTGAACGAACCATCAAACATTAAATTAACCCTTCTATCGTTTTAGGCAGGTTATTAAAGTTATATAAATACACCAGTTTAGCTTTCAGTCTGGAGGTTACTTGCTTGTCTTCTCGTTCCTTTTTGGGAATTCCCTTCGTTGCGTAACAGAGGGTTCCCCCGGGTTCGTTCGTCGGCTGTGGTCTCCTTGTGCCTGGGTCTGCGGCGTTCCAGTCACGTGTTGTGCTGGCGGATGAATTGAAAGTCTTTGTCTGAAGCTGGCTTTGCAGAAGAAACGTGGCTCGAAGTCTTGTCGCAAAACTTAACTTAGAACCGAGACTCACAACGGAAAATAAAGGAAATGATAACTCAGTAAAGAAAAGAAAATTTAGACGAGAGTAGTAAGATGGCTTGAATAAATCTAACCCATCTGATCTTAATTTGGGTTGGTCTGCTCCTCAGTTACATGGTTGCTCTGGTTCAGATCTTCATCTTTTTCTGCCCATCTCTCTTGAGAGTGATAGCAGAGCGTTTCTTGAGGGTGAACCCAGAGAGCGAGAGCACAGAGAGAGCTTCGAGAGCAGCGAGAGAGCGAGCTTAGTTTTTGGGTCTAAGGTTTTAACTAAAAGTTTGTCCCCCCTCCTGAAGAGATCGGACCAATTAGACACTGGCTTTTGTTTGTCTCATCGTAAATTATGCATTATCTGGGGTGTTGGTGTGTTCTCTAGCTCTTAAGCAGAGAGGACAGAGGCCACAGGTTAGACATGATTTCTAATTAAAAGAAGATCAAAACATATTACACCGATATCATTCAAGCCATCTTGCTAGTTGTGTTCGTAAGATAGCATTGATATGAAACAGTACACACTGTCATTCACACACCTAATAATTATAACAATTACATGAATTATATGGGATTAAAGCATATCTTATTAGAATATGCATATAAGTGGTGGAAACACACAGGATTATGTAGTTGCGTGATTGTTTGATTGTAAGTCCATTGAGAATTGTTCTTAAATGATTTTATGTAGTTTATTGGTAAGAATCAGTTCTCTGGTTTGAAGAGACAGAACACTGTTTGTTCGTTCAGAGGTCTTACGGAGGAGGGGTTCAGGAATGTTTGCTGGTATCGATCCGTCTTGTAAAACTATCAAACGTTGACCAGTTCTTCCTTCAGTTAACTAATAAAAGTCTTTGGTTAGCAGACTTTCTGGAGACTGTGGATGATTCATGGTTGGGTAATTTGAATCTGGAATGTGATGACTCTTGTTGTGAGACCTTGGTCTCTGTCTTTCTCTTAAACAGTCAGCGTTTTGGCAACAAAGCTTAGTATTGACCAGCTATTTAGTTAGTGTTGGGGGGAGGCTCTTTTAAATAGCCAGAGTGATGAGGATCATTTGACGTTCTGAACAAATCTTCTGTTTTGTTCGGCAGGAAGTAGAGAGTTTGAATTAATTTTCTGGAAGAAAATTAGTCTGTGGTTGGTTTCTTCTCATTGTCGTTACAAAAGTTTGGTTTAACTTGTCAGCAGCAGCTTTGTGATTCTACAGCATATAATCATCAGTATAATCATTCTGATCAAAACACTTTCAAATGAATTTATTTAGAAACACAGACATCAATAATCAGCCTGTGAATCTCAACAATGGTGACAATAATAAAGCATGTTGCAGTGGCTGCCACCAATCACAACTCATTAATGGCTCCCATCATGCATTGCGGGATGAATAAATTATGATCTGAATTGTCTATGTAATTTACTTTTCCTAACTGAATATTCTGCTCGTCACCATTGTTGAGATGCATTGACTGAATCTTGACGTCTATGTGTGTCACGTTTCCGTTTGTGTTTGGACTGTGTTGTCATTGTCTTTAATTCACCTGTCTCACCTGTGCCCTGTTAATCACCTAATTTAGTTATCTCGTTTGTTTTGCCCCAGCTGTGTCTTATTTTCCTGATCTGTTTCCTTGTGTATTTAAGTCCTGTGTGTTCCTTCAGTCTTTGTCGGTCGTTATAGTGTCAAGGTTTGAGTTGAGTGTTCATGCGATTTGAGTTTGGCAATAAACCAGATGTATTGAAATCCTGTCTCCTCGTCTTCAACCTGCAAAACCCTGACAGAACAACCGACCAGTGGCGTTTTCTTGCGGAGGCCAAGGGAAGCCAGGCTTCCTCACTTTTTCAGAATATAATCGTCATTTAATAAACACTTTTGTTTTCACAGTTTACGTAATCCTTCTGTCATCTCCTCATCGTCTCTCTTCATTCATTACTGAGCGTTTTATGATGTGTAAAACAGCGCCCCTATAAAAGTGACATGGTGAATGAGCGTTGAAAACATGGTACTGCACCCTGTGTCTGTGAGGAGGCCAGGCTGAGTTGGCGTCCCTTGATAGAAAAAAAAAAGAATGATTAACCAATCAGGTGACGCTATTGTCACGACACTGCTCCCCTGTGATTGGTCAGGACAGTGTCAAGGGAAGCCATGAACTTGTTGGCATCAGGCCAATCACATCACGTTATCATCGTCAATGAATGAATGAATGAAATAGCGGAAGATTTGTATGTGTAATATGTGTGTGGTTTTTTTTGCGTGATTAGTTCTTACTGTGTCTTGCGTGCTTTGATTAAGCAGCATGAGTGCACTTTGTTGTTTATTGTTGTGAATAACCGCTATTAATCCTCGCATGAGCGTCACACCGATTTAAGGGTGTAAAATAAATGAAAAAGGTTATCTTCTTGTTGCTTACCGTCCGTTTCCTATCTATCTGCGAATGTTTTAATGAAAAGACCATAAGATGTTTAAGAGGACTGTGTGTGTGTGTGTGTGTGTGTGAGTGTGTGTGTGTGTGTGTGTGTGTGTGTGTGAGAGAGAGAGAAAGCGCGTCTGGTCTGAGCTGCCCATTTAGCGATGTGTTATTTTTTTTATGTGATTATAGTTCTTCTTACTGTTTCTTGCGTGCTTTGATTAAGCAGCATGTGAGTGCACTTTGTTGTTTATTGTTGTGATTGTTTGTGAATAACCGCTATTGTATATCCTTACATGAGCGTCACACCGATTTAAGGGTGTATTAAATGAAAAAGGTTATCTTCTTGTTGCTTACCGTTGGCGTTTCCTATCTGCGAATGTTTTAATAAAAAACACCATGAAAGATGTTTAAGAGGACTGACTGTGTGTGTGTGTGTGTGTGTGTGTGTGTGTGTGTGCGTGAGAGAGAGAGAGAGAGAGAGAGAGAGAGAGAGAGAGAGAGAGAGAGAGAGAGAGAGAGAGAGAGCGTCCGTGCTCAAAGTGTTGGATTGTAACAAGCGTAAGTTCCGGTAAGATGATGCTGGGCGCTCTAATAGTTCATCCAAATAGCAACATATAAATGGTAACGTATGATTTTCTGCCCCCACCCCTTAAAACACACAGCTTAGAGGTTGTGTCTTAATTGGCTTCCTCAGAAATTTTCCCCACGCCACGCCACGCCACTGCAACCGACCACATCATGAGCTGAGAGCTCACTGGACAGATCGCGGCTTTGGCTCGGGATAGCCGCGATCTGTTGCATCATGCCAGTCCAGCCATGCCTGCACTTCACGCCAGTCCCGCTGAGCCTGCACTTCACGCCAGTCCAGCCGAGCCTGCACTTCACGCCAGTCCAGCCGCGCTTGCACTTCACGCCAGTTCAGCCGAGCCTGCACTTCACGCCAGTCCAGCCGCGCTTGCACTTCACGCCAGTCCAGCCGAGCCTGCACTTCACGGCAGATCTGCCGAAGCCAAGGCAGTTCGCGTCATGCCCGCCGCGCCTGAGATTGAGAGCGTCATACCCGCCGAGCCTGAGCCAGTTGTTGGCCTAGAGAGGCCAGATCCAGTTTCGAGTCCAGTTCCGAGTCCAGCCGAGCCCGCACTTCACGCCAGATCTGCCGAAGCCAAGGCAGTTCGCGTCATGCCCGCCGAGCCTGAGACAGTTGATGGCCCAGAGAGGCTAGATCCAGTTCCGAGTCCAGTTCCGAGTCCAGCCAAACCCGCACTTCACGCCAGATCTACCGAAGCCAAGGCAGTTCGCGTCATGCCCGCCGAGCCTGAGACAGTTGTTGGCCCAGAGAGGCCAGATCTAGTTCCGAGTCCAGTCCCGAGTCTAGTTCCGAGTCTAGTTCCGAGTCAAGAAGTCGGCTGCCCTGTCGAGCAAGAGCCAGAGCCAGTCTTCGAGCAAGAGCCAGAGCAAGTCTTCGAGCAAGAGCCAGAGCCAGTCTTCCCAAAGGCGTTTTCACCGCTGGTCCTGTCCATCTCAGAGCCCTCTTCGCTGCTGGTCCTGTCCAGCTCAGAGCCCTCTTCGCCGCTGGTCCTGTCCAGCCCAGAGCCACCTTAAGTTAAAATAAGTAAAAATCTACCTTAATCATTAAAACCTTTAACCCCCTGGGGTCGACGGTATCGCCGGCGATACCAGCTCACTTTTTTTTCAGTTCAGTTCAAAAGAAATTAATTTTGCTCTGTGGACTTTGATATTACAAGCAAGTTTCATACATCAATCGATTCTGTTAAATGTGTATTATTTTTGTGTATACTCACAATAAAAAACAAAGGGTTGTGCTTTTTGCCAAATGAAGAAAAATAAACGTGATGCGAGTTCTGCCTTCTCTCTGTCAGTGAAGACCATTCTGAAACGCGTCCGAAAATGAACTGTAACTCAGCGAATACTCAGTCAAACAGTCATACAGACACACAGGCATGAAGCTTGAATTATCTTCTTTTAAATGAGGTAATTTATATAAAAAACAAATATTCTCATCTTGTGAAATCTGTATTAAAAGAGAGCGATCCCAGTTTCTGTGAATGAATGAACGGCAGCCGCAGAGATGCGCGCTGTTTATCACAGCTCGCAAAAAGACAGTTTAAATTTAAATTGCGTCTCTGTGTGAATGAATGATGATGTTTTAGCAAACTGTATTGCTATACTGAGTTGAACAGAAATAAAAAAATCGACAGAAATATGTTGAAATAAAATGTAGGCTATTTGTATAAGCAACGTATTAAACTGAAAATTAACATTTATATGCCCTAATATTTCATAAAAACAATGTTACAGTCAGGCGTTTCTGTTTGTGAATGAATGTTTCGGTTTTAGCAAACTGTATTGCTATACTGAGTAAAAATTGACTGAAATATGTTGAAATAAAATGTATTTGTTTAAGCAACGTATTGAACTGCAAATTAACATTTATATTTCTTATAATAAAAATGAAAGACCTATGTTACAGACATATGAAAGACAACATTTCGTTGATTAGTTTTGGATAGATTATACATTTTTACTGTAAAATATCTGCCACCTCAAATAAGCCTTTGTTTGCCAATATTTGCTCATGTTAAATATAGTATGTTTTGTCAAAAATAATCAAATAATCAATCAAATCCTTAACTTTGAAATATGTATGATAAAATGTATACTTTAGTTTTTACAAAGAAAGATTACACTTGAATTGTTGTTGTAATTGTAACCTTTTTAATAAAAAATATATTTACAAGGTAGATGTAAACAAAATATTAAAAGGTAAATATAAGCCTTTTCTTTAAATAATTGTTATTGTGTATTATTAGTGACAAATTTGGGGAGAGGATAAATATTCCAAAACTGAAAATACAGTATGAGAATTAACTGCACAATTACTAGACATGTTTTCCTTGGATATTATAGGCCAAATTGCAAGCACAATATGTGGAAAAATAAAAAAAAATTGAGATGCTTCCAACTGTTGCTCTTGCATTCTTGTGGCTCAGTGACTCACCTGAATGAATGGCTAATTAAGTATGCAGGCCCCAATGTCTCCAGGTGTGAACCACTAAATATGCATGATCGTTGACGCCCACTCCGCATATTGCCTTTCCAAACAGAAAGTGCTTTGCAAAATTCAAATCAATGTATTGTGTTATGTGAATGATAAGGCAGGGTGATTTTCACTTCATTTTGAAGAAAAAACACTAGGTGATGACATCCATTAGACAAAAGTCTTATTGGCACATATTTAGTATGTGTTTTATGGCCTTATTTCAGAAACTTTAGTTTTTAGTTTTTTCAATAACCATGCATAAACATTATTCTCTCAAAAATGCAGACATGTACATTCTTGTTGCTCACATTTCATGGTAGCCCTGTTTGTGCTAAATAGTGTGTACTTTTTTTTTGCCATTAATATGTTTATAAGCAACTGAAAAAAGCACAAATGTCAGGGCATGTCAGAATATCTCAAGGACCCCAAAAACACCTTAGACCCCAGAGGGTTAAACAACAACTTTTACAAAAAAAAAAGAAAAACAACCAAAATACAAAATACAAAAAACAACCAAATGTAGACGTTCTGGCCCGGAAAATGAAGTAAAACAGCTCGATATGTAATGGATGATCTTTACTTTGTAACTTTGCATTCTATATGAGATCCAGCACCCGTACCTGACTGGGATGTGCGTGATTTTACTGCTCCTTATGGATGCAGAAGCAGACAAAATTATTATAGTAATGCGTGAATCGCGGTTATATCCGCGGGGGCTCTGCGGATAATCCGTGGATTGGGCGGGTCAAGTAGGCTAATAAAAATAACTTCTGATTAATTTCGAGTGGGTCGCGGGTGGATAGATAAATCATTATTAACGAAAATATTAACTACATTCTTTAAAATATGAGCATGTTCCATTCCATTTTAAGTTTCAAGGGAGTAAAGCCTGTTTATGTCATTAAGAAAATGAAATTCTGTCAAATAAATTTTGTTTTAAAGAAATGTTCATTTAAAAGCAGCGCTCATTCATCATTGTATTAGATGCGCGCATTAAACGTCGCCTTGAGTCCGCTGTTGAAGGTGATGATCATCCATTTATCCTCACGTGTAACAACGCATAAGAATAATAGTAGGCTACTTCGGCTACCATCGGGTGCAGATACTTAAATCAGAGAAAATTATTGGTGCGGGTGAGTGGCGGGTGGATGATTTGTTTTTGGCTGCGGATTCGGGTGATGTTGGAGTTCATCCGCGCATCTCTAATTATGCAGTGTTTTGCTTTCCGCACTATTTTCAAAGGTCAGCAAAACATTGCTTTCGTAAGGTGTAGAAAAAATTAATCCACTACTTTTTTAGTGACGGACGACTCGCATTTACTGGGGAATATCCGATTTGTCTGCTTACATGGCACACGCAAATGCACGTATCCGATTCATATCCAATTTATTACCACATATGAGTGAGGCCTGAATCCGATCTGAGAAAATCGGAATCCATGCGTTTTTTTCCTGCTTACACACGTTCACCGGTCATATCCGATCTGTGCCACATGAGAGGAAAAAATCAGAATTGGGTTACTTGAACCATGCAGTGTAAATGCAGCCTTAGTTGGGCTCTTGACCCTTAAACTGTTAACATTAGATTTTGTTTGACTGCTGTATTTCAGTTATAACAGCCAGATGAACAAAGATAACTCGTTTAGAGTCTAATCTCTGACTTAAATGTATATTGTTGATTACAGCATCACTGTGATTCTTCAGCATAACATCCAGAATTTTCTGGAAGAAGTTGATCTGATAAAACAAAATCTTTCTTTTAGGCACACACAGACATCAAGAATCAGTGTATGAATCTCAACAATGGTGACAAACAGAATATTCAATTAGGGAAAGGAAATTACTACGACAATTCAGATAATAATTTATTCATACCGCAATGCATGATGGGAGCCATGAATGAGTTTTGATTGGTGGCACCCAGAATGCACTGCAACATGATTTATGCTTTTTTTGTGAGAAGTAACTAGTAACTATAACTAATTACTTTTTTAAAGTAACTTACCCAACACTGAACATAACCAACACCACCTGATCAACTTTTCTCTTGGTTTATCTGAGAGTTATAACTCAGTAACAGCAGCCAAACAAAATCTAAAGTTAATGATTTAAGGGTCAATAGCCCAACTAAAGCAAACACTGATCACCATAATGATGTCTTACAAAATGAGTGATCTCCTTTGGTGATTCTGCTTGTTAACATCAGGTGTCTTCAATATTGGTCAATCATCACTCAATGAATCACTTAATTAGCTCATTAACTTTAACACTCTTGAGTGTTTTAACACTTTAACACAGTCTGGAGCCATATACACTCCCAGGAGAGTTCATTTAACACTGGAGTTTTTGCTGTGTACCTTAATCTTTAAAATAAACGGTACATATATGTACATTTTAATGCTTGGGAACATATATGTACCTTTTTGAAAATATATGTAACCTTGAGGTACAATAATAAGCCCTAAGGGGTACGTTAGTGTAGATTGTACCTTGGGGGACAGAAATGGACTCCTACTGTACCCCTATTTCTGACAGTTTAAATCCTTTTTGTTTGATTGTTGTGACTTCATTTGAGATTAAATTACTGAATTGTATTTTTAAAAATTAAGTAATATTAAATAATCAGGTCAATGTTAGACTCACCAATCAGAGGGATTTCTGTCCCTGTAGAGGGCAGTGTGTTGTTGATGATCAGCAGCATCACAGAAATAGACAGCAGTAAAGTCACTTTGAAGGTCACTTTGTCTGATGCATTTGAGTCAACAAAGAAGGAGATCAAATCCAGCACAAGGAAGAAAAATACTGGTATTATAATGTTGATGACACAGTACAGGTCTCCTTTTAATGGTGATCTGAGAGAGAGAGAGAGAGAGAGAATATCTCTTGTTAATCTGTGGGTGGTGATGAAGGAGAATACATGGTTTCCACCCTGTGGAGATGGTTTCACCTTAGTGAATGAATGCAATATGATGATTTTGTCATCGTAATCATTATAACCACAATCATTCATAAACTGTGTGTGTACACAAGTGTGACTTGCAAAAACACAGCTCAAGCAGCAAAAAAAAAACTAATGTTTTAGCATCAGCAACCCAACTAAAGCAAGCACTGATCTCTATAACGGTAACTTCAAACCAAACATTTTCAATTAAACATCTCAATAACAACTTCTGTATGACAGAAATAAAGTCATACTGGTTAATAATAAGTGTAATAATGTGTAATGGCTGGAAGTCGGTCGTAGTTATTTTGTTTATCTATTTTCTGTTCTTGTGTTTCTCTTTTCTTCAGTGATTCTGCTTACAATCACTTACATAATCCTTTAATTATCTCACTGCATCGTTACATTTTACTCGTAGTGTGGATTTCCCTGAGGGGTTGAAAGTGTTAACAGTGTAAGCTAAAAAGACACACCCACAAAATGTATTTTAACAGTAATAAACTGTAAGTTATAAAACAGGTTTATACTGGCAACACTGTTGCCAGTAGTTTACTGTAAAATCTTGTTTTTGGGTCACCATTGTGCTGAAGAGTAGAGCCATTGCTTCAGTCCAGGAGAAGATCAACAAACATTGATGATTTGCTGCATGTTGCTTTATTTAACAGGCGGTGACTGTGTAGTTGCTGATCCAGTGGAAATCTTTTTATGTACAATAGCTTTTTAGTGGTCTCAAATGAAAGAAGTTCACAGTAATACTTTGCTCACATTATTAATGCATTATAAATTTTAGTTAATTTAAATGACAGTTGGTCAATTTAAGGCAGTCGGTTTCTGCAAGTGTAATTAGTTAACTATAATTTAGTGCATTTTTACAGAAACAAACTAGATTACAGTAAAGAACTGTACAATTAACAGTATTTTACTGGCAACAGTGTTGCCAGTATTTTACTGTAAAAAAACCCGGTAAGGTCTAACAGTGTAGTGTATTGTACACAGTGAGAATTGTAAACTTAAACTCAGGATATTGTTGCCATATTTGTCTTGTTTTATAAACACATGTTAATGGATAAACACAAGCAACATTCCTTTTCTAGCGGCGTATCATTACTGAATAAATCCGCGTGTTTGAATGAATCGGGTGAGTCAATGATTCAGTGACCCATTTATAAAGACAGAGGCTGTGCCCTATACCCTCATTTCCACATTACTCCTCTAATATAGTCCAATTGAGGGAGTGAATGAAAACGAGTGTGTTAAATCGGAAACTGAGTTCATTTAGCAGATGACTCTCACAGTGCATTATGGGTATTCTCTAGCATTATTCTCTAACTTTTGCTAGTTTAACAATTATTTTGCACTTCTCTGCCACTGTGAAAAGTGAATATCCTTAGAATATATATATTTTTTATCAATATGAATGCTTTATTCCAAAAAAATGTAACTGAATGCTGAAAAATAATAATAATAATTTCATTCTGATATCCATACACACATCTCCCTTCACATTAACAGCTTCCATGCAACATCCGTTCAACCTCTGGTGTGAAAATCATATTATTAAAGAATATACTCTCTTGAGCAACACCTAAATATAATTTACATGTTGACTTTGAACATTAAATAATAAAATAATGTATACTATAATATATTATAGTATGATTTCACACTTTGGTGTATAATTGAAAACAAACAAAAACAAATAATAAAATGGTTAATTTAGAAGATAATTGATACCCCTGCCTTTTTAAGGTTTAAAAATATAATAATTAAATTCATTGCACATATTTTTCACAAACTCATGAACTAGTTGTTTTTGTTTTGTAAAATAATTGTATTTATAAATTCAATATTGGTTTACATTCCATATCCAGTGCGCTGTACCTTATAGATCAGCTGATACATGTTACGCCATCCAATATCATCTTCAGTGCTATGATTACTGTTAGTTATGTTGATGAAATCCCACTCTCCCTGGGTCTGAAAGATCTCTTTCGACTTGTTAGTAATATAACTGTCATCAGACAAGGTATACAGTTTAATCTCCTTATCTGTGGGAAAAGACATGAATATTTTATCATTTTATATTTTAATATATAAATAGTTTAGCCCAGATAGCAACATAGTTTCGGCCCAGATCCGGCCCACATCTGGCACTTCTGGAATGCGGATCTAATACAGATTTAATGTCTTCTTTTTTTTTTTCAGTTGATTTCATCTAAGGCTGTGTCTGAAGTCAGTTGTAGTTCTTGTGTTTCTGCTCGTCTCTTTTTCTGTTCTCTTCTTTGCCCAGATCTGGCAAACAGGAGCGGCCCGCCCAAGGGCCGTCAATCCACGGTGCATGTGGGCCAGATCCGCATTCCACAAGTGCCAGATGTGGGCCGGATCTGGGCCGAAACAATGTTGCTATCTGGAGAAGAATAAACCATGTTCCCACTAAGCAAAATGATGTCCGAAAGACGTCTTTTCAATGTCTTTGTTACAAAAATCGGACGTTGAAAAGACGTCCACTGAGGAGCCAGAATGAAAGTTTGACGTCTTTTTTTGACGTGTTCTGCACGTCTGATATCTAGACGTTCATCGAACCTTCGTACAAGGTTAAAAACTAGTTCAGATGTGGCCATTGTGGACATATTTCAACATCATTTATGGTCTCATTTAGACATAATTACTTTGACTATTGCTGTCAGATGATCTCAGTGAGAATTAACAGAGGTTTAGATGTTGATATTTGTTTAATTTGAAGTGTCACCATTGTGGTGATCAGTTTTTGCTTTAGTTGGGCTCTTGGTCCCCTTTCTTTTACTTTAACTTTTCTTTGGCTGCTGTAAAAGTTTGTTTGTGTAACACAATTGTTGTGGCAGAGAAAGCCTAGAAAAAGTTTGAGGTGTTATCAGCTCAATGTTGATGATGACATAATCATCACAAAATGGGCATCTAATATTGTGTTTAAAGTTTTGTGTTTATATTTGGTGTTCATAACCACCAACCTTGTGGAACTGCATTATTGGTGCCAAAAGCATTAAAATGATCACTTATTTGTGGTGTATAAAAAGCATGTGCACACGATGTTTTGAGCAAGTGTATCGTATAGTCACACACAGACATCAAGATTTTGCATATGATTCACAACAATGGTGACAATTAAAAAAACAAGCTTCATGCTGCAATGCATGATGGGTAGCTTTCATAGTACAAAACTCATCCTTAATTCCCAAGCTTTTTTGTTTTGATTGTCACCGTTGTTGTGATTCATATCCAAAACAATTGTGTTACACAAACAAACTTTTACAGCAGTCAAAGAAAAGTTAAAGTAAAAAGAAAGGGGACCAAGAGCCCAACTAAAGCAAACACTGATCACCACAATGGTGACACTTCAAATTAAACAAATATCAACATCTAAACCTCTGTTAATTCTCACTAAGATCATCTGACAGCAATAGTGAAAGTAATTATGTCTAAATGAAACCATAAATTGTGTTTTAATATTTGTCCACAATGTCCACATCTGAACTAGTTTTTAAACTTGTACGAAGGTTCGATGAACGTCTAGATATCGGACTTGCAGAACACGTCAAAAAAAGACGCCATAACAACTTTCATTCTGGCTCCTCAGTGGACGTCAGTTCAGTGTCCGATTTTTGTAACAAAGACATTGAAAAGACGTCTTTCGGACATCATTTTGCTTAGTGGGTTATCTTGTGTTTGTTTGTCTAAACTGATTAATGTGTTTCAGATGTACCTGAATACACTGTAGACTGAAGTGTTATATTGCAGTTTTGGGTGTCGAAGGGAAACCTGTAGAGATCCATCTTACAGGCCGTGGTCAGAGATAAAACATCAGTTGAGACTGTAAAGCCGAACCAGAGCAACAGCACATTTGGAGACTCCTTTGTTCCAAACTCGGTCTTGATGCTGAATAGATAAAATATAAATTAGCACTGATTGTTAAAGACATGATGATTGGAGACAGCAATTATTAAAATCAAATGTAAATGCAAAAGTAATTCCCATATAGCAACATTGTGATGTCCCAGATCCGGCCCACATCTGGCACATGTGGAAAGATGATCTGGCCCACATGCAGCGTGGAATGTTCACTTGGGTGGGCCGCTCCTGTTTGCCAGATCTGGGCCACAAGCAGGCCATAGCAATGCCACATGTCAGCCAAGAGCAAAGAAATAAACCAGAACTGGACCGTACAGTGCTATGCATAAGTTTAGACACCCATGCTAAAGTTGACTAAAAAGAGGAATAAAAACTCATCTTTTGGAAATTGAACCTTATAGATAGAACCTTAAAGGTTGAATTTTTCCTCATTTTTTTAATTAAGGCATTAAGTTCAATTTCCAAAAGATGATTTTTATTCCTCTTTGTAGTCAACTTTAGCATGGGTGTCTAAACTTATGCATAGCACTGTATCTGAGCTACAAAATCGGTGTATATTAAATATGGAGTCATGACCTTCTGCTGAGATCTTGAGAGATTTATTGTCTTATTTTATTTCCAGTTGATTTCAGGCTGTTATAGCTGTTGTGTTTCATTCTCTGAGAGTGTAAGCATGAGGTTGAACCAACACCACATTGTAACATTGATTGACATTGAGCAACTCACAATTTTTCAGACGAGAATTCTTGAGTCACATCATCAGATAATCAGTCCATTTCACCAACTTAAGATTTACTATTCTGAAGGGAAAGTCAAAGAAGTCATGTATCTTCAGAATCGAATGCTTTTATCTGATTATTTTATTGTCAAAGAGGACTCTTTCTCACAGTTTACAGGTAACAGTCGTTCTGATAATTCATCTCCTGTTAAATTAAAACTGCGATGTATAGTGATGCTTTTATTGTTGTTATCTGGAAATGTTCAGCCAAATCCTGGGCCTACTACCTCTGTGCAATGTCTACCCACTCCCTCAGATTTCAAAAGTCGATCAGGCCTTGGTTTCATACATTTAAATGTTAGAAGTCTGGTCCCTAAAATGGATATGATCAAGATCTGGGCAAAGACGACAAACGCGGATGTAATGGTTCTATCAGAAACCTGGCTTAAGAAATCTGTAACTGATGATTTAATTCTTATTGATGGTTATAAAGTCTATAGAACTGATCGGTTGGGTAAAGGAGGAGGGGTTGCCATGTATGTCAAATCCAAGCTCATTAGCTCTGTAACTCTGTCAATTACTAAAGCTAAACAGTTTGAGGTCTTGGCTATCAAAGTAGGCGTATCAAAGGATTCTTACATCACTGTTGTTGGTTGCTATAGACCCCCGTCTGCCGCAAAGGTTGCTTTTAAATCTATTTCAGATATTTTACATGAGTTAAATGACTCTGAATTCATCCTTATGGGTGATCTAAATTGGGACTGGCTTTCGGTGATGTCAGATTGTTTTAAAGAACTGTGCGATTCATTAAATTTAGTGCAGCTCATTAATGCTCCAACAAGGCCTAATCCTAAAGCACAACATAAATCTACCTTGCTTGATTTAATTATAACAAATACATCTCACAAATACACCTCAACAGGCATATTTTGCAATGATGTTAGCGATCATTGTGCAATTGCTTGTGTCAGAAATACAAAAATTCCCAAGGCAAAACCCCGGTTTATTTTTAAAAGATATTTTAAAGGTTTTCAAGAGCAGGCTTTCCTGCGTGATTTATATTTTAGTGATCTTAACAGAGTAACTCTGATTCCAGATGTTTAATTGGCATGGGAGTATTTTCACTCAATTTTTCTGTCTATTTCAAATTAACATGTTCCCATTAAAAAGTTTAGGATTAATGGTAGGGAAAATCCCTGGTTCTCAGACAGTCTCTCAGAGCTAATTCATTTAAGGAATAAATCGTGGGCCCAAGCTAGATTTTCAAACTCCTCTGCTGATTGGACTACGTTTAGAACCCTAAGGAACAAGTGTACCTTGATGATAAGAAATTCCAAATCAGAGTTTTATCTGAAGACAGTTACAGAGAATCTAAATAACCCCTCCAAATTCTGGAAAGTAATTAAATCTATGTCAGGTACACATGTTGCTTCAAGCCTCCCTGAACACATTCTGGTTGGCTCAGATGAAATAAAGGATAAAGCTGCTATGATCAGTCAGTTAAACAAACACTTTATCTTTGCTGGGTCTGCATTTGACAGCTCAAATGTAAACGCACCTGTCCCATGTTCTGCCACCACTGCAACTGAGAGAAATCTGGATTTGTTTGATTTTAAAACTATTTCAGCTGTGCAAGTTTGTGAAGCTCTGAAAGGCATTGACCACAAAAAATCTGCAGGTCCTGACAATCTGGATCCATATCTCCTAAAGATGGCGGCAGATGTTGTTGCTGAGTCTATTACTCACATTTTTAATTTGAGTCTTATGTCCAATTCAATACCCCAAATCTGGAAAGCTGCTTATGTTATCCCCTTATTTAAAGGTGGAGACCCCTCAGAGTTAAATAATTACCGTCCGATCTCCAAACTATCAATCCTGGCTAAGATCCTTGAATCCCAGGTAAATTTACAAGTAAAGCAGTTCTTATTTGATAATAATATTTTAAACAATTTTCAATCTGGTTTTAGAACTGGCCACAGTACCATTACTGCTGCTATGGTGGTAATAAATTATCTTATTTGTGCCTTGGACAGAAAACAACATTGTGCTGCTTTATTTGTAGATCTATGCAAGGCGTTTGATTCGGTAGATCATGAATTGTTGCTGAACAAACTTAGGGATGTGGGTTTCTGTCCTAATGCGGTTAAATGGTTTAGAAACTATTTTGTAGATCGAACTCAGTGTGTCCATGCAGAGGGTCCATGCACAAATCTGAGTTTCTTGGGATATCTAAAGGGGTCCCCCCCAGGGGTCTATTTTGGGACCTATTCTGTTCTCTATTTTTATAAATGATTTAGGTAAGGACGTTCAAGCAAAAGTACACTGTTATGCTGATGACACTGTCATTTATACATATGCTCCTTCCATAGCACAGGCTGTGCAAGAGCTTCAGACTGCATTTCAGTCATTACAAACTGCTCTGCTCAATTTAAAATTGGTTTTAAATCCTCAGAAAACGAAGTTCATGGTCTTTTCAAAAACTCGCCTACAGTTGCTTGATGATCTTAGCATTTTTACGTCTGATGGTAAATCCATTGAAAGGGTACCCACGTACAAGTACTTGGGTATATGGATAGACGACAAACTTTTATTTAATGTACATATTGCTAATCTAGTTAGGAAGCTCAAAGTAAAGATTGGCTTTTATTTTAGAAATAAATCTAGCTTTACTTTTAACTTTTCTGTCTGTGATTGATTATGGTGACATATTATATATGCATGCAGCCTCCTCCATCTTACGGAGTCTTGATTCAGTGTATCATGCGTCTCTACGCTTTATAACAAATGCAAAGTCCCTTACTCACCATTGCATTCTTTATGATCTGGTGGGTTGGACAGCACTGACCACCCGCAGAAAACAGCATTGGTATATTTTTATATATAAAGCCATGCTAGGTAAACTTCCAGCTTACCTCTGTACTCTCCTCTGTCTGAATTCTGCAAGTTATCAGCTACGCTCCTCCAAGTGGTTGCTTTTTAATGTACCCAGGGTTTGGACAGATTTGGGGAAAACTGCATTTTCATACTATGCACCATGGGCATGGAATAATTTGCAGAAAGATCTTAAACTAGAAACGTGTATATCAATCAATACATTTAAGACCATCATAAAAAATGTGGTAAATGAGACATGTAGTTGTTTTTCTTGAGAGGTCCTTGTATTTTAATGATTTTTGCATGATTGTATGTATGCAGAATTTTTTTAATTATTATGTGTTTATGTATGGCTGCTACCTTGTATGTAACACTTGTATATGTTGTTTATGTGTGGCTGCTACCTTGGCCAGGTCTCTCTTGTAAAAGAGATTTTTGATCTCAATGAGACTTCCTGGTAAAATAAAGGTAAAATAAAAAAATAAATAAAAAATAAAATTCAATGCCATTACCATTGATTTTTGGATAAAATCTAAAATCTGGATCTTATCTCGTTTCACTTTAGCTTTTTTGCTGTTGCAAATGTGTTTAACAAACACACTGTCACAGCAGCCAAAAAAAGACAATAGATATAATAAGAGTTAAGAGCCCAACTAATTGAAACACTAATCACTGTTATGGTGACTTCAAATTAAACACAGTTTTACACCTCTATTAATTCTCAATAAAACGTTTGTAGAAGTCTGACAGAAATAAAGTCAGTCTGGTTAGTAATAAGTGAAGCTGGTAATGCTGTTTGTGGAGTTGTTTAATCCTCCTCTGCAGAGATCTTCACAGATTTAATGTCTTCTTTTATCTTCAGTGGATTTAATCTGAGACTGTGGCTGAAATTACTCCATATTTAATATACACAGATTTTTTGGCTACGATAAGGTCCAGTTCTGGTTTATTTCTTTGCTCTTGGCTGACATGTGGCATTGCTATGCAGAGGTGTCCAGGTTCAGGTTCAGAGAGTAAAAGTCCTCCTCAGTATTTTGTTCCAATCACCTGGATTTGCTAATTCAGCAAGATATAGAACTAATTAGTGAAATCAGATGACTGAGTTTATAGGTGGAATAAACATATGGCAGGACTTTTACTCTTTGACCCCTGGATTTCCCACCTCTGGCTGCCTGTTGCTTTATTTAAAAGCAGTAACCGTGTAGTTGTTGATGCAGTGACAATCTCCTTGCTAAGTACTTTATTACATGCATGTATACTGATGTTCACTAAATGTGAGCTGCAAAGATTTTAGTTAAAGTCATGCTTTTAATTAATTCACTATTACACATTATGTGTTTACAGTTTTATATTAAGAGATATTAATTTTCAGTGGACTCAAATGAATAAACTTTACAGTACTATCAGTATAAATACTAGTTTTTGAACTTGAACTGTTTAAAGCAACCGGTTTCCAAAATGATATGATTTACCTTCCATGGTGTTTTTATGGTAACAAACTGTAAAAAAGGAGAGCTGTAAATTAACAGTACATTGCTGGCAACCACAGCTGCCAGTAGATTACCATTATTTTACAGTGCAATTTCTTTAAATCCTTCATTTTTTATTTTTATACCTTTCCATTATGCCAATGTCTGGAGTCCAAAACATATTTCTGGGGGCTGCAAATGTGTCAATTTGACAAAAATTGCCTATGTTCCACTTCATTTTCATATTGGGCCACGCCTGGAAAGTTAAATGAAGTTCAGAATAATTATAAGACAGATAATGTATGCTTGAAAATTAAATAAAACCTCTGATCATGTTACAATAATCTGTAAATTGAGTAAAACTTTGTGAAATAAGAATGAAATAGTTTTTTAAAACACTTACAGTTATCATTTTGACCTGTGTTGTGAGACTCTGGGCTTTTTCATCCTGTAGATAAAAAGATGTGTTGAGAGATGATACTACAACTGCTTGACATCCCATGATGACTTGAATGAGAAGATAAATCATGCTGGACTCATACCACATTGGTGATGGAGGACACATATATGTCCACATGAACTTTTGCAGAGTGGTGATCATAGTAGTTGTTATATTTGTAGTTGTTCATCAGGGGCCACATTCTTTCATTCTGAGTGGTATTGTCTTCCAAACCGAGATATTTCCAAAGGTTAATTTTAGCTTCAGCACGTTGTGTTAAATTGCAGACTTTAGCATCTGACACCCGCCCTGTGTGTATGAGACAATCAGAGTATATATTCTACAAGCACACAAGAAAGAGAATTTTATGTTTTAACTTTTATGTTAGACACACACAAACATCAAGAATTAGCTTATGAATCTCATCAATGGTAACATGCTGCTGGGAGCCACCATATTATTATGACCGCCGCTAGCGTAGCTAGCGAAAGCGGTCATATAGGGATTGTCAAAGTTTTTTTTTTTTTTTTTTCCCGTCACCTTACTGAATTTTTCGTCAACGATACCAGGGACACCGAAACACCGGGGAACATGAAATTTGGTGGGCATGTAGCCCCACTAGACTTGTACGGAAAAATTTTGTTTGGTCCCCGGGGGCCACCCCCCCCCCCCCCCCGCGCTGGGCCCCCCCAAACCCCAAAAAATGCAGTTTTTCCTAAATAACTACCTGAACCGTGGCACCGAGGATGAAGAATTTTTTATGGTATGTTGGTCTACTAGACTTTTACGGAAAAATTTCGTTTGGTCCCCGGGGGCCCTTTCCCCCCCCCGCGCTGGGGCCCCCGTGAATTTTTCGTCAACGATACCAGGGACACCGAAACACCGGGGAACATGAAATTTGGTGGGCATGTAGCCCCACTAGACTTGTACGGAAAAATTTCGTTTGATCCCCGGGGGCCACTCCCCCCCCGCGCTGGGCCCCCCCAAACCCCAAAAAATGCAGTTTTTCCTAAATAACTACCTGAACCGTGGCACCGAGGATGAAGAATTTGTTATGGTATGTTGGTATACTAGACTTTTACGGAAAAATTTCGTTTGGTCCCCGGGGGCCACTTCCCCCCCCGCGCTGGGGCCCCCGTGAATTTTTCGTCAACGATACCAGGGACACCGAAACACCGGGGAACATGAAATTTGGTGGGCATGTAGCCCCACTAGACTTGTACGGAAAATTTTCGTTTGGTCCCCGGGGGCCACTCCTCCCCCCGCGCTGGGCCCCCCCAAACCCAAAAAAATGCAGTTTTTCCTAAATAACTACCTGAACCGTGGCACCGAGGATGAAGAATTTTTTATGGTATGTTGGTCTACTAGACTATTACAGAAAAATTTCGTTTGGTCCCCGGGGGCCACTTACCCCCCCTGCGCTGGGGCCCCCGTGAATTTTTCGTCAACGATACCAGGGACACCGAAACACCGGGGAACATGAAATTTGGTGGGCATGTAGCCCCACTAGACTTGTACGGAAAAATTTCGTTTGGTCCCCGGGGGCCACTCCCCCCCCCGCGCTGGGCCCCCCCAAACCCCAAAAAATGCAGTTTTTCCTAAATAACTACCTGAACCGTGGCACCGAGGATGAATAATTTTTTATGGTATGTTGGTCTACTAGACTTTTACGGAAAAATTTCGTTTGGTCCCCGGGGGCCACTTACCCCCCCGCGCTGGGGCCCCCGTGAATTTTTCGTCAACGATACCAGGGACACCGAAACACCGGGGAACATGAAATTTGGTGGGCATGTAGCCCCACTAGACTTTTACGGAAAAATTTCGTTTGGTCCCCGGGGGCCACTCCCCCCCCCCGCGCTGGGCCCCCCCAAACCCAAAAAATGCAGTTTTTCCTAAATAACTACCTGAACCGTGGCACCGAGGATGAAGAAATTTTTATGGTATGTTGCTCTTAAGGGCCCACATCAACCTAGCCCATAATCACTCATTTGTGATTTGCGCCCCTCCCATAAAAAATGAAAATGCAATATTATTCTACTTTAATCGCCCCTATCTTCAGTTGAGATGTTCAGAACTGCACCATATTTCATGTGTATGATTAACTTGACATCCTCTGGGGGTATGCTAAGTTTCGTAGAATTTCATCCATGGGGGGGTATAAAATAAATTCATTTATGTGCACATTTAGTGACTGTACACTCATCGGCCTGTAGATGGTGGTGTTGAGCGAAGGGTTGCTGGTTTAGGATGATACTGTCACACACACACATGCAGGAATACAAACAAACGCAAGCATGCACACACACTGACATCCACACGCACAGACACACACCCATACACACACATACAAATCCACATGCACAGACACACACACACAAACACACACGCGCACACACATGTACGCACGCACACATACACGCACAGACACACACACACACAGACACACACATACACAAACACACACACATACACATACACACAGACATGCACATACTACTACTTTTTTTAGGTATATACATAAACACGCAATACAGCCAAATTGCTCCACGTCATTTATTTTTGTGGAAAGCCAGTGCAGGCCTGAGCGGCGGTCATATTTTGTACCGCCCTGCGGTACATCTAGTTAAACTAATGGCTCCCAGCATGAAGCATGTCACCATTGTTGAGATTCATAAGCTGATTCTTGATATTAGTGTGTGTGTCACTGCATTTTCTTTTATCACAATGTATTTAGAAATTAAAATTCAGAATGTTTTATCTTTGGCAAAAAAAGTGCTGATGGTAAAAAACAAACAAATAACTTCTTTTGGTCAATAATGACACTTGTCAAATGTTTTTCTTATTGATGATGAAAACTATAATCACCTGATCATATTTGTTTATGGTTTCCTTTGCAGCAAATTATGTGTTTTGTTAAACATTGTTACAAAGACAACAACTAACATGATACAAATATAAAGTCAAACCACCCAACTAAACGAAACACTGATTACCAGAGGTGGGAGTAAGTCACTAAATTCAAGTCTCAAGTCAAGTCCAAGTCTTAACATTGCAAGTCAAAGTCAAGCCAAGTCATTCTGTTGTAAGGGTCAAGTCAAATCAAGTCAAGTCAAGTCAAGTCATACTCTTTGTCAAGTCAAGTCAAGTCGCAACTTAGTCATCAAGTCATACCAAGACACACAGGCTCGTTTTACACATTTTTTAACTCTGGGACTTTTATTTCTTATTTAGACACAGAGGGCTGATGGAAATGTCAATTTAATCCAATTAGGCCAACGTGAACACACTCAAAAAAAAAAAAATGTCTAAACATAAGATTTATGTACTTAAATTGCATATAGAATTTCCATCCATTACATAGTTTTAACATAAACCAATTAATAATCTGAATGTAATTCATATATGTCAGTCATATGTAAATGAAACGGGTAAGATTTATGTAATAGTACACAGAAAAACGCCAGCTGCATAATGTATTAACTTCTATTATATAACAACATTACAAACACAACTCGTACATAATCAAAGCATTAGACACAGAATAAGATCTGAGATTCAAACAATTACATGATGATTAAACATCCCACATCATCTGATCTATTCTTCTCATGGCTTTTTTTGCCTCAACAAATGTGCTTAATATACACACAAATGTAGCAACCAAAGAAAATGTAATACCAAAAAGTCAAGGGTCAAGAGTCCAACTAAAGCAAATGCTAACCACCATCATGGTGACTTTAAAATACAATTGTTGATTTCATTAAAACGGATATTAAATTAAGTCAAGCTGGTTAGTAATAGGTGAAGCTGGTAAAGCTGTTTGAATTGTTTAATCTTCCTCTGCTGAGATCTTCACAGATTTAATGTCTTCTTTTCTCTTCAGTTGATTTCATCTAAGACTGTGGCTGAAGTCAGTTGTAGTTCTTGTGTTTCTCTGTTCTTCAGTGATTCTGCTTGTTAACAGCAGGTGTTCATAATTAATGCTCAATCATCACTTAATTATCTCATTAACTTCAACACTGCTTCAATGGTACTTTAACTCTGTAGTGTGCACACATATGAACACTGAAAAGTGTTAATTTAACATGGGCGTTTTTCTGTGTACTATTACATAAATCTTACCCGTTTCATTTACATATGACTTAAAAATATGAATTACATTCAGATTATTAATTGGTTTATGTTAAAACTATGTAATCCAAATGGATGGAAATTCTATATGCAATTTAAATACATAAATCTTATGTTTAGACATTTTTTTTGTATTATTTTTTTTTTTTTGAGTGTGTTCACGTTGGCCTAATTGGATTAAATTGACATTTTTAATGTTTTTGTTTCGTTTACACTTTCATAGAGGACATCACAGCAAAATAACTATGTAGGGCAAGCACAAGATGGGAAAAGTTTTATTAATTCTTGTTTACTTGTGTTCATTTAATTTATTTTTATTTTAGAGCATTTAATGTGCTTCTTAACAATATTTTATTTATTACACACAAGTTATTTTTTTATTTTTTTTTTTTTTTACCCATCAGCCCTCTGTGTCTAAATAAGAAATAAAAGTCCCAGAGTTAAAAAAATGTGTAAAACGAGCCTGTGTGTGACTTGATGACTAAGTTGCGACTTGACTTGACTTGACAAAGAGTATGACTTGACTTGACTTGACTTGACTTGACTTGACTTGACTTGACTTGACTTGACTTGAATGACAGAAATAAGGTCAAACTGGTTTGTAAGAAGAGAGATTTCATGTATTTTCAGTTGATTTCATCTAAGGCTGGTTCTGGAAGTCAGTTGTAGTTCTTGTGTTTCTCTTTTCTTCAGTAATTCTGCTTGTTATCATCAAGTGTCTTCAATAATCGAACAATCATCACTCAATTAATCACTTAATTATCGAATTAACTCTAACACTGCTTCAGTTTTACTTTTAACACCCTGCGGGTGGTTCCCATATAAACACAGTGCGGTGTTAATTTAATACCGGGGAATTTACGGTGTAGCGTAGCCATTAAAGAGTTTTTGGGTGTGCATAAGAAAAACTGATTTTGCCACATTTATTGTCAGATTAATGTGTAAAAAAAAACAGACTCTGCGTATCACTAACTTTACAAAATAGACTGGGCTGATGTGTAAAACTATACTCAGGCTCGCGCTCGCCACGTATCCATATATTAAATATAACTTTATATAGGCCGTTTTAATGAGATCTCTGAAGATCTCAGCAGAGGAGGATTAAACAACTCCACAAACAGCATTACCAGCTTCACTTATTACTTTAGAGATTTAATGGCTGCATCCGAAAATTGATAAATGTCCTTCTGAGAAAGAATTCCAATGTATGAAATCATAAAGGCATGTCTGAATGCAATGTTAGCTTCACTTCCTGTCTCCAAACCTTCATTTGGTTGATTTTTGAGGGTAGCATAGATGTATCCTTTGTTGCCTTTGATTTCCCACAATCCTGTCCTTTACATTCTGTGAGTTCAGCTGAAAACATAAAGATGCCGTCTGAAAGTTGCGGCTGGTCATCAGTTTGTGAGTAAATGTACAGTTTTGCTCAATGTTTTCCACCTATGATATAATTTCGAGCGAGAAATTACTATTGTAGTCATTTTTGGAGTGCATTTGAACATTAGGAGCCTGTTGCCAAAGCATGATGAGGTTAAATCGCTGTTAATGGACACTTTTTAGGTCTGAGTGAAACATGGCTTCATAGTGGGATTCAAACTGGTTTAATTGATATCCCAGGTTATAAATGTTATAGAAATGATAGGAAAATTGGAAGAGGAGGAGGAGTGGCACTTTATTTAAGAGATTACATGACATGCACAGAAGTCACTTTTGATCATGAATTAAATATTGAATATATCTGTGTTGAAATCACATTATCATTAAGTATGCATTTTAAAATTGTGGTTTTATATAATCCTCCCTCTTTTAAAGATGTATTTTATGATGAGTTGAGTAAATTGATGAAATTGGCGGCCCATAAGTCTGAAGTAATTGTACTAGGTGATTTTAATATAGACTGGTCTAATGCTGGTAAAAGGAAAAAACTAAAAACCTTAATGACTAAATTTGATTTCAACCAAATAACCAAGGGTGCCACAAGGATCTCAAAAACTTCTAGGACACAAATAGACCTAATTTTTTCGAATAAGGATGATCGGATTTTGAAATCATATAATTTTCTAACTGGTTTGTCAGACCATAACATGATTCTCGTTGCCCGAAAATTATCAAAAAAACGTCTGTTAAATATAAACAAAACACAATCAAATATACTGACCATTTTAAAGTGCGATTTTCCTGCTATTGATAGTGAATTAGATGCTCTTGACTGGAGCACAATTTTAGACAATGATGATGTGCACAGCTGCTGTAAAGAGGTGATGAACAAGGTTGAAGGGATCATTTCTAAATTTCTTAAAAAGCAAAAGCATTTGAAAAAGAGAACACTACCTTGGATTAATGAGGAGTTGAAAAAACTAATGAAGGAAAGAGATTTGGCTCTGAAAAAATCTGTTAAGACCAAATTAAGTAGTGATATAAATATTTTTAAAAGTCTTAGAAATCGAGTCACTAAAAATATAAGAACAGCAAAAGCGGAGTATTACATCACAACAATAACAGAAGCCAAGGGAAGTCCGCTCATAATGTGGAAGCAAATAAATGTTATTGTGAACCGGTAAATCAAAGAACATCCATGAGCTTAGAATTGGAGGTAGGCAGATTAGGGATAGTAAACAAATTGCACTGGAATTTAATACGTTTTTTGTTTCATCAGTGGAAGAACTGGTGCAACAAGTTAATGCAGAACAGCAACTAAAATTCACTAAACATCAATCAATAAACCAATACTCTTCATTCTCACTTCAGCAGACCAATGAAGCAAAAGTGCTTGAAGCAATACATTTAATTAACAACAGTTATAGTAAGGATCTTTTTCACATAAATACTGTTTTTTTGAAACGTAATATAAACACTTTTGTAAAGCCACTGACATACCTGATCAATCTGTCTATTCAGAGCGGACAATTTCCTACACCTTGGAAACAGGCAAAAGTTATGCCTTTATTTAAGTCAGGAACACCTGACCAGGCATGCAATTATCGGCCTGTAAGCATCCTGCCTGTATTTTCAAAGGTGTTAGAAAAAATTGTGTATGGTCAGCTAATGGCGTTTATACAATCAAATAACATTTTACACCCATTACAATTTGGCTTTCGTCCTCAATACTCCACCGAAACTGCAAACTGCTTTTTTTTGGAACAACTCAAATTTGCAATAGATAGAGGAGAAATTGTTGGCGCCGTCTTTTTGGACCTCAAAAAGGCGTTTGATACACTAAATCATGACATCCTTATTAATAAACTGTCCAATTTTAACTTCACAACATTAACTTTACAGTGGTTTAAATCATATCTTGAACTGAGAGATCAGTGTGTGGTGGTCAATAATGAAATGTCTACATTCTTAAAAATTAATACAGGAGTACCGCAAGGGTCCATTCTTGGGCCCTTGCTCTTTACACTGTATATTAATGATCTGCCAGACTCATGTCCTACAGCAGGATTTCAGATGTACGCTGACGATGCAGTGGTTTATGTGCGTGGGAAAAATGTGCAGGCAGTTTCTGATGAATTGGCAAAACACCTTCAAACTGTGGCGGTGTGGTTTCAGAATGCAGGTCTAACATTAAATTTTAAAAAGACTTTGTCTATTTGTTTTGCCTCAAGATTCAAGTCTATATCAGAAGAATTAAATTTGCGAATAATGGGGCATAAGATCCAGCAGGTATCAGAGGTCAAATATCTGGGCCTTGTACTTGACTCTCAACTTCAATTTGACAGTCATATTAAAAAAATCTGTTGAGTAGTCAAAGCAAATCTTTATACATTCAGATTGATCAGGGATTACCTGCCGTTTCATGCTGCTCACACTTTCATGCATGCAATGATCTTCTCGCATATGAGTTACTGCATCTGCTCATGGTCACAGGCTACTGTAACTACAGTTAAGTCACTTCAAATGATTTATAACAGAGCGGTTAAAGTCTTAGATAGGAAACCCATTAGGTCACATCATTGTGTTAGTCTGAGGAATTTAAATATTTTATCTTTTGCAAATTTCATTAAATTTTCTCTGTTGAAGCTGATGCATAAATGTTTAAATCAGCAAGCCCCACAGGTCTTGAATGAGTGCATAGTTTCTCTTAGTGCTGTGGGCTCAAGGACTAGAGGAGCTCAAAACGGGAACTGTCAGATCCCGAAATATAAAACTTCCTTTGGACAATCAGCTTTTTCTGTACAAGGCACTAAAGCCTGGAATTGTTTACCCACTGAACTGAAAGGAGAGTCAAACTGGGTTCTCTTCAAATATAAACTTAAAGACTCTTTAATTAGTGGTCAGAAATGCGACCACTGACGGTTCATTGCATTCATATTGTGTTACACTGTATTATTATGTTTATTTTACCAATGTATTGTTTGTTTTTATGTAAAGGCCCACTAGGGACGAACATTGAGAATTAGCTTCGGCTAAAATGTTGTCTTCTTTTATCTTCAGTTGATTTCATCTAAAGGAACATTTACACGACAGCGATATGCTTAAAATGGAGTTGTTTTTCCTTTGGGTTTTCCGCGTACAGACGACACAATTGTCAAAACGATCCCCATTCACACATATCCGTGAAAACTAAAAACCCTGTATTCTGCTGCCAGGCCATTAGATGGCGATGAAACACAACAGACTGAACACGTAATACGCATGTGCATGATCTCATCATTTTCAGAGATTCGCCATTTTTGTTGTTTACATGGAGACCGTTTTCAAAAACGTGCACTTTGAAACCCGTTTGCATCTTCAGGCAACCAAAACGCTGTTGTCAGATGCAGTTCTTGTGTTTCTCTTTCCTTCAGTGATTCTGCTTGTTAACATCAGGTGTCTTCACTAATGCTCAATCATCACTTAATTTATCATTTAATTACCTAATTAACTTCAACACTGCTTCAGTGTTTCTTATAACACTCTGAGTGTGGACTCATATCAAATCAAATCAAATCAAATCAAATCAAGTATATTTGTATAGCGCTTTTCACAATACAGATTGCATCAAAGCAGCTTCACAGTATTAAATTAAAATAAAATAATACAACAAAGTTTGTTTCTAGTGGAATTTATTGATTGATAGAATAAAATTAAATATCCCCAAAATATCCCCAACTGAGCAAGCCAAAGGCAACAGTGGCAAGGAACCGAAAAAACTCCATCAAGTGACCTAATGGTGTCCTAAAACTCCATCAAGTGACTTAATGGAGAAAAAAAAAACCTTGGGAGAACCCAGGCTCAGTCGGGGGCCAGTTCTCCTCTGGCATTCATGAACTAGAGGCCGGATTGTAGTTTGAAACTGTGAGATTAACAATATTATATGAATGCCTGGCTGAAAAGATGCGTCTTTAATCTAGTTTTAAACTGGGAGAGCGAGTACGAGCAACAAACAGTATCAGGAAGGCTATTCCAGAGTTTCGGAGCCAAATGTGAAAATGCTCTCCCTCCTTTGGTTGATCTGGATATCCTAGGTATGACCAAAAGCCTCGAATTTATTGATCTTAAAGAGCGCGATGGATTATAGGGTGATAGAAGATCCGTTAAATAGACTGGAGCTAAGCCGTTTAGGGCTTTATAAGTCAGTAGCAATACCTTATAATTAATACGGAACTTTATAGGTAGCCAATGTAGTGATGATAAAATCGGTGTTATATGATCATATTTTCTTGATCTAGTAAGAACTCTAGCGGCTGCATTTTGGACTAACTGTAGCTTGTTTATTGAGGATGCAGGACAACCGGCTAATAAAGCATTACAGTAATCTAGTCTCGAGGTCATGAATGCATGAACTAACTTTTCTGCATCAGAAACTGACAGCATATTACGTAGCTTAGCAATGTTTCTAAGGTGGAAAAAGGCTGTTTTTGTAACATACGAAATATGATTTTCAAAAGACAGGTTACAATCGAGTAGGGGTGCAACGGATCAAAAAACTCACGGTTCGGATCGTTTCTCGGATCAGAGTCACTGATCGGATCATTTTTCGGATCAGCAAAAAAAAAAAAAAAAAGACAAATAAACATAAGTTTTGTCTTTTTGTTTATTAACACTTTTAAACTATTCAATTATTAAATTAAATCAACTTAAAGTGCACAAGGCATAATATCTTCTTTTTAACATAATTAATGAAAATTCATAATTAATGAAAAACAACTTAAAGTGCAACATAAAAAGGCATATCTCCTTCCTGGACCAACATGGACCAATGACCATTAATAAAAAAACTTTTTCGCTGAAGTGGGTGCGCGACGGGATGTCATATGACGTGTCGTGGCTCAAGCACTTTCAGCATGTGTTTAACTGAATATGGCCACATGTCTGCACCTATATTGTGATTGTCAAACATTAACTAAACTGAATTTTATTAGGTTTAGTAACAACATGTTACAATGTTTACATGGTACAATTTCTGGTAAGCTACGCTTTTTTATTATTTCAATTCAATTCAATTATTGTGATTTGATTGAATATTGACTCATTTGGATAAATATTAGGTAGGCTACACAAGACAGGCATTAATTTTTCTCAAGAAAAAAACATCTCATCTAATGCTGTAAACATACAGAGAGCCCTATCAGCTGGCAGTATTATTTAAGGTTAAAAATAACTCAAATTAAATAGAAGGCGTTTTTTTATTATAATAACAACTTTAATGATATAAGTAAAAATATAATAAATATGTAATATAGTACACATATTTAGCAAAATACACTCTATAGCTCTTTTTTTCTAGCCAACTAATGTAGCCCATATTATGGTCATTAAATGGCTTTCCTGAGGTAAATGTTATGTGACATGATTCTCCAGCTGTTTTATTGACCTCTTTGTTTGATTGATTAGTCAATATTATGTATGAGGAATATACATTTCGGTAAGTTGTACTGTATCTTTCAAGAGTGTCAGACAAAAAGGACTTTGACAGTGTTCATTCGTGTGTATTTACTATTAGCTAGCCTAGAGATGATCGGTTCACGTGCCGCCAGGGATCTGTCGCGTCACATTTACAAGCGCCAAAACGGTATTTATTGTTTGAATTTCGTAATAAAAGTGACAGAATCTGAGAGCTGATTTTTTTTATATCATAAGTAACCTGCTCTGTCTAGTCTGTCGGTCTCCGTGTCCTCTTTGCTCCGCGATTTTTTTGTGCGTGAGAAAATGGATGTGTGGCGTGAGAGCGTGCATGTGAAAAGTGTTAATTGCGTGAGTCTCACGGTGAATGCGTAGTTGGCAGCTCTGCGATTTAAATGACGCGGGGCGTTCAAGCTCCTCCGTTCCTCCGCTCGCCATGACCACGCTGTGTGTGGACTGAACATGCGCACAACATTTTTTTTTTTCATAAATCAATCCGCGGATCACGTGTGTGCCGAACCGAAGATATTGATCCGAACGGATCACGGATCAATGATGATCCGTTGCACCACTACAATCGAGTATAACACCCAGGTCTTTTACTGTAGAGGATAAAGTAACAGGACATCCTACGATGTCAAAGTTGTATTGTGAGAGGTTCTGTGGGCGGTTTTTTGAACCGATAAGTATTACCTCTGTCTTGTCTGGATTTAATAAAAGAAAATTACGCGTCATCCAATCTTTTATATCTTTAACACACTCTGTCAATTTGGATAATTTAGCGTTTTCATCCGGCCGTGATGAAATACATATTTGAGTGTCATCAGCATTACAATGGAAAATAATTCCATGTTTCCTTATAATATTTCCAAGTGGCATCATATATATTGAGAATAATAGAGGGCCTAACACAGATCCCTGCGGCACTCCATAGTTTACTGGAATTATGATCGATTTTTCTCCATTTAAATAGACAAAATGGTAGCGGTCAGATCTAAACCAGCTTAATGCTTGTCCTTGAACACCAGTATAATTTTGTAGTCGACCTAAGAGTATTGTATGATCTATAGTATCGAACGCAGCACTTAGATCAAGTAAAACTAGTATTGAGATACAGCCTTGGTCAGAAGCTAAGAGTAAATCATTTGTGATTTTAACAAGCGCAGTTTCAGTGCTATGATGCGGCCTGAATCCTGACTGAAACTTTTCATAGATATCATTTTCTTGCAAGAAAGAGCCCAGTTGAGTGGACACAACTTTTTCTAGTATTTTAGACATAAAAGGTAGATTTGAAATGGGTCTATAATTTGCTAGATTATTATGATCTAATTGTGGTTTCTTAATGAGAGGTTTTATAACTGCCAGTTTAAATGTTCTTGGAACATGACCTAAAGATAAAGATGAGTTAATAATATTGAGAAGAGGCTCTTCCACTACAGGTAACACTTCCTTCAGTAGTTTAGTTGGTATAGGATCTAATAAACATGTTGTTGTTTTAGATGAAGTGATAAGTTTATTTAACTCTTTTTGTTCTATAGTTGTAAAGCACTGTAATTGTTCTTGCGGGGTGATAATTGAGGCTGAATTATAAGGTGCGATTGAGGATTGAACGTTTACAATTGTGGTTCTGATGTTTTCTATTTTCTCAGTGAATAAGTTCATGAAATCATTACTACTAAACTGTAACGGGATATTTTGTTCGGGTGACGTCTGTTTATTTGTTAGTCTAGCCACGGTGTTAAATAAAAACCTAGGATTGTTTTGGTTGTTTTCTATTAGTTTGCGGAGATGCTCAGCCCTGGCTGCTTTTAGGGCCTTTTTATAACGTGACATACTGTCTTTCCACGCGATTCTAAAGACCTCTTAACTAGTTTGTTTCCATTTACGCTCTAAATTACGGGTTTCTCTCTTTAGAACATGCGTAGTATTATTGTACCATGGTGCTTTAATTTTCTCTCTGACCTTTTTTAATTTAACGGGTGCAACAACATCCAATGTTCTAGAGAGAATGGTGCTCATAGTGCTAGTTAGTTCTTCTAGTTCATCTGTTTGTTTGGGTTCAGGCAGCAGCTGAAACAGATTAGATAAGCAATTTGAGAAATTATCTATGGTGGATGGAAGGATTGTTCTGCCTGGTCGATAATGTGGCGCCGCATGACATATTACAGCAGTACGTAATATGCAAGTTACCAAGTAATGGTCAGTGACATCATCACTTTGTGGAATGATATCTATATCGGTTGGATCGGTTCCATATGATATAATTAAATCGAGTGTGTGATTAAGACGATGAGTTGGTCCGGTGACGTTTTGCTTGACCCCAAAGGAATTTAATAAATCTATAAACGCAGCCCCTAACGCATCATTTGAATTATCTACGTGTATGTTAAAATCTCCAACAATTAATGCTTTATCTACATTGACCAATAGATCTGAGAGAAAATCTGCAAACTCTTTTAGGAAATCAGCGTAAGGCCCAGGCGGTCTATATACGGTAGCCAAGGCTAGAGATAATATGGATTTTTTTCTAACATTTAAGAGCGTAACATTTAGTACAAGTATTTCAAACTAAATAAACTTATAACCCGTTTTCTGAGTAACATTGAGAATATCTCTATAGATTGTTGCAACACCGCCGCCACGACCAATCAGACGGGGTTCGTGCTTATAGGAGTATCCAGATGGAGTAGACTCATTTAGACCGAAATAATCATTAGGTTTAAGCCAAGTTTCAGTAAGGCAAAGTACATCGAAGCTATTATCTGTGACTATTTCATTTACAATAACTGCCTTAGGTGTGAGTGATCTAATGTTTAGAAGACTTAGCTTTAAAAATTGTTTTTGTTTACTAATAGCAACATTTTCTGTTTTAATAACAATTAGATTTTTCCTAGATCCTGCAGTAGAATTATTATTTGATCTCACTAAACGAGGAATAGACACAGTTTCTATGCAATGTTCTACACTAGTATTTATATAATTTAAATTGGTGCAGGAGAGACTATGATTTGGACTTTTGGTTACTAGTCATTTAATGGTATTTAACATTTTGGAGATGTTATCCGACAGAAGATCCACTCCGAATCTGCTTGGGTGTAAGCCATCGGCACGGAAAAGCCTAGGACGCTCCCAAAACAGATTCCAATTATTTACAAAGAGCAGTTTCTGCTCATTGCACCATGACATTAACCATTCATTTAGCGCGAATAGTCTACTAAACTTTTCATGTCCTAGTCGGTACATGGGAAGTGGTCCTGACACAATGATCGTTGTTTCAGGCGATGTGCTGCGTACCGTATCGATCAGATTCCTGAAGTCTTTCTTCAGAACCTCTGTCTGGCGCAGCCTGATGTCGTTCACTCCCGCGTGCAAGACCACAGTTCCGACGCGCTCGTCATCGTTCAGAATCTCGGGTACGCGAGCAGCAATTTCAGAAACACGAGCACCAGGAAAGCAGTGACTGTGCACCTTACTTTTACCTAACGTAGCGTGTATGTGCCGAACGATGGAATCGCCGATGATCACAGCATCGCGTTCGGTTTCGCGAAGAGGGGAGAAGCGGTTTTGTGTGGATAACTCGAAAACCGGGAGGGGCGGAGAGAGTCTTGGTCTAGACCTGACTCGCGTCTTCCGCTGCGGAACCATCCAGGCTTCGTGGTGGCGTGTTGGAGCCGGAGTGAACGAGACCATGGCTGATCGCGACCTCGGCGCTCGGGCTCGGGAGCGATGCTGAGTAACGCACGGAGTAGACGAGGTCGGAGTCAGCGGGTTAGTAACGTTAATCACTGATTTGTGTGCATCGGCGCGTGATGTTTCAAGAGCTAACCGCCGATCTATCAGCTCGGCCTGTCTCACTAAAAGGTCGTGGATCTGTTTCTCAACAGCTTCCAGCTCAGACTGCAACGCGTGCAGCTCAAATGTATCTTCACCTGCACCAAGAGGTAGACTACTTACATCTGATATATTCGCCATGTTTGTTGAGTGTGGAGAAGACGCGTTCAGCCGTGATCCACGGACGTAACCTATAAGAGTATGCAGCGTTGGATCACTAATAGGCTTGAGACGCGTCTGCTCAACAGTCTGCGTTGTAACTATGAGGTTTGAGCAGTAGTGCTTCTCAGTGAGGAAAAGTAGAAAATGTTCGTTGTAAGTGAGTTTAAAGGGAAAAATCAAGAATTATAAATCAAATCGATAGAGCTCCAAAGACAACAACGCGCTCAGACGCGACACATGCGCATTCGAATTCCGGAAGATCAAAACTGAACAGTCAAAACTGAACAGTGTTAATTTAACAGTAGGACATTTGCTGTGAGTTTAATGTTAATTTTACAGTTCTCTTATTGTAATATATTTAACAGTATTCTACTCTAGTAATACTGTGAACGTATTTCATTTGAGTGATGTGGTCCAGAAAGAAGGCATAGATGGCAAAAAGTGCATCCTGTTTGTTTGTTTCTTTTTCCTTTATTTTACAAGAATTGTCTTCTCTTCTGGATTTAATGTTGCCAGAAGCTTTCAACCACCATACTTTCATTATTAACTGATAAAATAAGTGTATCTTTAAATTGTAAAGAAATGGATTCAACTTTGTTTCATGAAATAGCATTTTCAAGTTGATTTTAGTAAGCAAGTTTTCTAGTAATTTTATTTAATAGTTATTTTTGAGTTAAGTGTTTATAATAAATAGGTATCTATTGAATTTTTTAGTGAACCAGTATTACATAAAAGTCAAGGGTCAAGAGCCCAGCTAAAGCAGACACTGATCACCATAATGGTGACATTACATGACACAATAAATCATCAACATCTAAAGCTCTTTTAATTCTCATAAGAACTGCTGTAGGCGTATAACAGAAATAAAGTAAAGGTTTCTACAGTTTTGTAGTATACTGCAACCACTACGTGTATTTTTTGTATTACAAGTGTTGTGTTCTTACCTGTAAAGGAAGTTGAGAAAGATGTCTCAAGCGGGAGGAATGGGTTTTTTATATCTGATGCTGTAAATGCTGCAAACAAACAAAACAAAAATTAGATGAGGGCAGTGTTGGGGGTAACTCATTACAAGTAGATTGAGTTATGTAATCAGATTACTTTTTCAAGTAACTAGTCAAGTAACGCATTACTTTTAAAATTCACAACAACATATCTGAGTTACTTTTTCAAATAAGTAACGCAAGTTACTTCGTTTTCCCATTTATTGACTGACAGCTGCTTTGTCACAATGTTGAAACAAATTGAAGTGCAGAGGCGTTGTGTGTAAACATGATGGTTACTGTAGTTCTACACATCAAAATCCCCAGAGTTAAAGGGCACCTATTATGCCCCTTTTCACAAGATATAAAATAAGTCTCTGATGTCCCCAGAGTGTGTATGTGAAGGTTTAGCTTAAAATACTCAACAGATCATTTTTTACAGCAATTTTAAATTATAATTTTTTGGGGCTGAGAAAAACGCACCGCTTTAATGTGTATCCCTTTAAATGCAAATGAGATGCTGCTGCTGGCACAGAGGGTGGAGTTTTAAGAGCCATATTACCCAAGACTAGTTGCCCAGACTAGTTGACTGTAGCCCAAGCTGGGGATTTTGCTGTGTAAAGTGTTACCGAAACTCCTCAGCATAATCTATTCATGTCACACTGCATGCTGGGTGCCTTCATAGTACATATGCACTGTAGAAATACAGTATGGTGTTGTTTGTTTGCAGTAAATTGTGTTTTCCAATACTGTAAACTCACAATAAATCACTTTTTAATGCAGTTAGATACAAGAAAAGTCCTGCTGTGAAATTAATGCAATCATAAACCCAGAATACAATGTAATTTCACACTAAAATGTTTAACAGTGCAGACATGAATGACAATAACTATAAATTAACATTATCAAGATTAACAGTTGTTTTAAAAATGTTAATTGTTGTCATTTTAATGCTTAATGTATTAACTTATAGTAACAATATGAACCTAATTGTAAAGTTTTATCATTAAACAATATTTACTTACACATTGAAGCAAGGAAACATATTAGCCAGTGCAGGTGCATTGTCAATACTAAACAAATCCTGGGTGCCTGAGATACGTCTGCTGTAGGATGAGGAGTCACTCTTGAACAGATTTGGTCATATTTATACACTATGAGTGAGCAACACATTCTCACTCTAAACCAGTGGCAGAGCAGGATATTTTCATAGGAGTGGCTCTGTAAAATAAAGGTAAAATACACAGCAAAATCCCCAGTGTTAAATCAACACTTCTCAGTTTTTATACAATCCACACTCCCTCAGTGTTATAAGTAACACTGAAGCAGTGTTAAAGCTAATGAGATAATTAAGTTATTAATTGAGTGATTGAGCATTATTGAAGACACCTGATGTTAACAAGCAGAATCACTGAAGGATAAAATCACAAATTTGGTGATTATTTTGGTGATCTCCATTATGGAGATAAGTGTCTGCTTTAGTTGGGCTCTTGACCCTTACATTTTTTACTTTAGATTTAGTTTGACTGCTGTAACTGAGTTATAACTGCCAGATGAACAAATAGAAAATGTGATCTGATTGGGTTGGTTGTGTTTTAACATAATCATTTTTTGACCTGAATCACTGATCTCATCTAGAGCCTAATCTCTGAGTTAGGTTTACTTTATTGATTTTAGCAGCAATGGCCTTGTACAGCATAATATATTTAGCATTTTCAGTGTAATCCAAACAAAAGTTATTCTGATACAAAAAAAATAATAACTTCAAAACACTTCATTCATGCACACACAGACATCAAGAATCAGCGTATGAATCTCAGCAATGATGATAAACAGCATATTCAGATAAACAGATCAACTCTGAACATTAGAAAACAAGCGACTAAAAAGTCACATAAAAACAGCAGAAATAAAATAAAATAGCAAGAATAATGGAAATTAACAAGAAAATTAACCTCATTATTTTTTCATGCAGCAATGCATGATGGGAGCCATGAATGAGTTTTGATTGGTGGTACCCAGAAGGCACTGCAACATGCTTTATAAATAGGCTTGTTTGAGATGCGCCTAGCCTCGCCTGAAATGTGTGCGAGAGTAGGCGGCTGCAGTGAGGGGAGGAGTGAAAAAAGCGCAGGCAAGACGGACAGTTCTCTCTTCTCGCAATGGATCTGACACCTGTGAGATCAAAGATGGATATCGCGGGATTCACGATATTCACGCTCGTGCACGGTGTTGCTAATAAACTGGATGTAATTTAAGTTCTGTTGCTTTTATATTAAAATAAATAAAATGAACAAGACACCCAAAGTACTTGTTATTTAATTCCATTCCAAATACATGTTTATCAATATTTTTTTCTTTAATACAGACATATGTGTTTTTATTTATTTTATTTTTTTATAAAAATTCAATTGCATAACCCAAAGAGATCGCACTGTCAGATAGTTTGGGAATATTCACACATAAAATATACACATAAAACATGATATTAGAGTTTTAAATTCAAACATTTTAAAAGAGAACAATACATCACAGTTGTTTAAACCAATGAGCATTAAGCTGTGTCGTCAGCAAGTCGTTTCCCATCATGCTTTTGATCAGCGCAGTCAGTGGAGAGCAACTGCGCTCGGCTGCAGAATCCGACACATCCGCCTTGCGATCGCGAGAGATTTTTGACATACGTCAGCATGACATCAGAGCAAGGCGGACCGCACTCGGACACATTTCTAACCGGCATGCATCTCGCGCTGATCACCGGTGATCGATTCTGCGCAGATTTTGCTCATCTCAAACAAGCCTATTGTCATCATTGCTGAGATTCACAGGCTGATTCTTGATGTCTTTGTGTCTAAATGAAAAAAAAAAAAAAAAAACACTCTTCAGAACAACCCAGCCAGCACAGCCATGTGGGGCCCAAATGGGTTTGACCTGGGCTATCTAACTGGGACCCAGCCAGTTTTGCCCCCAGTTTCCATGTAGGCCCCACATGGGTTTGCCCAGATGAAATGAACACTGCTTAGTGTACACACTACAGGCTGTTTAATGTAACACTTAATCAGTGTTGGAGGTAATGAGATAATTAAGTGATTGAATAATGATTGTGCATTAATTATGAACACCTGCTGTTAACAAGCAGAATCACTGAAGGAAAGAGAAACACAAGAACCACTTCCAGCCACTGCCTTGGATGAAATCAACTGAAGATAAAATACATTAAATCTCTCAAGATCTGATTAAACAACTCCACAAACAGCATTACCAGCTTCACTTATTACTAACCAGACTGACTTTATTTCTGGCAGACATCTACAGAAGTTCTTATTAAGAATTAACAGAGGTTTAGATGTTGATTACTTATTTGAAAGTAATAGTTTGGTTTGATGTTACCATTGTGGCTATCAGTGTGTGCTTTAGTCAGGCTCTTTTTAACATTAGTTTTTCTCAGGCAGCTGTGTCTGTTTGTTATAGTGAGAACAGCAAGAGAAAATATAATCAGATGCTAGTCAGGTGTCTTCAATAATGCTCAATCATCACTAAATTAATCACTTAATTATCTCATTAACTTTAACACTCTTGAGTGTTAATTTAACACTCATATTTTAACACTTTACACTCTTGAGTGTGGACTCATATACACTCCCAGGAGTGTTAATTTAACACCGCTCCATCTGAAAGCAGGTGATGGTGATTTACTACTAATCAAGGAACCGGCTTTACTGATGAGATGCGCATAACAATATCGTGCGATATATCGCCCAGCCCTAAGTTGAAGTCAATTTAATTCCTGCTATTGTCTGTTTTTTTCCCCCTCTGAACCTGCTGTGAACAACAAACATTTGGGCATTCCTTGGCAGGAATATTTGTTCTTTAGAATATTTACCCAACCAAGTGGAATATGTTTGAATAACTTTAACAACACCGTGACAGCATCCTGCATTTATTATAGTGGTGATCTCCCTAAAGCAATGCAGATCCTATTTCTCTTTCCTGAACCTGAATGACCAAACCACTCCATTACATTAAACTGAACTAAAAAAATGAGTTGAATATTTAATAACTTGAGTTGAAAATTACTTAACTTATTTTGAGTTAAAAAAAAAGTAAAACATATGTTTTCATAACTTACTGATCATATCACTTTTTAAAATGTTGATCCCAAAGAGATACTTCCATAAAACATCTACACAATAAAATCCCCAGTGTTAATAGGTATAAGTTTAATAGGTTATAGGTAACACTGGAGCAGTGTTGAAGTTAGTGAGATAATAAAGTGATTAATTGAGTGATGATTGAGCATTATTGAAGACACCTGATGTTAACAAGCAGAATCACTGAAGGAGAGTAAAAAATAAATACATAACATCACCATTATGGTGATCAGTGTTTGTTTTAGTTGGACTCTTCATCCTTACATTTTTATCTTTAGATTTAGTTTGGCTGCTGTAATTCAGTTGTAGCAACCAGGTGAACAAAAAAAAGTGATCTGAAGGTGTTGGTTGTGTTCTAGCATAATCATTATTTTACTATCACAATATTTCAAATGTTGATCTCCATAATGGTGACTTAAATATTACAGTTTTCTCCTTCAGTGATTCTGCTTGTTAACATCAGGTGTCTTCAATAATGCTCAATCATCACTCAGTTTATCACTTAATTATCTCATTAATTTTAACACTGCTTCAGTGTTAATTTATCACTCATATTTTTATAATTTTAACACTCTTGAGTGTGGAGTCAAATAAACTCCCATGAAAGTTAATTTAACACTGGAGTTTTTGCTGCGTAAACATTGGCCTTACGTACACAGACTTATAAACATACTTTTACACGCAAGCCAGCCACAACCAGGACGTTACAAGAAAACAGATCCTGATGATAGACATAAAATATTCTAAAAGAAGATTCTTGAAAATAAAGCTGTAAGAAACTTGGCAGATCAGTTAATATCACTGTCTGGATCTAGATAAAGTAAACATTTATTTTGTGAAATATAAAAACAGAATGTTTCAAATGTTTTAGACTTTAGCCAGATTTAATAACAGCTTCCACCAACGCTAACTGTCTTTTGGCTACTGTCAGGATTTACTTGAGACACAAAGTGAAATAGCAACATTATTTTGGCCCAGATACGGCCCACATCTGGCACTTGTGGAATGCGGATCTGGCCCACATGCAGCGTGGAATGACGGCACTTGAGTGGGCCGCTCCTGCTTGCCAGATCTGGGCCACAAGCAGGCCATAACAATGCCACATGTCAGCCAAGAGCAAAGAAATAAACCAGAACTGGACCTTATCTGAGCCACAAAATCTGTGTATATTAAATATGGAGTCATTTCAGCCTTAATAAGCCTGTTAACAAGCAGAATCACTGAAGGAAAGAAGAGAACAGAAAAAGAGACGAGCAGAAACACAAGAAATACAACTGACACAGCCTTAGATGAAATCATTATGGTGATCAGTCCGGTCTGCCCAAGTGATCCGCCCAGGTCCACCCAAGTGATCATTCTACACTGCATATGGGCCAGATCATCATTCCACATGTGCCAGATATGGGCCGGATCTGGGCCGAGACAATGTTGCTATCTGGGAACCAACCAACCAATGCACACACACCTTTTTAATACTGGCGGCGTATTGTTTCATTGCGATCTTCTCTGCGGTGCTCTCAAAGCCGAAGAAGGATTTGATGTCCATGCTGGCGGACTGCTCAAAACAGGTCCAGTCTTCATTCTCCGGGTGTCTGTACACACAGCCATGTATCATAATCATAATCAAGTTCACCTAAAAAAGTAATCTATTATGTATTTCATTTATTTACCCACATGTTGTGACAAACCTGTGGTATACCAATTTCAATAAAATCAAAAGAGATTTTTGAAATAATTTTACTGTGGTCATTTCTCTTTTAGGAACATCAAATAAATAACTATGCCAATAAACATTATATACAGTAATCGCAGGGAACAACTTCTTGTATTATTTTAATGTTCAAATGTTAGTCAAATGAACGCTCACAGTGTCACAGTTTATGACATTTTGGACTTCTAAAAGATGAAATACCCTCTTTAGAAGCCGAAGAGCCTCGACGTCCACGGTACACCTGCGTTCAATCACTTGTGTCACCCCATCTTCACTATGACACTCACTGATGATGTTGCTGTTCACAATCATGGGTATCAGCGGACAGTTTGGGAATCTTTTGTCATAGGCCTATGAGAGAGAAAAAGATGAAACAAATGTAAGAGTTGGAGGGAAAAAACTGATTACAAGAGAGAAGTTTATGCAGGTGGGACAGGTTTTGCACAAAATGCAATTTTAATAAAAATATGTTTCTCTTCAGCTCAGCTAATGTGTACAAATGACCCCCATTTAGATTATATATGTTCCTGAAAATTTGACACTTGTCTTGTGATGTGTTGTTTTATTTTCAGTTGACTTAGTAGCTCATATGACCAAGTCTTAAGTCAACGATACCAATAAACTACAGGTACGCCTGTCAATATTTACTCCAAAATCTCGCTTTTTAAGGTCCACAATGTGAGAAGTCACAGGACTGTGTTAGAGGAACCAGTACACTGTAAAAAATGTTACTGTTATTTACTTAATTTAATTTAATTAAAAATGATGGTAACAATATTACACATAATATTTTTGAGTAGTTAAGGCTTGATTTCTTTCATGGAATCTACCTGAATAAATCATGTAAAATCCCCTCATTTATTTGATCATGACATAAAGAATTTTTTGTGAAATATGCTTTTTTTATTTATGTATGTTTTACTTTCAAAATTGTGCTGGTTATATTTGATTTTGTGTTATATTTTACTTTAAAAAAACTATATGCTGTTAATACACAACATATTTGTGCACTATAATTAACAGAGATACTGCTCAATGAACAAACAACATCATTCATACTATTAATATATACAGTTATTCACAACCTAACCATAAGCCATACTCTTCGGCACAATGGTAATGATCAAAACTTCAACATAATATGAACTCTTTCAAATGTCAAACATAACTGAACATTAAACATTAACAGATGTTTCCCTTTACTCAAAAATACATAAAATAACATTTAATTTCAAGATTTAATCTCCATTTCCAGCCATGTGCAAAGCATGCTGGGAACTAACAATGGTGTCTCTTAATAAAATGGCATAATTGAGCTAATTCTCTAAAAAATAAATATCCTGTTTTCCTTAATTTTATCAGGTTTATCAGTTCCTCAATTCAAGCCTCAAAACTGTGTTTGTTTCCCTAAAAAAAATTGGAAAATGTATCTCTTGATTTTATTAAAGAATATCCCTAATAAGTGAGTGATAACTGAATTAAATGTTTTTGGATATTTTATTGCATTTTAGTTGCAATTAAATGTAAATCTATTATAGTTTACATTTATATTAAATGCCATTGTTTTAAAGGATATTGCAATTTACCTTTACATATAATTTTTGACTCAGTTAAGTAGGACTTAAGTACATCATAATATAATTCTATTATTACTGTATTGTCTCTGAAATATGGTTAGAGCTGAATTTGCTGACAAGCATTTATGGTAACCTAAAATATTTAATGTAATATCTATTGAAAGTTTTATGTTGTTTATTTAAACGTTTTTGTAATTTGTGATGATGTAGCCTACACTGTTAGACCTTACCAGGTTTTTTTACAGTAAAATACTGGCAACACTGTTGCCAGTAAAATACTGTTAATTGTACAGTTCTTTACTGTAATCTAGTTTGTTTCTGTAAAAATGCACTAAATTATAGTTAACTAATTACACTTGCAGAAACCGACTGCCTTAAATTGACCAACTGTCATTTAAATGTATTAACTAAAATTTATAATGCATTAATAATGTGAGCAAAGTATTACTGTGAACTTCTTTCATTTGAGACCACTAAAAAACTATTGTACATAAAAAGATTTTCACTGGACCAGCAACTACACAGTCACCGTCTGTTAAATAAAGCAACATGCAGCGTATCATCAATGTTTGTAGATCTTCTCCAGGACTGAAGCACAGGCTCTACTCTTCTGCACAATGGTGACACAAAAAATTAATTTTACAGTAAACTACTGGCAACAGTGTTGCCAGTATAAACCTGTTTTATAACTTACAGTTTATTACTGTTAAAATACATTTTGTGGGTGTGTCTTTTTTATCTTACACAGTTAACCCTTTCAACCCCTCAGGGAAATCCACACTACGAGTAAAAAGTAGCGATGCAGTGAGATAATTAAGGGAATATGTAAGTGATTGTAAGCAGAATCACTGAAGAAAAGAGAAACACAAGAACAGAAAATAGAGGAACACAATAACTACGACTGACTTCCAGCCATTACACATTATTACACTTTTTATTAACCAGTATGACTTTATTTCTGTCATACAGAAGTTGTTATTGAGATGTTTAATTGAAAATGTTTGGTTTGAAGTTACCGTTATAGAGATCAGTGTTTGCTTTAGTTGGGATGCTGATGCTAAAACGTTAGTTTTTTTTTTGCTGCTTGAGCTGTGTTTTTGCAAGTCACACTTGCGCACACACAGTTTATGAATGACTGCAGTTATAATGATTATGATGACAAAATCATCATATTGCCTGTTCATTCACTAAGGAATTCATTCTTACTTATTCAGAGTTTAATCCTCAATCAAAAGTGTTGCATTACCACCACTGTGAAAACGCAGCAATAAGATACAATGACTCTTTTTTTTAACACATGATGCATAGCCAGAGAAACAGAGCTACACTGTGTTTTAGAAACACTGAGATATCACAATTTAGCACATGAATCTCAACAATGGTGGCAATATTTCTTTATTATTATTATTATTATTATTATTCATGCAGCAGTGCATGCTGGGAGTTTTATATTATCCTGGAACCCAGCATGCATTGCGACATGAAACTTTTCACCATTGTTGAGATTCATATGCTGATTGTTGATATCTGTGTGTGTCTGAGTCAAGCAGGAATAAAATAAAATTGAATGCACTATATGATTACAATATTCTTCAGAAGACCTGATTACAGAAATATTGATTTCATTTTGTAGATTCACAGATATATGCTAAATATGAGATAACTATAATTTCAATGACTATATACAGGAAAAATCTGAAAATCAGGCATGTCCAGGATGATTGTGACATCATCACAAAAAAAAATAAAAACACCTGATCATCTTCCTCTTGACTTTTTCGTGCCATAACAAATGTGTTTTATAAACTCACTGTTACAGCAGTCAGAGGGAGATGAATAGTAAGAAGTCCAGGGACAAGAGACCAACTAAAGCAAATACTGATCTCAATCATGGTGACAACAAATTTTATTAATAACTAAATCTCTGTTAATTCTCAACAAGAACTTTTGTACATGTATGAAAGAAATAATCGTAAACTGGTTTGTAAACTGGTTTCACACTCAGTGTGGCTGGAAGTCAGTTGTAGTTTTTGTGTTTCTCTTTTTTCTGTTCTTTTTTCTCTGTCCTTCAGTGATTCTGCTTATCAGTGTTCATCAGTTTCTCAATTCACTCACTTCTTTTCATTCAAGTGGACTATATTAGTGAACTAATGTAGAGAATAGTGAATGAGGGTATAGGGTGTGATTGGGAAAACAGCCTCTGAGTGTCGACTTTGAGCACTGTTAATTCACAGTATATTCCTGTAGGCTACTTTTATTTTCTACGGTATATTACTGTTTTAATGGAAAATGGTATAATATTGTCAGAATTTTACAGCAAGGGTTAACAGTGTAGTTGCAATTTACTACATTTAAAATATATTACATTTAAGTGTATTTAGTTATTCACTATTAAATTTAAATTATAATCAAGTGTTTGGTTAGCTACATATGTTTTGGTAATCGCTTAGCGTGAAACTTTGGGCATTACGTTCATATTCTGAGTCTGCTTGCCTGTTCCTATATACCACCTAGCAACATTTTTACGTCCCAGATCCGGCCCACATCTAGCACATGTGAAAAGATGATCTAGCCCACATTCAGCGTGGAATGACGGCCCTTGGGCGGACCAAGCAGGCCTTAGCAATGCCATAGCCTGACTACGTCAGACTTCGTACTTCCGCTCAATTTCAGTTCGCTTCTGTACTCAGTCTGAGATAGCGACCTATCTTTCCGTTTTCCTCCGGCCTCAAAACAGCCGGGCCAATCAACGAACAGAGGGCGGGCTGAAAGCCATGACGTAGACGCTGATTGTACCGTGGATGCGTAGATTTACTTCACATAATCTGCAAAAGTCGTTCACAGATTTAATGTCTCAGCCGCATCTCCGGTATTTTGCTAGATGGTTTTGCTTTCGCATCACACATGTGTTTACAGTGGAAGTTAGATGCGGCTGAGCCTGCGCATAACACATGTCATAACCAAACGTTATGTGATTGGCTTACGGTTAACCAATGATTTTAAACTTCAGACAAGTGCCCCCCCGCGAGAAAGAAAACGCTTTTCAATTATGCCATTCCAGACTCTGTCTACAAAGCAAAACGAAGTAGCAGAGTTTGGTATTACCAGGCTAGCAATGCCAGCCAAGAGCAAAGAAAAAAAACAGAACCGAAGCCTAGCGCAAGTTCTGCCAGGAAGACTTAATCGTTCTCGTCACTTATTACCTTCTTATCTATCCAATCATATCTTAATAGCCCATTATAAAAGGGTGGTACTTACTCATGTCTGAGTTCGCAGATGCTGTCGCTTCAACCACCTCCATCCTCCCCAACCACCACTAAGACGGGACCCTTCCTCAACCCACAACACCACCATGTTGGGTCCTCCCCTCCATCCTCTCCTATACCTCCAGACGGGCTCTCCCCTACATCCTGAAGATGCCAGGATGTCCTTTCCTCCTTCCACCCCACCACCACCAGATGGCCCCCTTCCCTACTTCGCAGGGGGTGGGCTGCGCCCCTGCCTTCGTCTTCAGGCAGGATATGCAGATTCCGTACCCTCGGAATGCGAGTTACGGACGGGGCCTACGCCAAAGTTTTTGATTGTTTGCTGAGCTCTAAATAAATGTTCATTGTCACAGTATTAATTCTCCCGAGTCTTTCTGGTAGAACTGGACCATATCTGAGCCACAAAACCTGTGTATATTAAATATGGAGTCATCTCAGCCTTAATAAGCCTGTTAACAAGCAGAATCACTGAAGGAAAGAAGAGAACAGAAAAAGAGACGAGCAGAAACACAAGAACTACAACTGACTTCAGACACAGCCTTAGAGGAAATCAACTGAAGAGAAAAGAAGACATTAAATCTGTGAAGGATTAAACAACATTACTCCACAAACAGCATTACCAGTGTAACAACTGAGACCAAATCAGACACATTTATTTGGCATATGTACCATAAAAATCTTTACACTCCACTCCGGAATCCCATCTTCCCCCAAACAGGGCAAGATGGTCCTAGTTGTCAGGACCACGATCAGATAAGGTTTTATGGGTGTTAAATAATGTGGCCAAATGCAAGAGAGAGACCATGGAAAGACAGAAACAATCTGCAAAACAGACTCTCCTGCATTCATTTATTGATGAATGACCCACTAAGCAAAATGATGTCCAAAAGACGTCTTTTCAACGTCTTTGTCACAAAAATCGGACGTTGAAAAGACGTCCACTGAGGGTCTAGAATGAAAGTTTTTATGACGTCTTATTTTGACGTGTTCTGCACGTCCGATATAGACGTTCATCGAACCTTCGTACAAGGTTAAAACTAGTTCAGATGTGGCCATTGTGGACATAGTTCAACATCATTTATTGTCTTATTTAGACATAATTACTTTGACTATTGCTGTCAGATGATCTCAGTGAGAATTAACAGAGGTTTAGATGTTGATATTTGTTTAATTTGAAGTGTCACCATTGTGGTGATCAATGTTTGCTTTAGTTGGGCTCTTGGTCCCCGTTCCTTTTACTTTAACTTTTATTTGACTGCTTTAATTGTGTGTTTGTAAAACACAAATGTTATGGCAGAGAAAGCTAATAATAAGTAAGATCAGCTGGTTTCAGCTTATGGTTGATAATGAAATCACCACAAAAAAAGCATATAGTGTTGTCAGATGTTTTGGCATTCATAACCACCAACGTCGTGGAAATGCAACATTGGTGCGAAAAGCATTAAAATGATCACTTATTTGAAGGTATATAAAGCATGTGCACATGATGTTTTGAGCAAATGTATCATATAGTCACACACAGACATCAAGATTTTGGATATGATTCACAACAACGGTGACAATCAAAACAAAAAAGCTTGAGAATCAAGGATGAGTTTTGTACTATGAAAGCTACCCATCATGCATTGCAGCATGAAGCTTTTTTTTTAATTGTCACCATTGTTGTGATTCATGTGCAAAATCTTGATGTCTGTGTGCGACTGTATGATACATTTGCTCAAAACATCATGTGCACATGCTTTATATACCTTCAAATAAGTGATAATTTTAATGCTTTAGGCACCAATGTTGCAGTTCCACAAGGTTGGTGGTTATGAATGCCAAAACATCTGACAACATTTGATGCTTTTTTTGTGATGATTTCATCATCAACCATAAGCTGAAAACAGCTGATCTTACTTATTATTAGCTTTCTCTGCCACAACATTTGTGTTTTACAAACACACAGTTAAAGCAGTCAAATAAAAGTTAAAGTAAAAGGAACGGGGACCAAGAGCCCAACTAAAGCAAACATTGATCACCACAATGGTGACACTTCAAATTAAACAAATATCAACATCTAAACCTCTATTAATTCTCACTGAGATCATCTGACAGCAATAGTCAAAGTAATTATGTCTAAATAAGACAATAAATGATGTTGAACTATGTCCACAATGGCCACATCTGAACTAGTTTTAACCTTGTACGAAGGTTCGATGAACGTCTATATCGGACGTGCAGAACACGTCAAAAAAAGACGTCATAAAAACTTTCATTCTAGACCCTCAGTGGACGTCTTTTCAACGTCCGATTTTTGTGACAAAGACGTTGAAAAGACGTCTTTTGGACATCATTTTGCTTAGTGGGGACTAACATGAAATTAACATGCATTCCAGAACATTTTGAGAATGATTTACTGTTGTGTGTTTTGTCTTTTAATAATTCTGTTGATACTATGATCTCTTTGACACTATGTAGTTATTACAGGACCAACGGTCAATGTAACCCACTTATACCATGTTTGGTCCTGATAAATTGGTACTCTGAAGATCGAAATGATTGTGTACATGATATGCCAATAGCTGTGCAACATATTAGTATTACAAGAATCTTTCGTAGTTGTGTCATCAAACACCAATTCAGCATGCCAGTCCGAGTGAGCACGCTTAAGACAAAGGCTTGTAAATCCTGGTGACAGAGGAAACTCCCGCCAGAAATTCTACCCTTCTCATTGGGTGAACCAGCCTGCATAGGGCTGTCCTTTGTCAAGCTTTAAAAAGGCCTTTTCACTAGATCAGCCCACTTTTTGCGTTTGTGCTGCTGGCCTCCACTGTACTCCTCACATTTGGGGGGACCTCTCCCCCACCACTGGGGCCCATGGCCCTGGATCCAACAGGCCTAAGCACTGCCTGCTATGCTTTCATGCTACCAAAAAGGGAGACTGCAAAACTGCAAACCTACCATCACCGCATCGTCCAACAATCAACTCCTTGCCTTCTCGGCACTTCAGGAGGTTACGAAGCATCCAGGACATGTGCTCACTCCAGCATCAAGGACAACCTCAGGAGTTCAGTGACTTCATTCAACACGGACGAAGTCCCTCGCAACTGTCACCATGTGCTCTTTGTGTCCTGCCGGCCCAGAGCGTGTAGGCCACAATCTGCACTCCAGCCATGAGAACAGCGACAATACAAGTTCATCCTATCTTCTTCATCCAACGGAGAAGAAACGATTGCAACTTGCACCATGACTTTTGACCCTTACAGACCCACCAACGGACTCATTTTTCAACCACTTCAAGAATTGTCCACGATTGCAACTGACCATGCAAGTATATCAATTTAATGAGGTGTTCTGAAAATGATCAGCTGATGGTTCTTTTCATACTAAAATAGATCTTGCTCCATAGTTCTATTTCCTGTTTCCGGTTCCATAACACTCACCACTTGACCTATTCATGTATGGATGGATGAATGTATGTATGTATGTTTGTTTGTTTTGTTTAGTTTAGTTATGTTTGTGATTTAGTTAATAAAACGTGTGCACAATTATGAATTTGGTTTCTGATCCTCTGTTGGCATACAAAGTCCCTTTTACGATTTTGATCTTGTTACATGCTCCAATGGCTGTACATAAGGAATAATTATTTTTCAGCGACCATGAAAGATACATTTTCCTTAGAATAAATTAATAATCAAAGAGTTCATTGGAACTGATTAATTGATTGTAATATTAATTTGGCTTACCTCAAAGTTAATCTAATTAACTGACCCAAATATTAATAATTAATCATAATTGGTAATTATGGATTATTATTAATATTTCCCCTTTGAGCTAATTTGTTACACCAGCTTCACTTATTACTAACCAGACTGACTTTATTTCTGTCAGACGAGTGAGATAAGCCTATTTGTTGATACATGTGGGATCATTGAGCTTGAACTCTGTTTAGAAGTGATAGGACATGTCACGCACCTTCCCTAGGCCAACAACTCATTCCCAGATATTAATTTGCATACTTCTATTTAAATATTGATCTTTGTGTATATATTTATCATAAAAAGTCATTGGTTTGTGACAAAAAGATGCTCCTCTAAGGCACTTTAACAGGCATTTTACCCTTGTAAACAGCAGTATGTTTCAGCATACTTGAGCAAAAGAGTACTTATAACAAAAATAGCAATATTGTGATGTGTTGTTTTTCTCCTGGAATGTGAGACTAAAATAATGTAATAGCACCATGACATGAGACCATGCTGTTGTGATATATGTTTGAAATTATCAAAAATATGACTCTAATCTAATCTGAATGTCTGTGTTTCTCATGTTTAATTCAGTGTGATGTTCTGAGGAAGGTCTGGTTCCCAAGTCTCTGTACCGTACGGCCGAGGATCTGGAAAACGAGGAGGTTAAACTGTGGAATGAATCTATCTACAAGAGCGCGAGTGTGTTGAAGGGATCTCCACATGAGGTACAGCTCATACACACAACATTCAACAACACAGCTTTTACTGTTTCCTTCAGCTGGGCAAAGTTCACTTTCATATACAGTGAGTTAATAAGTGGTGCCATCTGTTGGTTTTATGAAGACATTCAGTGTGAAAGACAAATACTGTTAGTCTAGTTCTGTTTAAAGTGCACATCTGTACTTATTTCCATCTTATACACAACAAAATCCCCAGTGTTAAATTAACACTGCTCAGTGTTTATATAATCCACTCTCAGAGTGTTATAAGTAACACTGAAGCAGCGTTAAAGTTAATGAGATAATTAAGTGATTAATTGAGTGATGATTGATCATGAGGGAGAAAATCACAAATTGTAAAGTCACTATTATGATGATCCATGTTTGCTTTAGTTGGGCTCTTGACCCTTACATTTTCTTTCAATTTAGTTTGATTGCTGTAATTGAGTTATAACTGCCAGATTAACAAAGAGAAAATGTGATGTGGTGGTGTTGGTTATGTTTTAGCATAATATTTTTTTTTACCTGAATCACTGAACTCATTTAGAGCCTGATCTCTCAGTTAGTCAGTTAGATTTACTTTATTAATAAGAGCAGCACTGGCCTTGTACAGTATAATAATTTTAGCATTTTCAGTGTAATCCAAAGGATTTCTAAAGTTATTATGATACAAATAAAACAACAACCTTTTTTTAAGTTTTTTTTTAGGCACACACAGACATCAAGAATCAGCGTATGAATCTCAGCAATGGTGATAAACAGCTTATTCAGATAAACAGATCAACTCTGAACATTAGAAAACAAGTTACTAAAAAGTCACATAAAAACAGCAGAAATAAAGTAAGAATAAAGGAAATTAACAAGAAAATTAACCTCATTATTTATTCACGCAGCAATGCAAGATGGGAGCCATGAATGAGTTTTGATTGGTGGTACCCAGAATGCACTGCAACATGCTTTATAATTGTCACCATTGTTGAGATTCAAAGGCTGATTCTTGATGTCTGTATGTCTAAATGAAAATAATATATACTTTGGGTTTCAGAACAACTTTAAGAAATTCTTTGGATTACATTGATTACACCATCATATCACTTTTTCTCTTTGTTTATCTGGTTGTTATAACTGAATTACAGCAGCCAAACTAAATACAGAGTTAAAATTGTAAGGGTCAAGAGCCCAACTAATGCAGACACTGATCACCATAACGGTGACTTAAACTTTGTGATTTTTATCCTTCAGTGATTCTGCTTGTTAACATCAGGTGTCTTCAATAATGCTCAATCATCACTCAATGAATCACTTAATTATCTCATTAACTTTAACACTGCTTCAGTGTTACTTAAAACATTCTGAGAGTGTGGATTACATTAACACTGAGAAATGTTAATTTAACATTGGGGATTTTACAAACATGCTCTGACTTGACAAAATACATTATGAAATAATTATGAAAATAAAAAAATAAAAATAAAAAATAAAAAAAATAACATTAAACAGTAATTTTTTAGTCTTCAGAGACAAACTTCTTTCTACTTTCGTTTCCCATCAGGGCTCTCATGTGACGCGCTGGCCTGGATTCTACATCCAGCAGTGGCGTCTTTATAGCACTCCAACATGCACTTCATCCAGTCGGCCGTGTATCATTGATGTTCTGGCCTCTCTGCAGGTCTCTTCACACAAATGCAAAGTCATGTATTTCACAGAGGTGCTACAGTCCACTGACTTCAGGTCTGGATGTTTACATATTGCAAAGTGCTTAGCATAAAAATGAATCATGGTAGGTGGTAGCACAGGCAAGCGACTGCCTGCTGAGCATTTCTGTTTGCTACACCTCTGACGGTGCCATTGCGAGTAGCTGCAGGGTCGTCAGCTGGGAGCCACCCTTCATTGATGTTTCGCTCCATTAATCCAGGAACATCTCACGGTGGTGGAGCAACGGCAGGGACGTCTCCCTGCCGCCCCCTGCCGCTGAACAGAGGTGGAAAGTCCAGGTTCAGAATGTAAAAGTCCTCCTCAGTATTTTGTTCCAATCACCTGGATTTGTTAATTCAGCAGGAGACAGAACTAATTAGTGAAATCAGCTCACAGCAAAAACTCCAGTGTTAAATGAACTCTCCTGGGAGTTTATATGGCTCCAGACTCAAGAGTGTTAAAGATAATGAGCTAATTAGGTGATTGATTGAGTGATGAGTGAGCATTATTAAAGACATCTGATGTTAACAAGCAGAATCACTGAAGGAGAAAAATCACATTTTTAGTCACCATTATGGAGATCAGTGTGTGATTTAGTTGGGCTCTTGACCCTTAATCTATTAATGTTAGATTTAGTTTGGCTGCTGTAACTGAGTTATACCAGCCAGATAAACAACAAGAAGAGCTGATCAGGTGGTGTTTGGTATGTTTTGACATAATCATAATTTGACCTGAATCACAAAGCTCATTTAGAGAGTTAGGTTTACCTTGTTGATTACAGCAGCCTGTGATTCTACAGTATACTATTTTCAGAATTAAATGATTGAGCTCTGCATTCGGCTCCACTCTGCATTCGGCTGTGAAGTCGAGGTACCGGTCTTTTTAAACAGTGAAGCCGCTGAAGTAATTGGAGATGAGGTTCCAAATGCTGGGTGGTATGTTAAAGAATTCCAGGGCAAAGGTGATTTACTGATGGGGAATGGAATCATAAGCATTCTCCAGATCCAACCAAACTACATGGAGATCTTATTTTTCCCGCTTGGCTGTCTGAATCTGCTCTCAGATCATGGTTGAGTGTTCCACACAACCAGGGAACCCTGGGATGCCTGCCTTCTGACAACTGGTGTTGATGTAGCAGTTGTTCAGGAGGTAGTTGTTTAAACGCTTGGCCACCACAGAAAAAAAAAAATATTTTCCCTTCCACTTTTAGAAGTGCAATGCCTCTAAACTGGTTGATCCCAGCAAACACAGAACGTTCCCCTAACGTTCCCATATGGTTCCCATTTGGTTATTTTTTTTGGAACCAAATAAGAACGTTCTAGGAACGTTCTCTGTAGGTTATTTTTATGTTTCATTTTTATAACCTAAATAGAACGTTCTGGGAACGTTCCCTGCAGGTTGTTATTTAATAACCTAAAGAGAACCTTCCCAAAACGTTTCCTGCAGGTTATTTTTAGGTTTAATTTTTATAACCTAAAGAGAACCTTCCCAGAACGTTCCCTGTAGGTTATTTTTAGGTTTAATTTTTATAACCTAAAGAGAACCTTCTCAGAACGTTTCCTGCAGGTTATTTTTAGGTTTAATTTTTATAACCTAAAGAGAACCTTCCCAGAATGTTTCCTGCAGGTTATTTTTAGGTTTTATTTTATAACCTAAAGAGAACCTTCCCAGAACGTTCTGGGAGGTTATTTTTAGGTTTTATTTTTATAACCTAAAGAGAACGTTCTGAGAACGTTCTAACAGGCAGATTAGGCTACCAACTGACAACGTTGTCAGTACGGTCCCCTAAGGTTATAAGATAACCAACAACGTTCAGATCTATTCGCAATAACTTTTTATTAATGATATTTTAAATTATGTTATATATTTAAATTCTATATGTTTATTTAAATGCTGCGTGACTTTGAAGTGTTTTAATGTGCATGCGCGTGATCAAACACTGGAGCACGTGCGCTGCGCGAGAGCAGATGGTCATCGACAATTGACAAACAACAAAACTCCCGTCTCTCGCTGTTGGTTTCACTGCTTTCAGGTAAGTTTAGTCAACAAAATCTCACAAATAATACACACAAACGCCCCTGACACATTTCTTACGTGTAATTGACACGCTTCTGTTGAATATTTACTTTAAAGAAATGGTTTTATGTCTTTGAAAAAGTCCGTTAGCATCTACGCTAGCAGCTAACCGTTTTCAGAAGAGAACGTTAGGCCTAAGTTACGTTAAGTTGAGGTCTTATTTATGAAAGTTTGGGTTTTTAAACACATATTTAGTGTAGATAACAGTTTTTGATAGTTTTGCTGGTAATTTGTCAATGGGAAGTAAGCTAATTTATTTAGGCTAACCTAAAAGAATGCACTGTATTGTTAACTTAATCAGTGACGTCACTTACCAATATTGCTAAAATGTGATTTCAGAATAGCGAGAGAAAAAATAAAACTCTACAACAAGGGGTGAGTTATTGTTTAATCATGATGATAATTCAATATGCATTTATTTCACAATATATTATCTTAAGATTTGTATATATTTATCTTTTCTGCATTTCACCTCTGTTCTAGCTTGGTTCCTTGTAATAAACCTATCACATGTAATATTGTTGGCTCTGTGACAAATAGCATTATGTTCCTAGATCATCATGCTGTGATGGCCTGCTGCACACCAAGAAAATCTCTATGAACCATATGACTAGTAAGCAAAACCACCTCAAACTTACAGTGCACTGCTGTTCAAAGGTTTGGGGTCTGTAAGATTTATGCTTTTGAAATAAGTCTCACATTTTAAAATCATTAAGCCCAGGTTTTTTCAGTGAGATTGTCCTTGAGAAGCCTGTAGGCTAAATAATCAGCTAAATAATAGGCGACTAATACAATATTATAATGGTCATAGTTATAATAATAAGTCATTTAACTATTATGATAACATGATATCCTGATGATTACTATATTTTATTTTATTTCTTTAGGTCTGTTTTGAATTATGTTGGCCAATGAGACTGACACCATTCTGTCCAACACAAAGGTATTTATGTATTTGTATGTTTTTTTTTATTGATCAATACTTTAATTCTTTGTATTTTTAAATGCTGAATGTGGTTCAGGGGGTCGACAACTTTAGGCAGTTATTTTTCACAGATATCTTGGGCAGCTGTGGCTCATACTCTTAGCCTTTAAAAATGTTTGAATTGATACCCACATAGCAACATTGTGTCGGCCCAGATCCGGCCCACATCTGGCACACGTGGAAAGATGATCTGGCCCACATGCAGCGTGGATCTACGGCACTTGAGTGACCCACTCCTGTTTGCCAGATCTGGGCCACAAGCAGGCCATAGCAATGCCACATGTCAGCCAAGAGCAAAGAAATAAACCAGAACTGGACCTTATCTGAGACACAAAATCTGTGTATATTAAATATGAAGTCATCTCAGCCTTAATAAGTTAACAAAAAGAATCACTGAAGGAAAGAAGAGGACAGAAAAAGAGACGAGCAGAAACACAAGAACTACAACTGACTTCAGACACAGCCTTAGAGGAAATCAACTGAAGAGAAAAGAAGACATTAAAGCTGTTAAGATCTCAGAAGAGGAGGATTAAACAACTCCACAAACAGCATTACCAGCTTCACTTATTACTAACCACATGCGAAGTTTCGCCTTTGAAGAAAACTGTTGATTTTGTACTCGAAAAATTTAAGTATCATTAATATTAAAAATTAATATTACCTCAGAATGAATTGCATTGCTATCCCACCCCAAAACATACAATAATAACAATGATAAATGCTGACCAATACTTAATTATATTACTTTTTACTGAAAATGATATAATTCAATAAAACAAACAAAATGTAATGTATGTCATATGACATAGCTATGCATGATTGAATACACTCTAGATGTGTATATAATGAACATATCTACATTTTTTTCAAACAATTAAATAAAACATTAATTAAATAATTATATTTTATTTACTGACAACAATGAGAAATATTAATAAATTAGTAAAAGAATGAATGAAAGTCACCATCACACAATAAACAAATGCATATACAAGTCAACACATGAAACAAAGCTTTATTCAAACTACAATCATGTATGTAGGCTACAGGCGCTGAACCCCACATCCTTCTGCCATCTCAACACAGCGGTTCCCATTCTGCGGCTTTATTCTGATGAATCAGTTGACCGCCAGAGGTGAGACGTTCCTTCGTGCATGAGGTTGTTGCGTGTTGTGCTTCACAATCTGAGGCAATAAGGCTCCACACAGGTGGAGTGATGGAGGGTCTCGTAAGGGCAGGTGGAGTGATGGAGGGTCTCATCCATGGCACCATCTCCAGGATTCAGCTCTGGGCTCCTCATCCTCAGTGCTCACACCATCCTGCTGACATTTCAGATCCTACAAAAATGCACAAACATAACACAAAAGCAGTAATTTTAACCGCACAATGTCATTTGATTTCAGTATTATTTAGTAGACAAAAACGCTTTTTTTCACAAATGCCGCCATCATCTTTCCTCGCAGGTCCTGCTCCACCACAAAGGATCTGCAGCAAATGCACAGAAATCAAGAATCAGAAAAGTGCTGTAATAGCTCTGTTTGAAATTACAATAAATAATAAACTACAACTTAAGATTTAAATAGTTGTTGTTATTAATTTCTGTAGTATACTCACTCAAAGCCTTTGATGGCAGCATTCAGCTTCATGAGCCACTCTCCACCGGATAAACACACATCTGTTCATCTAACCCTGTAACATCCAGACAAGATTCACATAACCTCTGTGATTTATGAGCTCAGCACTACATTTACATGTTGAGGTTGTTTTAACTTTTTATCCAACATAAATGTTCCTCAATTTATCAACAGTAAAATAGATAAATAAAATAGATAACTTATGTTTAGTTACTTTATAGATTTGTTCTACATAATAGCACACATTCATCACTCAGATGTCTATTTCATGTTGTGATATTTCAAGATTTTCCTGTCAGATGTAAATAGACATTTAAAATAAGTGTCTTTAAGATGTATATGGTTTATGTAAATCCACTTTAGAGACCTAACTTATGTGTCCTTACTGGAGCTCCCCTGTTAGCTAATCTAACGTTATACATAATAAAACGTGTTTTTACAGCAAAATCACAACTATACTTTACTGTGTAACGTCTTTACACCTTCAACAATTCAACAGTTTACTCTACAGTAGTTCAACACATGCAATTTTAACAAAAGGAACCGTGTTTACTCACATTTGAAAGCACCCGCGTCGCTGATCTCTGCGATGTTTAATAATGACGTATCCTCTCGCGTGGCCTCCTGGGATAGAAGAGTATCCATCGGTTGAGCACTCAAAAATCTGGCCGGAAGCAGTAAGCCATCCGGGAACTTCTCGCCTACTCTTTTATGAATACTGATGTTTCGAACGTACTGCTTCCTTCACGTACTGTTTTCGCCTACTATATAGTAGGAAAGTAGGCATATTCGAACGCACTTAAGTCCGAATCTCGTGATAATTAGTACGTCGCCCAGGTAATTCTCGCCTACTCTTTTGGATTCGTACATACTTTTTCGCTCGCCTACTCTTTTTCCCATACTAAATAGTAGGGAAGTATGCGGTTTCGAACGCAGCCATGGTTTACTTGTTCTTATTGTCAGTGCTATGCTCATCCCATCCACTAGGGGACAACAGTAGCACCTATACCTTATGGATAAAAGAGGAAGTAGAAAAGTAAAAGGTAGATTCTCAAAAGTCAGAATCAAGACCAGATTTAATCATGGAAATTCTTCAAATTCTTTTTGAATTGAACCAAATTAATATAGAGGTACAGTTTATGTGGGTCCCAGCTCATGTGGGAATTAAAGACAATGAGGAAGCAGATAAATTAGCTAAACAGGCAGTAGATGAAGAGATGGTAGAAATTGAGTTACTACATAGTTTAAAAGAAATTAAATCAGTAATAAAAGAGAAAATGAGTAAGAAGTGGCAACAATATTGGGATAATGAGAGTAAAGGGAGACATTTATATGCAATACAAAAGAAAGTGGGAAAAGGTAGAAAAAGAGGGAGAAATAGAAGGGAGGAAAGTATAATTACAAGACTAAGGGTGGGGCATACCGGTTTGAATAAAACATTACACTTAATATCTAAGCATCCAACGGGTTTGTGTGAGAAATGTGGACAGAGTGAAACTGTAGAACATGTGATTATTAATTGTAATGGGTATGATGAAGAAAGAGGAGTGCTGAGAGAGGAATTATGGAAGAATGAAGGGAAAGAGTTAACATTAAAGAATATATTAGACTCAGATATAGGGAATAATATGGTTAATGTGTTGTTTCAGTTTTTGAATAATACTGGTTTAGTGAAGAGAATGTAGGATTAATATGTATTTAGGCTTATAGAGAGAGGTAGAAAATGTGGATAGTGTGAGACAGGGTAAGTAAATTTGGAGGTAAATAAGGTTACGGATGGGAAGCGGGAGTTAAAGGGAAGTGGGGTGGAAACTGGAGGAGCTGAACACGCAGCGCCAGTGGTTTTTTTTTTTTTTTTTTTTTTTTTTTTTTTTTTCTTCGGGAAAAGGGGGGGGGGGGTGCTTAGGAATGTTTCTGATCCAAGCTCCAAGCTACCGGGTGATGGCAGTAATGCACTGTTAAGTGCGGTTGCCAATAAAACAAAAAAAGAAGAAGAAGAAGAAGAAAAGGTAGATTCAGTTTGAGTAACCACATGGTATCTGTTGTTCTCACTAATAATCCTGGCTTGAGAAACGCTTAGTTTGCTGCTCAGCCGTGAGTTTGTACTTCTTATATTTCATCGTTTGTGTATGCTTTGGTGAAGAATTTGTAAACATGTTAATGAGTTGTTTTCTTTTGTAGAGGATTTTTGTATGACACGTGACTTACATTGCCCTTGAGTGCTGGATTGTGAGTTTGCTTGGGTGCATGGGTGCAACTGCCCAAGGATTTTATTCAAAGACTCCCAGGCTACAGCCAGAAGGATAAATACTTCCTTTCATCAATCCCTACCATTTGCAGATAAGACTGTTCATTCTAAAGACTGCTCACTTTATCAACCCCATTATTCGTCAACATCTTTATGGGACGTGTCACACTCATCCACTCACACCATTACGTTTTGTGTGATTTATTTAATGTTTGAGTTTGGTGTTTAAGGTGAATTGTTTTTTGTAAAAATTCAATATATGCTGAGAAAATATTTTCTTTTTTCTTTTTTTTTTGTCTTTTGTCGATTCATGCATACCCTGAACACAGTATCCGGTAGGGTAGAGTGCAAGATTGATTCCCCCCCTCATTCTTCTGTAGCAGGCCTGGTTTGAAATAGCTAGGACAGCTATAGGTGTGCTCGTGTAACGATGGCCAGGGGGTATGTGGGATAGGGAACACTCAAAGATTTCTATTAAGGAACAATATTTTTTGCACACTTTCTGGACTGAGCCTGTTTCTTTTTTTGCTTACAACCTCTCCACATTTAGAGAAAATTCGTTCAGAGGGAACGAACGTGTGGGGGTGACGCTGTGAACCACTCAGGTGATTCATTCAGAGAATGAAGCAGTTGCTGCTTCGGACGTCATATATCACGTGAGCAACCTTTGAAACAGTGGTTCAAGTTAATGGTTTGAAGCACGTATCAAAGCTTCAGTGTCAGACTGCCATCACTAGCCAGCAGAGCACAAAACTCCCAGCATGCACTGAAGCATGAATAACTTATGCAGCCAAATGGTCTTTTTTTATTCCCACCATTGTTGAGATTCATGTGCTGATTTTTTTTATATATCTGTGTGTCTAAATGATGTCGTAGCTCAGGGGGCAGACATGCTGGCATTTAAAACTATTTACATAATATTAATCAGATAAGTAATTGACTATGGAAGCATAGTATATGGATCAGCGGCAAAAACTCATTTAGATATATTAGAGCGAATTCAAGCAAAGGGATTAAGGATTTGTTGTGGGGCGTATCTGTCATCACCTGTATCAGCGTTACAGGTAGAAGTAGGGGACATGCCCCTCGAATTAAGAAGACAACAGTTAACTGCAGTATATTGGGCAAATCTAATGGGACAGGACAAATCTCATCCTACATTAAGGGTACTAGAGCATTATTGGGAGTATGGAAAAAGGGGGTGTAACAGTTTTGGATGGAGGGTTGGAGATTTAGTAAAGGAGTTGGTAAAACTTTTTAGTAAGTTAAGCTTTACTCCAAGAGTGGCTTTACCAGCAGTCCCTTTGTGGATTTTGCCACAGCCTTCAGTTGATTTACGGATGCTGGAACTGAGACAAAAAGAGTGAACTCAATGAAATCCAGGTAAGAGAATACCTGTGGTTGAAGTATGGGCATAAAACACAAGTATATACAGATGCATCAAAAAACCCAGATAATGAACACGTAGGGGTAGCGTTTGTCATTCCAAAAATTGAAATATCCAGAAAAGTAAGGATCTCAAATAAATTATCTGTTTTTTCAGGAGAGTTAATTGCAGTAATGATGGCATTAAGATGGATAAGTGAGACAGAATTAAAAGATGTATTGGTTTGTTCAGACTCCAGTTCTGCTCTTATGAGCATTGAAGCACAACAATCAGACACGAGACAGGATTTAGTAGTGGAAATTCTGCAAGAATTATATCGTGGGGGTGAAAGGGAATGAAGCAGCAGACAAACTGGCGAAACTCTGGAGGACACTAGAATAGGAATGGAAATATCATATAGTAGAAATGAAATTAAAGCTATAATAAAAAAACTAATACATCAAAGATGGCAACAACAGTGGGAAACAGGAAGTAACGGTAAGAAAAGTAGGCACTCAGGTGGAAGTAGAAGAGAGGAAAACATTTTATCCAGACTCAGAATAGGACATACAGGACTTAAAACAATGCAATAAATGTCAAAGCATCCGACAGGACGATGTGAATGGTGTGGACAAAACGAAACAGTAGAACACGTAATAATGTATTGTAAAAAGTATAAAGATGACAGAGAAAAGTTACTAGAAGAGGTTCAGAGGGAAGAGGAGATTGATATTATGTTGAGGTACTTATTAAACCCCGAACAAAGACATAATAACAGATAAGCTTTATTTAAATATTTGGAGAACACAGGTTTAAACAATAGGATTTGAGAATTTAAACACGGTAGGTGGTGGTAATGCGCAAAATTGGCGCAAACTGCTAAAAAAACGTGAAGAAGAAAATGTCGTAGCTCTGTTTTCATTTATTTATTATTATTTATTTTTTTTTGTATGATGTGTTTAAAAAAAGTGCAGAAAGATTCTCTGGAGTCTGACTAGCAATACTTATAAATAAATAAAAAAGTTGATATTTTGATTCATGGTCAAAAATGTTTGAATTGGGAGGAGTCACTTTTACAAAAATGGCTATTACATATGTAAGAGCTCCACTTGAGGTCACGGTAAAACAATTCGGTGATTTGCCACTTGGCGCTGTAAAATAGAAAAGACATGAAAATGATCATACCTTTGCAACCATTAGTCTGACTGACTTGAAAATTGGCATGCCATGTCTTTGTCCGAGCCGCCACGATTGTCTATGCGTACATTGACGTATCTCAAAAAAACATGTCCGCCATGGGCCAATGATTTATTGTTAACTGTTAAAAAACTTTAAATCTATATATTTTCTATGGTAAATTTACTGTATTGGCTGTAAATGGTCATTTCCGTCTATTATTGAGATGGTAACAGGCTTGCTAAATAAAACATTATCTTTTTATGCATGGGCTTAAAGGCCTTAAACCGCTTGAACCCCGATAATTGCTGCTCGCAGCTATATTTTATTGTTATTATTGATATTCTGTTGCATAATCTTGTACATGGATTGCAACATGGGTAGCCTTTAAAGTTTTAAGGGATAGTTCAACTAAAAATTAAAATTAGCCCATGATTTACTCACCATGAGGCTATCCTAGGTGATATGACATTCTTATTTCAGACAAATACAATTGGAGTTATATTAAAAAATATCCTGGCTCTTCCAAGCTTTATAATGCCAGTAAATGGGTATATTCTTTTGGAAGTCCATCAAAGCACATCCATCCGTGATTAAAGTGCTCCACACAGCTCTGGTGGGTTAAAGGCCTTCTGAAGTGAAGTGATGCGTCGGTGTAAGAAAAATATCCGTATTTAAAACTTTAGCAAACTAAAATAACTAGCTTCCGGCAGACGGCCGTATGCAAGTCGACTTATGCTAAAAGAGTAAATTTTCGAGCAATTTTATCATGGATGGATGCACTTTGATGGACTTCCAAAAAATATACCCAATCGCTCCCATTATAAAGCTTGGAAGAGCCATTTTTTTTATATATAGCTCTGATTGTATTCGTCTGAAATAAGAATGTCATATACACCTAGGATGGTTTCAGGGTGAGTAAATCATGGGCTCAATGACACGCTTCTCAAACTGACTGCTTAGCAGAAAAATCAGTAACAATGTTGAATATTCGTTATATAAATATTTTCAATAAAGTTGAACATATATTTCCCCTTTAGACATGTTTTTTTTTTTTTTTTTTTTTTTACTTGTGTGCAAAATTTGGTGTTATTATCAGCGTATGTTTTAAGGTTTGGTTGCAAAATGATTATGTTTTGGAACCTTCAGGAAAATTCAACTAGAGCTTTCTCAAAATTTACTTTGCTGACTCTGCTGACTTCAGACAGGTGTAGATCAATAATTTTTTTCAGTTTGAATAGTTTTTTTTTGTTTGTTTTTTTTTTAATGGAGAAAGTGAAAATAACAAAAACTCATTAGCATGGGTTACATATACTTGTTCTCAAACCAAGCTCATGCTCCACTCTTCACCATAATGGTAACCAAAATTCCAACATAACAGAAATTATATTAAATTAGCAAAACATTAAACATTTCCCACTTAACATTAATCTTGCATAAAACATGATGTATTACTTACACAGTTTTAGTTAAATTTAAGTTTGTCTAAATTAAATGAAACAATTCAGATTACTTGTTACTTGTTATATGTTAGTTCTGTGAACTAAAGTTCTAAAAAGAAAGTTCTAAATACTCATAAAAGTTAACTTTAGTTTACCCTATTCAGAAGAATTAATTATTTTAAGCATTATGGATAATACCAAAGCTTCCAAAGCAGAGACATAAACACAATAATAGTGATTATGTAAAGAACCAAGAAGGTCACATTTATGATTCTTGCCACTCTGGTCCAGGACAGAGGTGTCTTCTGACGGCACTCAGTGAGGATCTTGTCGGGAGTACAAAACTGCTCTTCATTCTGATCTCTAACTGAGTCTGGAGGATTCTGCTGGTCTATTACACTATCTGTGAGAGGAAAAAAGCATAGCTCTGTATAAATGTTTTGTCTGCATAATCTCACATACGATTTTTCGATGGGGAATCTTTGCTGATACACTATTATAGAAAAACAAATGAATTTCACATGTGGTTTTGGGGTGGCTTGTTCAAATATGTGATAATGCATGGTTCCCTTTCGAGGGAACTCGAACTGCGTCGAATGACACTTTGGGGGAACGCCCCTCAGCGTAGCGCCTCTGAAGTATGAATGAAACTAAACCAATCCTGATTGGTGTTGCGTCATGACGTAATGTGTGACGGCATATGCGGAAGCTACAAAAGGACGCCGGCACACAACAGAGATAGCTTTCTGTTCTTCAGCAAAGCGCTCTCTGTCTCTTGTACGTCTTATTTGGTGTTGTTTGTCTATCAGTTACACAAAGCACAAGTATATAAAGCATGGCGAGTAAAAGCAGTTACAGGAGGTGTGTGCATCCCTGCCCTCGTTATATCACGGGTGGGGACACACACCAACTGTGTGTACACTGTTTGGGAGCGCAGCACGAGCGGGCAGCTCTCGAGGGGGCTGCTTGCGAGGATTGTGAAAAATTACCAATCCGTGTGCGTGTGCCAATCTTCGATGATGATGGCCAGGCTCGCGAGCCCCGTGGTGCGGAGGCAACGCTCTTCATGGGGCTCGCAAATGGATCTGGCGGGGGATCCCGAGACTGCCGAGGCACGCTCTCGTGATTCATCCGCCAGTTCCGATGCTCGGCAGCTTCTTCCGCGCGAGTGGAGAGCCCGATGCTTGAGCTGTCTGCTTCTGAGGAAGTAGACGTGCTCAGCATCGAAGGCGGGGATTTTGGGGATGACTCGCCACCCCATGTCCCCGCATATGAGGAGCTGGTGGAGGTTGTCTCTCGTGCAGTGGCCCGTCTTAATATCAGTTGGCCACATGAGAGGCAGGAAACGCTAGTAAAAAGCAAGTTGGACGAGCGTTTCCTGCAGCACAGAGAGCAACCTCGCCATCGGGGTTTGCCGTTCTTTCCCGATTTACACAACGAGTTGAAAGTGGAACAAGCCACACTCATCTCGCGTGTCCAACCCCCCTGTTTTAAATTATAGTAATATTTTGGGGGGGGGCGAGAGAACGGTTATGGGATGATGCCTCGGGTGGAACAGCCGCTTGCCACCTATTTAGCCCCCGAGTCTGCATCATCCCTGAAAACCCCGGTGCTGCCCACTAAACCATGTCGTGAAACATCATCGTTAGGGGGCAGGGATTATATGGCTGCGGGTCGGGCTGGTGCTAGTCTGCACACAATGGCAGTACTACAAGCGTACCAGGCCGACCTTCTTAAGGACATTGATGAGGGCGAGGGTCTAACTCCGGAAGATATTGCGGAGTTGAGGAAGGCTGCAGATTTGTCTCTCTGAGTCACCAAGGAGACGGTCCGTGCTATCGGCAGTTCCATGGCGGCAATGGTGGTCTAGGAGAGGCACCTATGGTTAAATCTGTCGGGCATCAAGGAGAAAGACAGGGCTTTCCTCCTTGATGCCCCGATTTCGCCTTCTGGCCTGTTCGGCGACTCAGTCAACACCGTCGTCGACAGGTTTCAGGAGGCGAAGAAACCATCTGCAGCCTTCAGGCAATATCTCCCTCGCCGCTACAAGCCTAAGAAGCTTGCCCCCAGTGGGCAGCCGCAGCCATCCACCAGCTCCTCCGCCTACAGACAGGCACAAAAAGAGAGCATCGCTTCTAGAGCCCCCCCTGAAGCAGCCTGGGGGCATAGACGACGCTCTCAGCCGAAGCCTCAGCCTAAGCAGGGCGACCTGAGGGCTGTCCTGCAGGCGAAAAAGGCTTCGACAAAGAGGTCCTAGCCAGCCTAGGTCCTCTGCGGGCGGCCCCACCCGTGGGGGAGCGATCAAGGTCGCCTCCTCCGCGGAGCCCGCAGGAAATCGATGTCGACTTCCCGCCGTCAAGGGCGCTTCGGGACGCATCGGTTTCCAGCGAACGCGCCCTGCACTGTTCGCCCCACAGGCTTGCGGCCAGGCAGCATTCGCGTCCGCACATCGAGAATCGTTTTCGGTCGAATCCTGCCGGAGATCCGCTTCAGGGGGCCAAGAACGAATCCTGATTAATACCCGAAGCCAGCCTCGAGAGCTGGTTCCCTTAGTAGAGTATTTCGATGCATGGAAAAATCTCACGAATATTTCTCCTTGGGCTCTGCGCACCATTCAAAAGGGGTACAGACTACAGTTCGGTTCCCGCCCACCAAAGTTCAACAGGGTGGTCTGGACTGTAGTCGACCCAGAGCAGAGTCGGGTATTGGAACAAGAAGTAAACTCCCTGCTGGTAAAGGAGGCTATAGAACGTATTCCTCCTCCAGACAGGGAGTCCGGGTTTTACAGCCGCTACTTCATAGTTCCCAAGAAGGATGGGGGGTTGCGTCCGATAATAGATCTCAGGCACTTGAATCGGTCTCTGAGGAGATACAGGTTCAAGATGCTCACTATTCCCATTATCGTGAGCCAAATTCAATCTGAGGATTGGTTTGTCACGATAGATCTGAAGGACGCATACTTCCACATTTCCATCCTTCCATCGCACAGGAGGTTCCTGAGGTTCGCTTTCGGGGGCGAAGCGTACCAATATCGGGTTCTTCCGTTCGGCCTAGCTCTCTCCCCTCGCACATTTACAAAATGTATGGACGTAGCTCTAGCACTGCTGAGGCTTCAGGGTATCAGGGTCCTCAATTATATCGACGACTGGCTGATCCTGGCCCAGTCACAAGCCCAGTCGCGTCTCGAGAGACGACTCACTATCCACTGTGGTTCTCCCTCCCTCACTGGATTGTCCAAGCTATATCTATGGCCTACCAGGTGCACAATTTGCCTTCATCTCTGGCCGTGAGGGCTCACTCTACCAGAGGCATGGCGTCCTCTAGAGCAGTGGTTCCCAAACCTGTCCTGCCGGCACCCCAACACTGCACATTTTCTTTGTCTCCCTAATCAAACACACCTGATTCAACTCATCAGCTCATTAACCCATGTAATAATTAGCTGATGAGTTGAATCAGGTGTGTTTGATTAGAGAGACAAAGAAAATGTGCAGTGTTGGGGTGCCGGCAGGACAGGTTTGGGAACCACTGCTCTAGAGCCCTTCTATCAGGGGCCCCGATCCAGGAAGTCTGCGATGCAGCAGGATGGGCCACCCCTCACACTTTTATTAGATTTTATAGCCTGGACATTCCATCGACACCTGGCACCCTTGGTCTCTCGTCCTAAGTGTGCCTGTGCGCAGCTTCACACTAGGACAGGCAGGGCTCGTTGTGGCATAGTGGGTACTCGTTCCCCCAAAGTGTCATTCGACGCAGTTCGAGTTCCCTCGAAAGGGAACGTCTCGGGTTACGACTGTAACCCTTGTTCCCTGAGAAAGGGAACGAGAACTGCGTCCCTTCGCCACACCTCCCCCTGCCTGGGAGCGCTTGCTTCATCACAGAAAGCTATCTCTGTTGTGTGCCGGCGTCCTTTTGTAGCTTCTGCATATGCCGTCACACATTACGTCATGACGCAACACCAATCAGGATTGGTTTAGTTTCATTCATACTTCAGAGGCGCTACGCTGAGGGGCGTTCCCCCAAAGTGTCATTCGACTCAGTTCTCGTTCCCTTTCTCAGGGAACAAGGGTTACAGTCGTAACCCGAGACATTTTACATTTTCTAAGTTCAGACTTCAAACGCTACTTTCATCCATCCATTCATCCATCGATCCAAACTGTTTATCCTATTTTAGAGGCACAAGCCTTTTTTTCTTTTAATATCTAATTTACTCTAATTTACTCAAAGATTAATTGTATTAGCTTGTATTTGTATATGTACCAAAGCTACAAAGCAAACAAATCTTAAACTTAATTTTACTAATAAACCTTAATTTGTGAAGTAAAAGTATAAAATAAATGAAAAAGTTCCTCATAATCTGATGTTGTCAACTCTACTTACTCTTTACTCTACTTACTATCTTGTCCACTAACAGCAGCTTTAGTTTCCACTGATCTCTTCTTAGCTCCTTTAGCCATCAGATAATTCACTAGGATTGTCTCCACCATGCTGATGCCAATTAGAAAGAAGATCACACCGCAGAAAAGCCCTGTGAAAAAACAAGAAACTGCCCAGCTAACAGAGTTTTGTTACAAGAACGTTTTCCAAATATTCACTGTTATCAGATTTACTGTTAATTGTAGTGATGGCCATTTTAAAACACTGCTTCATGAAGCTTTAAAACCTTTATGAATCTCTTGTTACGAATCATTGGTTCAGAGTGTGTATCAAACTGCCAGAGTCATGTGATTTCAGTAAACGAGGCTTCATTACATCATAACTGTTTCGAAACACTTTGAAATGCAGTAGGGGTTCAGCGAAAAAATCGGCAGCTTTTTGGACTAAATGGACCTGCCATTTCGTGGCAGCCAATCAGTATCGTCCAACGTAGTAGCAACCAATCACATGTAACTGGAACTCAAGCGACAGCGGCCAATGGTCAATGGTGGTGCCGGCAATAACCATAAAACATGGTAAATCATGTTAAACCATACTAGAACATTTTAAAACTTTTTCAAACTTTCTGGCTAGGCTTTTTCAAGCCAACTTAAAGTTTGTCTACAAACTTTACCATCTAGTTCAGGATTGTGGTCTATCATTCTGATTTCAGAACAACAAATGCAAAGCCTGTTTCAACAGTCACACCTGCTTTATTAAACAAAGACAAGAATGTATTAAAGTGGTAGCCTACTACAAATGTAAAACTGAACTGAAATGATAGCAAAATATGATTTTAAATAAAGGTAATCGATGAGACAAAGTTCTTTTTTTCTTCTTCTTTTAGACAGGACTTTCATTATTTAAGTTTAAATGTTGTATATTTAATATGCATAAAGAATATATGGTAACACTTTACAATAAAGGCACTGTAACGTCAACGGGTGGATGAAGAAGACGAAGGTAGAGCGAAGATACTAAACACTCAATATTTATTTCCATAGGCAAAATCCAAACAAACACGAAACAGTGTGCAAGTGCACAAACAGAGTGCTAACTACACAAACAATAACCAGCAATGAAAAGGAGTGAGAGGGAACTTAAATACACAGATAATGACAAAGACAACAGGTGACGGTGATGATGATGATGATGAGGTTGATGAGGAGCAGGTGCAGGTGGTGATGACAGAGGATTCTGGGAAGTGTAGTGAAGACACAGACGATGAAGAAGGCGGTGAATGTGACAGGTACATGAATAATCATGTACTAATGCCTGAATTAATAGTTACTTCAACATGAACTCATGATTAGTGAAGATATGAACTAATCATGAACAAATGAAGAGCTAACCTTAACTACGACAAGAGTCATAAGAATGCATACATGAATAACAGCAGCCTTAACTACAGGTTAGTACATATTTGATAGTTAATGCATTAATTAACACTTAGGGGTAAACAAAATCAATCAGGCTCCGTAAGATGGAATAAGAAATATTTTGACTTTGAAATACATTTAAACAATTTATTACTGTCATAATTTTAACTATTGACATCAGCAGCTTCATCATAAACATTACTGAGAGGCACGGGATTAGTTTGTCATTAATTTCACTGATCCTCCTTATCAAACATAGAAAATACTAAATACACTAATAATTCATCTTAAAAGGCCTTAATCTGTTTTGTGAAACTCTTTTTCCCATCAAACTAAACCTACTGTGACTTACAACAGTTCCTGAGGAATCGGTTCCCAAAAAAATAACCAAACAGGAAACATGAACACGGTCAGGGGAACGTTTGCTGGGATCAGTAGTTCACTCTCCATCCAGACAGAAGCTGTGATGATACTGTACCTCCGTTCTCTGACTTTTTGAAAAGCCACACAACATCACTTATCTTGGCTGAATACAAGTTGTAGTACATGTGTATTGGATAGTACGTTTATGATAAATTACAAGCTTTTATGACAATTAATTAATTATGATGTGCCCCCTCATGTAAAGTCATGACATTATGATGCATTAACAAGCCATTAGTTGATGTTAGTGTATGGTTAGTTAATAATTAGTTAATTATAATGCCCCTTCAAGTAAAGTTATGACACAGAACAAGCCATGAGTTGATGTTAGTGTATGGTTAGTTAATCATGAGTTAGTAATGATGTGCCTCCTCAAGTAAAGTCATGACACAATGATGCATTTACAAATCATTAACTAAAATATGAATAACCATTTACAATAAGAGTGCCATCCTTATTCCTTTACACCCATGTTACAAAAAAAAACCAAAGATAAAAATTATTTGTGGTTATTTTATTTATATTTATATAATTAAACATATATGGACTTACAAACATACCTGTAAAGACACACATAAGGTACACTGTTAGACCTTACCGGGTTTTTTTACAGTAAAATACTGGCAACACTGTTGCCAGTAAAATACTGTTAATTGTACAGTTCTTTACTGTAATCTAGTTTGTTTCTGTAAAAATGCACTAAATTTATAGTTAACTAATTACACTTGCAGAAACCGACTGCCTTAAATTGACCAACTGTCATTTAAATGTATTAACTTAAATTTATAATGCATTAATAATGTGAGCAAAGTATTACTGTGAACTTCTTTCATTTGAGACCACTAAAAAACTATTGCACATAAAGAGATTTCCACTGGATCAGCAACTACACAGTCACCACCTGTTAAATAAAGCAACATGCAGCAAATCATCAATGTTTGTAGATCTTCTCCTGGACTGAAGCACAGGCTCTACTCTTCTGCACAACGGTGACCCAAAAAATTAATTTTACAGTAAACTACTGGCAACAGTGTTGCCAGTATAAACCTGTTTTATAACTTACAGTTTATTACTGTTAAAATACATTTTGTGGGTGTGTCTTTTTTATCTTACACAGTTAACCCTTTCAACCCCACAGGAAAATCCACACTACGAGTAAAAAGTAACGATGCAGTGAGATAATTAAGGGAATATGTAAGTGATTGCAAGCAGAATCACTGAAGAAAAGAGAAACACAAGAACAGAAAATAGAGAAACACAATTACTACGACTGACTTCCAGCCATTACACATTATTACACTTATTATTAACCAGTATGACTTTATTTCATTCAGTCATACAGAAGTTGTTATTGAGATGTTTAATTGAAAATGTTTGGTTTGTAGTTACCATTATAGAGATCAGTGCTTGCTTTAGTTGGGATGCTGATGCTAAAACATTAGTTTTTTCCTTTGCTGCTTGAGCTGTGTTTTTGTGCAAGTCACACTTGTGCACACACACAGTTTATGAATGATTGTAGTTATAATGATTATGATGACAAAATCATCATATTGCCTGTTCATTCACTAAGGAATTCATTCTCACTTATTCAGAGTTTAATCCTCAATCGAAAGTGTTACATTACCACCACTGTGAAAACGCAGCAATAAGATACAATGACTCTTTTTTTTTTAAACACATGATGCATAACCAGAGAAACAGAGCTACACTGTGTTTTAGAAACACCGAGATATCACAATTTAGCACATGAATCTCAACAATGGTGGCAATATTTCTTTTTTATTATTATTATTATTCATGCAGCAGTGCATGCTGGGAGTTTTATATTATCCTGGAACCCAGCATGCATTGCGACATGAAACTTTTCACCATTGTTGAGATTCATATGCTGATTGTTGATGTCTGTGTGTGTCTGAGCCAAGCAGGAGTAAAATAAAATTGAATGCACTATATGATTACAATATTCTTCAGAAGACTTGATTACAGAAATATTGGTTTCATTTTGTAGATTCACAGATATATGCTAAATATGAGATAACTATAATTTCAATGATTATATACAGGAAAAATCTGAAAATCAGGCATGTCCAGGATGATTGTGACATCATCGCAAAAAAATAAAAATCATCTTCCTCTTGACTTTTTCTTGCTATAACAAATGTGTTTTATAAACTCACTGTTACAGCAGCCAGAGAGAAATGAATGGTAAGAAGTCCAGGGACAAGAGACCAACTAAAGCAAATACTGATCTCCATCATGGTGACAACAAACTTTATTAATAACTAAATCTCTGTTAATTCTCAACAAGAACTTTTGTACATGTATGAAAGAAATAATCGTAAACTGGTTTGTAAACTGGTTTCACACTCAGTGTGGCTGGAAGTCAGTTGTAGTTTTTGTGTTTCTCTTTTTTCTGTTCTTGTTTCTCTGTCCTTCAGTGATTCTGCTTATCAGGTGTTCATCAGTGTCTCAATTCACTCACTTCTTTTCATTCAAGTGGACTATATTAGTGAACTAATGTAGGGAATAGTGAATGAGGGTATAGGGTGTGATTGGGAAAACAGCCTCTGAGTGTCGACTTTGAGCACTGTTAATTCACAGTATATTCCTGTAGGCTACTTTTATTTTCTACGGTATATTACTGTTTTAATGGAAAATGGTATAATATTGTCAGAATTTTACAGCAAGGGTTAACAGTGTACGTTTACAAGTAAAATATGGCACGTCCATAAGCTAATGCTAATCGAACCATATACATTAAATGACAAATAATACAGTTAATTACTGTACATAACTTCCTGAAAACTCCTAATACAACATGCAAACATGTCTTTAATTATTAATTCTGTTTACCAAAGCAGTCAACATTTATTAGATTAAAATGCCAGCATTACCGTAGCGAACACATCTAACATGCCGAGAAAGCACTGAGTGGGCCGCCCGCTATTGAGTGTCCCATCAAAAACAAATCCCACATACTGTAGTTCTGGGAAACGTATCTGTTACTAAACATAGTCATAAATGAAGTATAAAAAAAAAATCAAATCAAATCAGATGTATTAGTGGTAGTTATTTCAGTCTATTTTCAACGTTTGGTTTGATGGATCTGTGTAATTAATGGCTAAATAATCACATACCATACCAATTATTTGTCACAAAGCTGCAGAAGGCAGATTATGATATTAGTTTAAACTATGGCAGTATTAAATCATTTGTTTAATTCAAATTCAATTACTTATTTATTCTTATGAAGCCGAATTGATTTTGTTTACCTCTAAATGTTAATTAATGCATTAACTATCAAACATGTACTAACATTTAGTTAAGGCTGCTGTTATACATGCATGAATCCTAATGACTCCTGTCGTAGTTAAGGTTAGCTCTTCATTTGTTCATGATTAGTTCATATCTTCACTAATCATGAGTTCATGTTAAAGTAACTATTAATTTTAGTACATGATTATTCATGTACCCTTATTGTAAAGTGTTACTGAATATATATTTAATAAATATACAATATGATTACATAGGCATTTCTTTCTGTATGTATATATTTAATTATTTAACAAACATGTATACTCATTCATAAATTATATTTATACATGTAAAAATTAATAATTTATATATTTAGGCTATATATTTTTCGCTGCGTGTCATCCGCACCAATTACAAAAACAAACAAAAAAACAACTATAACAAATGATTTAGCCTTTATTGCTTCAAAGAAAAAGAATGCCTTTTTGAATTCACCTTATAGGACTACAATAAAACGAGGTTGATCGCTGTCAGGTTTGCACACACGAAGCAGACAAGATGGTAAGTTTGATATTTTAATAGCAGAATGGACCGGATACAGCGTGAAAGGTGAGTAAACCGGAAGTAGATAATCAGATGAAGCTTAACTGAATGATAACCAAGTCTATCTCTCTCTTGCAGATGAGGATGATGAAGTTTCTCTGAAGACGGAATGAAGACAGGCTGAAGAAGATCGGGATCGACGGTGAGTATGCAGGTAGGTAATGTAGAGGGTCTGTGAGTCATGAATCGACGTATAGACCAGTGGTTCCCAAACCTGTCCTGCCGGCACCCCAACACTGCACATTTTCTTTGTCTCCCTAATCAAACACACCTGATTCAACTCATCAGCTCATTAACCCATGTGATAATGAGCTGATGAGTTCAATCAGGTGTGTTTGATTAGGGAGACAAAGAAAATGTGCAGTGTTGGGGTGCCGGCAGGACAGGTTTGGGAACCACTGGTATAGACGAGACCAGACAAAGAGTGAATGACTGAGTGCTGAATATAAGGGTGAGCTGGTGATGGGATCCAGGTGACGGTGATTACTACTTAGAGGTGAGTGAGTGCAGGTGTGCGCCAAGGAGGATTCTGGGGAATGTAGTGCAGAGACAGATGAGGAAGATAGACTGTGGATGTGACAATCGCAAATTAAAGCGCTCTGTATCTGCTGCTCACTCGCATTCGTTTCTAGCTGGCATGAACGTGTTTCATTAAAATTGCAGTTCATATTTAAATAAGGCCAGATTGTTGACAATCATACACACTGCTCAAACATTCTAAAACTGCGAAACCAGTTGAAACACCTGGATTGAACACTCCAATTGAAAACCTTTAAATAGGTTACATTAGCTACAATATTTATAATTTAATTAAGATAGGGCCTATTTGGACAGAGATTTATCCTGAAAGGAATTTTGCCCTTTGCCTGTTCTCATTATTTAAGTTTAATAAATGGGTATGTATATTTAATAAATATACAATATGATTACAGGCATTTCTTTCTGTATGTATAGATTTCATTATTTAACAAACATGTACACTCATTCATAAATTATATTTATACACGTACAAATTCATAATTTCAAGTGTAGCTTAATGTTTGTTTTTTTGTATTAGGCTATGTCTATGATCTTTGTTACTTGATTTATATTTGATAAACCTTTTTTTCATCAAATAATCTAAAATAATTACTAATAGAAGTATTTTATTTAAATAAGTACTAAAATGTTATATTGATATAATAACTTATTTGCCTAGCTAAAAGCGGCATCCACCTCCGACTTCCGGTTATTAGCGGCAGCTGACGTCAGCTACTTCCTGCTTTTCGCTGAACCCCCTCTCTCGAAATGTCAATGGATCACCGCTGGGGGCGATGATCTGTCAACCCATGAATCATGAGGAGTCTATTAGAACCAATGAACTGTCTGTCTGAAGTGTCTGTGGGTTTTATCTGATCTCTAATCAGTTTTATGCATTTGTAGACATTTTAATCAAGTGGAAACGTCAAAACTGAGGAAAGGGTACAAATTCTTCTGGGAGAAATTCATTTTCAATTAGAGAAAAAAATAGCTCTAGCCGTTCGCCAGTAAGGTAAACGTTTCTATGGTAACAGCGGGTTGGACCAATCAGCAGACGTTGCTGCTACGCTTGTGGGTAGTGTAGTTTTTTTTCATAAGATCGCGGATAAAACATGTTTTTCTTAAAACAGGGTTGATTTCATACGAACTTATAGCTTCTACAGGAGCAAAAACCTTCATTTCACAACCTCATAGCTCGTGGTCAGTCTACCTCGGATGGTATAGACATTATGGCTGATAATCTAAATCCTTATCGAGAAATACTGTTGACCAGAAGTTCTGAATCCCTAATCCGCGTTCCGGAAGCAGGAAGTGTGACACAGGCCTATTGGCCTGTTTAGCTGAGCCATTCATAGAAAAAACAACCCTGACAATTGATAAAAGAACATATAGACACTTGATAATCTTATTAGATGATTAGATAATTGCATTTAAAAGGGTTTTACTTTCAATAAAAAATTGCAAAAGATTTGTAAAAGGTGTTTTTATGCATATTTGGTCAGGGGTTTTTTTTTTCTTCTTTTTTTTGCATTTACACTATTCTGACCACTATGGGTTACCGTGGAGACTGGTGACAGATTCAACACTATATGGCACATTTGCTTCAACTCTTTCAGTGTTTCACAAAGCCTCTATCTGCCCGTCCCTATCATATAGCCTGCTCATTCATTAATATTATTCAGAGTTCAATCCTGTATCAAAAGTGTTACATTACCACCACTGTGAAACTACAGCAATCAGTTACAGTGACGATTTTTTTTAACACATCTGCAGGGGTGTGATTCTTTCGGATAAATCCGGAAATACGGCTTTTTCGACCTGAAAATTATGTTCTCGTAAATCATGCAAATCCTTTTTTTGGTTGCGGTGCGCGCGATGCGTGAGCAAGGCACAGTTCGGGTATTGGTAAACATAATGACCGCTCACCACTGTCAACGTTTTTTGTGCCTCTGATTCATGTCTTCATGTCACTCCGCAAGTAGTCCATTCATTTGTCACGATGGAACTTCCTTCAAAGCAGAGCTCCACCAAAGAGCCTGCACTGGTTGTGGAAGGTTATCTAAAAGTGTGCTAAGAATTTTGGACGTGTGGGGCGAACTATTTCTTTTCTTAGCTGAAGCCGACAACGGGACAAAATAAATGTAAAGAGAGACATAGTGGAGTTCCTATTTTCGTTTTGACAAGTATAATAAATTCTGTAGTCTACCCTTACATGACCTGGCAAGTGACATTATTCTAAAACACATAAAACTCCCCCGACATGGGTAGAAAATACTGCCTCTAGAGCCAGCTGCACAACAAGAAAATGTCATAGCATGATCAGAATAGCCTATGGAAGCCCTGAACCGCAATGAAAAGAAAAAAAAGAAAAGAAATCCGTAAAAAAAAAATTTAAAAAAATGCGGTGCTGTCGTCGCATCATGGTAGGTGCACTGTATATTTTCAATATATTATATCTTTTTTTTTCAATATATTGAGATTCATACGCTGATTGTTGATGTCTGTGTGTTTCTGATGAAAGTAGGAGTTCAAAATGTTTTAATGCACTATATGATTTCAATATCCTTCAGAATAACTGATAATAGAATCATTGCTGAATTTCATGTTGTACAATTACAGATGCATGATTAAATAACCAAAAGTTCAAATCTTGTACACAAGATGAGATCATAGAATCAGACATGTCCAGGATGATTATGGCATCATCACAACATCCACACACACCTGATCAACTTCCTCTTGACTTTTTCTCGCCATAACAAATGTGTTTTATAAACTTACAATTACAGCAGCCAGAGAGACACTAATGTTATAAAGCCAAGGGTCAAGAGACCAACTAAAGCAAATACTGATCTCCATCATGGTGACTAGAAACTTTATTATATTCAATAAAACATCAACTAAATATCTGTTAATCCTCAACAAGAACTTTTGTACATATATGAAAGAAATTATGTTAAACTGGTTTGTAAACTGGTTTCACACTCAGTGTGGCTGGAAGTCTTGTGTTTCTCTTTTTTCTGTTCTTGTTTCTCTGTCCTTCAGTGATTCTGCTTATCAGGTGCTCATCAGTGTCTCAATTCACTCACTTCTTTTCATTCACTCTGTCAAGTGGACTATATTAGTGAACTAATGTAGGGAATAGTGGATGAGGGTATAGGGTGTGATTTGGACACAAAGAGTGTCGACTTTGAGCACTGTTAATTCACAGTATATTCCTGTAGACTATTTCCTTGAAAACGACAAATATAACCCAGAATATATTGTTTTCTACGGTACATTACTGTTTTAATGGAAAATGGTAAGATATTGTCAGAATTTGGCCTTTTTTACAGCAAGGGTTAATGTGTGTAAATCACACTGTGCAAGTGGTTTTGGATATTTTGTTAAAAAAATCTTGCATATTGTGCCTTTAAGATTATTTTCACTTCTTTCTGAAACAGGCCTCTAGTTATAATTGTTTTGTTTTGATATATTGATTTTATCATCATTTAGTAGTCTGTGTCTAGTGCCTGAAGTCTAGTGTCTACAGACAGCAGCTTTTGTGCACAATGTTTTGTTTTTTTTTTCTTTTCTTTTTTTTTATTGTTCATATTGCTGTTGGATTTCAAGCTTTAAAATCACACCGGCGTAATCACCAAAACTGAAGAGACACATCAAGCATGTAATCAGAGATTTAGACTTTGAATGAATTTAGTGCTATTACAAGATGATGCCATCATCAAAATAAAACCATTATAAACAGGTCATATCTCTCTTGTTATTACAAATGTGCTTCACAACCACAAAGTTGCTGTCATAAGCCACAATAAACTAGCATACAAAAAATAAGGGTCAAGAGCCCAACTAAAGCAAACACTTCAAATAAAACTATAAAGCATCAACATCGAAACCTAAGGGCTGGAAGTCAGTTGTAGTATTGTTGTGTCTCTCTTTTTTCTGTTCTTGTTGTTTCTTTCCTTCAGTGATTCTGCTTATTAACATCAGGTCTTCAATAATGGTCAATCATCACTTAATTAATCACTTAATTATCTCATTAACTTTAACACTGATTCAGAGTAACTTTAACACTCTGTAATGTGGACACACTGCTATTGCTGTGTAATATTTGTATAATATTTACACCCTATATTAATATTTATAATATTTATAACTGCTACGTAGAGTTGTGCAAGTGACAGGATTTCGGGTGTACGAGCACCGCCACTACTAGAACTGATTTGCTGCTTTCCATGTGTTTCTCTTTGAAAATGAACTGGAGACTTGTTTTGTGTTTTACGCATCCTGTGTGAAACTGTGAAAGAACTCACTGAACTAATAATTAAATAAAGAACTGGTAGTCAGGAGGAGGTTTATCTTGTGCTCTGTTTCGCTCTGTTTGACAAGAGGCGTCAACTTTAAATTGATTTGAGGAGGACTTGAATCTTTAAAATCTCAACAATACTTCCTTTTAAGGGAATACTGTAGTTTTAAATCCTTTTTGTTTGATTGTTGTGACTTCATTTGAGATTCAATTACTGAATTGTATTCTTAAAAATTCTTAAAAAAGTCATATTAAATAATCAGGTCAATGTTAGACTCGCTCTCCTTCCAGACCCACATAAATCATCTCCAGTCCAAGATCAAGTCTAGGATTGGTTTTCTATTCCGAAATAAGGCGTCATTTACTTTTCCTGCAAAACATGCCCTGGTGAAAATGACCGTTATCCCAGTGCTTGACTTCAGTGATGTTGTCTATAGAACTGCTTCAAATTCCCTTCTCAAGAAATTGGATGTTGTATATCACAGTGCCATTCGTTTTGTGTCTAATGCCCCATACAACACTCACCACTGTGTCCTCTACTCACTAGTTGGATGGCCTTCATTCAAATCATTGGTATCATTTAATCTACAAGTCCTTATTAGGCAAAACACCATCTTACCTAAGCTCTTTAATATCTATAGCAGTACCTACACTCAACCTACGCTCAAGTAGATACATCTCCCTAGTCGCTACAAAAGCCCATATACCTCATTTGGCCATCTCTCTTTCCAATTTTCTGCTGCAAATGATTGGAATAATTTACAAACATCTCCTAAACTCGAATCCACCATTCCTATCACTACTTTTAAAGCAATTCTTTCAAAATTACTGACAGACCGTTGCACATTCTATGCTAGTGGTTCTCAATGTGTTGTTCAGAGAACAACGGGGGCGTTGGAAGCACGATTTTTGAAAGGGGGGCGTTCAGGTGTTAATGGGGGGCGTTCACGAGTTCAAATGTAACGCAAATTTTTGTTCATTTACTTTTATTCATTTTAAGCATTTAGTAATTTAGTTGTAATAAACACTTTAAGTGGGCTATTTAAAAAGTGTTAGGACTATGTTTTTGTTAAATTATGTTGTAAAACATATGCGCAGAGTGTGATATCATACTGTGTGTGCACGCGCATCTATGGTGCGCGTGAAAGAATATCTCAGCAGCGCTCAAAAAATAAAATAAACATTCATCCGCAGCCGCTCTAGGCTCTACTCCTGACCGCAAGTCCACCTGCAATTATTTCTATTGCATTACGATTGAAAGCAGTATCAATAATGTCAAAAATATGATGTGCAGTCAAGTTCGGGTATGTGTACCCACTAAGCAAAATGATGTCCAAAAGACGTCTTTTCAACGTCTTTGTCACAAAAATCGGACGTTGAAAAGACGTCCACTGAGGGTCTAGAATGAAAGTTTTTATGACGTCTTATTTTGACGTGTTCTGCACGTCCGATATAGACGTTCATCGAACCTTCGTACAAGGTTAAAACTAGTTCAGATGTGGCCATTGTGGACATAGTTCAACATCATTTATTGTCTTATTTAGACATAATTACTTTGACTATTGCTGTCAGATGATCTCAGTGAGAATTAACAGAGGTTTAGATGTTGATATTTGTTTAATTTGAAGTGTCACCATTGTGGTGATCAATGTTTGCTTTAGTTGGGCTCTTGGTCCCCGTTCCTTTTACTTTAACTTTTATTTGACTGCTTTAATTGTGTGTTTGTAAAACACAAATGTTATGGCAGAGAAAGCTAATAATAAGTAAGATCAGCTGGTTTCAGCTTATGGTTGATAATGAAATCACCACAAAAAAAGCATATAGTGTTGTCAGATGTTTTGGCATTCATAACCACCAACGTCGTGGAAATGCAACATTGGTGCGAAAAGCATTAAAATGATCACTTATTTGAAGGTATATAAAGCATGTGCACATGATGTTTTGAGCAAATGTATCATATAGTCACACACAGACATCAAGATTTTGGATATGATTCACAACAACGGTGACAATCAAAACAAAAAAGCTTGAGAATCAAGGATGAGTTTTGTACTATGAAAGCTACCCATCATGCATTGCAGCATGAAGCTTTTTTTTTAATTGTCACCATTGTTGTGATTCATGTGCAAAATCTTGATGTCTGTGTGCGACTGTATGATACATTTGCTCAAAACATCATGTGCACATGCTTTATATACCTTCAAATAAGTGATAATTTTAATGCTTTAGGCACCAATGTTGCAGTTCCACAAGGTTGGTGGTTATGAATGCCAAAACATCTGACAACATTTGATGCTTTTTTTGTGATGATTTCATCATCAACCATAAGCTGAAAACAGCTGATCTTACTTATTATTAGCTTTCTCTGCCACAACATTTGTGTTTTACAAACACACAGTTAAAGCAGTCAAATAAAAGTTAAAGTAAAAGGAACGGGGACCAAGAGCCCAACTAAAGCAAACATTGATCACCACAATGGTGACACTTCAAATTAAACAAATATCAACATCTAAACCTCTATTAATTCTCACTGAGATCATCTGACAGCAATAGTCAAAGTAATTATGTCTAAATAAGACAATAAATGATGTTGAACTATGTCCACAATGGCCACATCTGAACTAGTTTTAACCTTGTACGAAGGTTCGATGAACGTCTATATCGGACGTGCAGAACACGTCAAAAAAAGACGTCATAAAAACTTTCATTCTAGACCCTCAGTGGACGTCTTTTCAACGTCCGATTTTTGTGACAAAGACGTTGAAAAGACGTCTTTTGGACATCATTTTGCTTAGTGGGTAGCCTATATGCTGTGAGTGTTCTCACCGCGCACGCTTGTTGTGATTCGTGGAGTTTTGACGAGTTGTATTTTGACGACTTGATATTATTTCTTATTTAAAAGTTTAGAATGCCTAACATTCTAAAATCTTCCAGTTTAAAGCGACATGTAGCCTATCGTTACTTTTTCAACGACTCTATTATTTTTCCAGTCATAGACCAGCGCTCAAGCACTGACTAGAATCCAGCGCTGACAAGAATCAGCATTCACATGCTCAAAAATTCGTTTCGCGCTGACAACAATCCGGTGGTGCCTAGAATCATGCAGTGGAGGAATGGAAAGTTGACAAGCCATTAAAAAGTATTGACTTAAGAAACACTTATATTTTTTCAAATATTTTCAATAAATCATGTTCCCATTCACTCTGGCGACAAATTTTTAAATTAATTAAACTATATTCTATTTATAAGGTAAAACTTTTACATTTTTAGGCATTAACTAATTCCAATCCCTAATGCCAAAATGTTTTCTTTGTTCACCAAGTAATTTACTGGTCAGGCATTATTGTTAATTCGCAAGACAGTAAGGAGAAAATGACAATTTGATGGATAATTTAAATATATTCTGCAATCACATTTTGGTAATGTATTCATTCCGCCGTCACATTTGAGCGCGAAACGCTGCTTGGGTAGTTTCAAGGTATAAAAATAATTAATAATACAATAATAATTTAAATGTTTTTAATCTTGTTAGAAGATTTTTTTTATGAACACAAATTAAATCACGACAAACCAAATTAATTGTAATTGTATTAATTATACCATTGATGAAAACAAGCTGATATTTTAGGCCTATACAATTCTAACATAATTTTTCATGAAAAATCATGATTGTATTCATTTATTTTTCGAAAGTAAGGTTAATGTAAGCAGCTTCTTGCAATACTCTCCTAAATGCGTAATAAAACCTAAGTGCAAACATTACCGCTTTAATGACCGTCCTTTATTTTTCAGTGCATTTGTTTTACAATATATGGCTATTACTGTCATGGGATTAATATTACTATATAATAATACTATTATTATGTAGTAGTGTAATATAGACAGACACAACTAAAAGAGGTTTGAATTTTTTATTTGTTTAATTTGCACACTGAATATGGGTTGGCACTTTTAATTTTGAACTCTCAAAGTGCACCAGATTGATGAATTTAACATTAAAATGCACAACATTTTCTTATGGGGGGCATACCCCCTAATCCCCCTAGAAGGCCAGAGGTCCACTCACCACAGATTTACCAAAAATCCTGTGAGAAACACTGTTATTGCTTTGCCAATGCAGTTTATTGCTTGTTTTTTTTTAATGAATCACTGTGGAGTATAGTTCAGTTATATTAATAAAAGACAATTTTGCACTTATTTCATCTGTTAACTCTCACTCGTTCCTGGTCGCTCATTAGTTTGGGGGTGGGGGGCGTTCAGGGATTTGGATATTGGATAGGGGGCGCTGGCCCAAAAAAGGTTGAAAACCACTGTTCTATGCCCTTTAATTGCCCTAGCACATTCAACAAAGCTTCAACGCATCTTGCACATATCCAACTGAATAGTCTTTGAAACAATTTGCCCATTACCATGTTAGTTATGTTGCTTCATGCTATCTATCTATCCTTATGCTATTCCGCTTGTACTGCCATTTTATATTTTTAAAAATGTATCTTTCTAATTTTTATTTTATTTTTGCACTTAATGTCCGGTACCTTTTAATTGAATCTGAATATCTTTATATGTGTGACTGTATACTTGAATCTTTGTACACTATGTGTAATTTTATGTTGCCTTGCACCTTTCGCCTTATCTTGGCCAGGTCGCGGTTGCAAATGAGAACTTGTTCTCAATCGATTAACCTGGTTAAATAAAGGTGAAATAAAAAAATAAAATAAAATAAATTAGACTCACCAATCAGAGGGATTTCTGTCCCTGTAGAGGGCAGCATGTTGTTAACAAGCAGCAGCATCACAGAAATAGACAGCAGTAAAGTCACTTTGAAGGTCACTTTGTCTGATGCATCTGAGTCAACGAAGAAGGAGATCAAATCCAGCATGAGGAAGAAAAATACTGGTATTATAATGTTGATGACATACAGTACAGGTCTCCTTTTAATGATGATCTGCAATGGATGGAGGGAGGGAGGGAGAGAGAGAGAGAGAGAGAGAGAGAGAGAGAGAGAGAGAGAGAGAGAGAGAGAGAGAGAGAGAGAGAGAGAGAGAGAGAGAGAGAGAGAGAGAGAGAGAGAGAGAGAGAGAGAGAGAGAGAGAGAGAGAGAGAGAGAGAGAGTTGGTCTTACAGGTAATAAATGAATAAGAGAGATTTCTAATCATAATTGTTACTAAGAGCTACATATATTGTGATATATTGTGAAATGTGATATGAATTTGGTCATAATGCCTATCCCTATATTCATTTCCTTTCAATTTGAATGCCGATAAAGATCTGTTGGTTAGAACTACATTTTTCATTTTACGTTAAAACTACAATAAGTTCTCATTTGTTAACATTAATTATTGTATTAACTAACATGAACTAACAATGAACAATAGACTTTTACTGTATTAATTAATCAATCTTTGTTCATGTTAGTTAATACAAATACAGCTGTTTGTTGTTTGTTCATGTTAGTTTACAGTGCATTAAATATGTTAACAAATACAACCTTTTTTTATTTTAATAATGTAGTAGTAAATGCTAAAATTATCCAAGTTTAATAATTGCTGTATAAGTATTGTTCATTTTTTGCTCATGTTAACTAAATTTGTTAACAAATGAACCCTTATTGTGAAGTGGTACCCATTTTATCTTTTATTTGACATTGTCAAACTCAACATGTAAATCTCTCGTTAATCTGTGGGTGGTGCTGAAGGAGAATACTTGGTTTCCACTTTCCACACTGTTAACTTTGCACAGTGGTTACAGTCAACCGTAATCACAAAAACAGTGAGTATTGTACACAGCGAGAATTGTAAACTTAAACTCAGGATATTTTTTGCCATATTTGTCTTGTTTTTTTAAGCACATCTTAATGGATTAACAAAAGCAACATTCATTTTCTAGAGGTGTTTCCTTACTGAATGAATCCGCAAATTGAATGACTGAATGACTCATTAAGACAGTGACTTGCCACCGCCTGCTGGCAGTTTTTAAGTGTTAGATAATTATATAAAGACACAGGAATATTTATAGGGCAATTTTTTTAAGTATCTAAACTCATGGTCTAAAGTGCACAGCGCAATCCACTTTTGCTAGTTTAATGACGGGAAAAATGGTCGGCACTCCCGGCGCATGGTCTAACAGGGTTGTCCCTATTCTCTTAATGAGTAATGGGTGTGTTTTGGGCGTAACGTGAAATAAACCAATCAGACTCTCATCTCCAATTCCCTCTAAAAGCGAGTTGCGCTCGCGCCATGGCGGATTCGCTATTTACATGACGGAATTTGACGGCAGAAAAATTGAATGCTTCTCTAGCGAGGAAACGGATCTTTCCGCGGGTGCACCTGAACACACCTCTTTTCAGACCAGCACGCCCATGGGCGCAAATGCATTTGCTATTTAAACAATGTGGCGCAGGAAGTGAAAATAATAACTGCGTCGGGCTGAAACTAGTTAAAGACACTTGCGTCGTGTCCGGGAACCGCATTACACCAAGTGTATGTTTTCATTGTTGTGATTTGTTTTGCACTTCTCTGCCACTGTGAAAAGTGAATATCCTTAGAATATTAATTTTTATCAACATGAATGCTTTATTCAAAACAAATTTAACTGAATACTGAAAAAATATTCAGTGTCTATTAGTAAATAATTTCATTCTGATATACATACACACATCTCCCTTCACATTCACAGCTTCCATGCAACATCTGTTCAACCTCTGGTGTGAAAACCATATTATTAAAGAATATACTCTCTTGAGCAACACCTAAATATAATTTACATGTTGACTTTGAACATTAAATAACAGATAAAATAAGGTATACTATAATATATTATAGTATGATTTCACATGTTGGTGTATAATTGAAAACAAACAAATAATAAAAAAATAATAGTTAAAAAAATATTATTTGAGTCCTAATGTATTGAAAAATGATAAATTAATTTAGAATATATTTGATACCCCTGCCTTTTTAAGGTTTAAAAATATAATAAATACATGTATTACACATATTTTTCACAAACTCATGAACTAGTTATTCTTGTTTTTTAAAATAATTGTATTTATTTATTCAATATTGGTTTACATTCCATATCCAGTGCGCTGTACCTTATAGTTCATCTGATACATTTTACGCCATCCAAGATCATCATCATTGCTATGCTCACTGTTAATTATATCGATGAGATCCCACTCTCCCTGGGTCTGAAAGATCTCCTTTGATTTGTTAAACATATGAGTTCCATCAAATAATGTTTCCATTTTAATCTCCTGATCTGTGGGAACAGACATGAATATTTTATTATTTTATATTTTAATATAAGTCAAATAGTTTAGAAGAATAAACCATGTTATCTTGTGTGTGTTTGTCTAAACTGATTAATGTGTTTCAGATGTACCTGAATACACTGTAGACTGAAGTGTTATATTGCAGATTTGGGTGTCGAAGGGAAACCTGTAGAGATCCATCTTACAGGCCGTGGTCAGAGCTAAAACATCAGTGGAGAGTGTAAAGCCGGAACAGAGCAACAGCACATTTGGAGACTCCTTTGTTCCAAAATCTGTCTTAATGCTGAATAGATAAAATATAATTTAATACAATATAATACAATTAGCACTGATTATTAAAGACATGAAGATTGGAGACAGCAATTATTCAAATCAAATGTAAATGCAAAAGTAATGCTGATGCAGTGACAATCTAAGTACTTTAGCACATACATATATGCTATTGTTCGCTAAATACGAACTGCAAAGATTTTAAAGTCATGTTTTTAATTTATTCACTATTACACATTAGGTGTTTTCAGTTTTATATTAAGAGATATTAATTTTCAGTGGACTCAAATGAAGTAACCCACTAAGCAAAATGATGTCCAAAAGACGTCTTTTCAACGTCTTTGTCACAAAAATCGGACGTTGAAAAGACGTCCACTGAGGGTCTAGAATGAAAGTTTTTATGACGTCTTTTTTTGACGTGTTCTGCACGTCCGATATAGACGTTCATCGAACCTTCGTACAAGGTTAAAACTAGTTCAGATGTGGCCATTGTGGACATAGTTCAACATCATTTATTGTCTTATTTAGACATAATTACTTTGACTATTGCTGTCAGATGATCTCAGTGAGAATTAATAGAGGTTTAGATGTTGATATTTGTTTAATTTGAAGTGTCACCATTGTGGTGATCAATGTTTGCTTTAGTTGGGCTCTTGGTCCCCGTTCCTTTTACTTTAACTTTTATTTGACTGCTTTAACTGTGTGTTTGTAAAACACAAATGTTGTGGCAGAGAAAGCTAATAATAAGTAAGATCAGCTGTTTTCAGCTTATGGTTGATGATGAAATCATCACAAAAAAAGCATCAAATGTTGTCAGATGTTTTGGCATTCATAACCACCAACCTTGTGGAACTGCAACATTGGTGCCTAAAGCATTAAAATTATCACTTATTTGAAGGTATATAAAGCATGTGCACATGATGTTTTGAGCAAATGTATCATACAGTCGCACACAGACATCAAGATTTTGCACATGAATCACAACAATGGTGACAATTAAAAAAAAAGCTTCATGCTGCAATGCATGATGGGTAGCTTTCATAGTACAAAACTCATCCTTGATTCTCAAGCTTTTTTGTTTTGATTGTCACCGTTGTTGTGAATCATATCCAAAATCTTGATGTCTGTGTGTGACTATATGATACATTTGCTCAAAACATCATGTGCACATGCTTTATATACCTTCAAATAAGTGATCATTTTAATGCTTTTCGCACCAATGTTGCATTTCCACGACGTTGGTGGTTATGAATGCCAAAACATCTGACAACACTATATGCTTTTTTTGTGGTGATTTCATTATCAACCATAAGCTGAAACCAGCTGATCTTACTTATTATTAGCTTTCTCTGCCATAACATTTGTGTTTTACAAACACACAATTAAAGCAGTCAAATAAAAGTTAAAGTAAAAGGAACGGGGACCAAGAGCCCAACTAAAGCAAACATTGATCACCACAATGGTGACACTTCAAATTAAACAAATATCAACATCTAAACCTCTGTTAATTCTCACTGAGATCATCTGACAGCAATAGTCAAAGTAATTATGTCTAAATAAGACAATAAATGATGTTGAACTATGTCCACAATGGCCACATCTGAACTAGTTTTAACCTTGTACGAAGGTTCGATGAACGTCTATATCGGACGTGCAGAACACGTCAAAATAAGACGTCATAAAAACTTTCATTCTAGACCCTCAGTGGACGTCTTTTCAACGTCCGATTTTTGTGACAAAGACGTTGAAAAGACGTCTTTTGGACATCATTTTGCTTAGTGGGAAGTTCACAGTACTATCAGTATAATACTAGTTTTTGAACTCGAATTGTTTGAAGCTGTCGGTTTCCCAAATTATACGAGTTACCTTCCATGGTATTTTTATGGTAACAAACTGCAAAAAAGGAGAGCTTTATACATTGCTGGCAACCAGCTGCCAGTAGATTACCGTTATTTTACAGCGCAGATTTTTACAGTGACTACATATCTTGAAGATCCAGATACACAATTTGATCGTTTCTGTTTCTCATACTTTGGCCTTTTCCTTGCATTGCAATTTTTTTCTTATTCTAAATGTGATCAGCATTTGACGTGTTTGGGGAATTTAGCTATTAACATGTAACATTTTAAATACATTCTGCTGAAATGAACGAAATAAGCAAAATGACTGGAATAAAAATTTGTTCATTTTGATGAACAAGATTTGAGTCAGTAAAATGATCCAAACTTCCTACTAATCCAACAGAGATTTAATTTAAAATTATGTATAATTAAAATAATAATAATAATAATAATACAGATTTAGAATAACTTTTTTACTTAGAATCAAGATTTAGCATGTGAATCTCAATCTTGACATGCTTCATGCCTGTCACGAATCTGGTCCATGCACTTCCGGTTGGTCACCACCAGAGGTCACCCACTCACAGCATGGACTCTTGCACTTCACTAGTACAATCCCTATCATTCATTGCATTGACAACACACAGCTGATTCCACTAATCACGCTCACACCTGAGAACTATCACACACTCTCTCACACTTTTTATAAGCCTTGGAATTTCTCTCCCTGTGGTGGAGTATTGAATTGCGTTAAGCACTCCCCTAGTGTAGCTTCTCTACAGAGCCCTTCCAGTGATCTTAGTCTTGCCTTGTCCTTTGTGTTTTCCTGTGTTCTGATTCTTGCCCGTGTTTCCTGGTTTCCTGCCTAGCCCTTTGGACTCTGTTTGCACCTCGTTTGGATTATTGCTGTTTATCTGGATTATCTATCTTTGCCTTGCCCCTGTTAGATATTGTTCGCCGATCGTCTACCCACGCTTGCCCTAAGGATTACTCTGTCATGCCTCTGCCATACCTGTTTGCTGTTTATTGACCCTGCCTGTATTATGACCATGTTTTGGAATAAAGCCTTGCATATGGATCCGCACATCTCTCGTCTTGTTCGCCCCGTTACAGAATACAGGAGGGCTCACGATCACTCGAGGATTATATACAAGAGTATTTAGATCTCGCCTATTTTTCTGATATACCGGATTGTGCGCTCATAGATTTCTTTTGTGAGGGCATTAATCAGCCGCTCAAATCATGTTTAATCCGTGAGGGTCCCCGTTCATCTCTCAGTCAGTTTATGGACTATGCTTTGTTGACTGTTGGTTCAGCATTCACTGTGGGTGTCGCAGAGGAACACGACTCCGCACTCACTCATGTAATGGCGGCCACACCAGAGCACGCTCACAAAATGGCGGACACAACAACATTCCGTTCTGTCATAGCTACCAATTCTGAATCAAGCCAAGCCACAGTTGATCGTCATGATTCAATCCAAGCCACAGTTGATTGTCATGAGTCAAACCTAGTCACGGTTAATCTTCACAAGTCTCTTCACATTTCAGTGGATTTTCCAGAGTCTCGTCATGTCACCACTGACCAGCCAGAGTCTTCTCACGTCCTGTCTGCCACACCCAGATATTCAGTGTCAGTGCTTCGATTTCCCAGTCTGGTTTCCAGTGTGAGGGATGCACCGCAGGTGTCTGTACGTGCAGCTGGTATCCCCAAACCTACTCACTTTAATCCTGCTGTTCCTGCACTAATTACCCTGTCTGAAGCGCTTCCCATGATGGGGATCGCTTTATGTTGCGTTTGGGCTGCGTACACCACCTCTGAACTGCCCAAGGCGATGGCACCCCCTGCAGTTTTGCCAGAGGTGGTGGCACGTGCTGCAGAACCTCTCGAAGTGCCGGTGCTCGCTTCAGCCCCTTGTATGGTGGTAGCGCCCAGCAATGTCCTCTCAGCCTGTCATGTCACAGTCAAAGGAGAGAGACTGTTCACGTCACGTCTGCCGATCCAGAGACTGTTCACGTCACGTCTGCCGATCCAGAGACTGTTCACGTCACTTCTGCCGATCCAGAGACTGTTCACGTCACATCTGCCGATCCAGAGACTGTTCACGTCACGTCTGCCGATCCAGAGACTGTTCACGTCACGTCTGCCGATCCAGAGACTGTTCACGTCTCGTTCGTCTTGTTCGCCCCGCTACAATGCTGCTATGCATTCTAGGAGCCACTGATGAATAACTGAACACATTGCGGCATGAAGCATGTCACCTTATTGAGATTCACGCGCTGATTCTTGAGGTTTGTGTTTGTCTCAATGAAGAGGTTTAAAACTTATTGTGTACAGCTTATGTTTTGTTTTTTATATTAAATTCTTCAGCTTTTCTCACTTCATAAAGATCCTACACATGAATCCCAACAATGGTGGCAATAAAAAAAATATATATTTATGTTGTATGCTGTGAGTTTTATATTATCCTGGATCCATCCATTGTTGAGATTCATGTGCTGATTGTTGATGTCTGTGTGTGTCTGTGTCAAGCAGGAGATCAAAATATTTTAATGCACTATATGATTTTAATATCCTTCAGAATAACTGATTACAGAAACATTGTTGTATATCATGCTGTAGAGTCACAGATATATAATAAATACATATATATGTAAAATTTCTATGATTATATAAATCATATAATATTAAACACTCAGAAATTCAAATCTTATACACAATATGAGATCATAGATTCATACATGTCCAGGATGATTATGGCATCATCACAACAGCCACACACACTTGATCAACTTCCTCTTGACTTTTTCTTGCCATAACAAATGTGTTTTATAAACTTACAATTACAGCAACCAGAGAGAAACTAATGTTATAAAGCCACGGGTCAAGAGACCAACTAAAGCAAACACCGATCTCCATCATGGTGACTAGAAACTTTATAATATTCAGTAAAACATCAACAACTAAATATCTGTTAATTCACAACAAGAACATTTGTACATGTATGAAATAAATAATGTTAAACTGGTTTGTAAACTGGTTTCACACTCAGTGTGGCTGGAAGTCAGTTGTTGTTCTTGTTTCTCTGTCTTTTCATTCACTCTGTCTAGTGGACTGTTTAGTGAGCTAATGTAGGGAATAGTGAAATGACAAATATCACCCAGAATGCATTGTTTTCTACAGTATACATTACTGACCTTTTATTTGACCTTTTTTTACAGCAAGGGTTAACAGTGTATAAACAAAGCCTTTAAATCCTTAATTTTTTATTTTTATACCTTTCCATTATGCCAATGTCTGGAGTCCAAAACATATTTTTGGGGGCTGCAAATGTTGTAATTTGACAAAAATCGTCTGGGTTCCACATCATATTAAAATTTGGCCACAGCTGGAAAGTTAAATGAAGTTCAGAATGATTATAAGACAGATAATGTATGCTTGAAAATTAAATAAAAACTCTGATCAAGTTACAATATTCTGTAAATTGAGTAAAAAAAAAAAAAAAATGTGTGAAATAAGAATGAAATAGGTTTTTAAAACACTTACAGTTATCATTTTGACCTGTGTTGTGAGACTCTGGGCTTTTTCATCCTGTAGATAAAAAGATGTGTTGAGAGATGATACTACAACTGCTTGACATCCCATGATGACTTGAATGAGAAGATAAATCATGCTGGACTCATACCACATTGGTGATGGAGGACACAGATATGTCCACATAAGTGTTTGCAGGCTTGTTGCCATAGTAGGGGTTGTACTTGTAGTTGTTCATCAGGGGCCACATTCTGTCATTCTGAGGGTTATTGTCTTCTAAGCCGAGATATTTCCAAAGGTTAATTTTAGCATCACCATATTGTGTTGAATTGCAGGCTTTAGCATCTGACCCCCGCCCTGTGTGAATGAGACATTCAGAAACACAGAGAATATATTCTCCAAGCACACATGAAAGAGAATTTCATGTTTAAACATTTATCCTTCTTCATTTCATACTCTTGTCAGACATACACAAACACATATAAAATTTAAATGCCGACTATTGCTCTTAGGTAGTCATCGAAATGTTCTTGATATTTACACAAATAAGAAGTGACCCTAGCTAACAGACTTTTTTTATAAGAACGTTCTCCAAATATTAAGTGTTGGTTCTGGAAACATAAAAAATGTCCAGTTTTCTTGACGTTAGAGGAACGTGTTTTGAAAGGTATAATGTTCCACAAATGTTCTTTCAACTTAATTTTGATTTAAAATTCAACATTCTAGGAACGTTGATTTTTAACATTCCAAGAACATAAAAATGTTCTTGGAATATATTCCAAAAAATATTACAAGTGTTGTGTTCTTACCTGTAAAGGAAGTTGAGGAAGATTTCTCATGCGGGAGGAATGGGGTGTTTATGTCTGATGCTGTAAATGCTGCAAACAGGAAAAAAAAATAGATGGGGGGCTGTGTTGGGGGTAACTCATTACAAGTAGCTTGAGTTACGTAATCAGATTACTTTTTCAAGTAACTAGTCAAGTAACGCATTACTTTTAAAATTCACAACAACATATCTGAGTTACTTTTTCAAATAAGTAATGCAAGTTACTTTGTTTTCCCATTTATTGACTGACAGCTCTTTTGTCACAATGTCGAAAGTGCAGAGGCGTTGTGTGTAAACATGATGGTTACTGTAGTTCTAGTCTCTGATAAAAGTCCTCTGATGTCCATTAATTATATTCTATTAATTCTCAACAACTATTTGATAATGAGTGAAGCTGGAAATTCTGTTTGTGGAGTTGTTTAATCCTCCTCTGCTGAGATCTTGAGAGATGTATTGTCGTCTTTTATCTTCAGTTGATTTCATCTCCGGAAGTCAGTTGCAGTTCTTGTGTTTCTCTTTTCTTCAGTGATTCTGCTTGTTATCATCAGGTGTCTTCAATGCTCAATCATCACTCAATTAATCACTTAATTATCTCATTAACTCTAACACTGCTTCAGTGTTACTTTTAACACCCTGCTGGTGGTTCCCATATAAACACAGAGCGGTGTTAATTTAACACCAGTGAGTTTTCTGTGTGTAGATAGAACAGGCATTGTTTAGTTTAATTACGGTTATAAAATATTTGTCATCTGCTTTTATCCACTATTAATACAAGCCTGCTGTAGATTACACAATTACACAAAACATTTGTTACAACTAACAGTAAACAAATACACACCTTTTCAGGTGATGCTTAATAAACTGGTAAACTTTATATCCGTAAAATAACTCCTATGAACTGTAATAAAGTGTGCGCTCTCCCTTCCATTACTGCCATGATCAGTAACATTAGGCCTATCGCTGAGGAGACTGTAAGCTGGATCGCAAACATTTGATACAGTTCCATCCTCGAGTAACAACGAGAGTAAATGAAGACTGCTATGTTCATTCTTACATCTTGTAACAAAACACCTCAATTGCTTAGGCTGCATTTACACTTCATGGTTCAAGTGACCCAATTCCAATTTTTTCCTTTCATGTGGCACAGATCAGATAAGATCAGCGAACGTGTAAGCAGGAAAAAAACACATGGATTCCGATATTCTCAGATCGGTTTCAGGTCTCATTCATATGTGGAAATAAATCAGATATGAATCGGATACGTGCATTTGCATCTGCCATGTAAGTAGACAAATTGGATATTCCCCAGTAAATGTCGTACAGCATTAAAAAAGGGACATCAACTCAGGTGGACACCAACTGCGATCACATGACTTATTAATGGCGCGATGGAGGACGAACCCACATAGCAACATTGTGTCGGCCCAGATCCGGCCCACATCTGGCACACGTGGAAAGATGATCTGGCCCACATGCAGCGTGGATCTACGGCACTTGAGTGGGCCACTCCTGTTTGCCAGATCTGGGCCACAAGCAGGCCATAGCAATGCCACATGTCAGCCAAGAGCAAAGAAATAAACCAGAACTGGACCTTATCTGAGACACAAAGTCTGTATATATTAAATATGAAGTCATCTCAGCCTTAATAAGTTAACAAAAAGAATCACTGAAAGAAAGAAGAGAACATAAAAAAGAGACGAGCAGAAACACAAGAACTACAACTGACTTCAGACACAGCCTTAGAGGAAATCAGCTGAAGAGAAAAGAAGACATTAAATCTGTGAAGATCTCAGCAGAGGAGGATTAAACAACTCCACAAACAGCATTACCAGCTTAAATTATTACTAACCAGACTGACTTTATTTCTGTCAGATGTCTACACAAGTTTTTATTGAGAATTAACAGAGTTTAACTCTGTGTTTCATTTGAAGTCACCATAACAGTGAATAGTGTTTCCATTAGTTGGGCTCTTAACTCGTATTATATCTTTTGTCTTCTTTGGCCGCTGTGACAGTGTGTTTGTCAAACACATTTGCAGCAGCAAAGAAAGCTAAAGTGAAATGAGTTCAGGTGATGATGGTTACCTGTTGATGGTTTTATTATCATCATGAAATAACCTGTTTCACTGATGTCTTTGGAATCTATCAATTGTGTTGTACCATTAATATATTCTCACCACAAAGCCTGTGTTACTGCAGCATGAGGTTCAGCAATATTATAACAATCAGTTAGAAGATCTTAACAAACATGAGCACAAAACATGAAGCAATGGTGACACACAGAGATATCAAAAATCAGCACATGAATCTCAACAATGGTGACAATATTTTTTTTTTTAAATAAACAGATTAATTCAGAACATCACTGAAAAGCTACTAAATGTCACAACAAAAACAACAGCAAAAAATAAAAGCAAATATTTAGAATCAATCATATTATAGGACAATTCAGCTGCATAATTTATTCATGTTGCAATGCATGCTGGGAGTTTTGTACTATGCTGGTACCCAGCATGCATTGCAGCAAGGTACTTTTGATTGTCACCATTGTTGAGATTCATATGTTGATTATTGATGTCTGTGTTTGTCATCAAACAGTAATGTTTCATGCTCATGTTTGTTAAAGTCTGCTAACTGATTGTTATAATGTTGCTGGATCTCATGCTGCAGATGTTATGTATGTATGCAGATGTATGTAATATGAATATATTAGTTGAACAACATAATTTTTAGATTTCAAAGATATCAGTGAAACAGGTTATTTCATGATGATAATAAAACCATCAACAAGTAACCATCATCACCTGATCTCATTTCACTTTAGCTTTCTTTGCTGCTGCAGATGTGTTTGACAAACACACTATCACAGTGGCCAAAGAAGACAAAAGATATAATAAGAGTTAAGAGCCCAACTAATGGAAGCACTCATCACTGTTATGGTGACTTCAAATGAAACACAGAGTTAAACTCTGTTAATTCTCAATAAAAACTTGTGTAGGCGTCTGACAGAAATAAAGTCAGTCTGGTTAGTAATAAGTGAAGCTGGTAATGCTGTTTGTGGAGTTGTTTAATCCTCCTCTGCTGAGATCTTCACAGATTTAATGTCTTCTTTTCTCTTCAGCTGATTTCCTCTAAGGCTGTGTCTGAAGTCAGTTGTAGTTCTTGTGTTTCTGCTCGTCTCTTTTTTCTGTTCTCTTCTTTCTTTCAGTGATTCTTTTTGTTAACTTATTAAGGCTGAGATGACTTCATATTTAATATATACAGACTTTGTGTCTCAGATAAGGTTCAGTTCTGGTTTATTTCTTTGCTCTTGGCTGACATGTGGCATTGCTATGGCCTGCTTGTGGCCCAGATCTGGCAAACAGGAGTGGCCCACTCAAGTGCCGTAGATCCACGCTGCATGTGGGCCAGATCATCTTTCCATGTGTGCCAGATGTGGGCCGGATCTGGGCCGACACAATGTTGCTATGTGGGAAGGCTCAACACAGTGGAGTAATTTTTTTCTCTGCCTTACGAGAGCAATGTTTGATGACCTTTGAAAATAGTGCGGAAAGCAAAACACTGGATAATTAGAGATGCGCGGATGAGCTCCAACGTCACTCGAATCCGCAGCCAAAAACAAATCATCCATCCGCCACTCACCCGCACCAATAATTTTCTCGGATTTAAGTATCCACACTCGATGGTCAAATTACTATTATTCTTATGTGTTGTTACGCGTGAGGATAAATGGATGATCATCACCTTCAACAGGGACTCGGTGACGGTTGATGTGCACATCTCTAATGGCAACATAATACCCTGATGAATCAGTGCTGCTTTTAAATGAACATTTCTTTAAAACAAAATTAATTTGACAGAATTTCATTTTCTTAAACAGGCTTTCCTCCCTTGAAACTTAAACTGGAATGGAACATGCTCATATTTTAGAGAATGTAGTTAATATTTTCGTTAATAATGATTTATCATATCCACCCGCGACCCACCCGAAATTAATCAGAATGTTATTTTTATTACTTGACCCGCCCAATCCACGGATTATCCGCAGAGCCCAAGCGGATATAACCGCGATCCGCGCATCACTATAATAATTTTGTCTGCTTCTGCATCCATTGCATATCCAGCTGTTTTACTTCATTTTCCGGGTCAGAACGTCTACATTGGGTTGTTTTGGCAGTTTATAGTGTAAATGCAAATATCGGATACGGGTCACTTTTAAAAGATGATGTAAGTGGGTCGTCAAAAAAATCAGATATAGTCAGCAAATCAGAATTGGGCATCAATACCTGCAGTGTAAATGCAGCCTTAGAAAGACATTCTTGTCTACATCTGCTCCGGCATCGAAACAATGAAGGAGTGAGTGTACAGCTCACTCAGGGTGGCTCTACGCTAAAACTGCAGTGTCAGTCAACAATCATGGTAGGGGCTTTTGCAAAAGTATGTCACATTGCCCCGAATCTGAGAATGGCTTGATCTGAGACAGTGCTTATGATTTATGGGGATTAAAAAAAAAGCACTGGGTGTATTTTTATCATTATATGGTGGTTGTGTACACACTGACAACACACATTTATGTCCACACATTTATGTTCAAACATCATGTAAAAGTGAATTTTGCATAATAGGTGCTCAGAGTACATATGGTCCCACTCTAAAGAATCAATGAAGAACAGAGAAACACAATAACTACAACTGACTTCAGACACAGTCTTAGATGAAATCAACTGAAGAGAAAAGAAGACATTAAATCTGTGAAGATCTCAGCAGAGGAGGATTAAACAACTCACACAGCTTTACCAGCTTCACCTATTAGTAACCAGACTGACTTTATTTAATATCCGTTTTAATGAAATCAATAGTTGTATTTTAAAGTCACCACGATGGTGGTTAGCATTTGCTTTAGTTGGACTCTTGACCCTTGACTCTTTAATGTAAACTTTTCTTTGGTTGCTATACTTGTGTGTTTCTAAAGCACAATTGTTGTAGTTAAGAAAGCCATGAGATCAGATGATGTTGGTTGTTTATTGATGATGAAAACGTCATCATTATGTAATTTCCTTAATCCCTGATATTATGCAGTATCTAATGCTTTGATTATATAGGACTTGTGTTTTTAATATTGTTTTAGTCATAATAAAAGTCATTTGATTTTATAGTATATCTAGCAGTGTTGTTTATCAAATACCTATTATTTAAAATAGTTTTTTAAAAAAATACTTGGTGCACAAAAACTTGAATCTATTGCATTACTTAGACAAACACAGACATCAAGAAACAGCATATGAATCTCAACAATGGTGACAATCAAACAAAGTATCCAGAAAATCCAGCTGAATGATGTATTAATGTCGCAATGAATGCTGGGAGATATGGGTGAGTTTTGATTGGTGGTACCCAGTATGCACTGCAGCATGAAACATTTCATTGATTGTAACCATTGTTGAGAGTCATACACTGATTCTTGAAGTAATAATGTAGAGAAAAAAAGCTTAATGCACTAAATGTTATTTGACTATCAACATCGCTCTCATGCTGTAAATTAACATGTAACACTTCTATTATATAACAACTTCTATTATATAACAACATTACAAACACAACTCGTATATAATCAAAGCATTAGACACAGAATAAGATCAGAGATTCAAACAATTACATGATGATTAAACATCCAATATCACCTGATCTAATCTTCTCATGGCTTTTTTGCCTCAACAAATGTGCTTTAGATACACACAAATGTAGCAACCAAAGAAAATGTAACACTAAAAAGTTAAGGGTCAAGAGTCCAACTAAAGCAAATGCTAACCACCATCATGGTGACTTTAAAATACAATTGTTGATTTCATTAAAACGGATATTAAATTAAGTCAATCTGGTTAGTAATAGGTGAAGCTGGTAAAGCTGTTTGAATTGTTTAATCCTCCTCTGCTGAGATCTTCACAGATTTAATGTCTTCTTTTCTCTTAAGTTGATTTCATCTAAGACTGTGGCTGAAGTCAGTTGTAGTTCTTGTGTTTCTCTGTTCTTCAGTGATTCTGCTTGTTAACAGCAGGTGTTCATAATTAATGCTCAATCATCACTTAATTATCTCATTAACTTCAACACTGCTTCAATGGTACTTTAACTCTGTAGTGTGCACACATATGAACACTGAGAAGTGTTAATTTAACATGGGCGTTTTTCTGTGTACTATTACATAAATCTTATCTGTTTCATTTATATATGACTTAAAAATATGAATTACATTCAGATTATTAATTGGTTTATGTTAAAACTATGTAATCCAAATGGATGGAAATTCTATATGCAATTTAAATACATAAATCTTATGTTTAGACATTTTTTTTTTTTTTTTTTTTTGAGTGTGTTCACGTTGGCCATATTGGATTAAATTGACATTTTGAATGTTTTTGTTTCGTTTACACTTTCATAGAGGACATCACAGCAAAATAACTATGTAGGGCTAGCACAAGATGGGAAAAGTTTTATTAATTCTTGTTTACTTGTGTTCATTTCATTTATTTTTATTTTAGAGCATTTAATGTGTTTCTTAACAATATTTTATTTATTACACACGTTATTTTTTTTAATTTTTTTTTTACCCATCAGCCCTCTGTGTCTAAATAAGAAATAAAAGTCCCAGAGTTAAAAAATGTGTAAAACGAGCCTGTGTGTGACTTGGTATGACTTGATGACTAAGTTGCGACTTGACTTGACTTGACAAAGAGTATGACTTGACTTGACTTGATTTGACTTGACCCTTACAACAGAATGACTTGGCTTGACTTTGACTTGCAATGTTAAGACTTGGACTTGACTTGAGACTTGAATTTAGTGACTTACTCCCACCTCTGGAAATTAGATTCCAGGTCTTTTCTAGCAATTAGCATTTGAGTGAATAATGACCCAGCGCTGAGGGAGACCAATACAGCTCTCGTCTTTATTAATCCTTTGTTTCAGGATATATAGTAAGAATATGAGCGGAGTACCACAGATTTAGCCAATAGGAATATACATTACATCATATAGAAAATACATTGTATAACAAGTCCATATATGGGCAGTTTCTGGTTCCAGAAAGGCCCTTCAATGTATAACATAAGGAATGTAAGACTCTTCCTCCATTCGAACACAGAGGTCCACATAATGAGCAACAGTTGCCAGTACATTCTTACAGGACAAAGAAATCTTATATAGCATGCTTTACTCAGACAGTTAAACTAGAACTTCTAACAACTTTCAAAACACTTAGGCTATATAAGTGTAGGAACCCATTACCCAGTTATGCATTATTTCCACATCTGCATAGTTGACGATTACTGCATTTTACTAGGATTACAATGAGACACGTTGCTAAAACATGTTTTCCATCAAAATAAAAGCTTGATACAGTTTCCACAAAAATTAAAAGATTATGTGTTTATCTCTTTCAAGTATAGACATTAGTACAACATTTTTTTCAGTTTGAAGATGTTTTTTAATGGAAAATGTGAAAATAACAAGAACTCATGTTTAAGAAATTGCTTATTCTGACTTATTTAGTTAGCATAGGTTACACATAGTTGTTCTCAAACCAAGCTCATGCTCCACTCTTCACCATAATGGTACCCGCCTAAAAATTTCACCATAACAGAAATTATTTTAAATTAGCAAAACATTAAACATTTCCCACTTAAAATTAATCTTGCATAAAAATATTATATAACACATTACATAATACCAGCACAGTTTTAGTTAAATTTAAGTCTGTCTAAATTAAATGAAACAATTCAGATTACTTAAAAATATGTCAGTTCTGTGAACTCAAAAGAAAAATAAAGTTCTAAATACTCATAAAAGTTAATTTGATTTTTGATTTAATTTTAGTTTACCCTACTCAGGTGAATTAATTATTTAAAGTAGGGCTGTGCGATATATATCGTGAGATTGTTATGCGCATCTCATCAGTAAAGCCGGTTCCTTGATTAGTAGTAAATCACCATCACCTGCTCTCAGATGGAGCGGCATTTACTACAAAGAGCCGTAGTTAACTGACAAGCTGAGCCATATCGCATTAATATCGCGGACGTATCGCCAGTGATAATTAATGCGATATGGCTCAGCTTGTCAGTTAACTACGGCTCTTTGTACACAGCAAAAACTCCAGTGTTAAATTAACACTCCTGGGAGTGTATGAGTCCACACTCAAGAGTGTTTAAGTTAATGATATAATGAAGTGATTAATTTAGTGATGATTGAACGTTATTGAAGACACCTGATGTTAACAAGCAGAATCACTGAAGGAGAAAATCTCAAATTGTAAGTTACCGTTATGACGATCAATGGTTGCTTTAGTTGGACTCTTAACCATTATATTATTAACTTTAGATTTTGTTTGTCTGTTGTTTCTGAATTATAATCACCAGTTGAACAAAGAAAAAAGTGATCTGATGGTGTTGGTTATATTATGACAATCATCATTTGAACTTGATCACTGAACTCATTAAAATCCTTCTTTCTGACTTCGATTTATGTTGTTGGTTAGTGAATCTGCATAAATGCCCAGAATTTTTGATATAATATAAAGGATTTCTTAAAAGTTGTTTTTAAAAAAAAATCATTCTTTTAGGCACACACAGATGTCAAGATTCAGTCTATGCATCTCAACAATGGTGACGAGCAGAATATTCAATTAGGAAAAGTAAATTACATAGACAATTCAGATCATAATTTATTCATACCGCAATGCATGATGGGAGCCATTAATGAGTTGTGATTGGTGGCAGCCAGTGCAACATGCTTTATTATTGTCACCATTGTTGAGATTCACAGGCTGATTATTTATGTCTGTGTTTTAAATGAATTTATCTGAATGTCTTTTGATCAGAACAATGTTTATTAAATTTTTAGAATTATAAGTAAAGTACTGATAATCATAGGCTGAAGAATCACTAAACTGCTGCTAACAAGTTAAACCAAACTATCTCAATAAGTTTCCTTTTTCAGATCACAGCATGATTATGTCAAAACATAACCAACACTATAAGATAACATTTTACTTTGTTCATTTAACTGTTATAAATCAATAACAGCAGACAAACAACAGTAAATATTACAGTAAACATATAATGGTCTAGAGCCCAACTAAAGCAAACACCCATCACCTTAACGGTAACTTACAATCTGAGATTTTCTCCTTCAGTGATTCTGCTTTTTAACATCAGGTGTCTTCAATAATGCTCAATCATCACTAAATTAATCACTTAATTATCTCATCAGCCCTAAATGCCGCTTCATCTGAAAGCAGGTGATGGTGATTTACTACTAATCAAGGAACCGGCTTTACTGACGAGATGCGCATAACAATCTCACGATATATATCGCACAGCCCTAATTTAAATCATTATGGAATATACCAAAGCGTCCAAATCCTAGACATAAACACAATAATAGTGAATATGTAAATAACCGAGAAGGTCATATTTAAGATTCTTGCCAATCTGGTCCAGTCCGTGAGGATCTCAGTCAGGATCTGCTTCAGACGGTCGAGGATCTTGTCGAGGGTATAAGACTGCTCTTCATTCTGATCTCTAACTGAGTCTGGAGGGTTCTGCTGGTCTATTACACTGTCTGTGAGAGGAAAAAAGCATAGCTCTGTATAAATGTTTTGTCTGCATAAAGTTGAAAAACAGTTATACAGAAAAATTAGCCAAGTTGGCTAAACTGGCACATTTACATGTACAAAGCAAACAAATCTTAAACTTAATTCCACTAATATTCCTTAATTTGTTAAGTAAAAGTATAAAATACATGAAAAAGTTCATCATAATCTGATGTTGTGTCGACTCTTACCATCTTGTCCACTAACAGCAGCTTTAGTTTCCACTGATCTCTTCTTAACTCCTTTAGCTTTCAGATAATTCACAAGGATGGTCTCCAAAATGCTGATGCCAATTAGAAGGAAGATCGCACCGCAGAAAACCCCTGTGAAAAAAAAAAAACAAGAAAATGCCCAGCTAACAGAGTTTTGTTACAAGAACGTTCTCTAAATATTCAGTGTTGGGAACATAACAAATGTCCAGATTTCTTGATGTTCCCCTGTTACCAGGCTTTTTTTTTTATTTATTTATTTTTTTACAGTAAAGTACTGGCAACAATGTTAACTGTTTCGAAACACTTTGAAATGTCAATGGTTAATCGCTGGGGGATATGATCTCTGTCAACTCATGAATCATGAGGAGTCTCTGAGAACCACTGAACAAGTGTCTGTGGGTTTTACCTGATCTCTGATCAGTTCTCTTACGAGAGTTCTCTCGTACTGCGTTTTATCAAAACGCTACGGGAAAAGTCTCTTTTCACGAAACACTGAAGCAAAAATTATCCTTTAATTTTTCATATATGTAAAACGCGTTGCGGCAGCAGCAGACAGCTGAAGCAAGACGGCTTGTCTGCTCATTGGCTGCTCTGCGGCAACTGCATAAGCCTATCGAGCGCAGGCTGATGCAACATCAGACCAATGAGGGCGCTTCGCGCCCTCCTCGCCACTTCCCGCCGAGACGGGCGTGGCTTACCTCTATAAAAGGAGCTCGAGAAGGCTGACTCACTTGATTTTTAATCTCTTCAGCGAAGCGCACGCATCGCTGGATCACGGAAGCAGCGTCGTTCGAAGCAAGCACTTCAGCGGGACGAGCCCTCGAAGCCGCTGGCCAACGCCGCCTTCTACAGCCGTACCTGCTGCGCTTTCCGACGCCCATATCCTTTATTGTGCTCTGTTTTGTGTGTGTGTGTGAGTGTTCTCGTAGCACTCACCCCCTAAAAGAGCGGCGTCTTTCTAAAGATGCCTAAATCCTGCGGCTCGTGCAGAGCCCCACTCGCCGGGGGAGACGACCACGTCATCTGTGTTTCCTGCCTCGGTGAGGACCATGCAGCGCTCGCGCTCGCTGACGGCGGCTGCCCTCACTGCGAGCTTTTGCCTATGGTGGCTCTGAGGACCCGCCTGGCATCCTTCTCGAAGCCTGCATTCTCCACCGCGATGCCGCGCCGTAAGAAGCGCCGCTCGCAGCGGGTCCCGGAACCCTCTCCACCCCGACCAAGCTCGCCGTTTCGCCCGCCAGCTTCACCGACCTCCCCCGAATCACTTCCTGATGCTCAGCGCCCGCAGCCTGCTGCCGCTTCATCAGAGGAAGTTGTTTCGGAGGCCGCGTCGGGGGAAAAGGATTCCTGTTCTCTCCTCGCTTCAGGCAGCGAGGATTGGGCGAGCTCTGAGGACCTCGCGCCTCCTGCCCGAAAGCTCTCAGTGAGAGTCAACATTGAGACGGAGCTCATGCGAGTACTCGCGTTGGCCGCGACGAGCCTCGGCCTCGAGTGGTCTGCACCGGAGCCCCCCTCTCGCACCCGGCTCGATGGTAGCTTCCTCCCAGGTGAGCGCAATTCTCCGGAATCTAAGCCCGCTCCTTTTCTTCCTGAGTTACATGAAGAAGTTGCGAAGGCCTGGAACGCGCCCTACTCTACGCGTACGCGCTCATCTGTGTCGCCTGCATTCTCCTCACTGGACAAGGCGAATGAACGAGGCTACCTCTCTCTGCCGCCGGTGGAACAGGCTATAGCGACCCATCTGTGCCCGCCCTCTGCTGGACGGCGGACTAAACCGGTGTTGCCTTCAAAAGCCTGCCGCATGACGTCGACGCTGCTCGCGCGAATATTCTCCGCGGCTGGGCAAGCCGCGTCAGCGCTACACACCATGGCTACATTACAGATTTTCCAGGGTGATCTCCTCCGTAAATGGGACGAGGTTGGACCTGATGCTGTCTGTATTGCGGATTTGAGGAGTGCTTCGGACCTCACGCTCCGAGCCACCAAAGCTGCCGCACAAGCCATGGGACGCTGTATGGCTTCCGCCACTGTCGCTGAGAGGCACTTATGGCTGACGCTCACGGAGATGGCCGATTCCGAGCGCATCGCGTTTCTCGACGCCCCGCTGTCTTCCGCTGGCCTCTTTGGTTCTTCTCTCTCCGAGTTCGTGGAGAGATTTACCGAAGCCCAGAAAGCGTCTCAAGCCTTCAAGCACTTCCTACCGAAGTGCTCTGGTTCCGCGGCGGGTCGAGACAAACGGACCCCGCGAACCTCACAGCCTCAGCCCCCGCCTTCGGCCTCCTCTTCGCAGCAGCCTCAACAGCGCAGCTCGAGACCCCGCTCTCGATCGAGTGCCCGGCGCCCCGCGCGCGCCGCGACCGAGGATTGTGGTGAAACCAGAGGCCCCGAAGAAGTCCTAGCCCGCCTAGGAAAGCGCAGGTGTGTGAGTCCCGTTGCGGCCGGCCTCCCACCCAAGCGCCTCGCTGTCTCAGCCCCAAGCTTCGCGGCTGTCCCAGCGTTCTCTGCAAAGCGCAAGCCTGTACAAGTGCCCGCTTGCCTGCACTCAAAAGCCGTTTTTACGGCTACCCAGATATGTCTCGAAAAGAGTGTGATTTCTGGTGTCCCGGCCACGGCCGATGGTGCTATAAATGTAGTGTCGATGCCCACTCCTCTGTGCCCATCCATACACATAAGCACAGCCCTGCACTCAGGGCTCGCGCAAATAAAATCGACTCGATTGCGCCCCCCACATAGTAAAAGTGCCCACTACTCAGTGCCCACGAACACTATGTCTATCAGATCATAGGTTCTCTGTAAAAACGAGACCTGTGAGCGCGCGCGCTGCTTACACAAGCAGCGCGCCCCAAGCAGTAAATGTGCCCGCTCCCAGCCCACATCTACTCGCACACATGAGTCCCACGGGGCTCGCGCAGCCCTCCCTCACTCAGTCAAACAGTGTTGTAAGGTCGAGGGCGAGCGCTCCGCCCGCTGTATTAAGCGCGCCCCCCGCCTCAAATGCCGCAGGCATAACGCCTATGTTTGTGAGCCCCGTAGCACCTCTGTCGCACGGCGAACAGAGCGCGCTCTGTATCCGGCCCTTAGCCAACCATGCAGATGCATGGGCAGCGCTTCCAGGGGTTTCGGACTGGGTCTTAGGCATTATAAAGAGAGGCTTCTCGCTACAGTTTTATCGACGCCCTCCGCGCTTCACAGCGTGCGTCGAAACTTCGGTACCGCTGAATGTAGCACACCTACTTCGCGCCGAAATATCAAAACTGATAAGCAAAGGGGCGATAGAGCTTGTTCCCCAAGTTCAAAGCGAACAGGGGATATACAGCAGATACTTTCTAGTCCCCAAAAAGGACGGCGGTATCAGACCCATTCTGGATCTAAGACGCCGTTTCAAAATGCTCACAACCAGCAAAATTCTCGCGCATGTTCGCCGAGAAGACTGGTTCATGTGGATAGATCTGAAGGACGCGTATTTTCAAATACAGATAGCGTCACATCACAGGCGATTCTTGAGATTCGCCTTCGAGGGTCAGACATACCAGTATACAGTCCTGCCTTTCGGCTTGTCCCTGGCACCTCGTACTTTTACGAAATGCATGGACGCAGCGCTCGCTCCTCTCAGACTCAGAGGCATGCGAGTGCTGAACTATTTGGACGACTGGTTGATCCTAGCCCAATCACGATCTCAGCTCATAGAGCACAGAGCCATTTTACTCGATCACCTCGAGAATCTTGGTATCACGGTCAATTGGGTGAAGAGTTCACTGAACCCCAGCCAAACGATTCCGTTTCTGGGTATAGTTCTGGACTCACAGTCTATGACAGCGCGGCTGTCGCCACAGCGCGTGCTGAACATTCAGCGCGCGGCGATGTCTTTCCGCCGCGGCGCTTTCACCCCGCTCAGAAAATTTCAAAGGATGCTGGGTCTCATGGCCTCAGCATCGTCAGTTCTCCGGCTGGGCTTGCTCCGCATGCGCCCGCTGCAGTTCTGGTTGAAAGCGCGGGTTCCGCGCAGAGCGTGGGTGTCCGGTCATTTACGCCTCAAGGTCGATCAGGACTGTGTCACAGCCCTGGTACCTTGGATGGCGAACGACTGGTACCAATCAGGTGTAAGCCTGGGGACTTCCTCGAGGGTGAGGATGGTGTCTACGGACGCATCCACCTCGGGATGGGGAGCGCTGCTCGAGGGCAGACCATCCTTCGGCCTATGGTCGGAACGGGAAAAGCTCCAACACATAAACTGCCTAGAAATGCTGGCAGTGCACAACGCGCTGACGCGTTTTTGTCCCCACATCAAGGACCAACACGTCATAGTCCGTTCGGACAACATGGCAGTGGTGTCCTACATAAATCGCCAGGGCGGTCTGAATTCCAAACCCCTGTACAGGCTGGCGAAACGCCTCCTGCTATGGGCTCAGCACAACCTACGCTCGCTGAGAGCAGTACATGTGCCCGGGCTGCTGAATGTGGGCCCGGACAGACTGTCCAGGAACAACGTTCCTACGGGCGAATGGTCTCTACACCCACAAACAGTCCGGCTGTTGTGGGAGAGATTCGGCAAAGCGGAGGTGGACCTATTCGCGTCCCGCGAAAACGCTCACTGCCCCGCATTCTTTTCAAAGACCGACAGCGCGCTGTCCCAAAGGTGGCCGCGCTGCCCGCTATACGCTTTTCCCCCCGTCTCCCTCCTGCCTCAGGTGTTGGAACGGGTCAGGAAAACGAAATGCCCAGTGCTGCTTGTAGCACCGTTCTGGAAGAACCAGGCATGGTTCCCAGTTCTGATGCAGTTAGCAGACATCGCTCCATGGCCAGTGCCGTTGAGGAGAGATCTCCTCTCGCAGGCCAGGGGCTCGATCTGGCACCCACACCCGGAACTATGGTCCCTTCATGTGTGGGCGCTCAACGGATACCCGTTGGTCTCGCAGAGGGAGTCATGAATACCATCACGGAGGCTAGAGCGCCGTCGACCAGGCGACTCTACGCTTCAAAGTGGTCGGTTTTCTCCGGCTGGTGTACAGCTCGGAGCCTTTCACCCCTCGAATGTGAGGTAACGGAGGTTCTCTCCTTCCTACAAGAGCTGTTGGATAAGGGCAGATCCCCTTCCACGCTCAAAGTGTATGTGGCGGCTATTTCAGCGTTCTCAGGTTCAACGCTGGGTCAATCACTAGGAAGGAATGATTTAGTCATCCGCTTCCTCAGGGGAGCTAGGAGACTGAATCCACCCAGACCTCCGTCAGTCCCTATGTGGGACCTTTCTACGGTCCTGGCGGCCATGAAAGGTGCCCCTTTCGAGCCTATCCAGTCAATCAGCCTCAAACATTTGTCTTTCAAAACGGTGTTTTTGATGGCTCTCGCTTCAGTGAAGCGCATAGGCGATCTGCACGCGCTCTCCGTGAGCCCGACGTGCTTGGAGTTTGGTCCTAATGACTCTAAAGTCATACTCAAACCTAAGCACGGCTATGTGCCGAAATCCCTCAACACGCCTTTTCGGGCTCAGGTCATTTCCCTGGCTGCCCTGCCGGCGTCGAGTGAGGAAGGGGACTCGAGTTTTCTTTGCCCTGTTAGGGCTTTAAGAACTTATATGTCCCGCTCTGCTGCCTTTAGACAGACAGAGCAGCTCTTTGTCTCGTTCAGCGGACGTTCCAAAGGAACGGCTGTTTCGAAACAAAGTCTATCCAGATGGATAGTTGACGCCATAGCGCTGGCTTATACTGCCAAGGGCATTCAATGCCCGTTGGGAGTCAGAGCGCACTCTACGAGAGGCGTTGCCTCCTCGTGGGCTTGGTCCAGCGGGATTTCCTTACAGGATATATGTACGGCGGCAGGCTGGGCCTCTCCGTCTACATTTATCAGGTTTTATAACCTAGAGGTTCCCGCCTTACAGGCTAAGCTTTTGTCGGTGTAATACTATACCGACTATACTGGGCTGAACTGTGTAAGACCCACGTTTTCCCACATTAGTGCAGGCTCCCTACCCTGGCTATGTGATGTCATATTCGCGTCTGTGGACATGTCTATATAAGGACGGAGGAAACCCCTCCTGTCCTGTAGACTCTCCCTGTGAGGTCATGTTAAGCCTGCGGACGCTACAGTATAGGGAATTAAGGCTTCCCCCCTTTATTCCCTGACTCTGTGTGAGTCTATCTGGTGATTATGCACTGTATGCCTGAAATAGCTTCCGGTGATCAGTGTTTTTATCCCAGCACGCATGGCGTTTTGCAAGGGGTTCCCGTAGCGTTTTGATAAAACGCAGTACGAGAGAACTCTCGTAAGAGAACGTACTCGGTTACTAACGTAACCTCGGTTCTCTCTAGAAGAGGGAACGAGTACTGCGTTCCCTTGCCGTGCGTTTGGTTCACTCTGGTTCGCTTCGGCGATCAAAGTCAGCCTTCTCGAGCTCCTTTTATAGAGGTAAGCCACGCCCGTCTCGGCGGGAAGTGGCGAGGAGGGCGCGAAGCGCCCTCATTGGTCTGATGTTGCATCAGCCTGCGCTCGATAGGCTTATGCAGTTGCCGCAGAGCAGCCAATGAGCAGACAAGCCGTCTTGCTTCAGCTGTCTGCTGCTGCCGCAACGCGTTTTACATATATGAAAAATTAAAGGATAATTTTTGCTTCAGTGTTTCGTGAAAAGAGACTTTTCCCGTAGCGTTTTGATAAAACGCAGTACTCGTTCCCTCTTCTAGAGAGAACCGAGGTTACGTTAGTAACGGAGTACGTTTTATGCATTTGTAGATATTTTAATTAGACATTAGTATAATTAAAATGAATAATGATAGTTAATACACAGCAAAATCCCCAGAGTTAAATTAACTCTGTTCAGAGAACATTTGGTCCCTCTCTAAAGAGAGTTAAAATAACTATGAATCAGAGTTAAAGTTAATGAGATTAATTAAGTGATGATTGGGCATTAATGATGAACACCTGCTGTCAACAAGTTCTCAGCAGAGGAGGATTAAACAACTCCATAAACAGAATTACCAGCTTCACTTATTACTAACCAGGGGTGCGTTTCCCGAAAGCATCGTTAGCCAACTATGGTCGCAAGTTCCCTCGTTACCAATAGAGTTCAATGGACATTGCGATGAACTTGCGACCATAGTTGGCCAACGATGCTTTCGGGAAATGCACCCCAGACTGACTTTATTTCTGTCAGACATCTACAGAAGGTCTTATTGAGAATTAACAGAGGTTTAGATGTTGACGATTTATTGAAAATGTATGATCACCATTATGGTGATGAGCGTTTCCTTTAGTTGGGCAGTTTGACTCTTTTTGCAAGTTTGGGGTTTATGAAACAGTTTTTGCCAAAACACGTAATTTGTTACAAAGAAAACCAAAAACAAAGATGATCAGGTGAAATAGTTTTTAACAACGTATAGTAGAAACATGCACTTATGTCATGACTGTCTAAAAGTGATCATTTGATGTTAATAGATTATATTCACTAACAATACTCTCTAGCCACAGATTGGACATTCTGAATTTAGATTTTTAAAATACATTATAGGGATATTTTTTTTTTTTTAGACCAACACATCAAGAATCAGCATATAAATCTCAACAATGGTGACATGTTTCATGCTGCAATGCATGCTGGGAGCCACAAAAGTATAAAACTCATGGCTCCCAGGATGCATTGCGGCATGAAACATGTCACCATTGTTGAGATTCATATGCTGATTCTTGATGTCTGTGTCTTAGAAAAAAAAATCCCCTATTATGCATTTAAAAAATTCAAAATGTCCAATCTGTAGCAAGAGAGTACTGTTAGTGAATATAATCTATTAACATCAAATGATCACTTTTAGACAGTGATGATATAAGCACATCATTCTACTTTTTGTTGTTGAAAACTAGATCACCTGAACATCTTTGCGTCTGGCATTCTTTGCAACAAATTACGTGTTTTGGTAAAAACTGTTACAAGAAACACAAACTCACAAAAACATAAGCTAAGAGTCAAACTGCCCAACTAAAGGAAACACTCATCTCCATTATGGTGACCAACCATTTTCAATAAATCGTCAACATCTAAACCTCTGTTAATTCTCAATACGAACTTCTGTAAATGTATGACAGAAATAAAGTCAATCTGGTCAGTAATAAGTGAAGCTGGTAATGCGGTTTGTGGAGTTGTTTAATCCTCCTCTGCTGAGATCTTGAGAGATTTAATGTCTTATTTTGTCTTCAGTTGATTTCATCTGTGGCTGGAAGTCAGTTGTAGTTCTTGTGTTTCTCTTTTTTCTGTTCTTGTTTCTCTTTCCTTCAGTGATTCTGCTTGTTGACAGCAGGTGTTCATCATTAATGCCCAATCATCACTTAATTAATCACTTAAGTATCTCATTAACTTTAACTCTGTTTCAGAGGTATTTTAACTCTCTGTAGAGAGGGACCAAATGTTCTCTGAGCAGAGTTAATTTAATTCTGGGGATATTGCTGTGTAGTCTCTTATTGGCCTGTTTAGCTGAGCCATTCATAGAACAAACAAAACAAACCCTGACAACTGATAAAATAACATATAGACCCTTTTACAGCCCACGTGATCAAATAGTTGCACGCGCATTTTGGCAACGGAAGTGGTGTTTTTCCCCACTGGCTCTAACGTGTTGACCTCCGAAAGTTTATCAAAACGGTTTCCCAGCATCAAAATGTCTGGTTGTTGCGTTTACGGTTGCACTAATCGATATTCCACCAAGAGGCTTAAGTTTTATAGGATTCCGACAGGATCACGGCCGTTTCAGAATAGTGGCTGCAGGCGATTAAATGTGTTGACTGGAGCGAGGACATAATAAAAAATGCTCGCGTCTGTTTAATCCGCTCGCTGATTCTCGCCATACTTCCGTTGCCAATATGCGCGCGCATACGTCATCATTGTGTACAAACAGTAAAAGGGTCTATTGACACTTGATAATCTTATTAGATGATTAGATAATTGCATTTGAACGTTTTTACTTTCAATTAAAATTTGCAATAGATTTGTAAGAGGTATTTATCCATGTTTGGTCCGGGTTTTTGTTGCATTTACACTGTTCTGACCACTAGGGGTCACTGGGGAGACGGATGTTGGATTGTTTCGAAGCGTTGACACAATACTGCACATTTGCTTCAAACTGTCTCAGTGTTCCATGAAGCCTCGATCTGCCCACCACTAACTATTGCCAGTAATTTACTGTTAATTGTACAGTTCTTTATTACACTTATTATTGACCAGTATGACTTTATTTCTGTCATACATCTACAGAAGATGTTATTGAGATGTTTAATTGAAAATGTTTGGGTTGAAGTTACCATTATGGAGATCAGTGTTTGCTTTAGTTGGGATGCTGACCCTTAACTTTGTAACATTAGATTTTCTCTTGCAGTTTGATCTTTGTTTTCTGCAAGCCACATTTGCACGCACACGCACACGCACACGCACACGCACACGCACACACACGTTTTGTGATTGCAGCTATATTGATCATACAGCCTGTTCATTCATTAATCTCAATTAGAGTTTAATCCTGTATCAAAAGTGTTACATTACCACCACTGTGAAACTACAGAATTAATTCTATACTTAAGGATGAAAAAAAATGAGGATTTTTTTTTAACAGATCATGCACTGTAGGATTTGTGGGCAAACCAAACACAAATGAATCTTCCAAATGATTCGTTCAAGCATAATTTCACTAGAACTCAACACTCCAGACCCCAAATCACCAATCCAGAACCATAAAATCCAGGCTCCAGCCAGTCTACGCTAACCAACGAACGCTTCAAATGAACACTGGACGAGTCATTTGCTCTGCCGTAATAAGTGATCCTTTTGAATTCCCTTTAAATTAATTAATAATAATAAAAATAAATAAAAGTGACCTTGACCAACGAAAACCCCCAGCTAAGAACTTTATGGCCATGCCTTGTGTCTACAACCTATATATGAGCCTATTATCACATATAAGTCATGTAATTGTTATAACTATTAGATGTTTGAATGAAAGTGTATCTTGTTTCCTATCAGTGCGATCATATGTTCACAGTTATGAAGATGGCTTGATTGAAATCTGTGTAAAATGTTTCGTATTCTTATAATAGTAATGATGTCTAAACTGTGGCCTCTGTACTCTCTGCTAAAGCTGGAGAATAAAGAGATCACAGATAACGCATGACTTACGACGAGAGGGGAAATAACAGCCACCTCTAATGTGAAGACAGTGTCTAATTGGTCAGAACTCATCCAGGAGGCTGGACAAACATTTGAGTTTAAATCTTAGGACCTGAAGAAAGCCGGGGGAATTTTTGCTAGAGAAGATTCCAGAATGCATTAGAACAGTGGTTCTCAAACCTGTCCTGAAGTACCCCCAACACTGCACGTTTTCTTTGTATCACATGGGTTAATGAGCTGATGAGTTGAATCAGGTGTGTTTGATTAGGGAGACAAAGAAAACATGCAGTGTTGGGGGTACTTCAGGACAGGTTTGGGAAACTGTCACATGCCTGTCCGGTCTCGTGTAGCACATGTGGTGTTTGTGTTCCTGTCTCTGTTTTGACCCCACCCTCCTTGTTATCTCATTATTGGTTTCATTTGTCCCACCTGTTGTTCCCTCATTATCTGCCTATTTGTCCCTTTTATAAGCTCCTTTGTGTTTGCAGTCTTTGTTGGATCGTTGTATTGTTCTCTTACGAGAGTTCTCTCGTACTGCGTTTTATCAAAATGCTGCGGGAAAAGTCTCTTTTCACGAAACACTGAAGCAAAAATTATCCTTTAATTTTCATATATGTAAAACGCGTTGCGGCAGCAGCAGACAGCTGAAGCAAGACGGCTTGTCCGCTCATTGGCTGCTCTGCGGCAACTGCATAAGCCTATCGAGCGCAGGCTGATGCAACATCAGACCAATGAGGGCGCTTCGCGCCCTCCTTGCCACTTCCCGCCGAGACGGGCGTGGCTTACCTCTATAAAAGGAGCTTGAGAAGGCTGATTCACTTGATTTTAATCTCTTCAGCGAAGCGCACGCATCATAATATATATGCCGCATCATAATATACGAGCCCTTGAAGCCGCTGGCCAACGCCGCCTTCTACTACCGTACCTGCTGCGCTTTCCGACGCCATATCCTTTACATTCTTGTTCTTGTGTTTGTGTGTGTGTGTGTGTTCGCTTTGCAACACACACCCCTAAAAGAGCTGCGTCTTTTTCAAGATGCCTTCTCATGCAGCGCTCGCGCTCGCTGACGGCGAACGCCTTCACTCCGAGCCAATTGCCTACGGTGACTCTGAGGACTCACCGGGCATCCTTCCGAGGCTGCCCTTCCTGGAAGCGGATGGCGGGATTAGTTTTTCTTTACGTTACAAGAAAAGCTACCCTGCCTCTGCACGCGTCATTCACCGGCGAAAGAGAAAAGAGTGTTCTTAGTCCCACCGTTGGTCGGTCTGACCTCTTTTCTCTCACATTTCTCAGTTCCCTGTTCGGCGACTGGAAATATTATTGCAGCAAGTGAGTCTGTTACACGCTTGCCTGCCAGCAAACGCAGAAGAATACATGTTGACGCCGCTTTCAAAGCCTGTATCCCCCTGTGGCTCAGTGGTGGAATTATAGGTTCTCCACGCGGGAGATCGGGGTTCGGATCCCGGTCTAGCGGCATATATATTTATGCCGCCAATGCTTTGCTCTGTAAGTCCCCTGAAGGCGACTGCAGAGATGCATTTTGCAGCCAGCGAGCGCGTAGTACCCGCTTGCCTGCAACCGAACACCGTTTCTACGGTTCCCGCGCGTCACTGGCGAAAGGAGAATGGAGTGTTTTCAGCCCCGCTGAAACTGGGCGATTTCCACTCTTCTCACATTCTGGCATTTTGCAGGCGTCTGAAAATGCAAATCACTCTGTCTGTTCCCCGAGAGGCAACTGCAGACGTGTTTTTTGCTGCCCACGAGCACGTGGTACATGCCTGCAAGCAAACGCCAGTGTGGATAATACTCGCGCTGACTTTATCTTTGTATCTTCACTGTGGTCCAGTGGTAGATTCTTAGATTTGCGCGCGGGGAATCGGAGGTTCGAACCCCAGGCCGGCCGGCAGAAAATATTTATGCCGCCGAATGCAAATCACTCTGTTTGTTCCCCCAGAGGCAACTGCAGACGTGTTCTCTTACGAGAGTTCTCTCGTACTGCGTTTTATCAAAACGCTACGGGAAAAGTCTCTTTTCACGAAACACTGAAGCAAAAATTATCCTTTAATTTTTCATATATGTAAAACGCGTTGCGGCAGCAGCAGACAGCTGAAGCAAGACGGCTTGTCTGCTCATTGGCTGCTCTGCGGCAACTGCATAAGCCTATCGAGCGCAGGCTGATGCAACATCAGACCAATGAGGGCGCTTCGCGCCCTCCTCGCCACTTCCCGCCGAGACGGGCGTGGCTTACCTCTATAAAAGGAGCTCGAGAAGGCTGACTCACTTGATTTTAATCTCTTCAGCGAAGCGCACGCATCGCTGGATCACGAGGAAGCACGCGTCGTCTGATGCAAGCACTTCAGCGGGACGAGCCCTTGAAGCCGCTGGCCAACGCCGCCTTCTACCGCCGTACCTGCTGCGCTTTCCGACGCCATATCCTTTACATTCTTGTTCTTGTGTTTGTGTGTGTGTGTTTGCTTTGCAACACACACCCCTAAAAGAGCTGCGTCTTTTTCAAGATGCCTTCTCATGCAGTGCTCGCGCTCGCTGACTGCGAACGCCTTCACTCCGAGCCAATTGCCTACGGTGACTCTGAGGACTCACCGGGCATCCTTCCGAGGCTGCCCTTCCTGGAAGCGGAGGGCGGGATTAGTTTTTCTTTACGTTACAAGAAAAGCTACCCTGCCTCTGCACGCGTCATTCACCGGCGAAGGAGAAAAGAGTGTTCTTAGTCCCACCGTTGGTCGGTCTGACCTCTTTTCTCTCACATTTCTCAGTTCCCTGTTCGGCGACTGGAAATATTATTGCAGCAAGTGAGTCTGTTACACGCTTGCCTGCCAGCAAACGCCGAAGAATACATCTTGACGCCGCTTTCAAAGCCTGTATCCCCCTGTGGCTCAGTGGTGGAATTATAGGTTCTTCACGCGGGAGACCGAGGTTCGAATCCCGGTCTAGCGGCATATATATTTATGCCGCCAATGCTTTGCTCTGTAAGTCCCCTGAAGGCGACTGCAGAGATGCATTTTGCAGCCTGCGAGCGCGTAGTACCCGCTTGCCTGCAACCGAACACCGTTTCTACGGTTCCCGCGCGTCACTGGCGAAAGGAGAATGGAGTGTTTTCAGCCCCGCTGAAACTGGGCGATTTCCACTCTTCTCACATTCTGGCATTTTGCAGGCGTCTGAAAATGCAAATCACTCTGTCTGTTCCCCGAGAGGCAACTGCAGACGTGTTTTTTGCTGGCCACAAGCACGTGGCACAGGCCTGCAAGCAAACGCCAGTATGGATAATACTCGCGCTGCCTTTGTCTATGTATCTTCACTGTGGTCCAGTGGTAGATTCTTAGACTTGCGCGCGGGCGATCGGAGGTTCGATCCCCAGGCCGGTCGGCAGAAAATATTTATGCCGCCGAATGCAAATCACTCTGTTTGTTCCCCGAGAGGCAACTGCAGACGTGTTTTTTGCTGCCCACGAGCACGTGGTACACGCCTGCAAGCAAACGCCAGTGTTGATAATACTCGCGCTGATTTTGTCTATGTATCTTCACTGTGGTCCAGTGGTAGATTCTTAGACTCGCACGCGGGCGTTCGGAGGTTCGAACCTCAGGCCGGCCGGCAGAAAATATTTATGCCGCCGAATGCAAATCACTCTGTTTGTTCCCCGAGAGGCAACTGCAGACGTGTTTTTTGCTGCCCACAAGCACGTGGTGCATGCCTGACAAGCAAACGCCAGTGCGGATAATACTCGCGCTGACTTGGTCAATGTATCTTCACTGTGGTCCAGTGGTAGATTCTTAGACTTGCGCGCGGGGGATCGGAGGTTCAAACCCCAGGCCGGCCGGCAGAAAATATTTATGCCGCCGAATGCAAATCACTCTGTTTGTTCCCCGAGAGGCAACTGCAGACGTGTTTTTTGCTGCCCACGAGCACGGCCAATGATGCTATATGTGTAGAGAAGATGCCCACTGCTAGTGCCCATTCCTACACACTAGCACAGCCCTTCACACAGGGCCCGCGCTCATATATTCGACTCGGGTCGATCACGCACGCAACATAGTGAACGTGCCCACTGCCTAGTGCCCACAAACACTATGTTCTGCATGCCTTGTGGTTTCTGTGAAGACGAAACCTGTGTGCATTTACTCTGCTCAGACAGACAGTGCACTCATTGCAGTAACTGTGCCCGCTCTCCCGCGCCCACACTTACTCACGGTATTTCTGGTGTCCCGGCCACGGCCGATGGTGCTATAAATGTAGTGTCGATGCCCACTTCTCAGTGCACATCCCTACACATAAGCACAGCCCTGCACTTAGGGCTCGCGCAAATAAATCGACTCAGGTCGATTGCGCTCCCCACATAGTAAAAGTGCCCACTACTCAGTGCCCACGAACACTATGTCTATCAGATCACAGGCTCTCTGTAAAAACGAGACCTGTGAGCGCGCGCGCTGCTTACACAAGCAGCGCGCCCCAAGCAGTAAATGTGCCCGCTCACAGCCCACATCTACTCGCACACATGAGTCCCACGGGACTCGCGCAGCCCCCCCTCACTCAGCCAAACACTGTTGTAAGGTCGAGGGCGAGCGCTCCGCCCGCTGTATTAAGCGCGCCCCCCGCCTCAAATGCCGCAGGCATAACGCCTATGTTTGTGAGCCCCATAGCACCTCTGTCGCACGGCGAACAGAGCGCGCTCTGTATCCGGCCCTTAGCCAACCATGCAGATGCATGGGCAGCGCTTCCAGGGGTTTCGGACTGGGTCTTTAGGCATTATAAAGAGAGGCTTCTCGCTACAGTTTTGTCAACGCTCTCCGCGCTTCACAGCGCGCGTCGAAACTTCGGTTCCGCTGAATGTAGCACACCTACTTCGCGCCGAAATATCAAAACTGATAAGCAAAGGGGCGATAGAGCTGTTCCCCGAGTTCAAAGCGAACAGGGGATATACAGCAGATACTTTCTAGTCCCCAAAAAGGACGGCGGTATCAGACCCATTCTGGATCTAAGACGACTGAACAGAGTATTAGTGAAACGCCGTTTCAAAATGCTCACAACCAGCAAAATTCTCGCGCATGTTCGCCGAGAAGACTGGTTCATGTCGATAGATCTGAAGGATGCGTATTTTCAAATACAGATAGCGTCACATCACAGGCGATTCTTGAGATTCGCCTTCGAGGGTCAGACATACCAGTATACAGTCCTGCCTTTCGGCTTGTCCCTGGCACCTCGTACATTTACGAAATGCATGGACGCAGCGCTCGCTCCTCTCAGACTCAGAGGCATGCGAGTGCTGAACTATTTGGACGACTGGTTGATCCTAGCCCAATCACGATCTCAGCTCATAGAGCACAGAGCCATTTTACTCGATCACCTCGAGAATCTTGGTATCACGGTCAATTGGGCGAAGAGTTCACTGAACCCCAGCCAAACGATTCCGTTTCTGGGTATAGTTCTGGACTCACAGTCTATGACAGCGCGGCTGTCGCCACAGCGCGTGCTGAACATTCAGCGCGCGCCGATGTCTTTCCGCCGCGGCGCTTTCACCCCGCTCAGAAAATTTCAAAGGATGCTGGGTCTCATGGCCTCAGCATCGTCAGTTCTCCGGCTGGGCTTGCTCCGCATGCGCCCGCTGCAGTTCTGGTTGAAAGCGCGGGTTCCGCGCAGAGCGTGGGTGTCCGGTCATTACGCCTCAAGGTCGATCAGGACTGTGTCACAGCCCTGGTGCCTTGGATGGCGAACGACTGGTACCAATCAGGTGTAAGCCTGGGGACTTCCTCGAGGGTGAGGATGGTGTCTACGGACGCATCCACCTCGGGATGGGGAGCGCTGCTCGAGGGCAGACCGTCCTTCGGCCTATGGTCGGAACGGGAAAAGCTCCAACACATAAACTGCCTAGAAATGCTGGCAGTGCACAACGCGCTGACGCGTTTTTGTCCCCACATCAAGGACCAACACGTCATAGTCCGTTCGGACAACATGGCAGTGGTGTCCTACATAAATCGCCAGGGCGGTCTGAATTCCATACCCCTGTACAGGCTGGCGAAACGCCTCCTGCTATGGGCTCAGCACAACCTGCGCTCGCTGAGAGCAGTACATGTGCCCGGGCTGCTGAATGTGGGCCCGGACAGACTGTCCAGGAACAACGTTCCTACGGGCGAATGGTCTCTACACCCACAAACAGTCTGGCTGTTGTGGGAGAGATTCGGCATAGCGGAGGTGGACCTATTCGCGTCCCGCGAAAACGCTCACTGCCCCGCATTCTTTTCAAAGACCGACAGCGCGCTGTCCCAAAAGTGGCCGCGCTGCCCGCTATATGCTTTTCCCCCCGTCTCCCTCCTGCCTCAGGTGTTGGAACGGGTCAGGAAAACGAAATGCCCAGTGCTGCTTGTAGCACCGTTCTGGAAGAACCAGGCATGGTTCCCAGTTCTGATGCAGTTAGCAGACATCGCTCCATGGCCAGTGCCGTTGAGGAGGGATCTCCTCTCGCAGGCCAGGGGCTCGATCTGGCACCCACACCCGGAACTATGGTCCCTTCATGTGTGGGCGCTCAACGGATACCCGTTGGTCTCGCAGAGGGAGTCATGAATACCATCACGGAGGCTAGAGCGCCGTCGACCAGGCGACTCTACGCTTCAAAGTGGTCGGTTTTCTCCGGCTGGTGTACAGCTCGGAGCCTTTCACCCCTCGAATGTGAGGTAACGGAGGTTCTCTCCTTCCTACAAGAGCTGTTGGATAAGGGCAGATCCCCTTCCACGCTCAAAGTGTATGTGGCGGCTATTTCAGCGTTCTTCGGTTCAAACGCTGGGTCAGTCACTAGGAAGGAATGATTTAGTCATCCGCTTCCTCAGGGGAGCTAGGAGACTGAATCCACCCAGACCTCCGTCAGTCCCTATGTGGGACCTTTCTACGGTCCTGGCGGCCATGAAAGGTGCCCCTTTCGAGCCTATCCAGTCAATCAGCCTCAAACATTTGTCTTTCAAAACAGTGTTTTTGATGGCTCTCGCTTCAGTGAAGCGCATAGGCGATCTGCACGCGCTCTCCGTGAGCCCGACGTGCTTGGAGTTTGGTCCTAATGACTCTAAAGTCATACTCAAACCTAAGCACGGCTATGTGCCGAAATCCCTCAACACGCCTTTTCGGGCTCAGGTCATTTCCCTGGCTGCCCTGCCGGCGTCGAGTGAGGAAGGGGACTCGAGTTTTCTTTGCCCTGTTAGGGCTTTAAGAACTTATATGTCCCGCTCTGCTGCCTTTAGACAGACAGAGCAGCTCTTTGTCTCGTTCAGCGGACGTTCCAAAGGAACGGCTGTTTCGAAACAAAGTCTATCCAGATGGATAGTTGACGCCATAGCGCTGGCTTATACTGCCAAGGGCATTCAATGCCCGTTGGGAGTTAGAGCGCACTCTACGAGAGGCGTTGCCTCCTCGTGGGCTTGGTCCAGCGGGATTTCCTTACAGGATATATGTACGGCGGCAGGCTGGGCCTCTCCGTCTACATTTATCAGGTTTTATAACCTAGAGGTTCCCGCCTTACAGGCTAAGCTTTTGTCGGTGTAATACTATACCGACTATACTGGGCTGAACTGTGTAAGTCCCACGTTTTCCCACATTAGTGCAGGCTCCCTACCCTGGCTATGTGATGTCATATTCGCGTCTGTGGACATGTCTATATAAGGACGGAGGAGACCCCTCCTGTCCTGTAGACTCTCCCTGTGAGGTCATGTTAAGCCTGTGGACGCTACAGTATAGGGAATTAAGGCTTCCCCCCCTTATTCCCTGACTCTGTGTGAGTCTATCTGGTGATTATGCACTGTATGCCTGAAATAGCTTCCGGTGATCAGTGTTTTTATCCCAGCACGCACAGCGTTTTGCAAGGGGTTCCCGTAGCGTTTTGATAAAACGCAGTACGAGAGAACTCTCGTAAGAGAACGTACTCGGTTACTAACGTAACCTCGGTTCTCTCTAGAAGAGGGAACGAGTACTGCGTTCCCTTGCCGTGCGTTTGGTTCACTCTGGTTCGCTTCGGCGATCAAAATCAAGTGAGTCAGCCTTCTCGAGCTCCTTTTATAGAGGTAAGCCACGCCCGTCTCGGCGGGAAGTGGCGAGGAGGGCGCGAAGCGCCCTCATTGGTCTGATGTTGCATCAGCCTGCGCTCGATAGGCTTATGCAGTTGCCGCAGAGCAGCCAATGAGCAGACAAGCCGTCTTGCTTCAGCTGTCTGCTGCTGCCGCAACGCGTTTTACATATATGAAAAATTAAAGGATAATTTTTGCTTCAGTGTTTCGTGAAAAGAGACTTTTCCCGTAGCGTTTTGATAAAACGCAGTACTCGTTCCCTCTTCTAGAGAGAACCGAGGTTACGTTAGTAACCGAGTACGTTTTTTGCTGCCCACGAGCACGTGGTACATGCCTGCAAGCAAACGCCAGTGTGGATAATACTCGCGCTGACTTTGTTTATGTATCTTCACTGTGGTCCAGTGGTAGATTCTTAGACTTGCGCGCGGGGGATCGGAGGTTCGAACCCCAGGCCGGCCGGCAGAAAATATTTATGCCGCCGAATGCAAATCACTCTGTTTGTTCCCCGAGAGGCAACTGCAGACGTGTTTGACGTCAAACTGCCACGGCCGATGATGCTATATGTGTAGAGAAGATGCCCACTGCTAGTGCCCATCCCTACACACTAGCACAGCCCTTCACACAGACAGTGCACTCATTGCAGTAACTGTGCCCGCTCTCCCGCGCCCACACTTACTCACGGTATTTTCTGGTGTCCCGGCCACGGCCGATGGTGCTATAAATGTAGTGTCGATGCCCACTTCTCAGTGCCCATCCCTACACACAAGCACAGCCCTGCACTTAGGGCTCGCGCAAATAAAATCGACTCAGGTCGATTGCGCTCCCCACATAGTAAAAGTGCCCACTACTCAGTGCCCACGAACACTATGTCTATCAGATCACAGGCTCTCTGTAAAAACGAGACCTATGAGCGCGCGCTCTGCTTACACAGGCAGCGCGCCCAAAGCAGTAAATGTGTCCGCTCCCAGCCCACATCTACTCGCACACGAGTCCCACGGGACCAGGCGCCGAAACTATCGCGGCACTGCTGCTCCTTCTCTGCTCCTGCTACGCGCTAACGCGCCGCCTCTGCGTGTGGTGTGAATGCACTCATTGAATAACATGGACGGCGAAAAAAATACGCGCTGCTCACGCGCCGCTGACGCTTGCGGTGTAAAACCGGCGTGAGGCTTGATTTTCACACTGCAGTAACAGAACATCCGTGAGCAGACCACTGCCAACCAGTCATCCCAGCATAACAGAGACAGTCCAGTCAACCAGTGGTTTGAATACTGACTTAGATCTTTTGTGAGTCCAGAACAGTGTCTGGCTTTTACCCTCCTCAGTGGAGAGAGGACTGTTCATTGTTGATTATTTAGCGTTGAACCTTGCTCCTTCAATTACTTAGCCTGTGTCTATTGTTGCCTTACTTTGTTTGCTCGCTGTCTTCGGAGAGAGTAGTTTTGTATTGGTTTTCTTTTGCCAATATTGTAATAAATACATTTTTCAGTTTTGCACATTAATCTGACTTCCTGTCCTCTTTTGCCCTGGTTTATTTAAAATATTGTTGCTCCTCCTCCCCCTGGATTTGCCATCTGGAGGAACGTAACACACTATATGATTTCAATATCCTTCAGAATAACTGATTACAGAAACATGAATGGATATCATGTTGTAGATAGAGATATATGATTAAATAACCAAAAGTTCAAATCTTATACACAGGATGAGAGCAGACATGTCCAGGATGATTATGGCATCATCACATCATAACAAATGTGTTTTATAAACTCAATGTTACAGCAGCCAGATATAACCTAAAAAGAACTGTACGTCTGAAATATGGCAATATTTTGGCTTCAATAGAGAAGACGTGTCATAAATGCAGGTACTGTGTAAGGGGCCGTTCACACATCACGTCTAAAAATGCATGGAAAGTGTTGGAGCCTGACATCGAATGTTTAGACGTCAACCCAATTTTCATTTTCAACCAAAATTTGAAGTCTGGTTGATGTTGGAGTTCACATCCAATAACAGTTCTAGCTGGGGTGATTCACATTGTGGCCATAATATGAGCACACAGTGAGTGCACTGTGAGGTTACACTTTTAGCTCACTGTGAACTCACATTGTGATCATATGAAGAGATCAACGTGAGATCAATGTGTGACTGGGAGGACAATGTTAGACTCACCAATCCGAGGCATCCCCAGAACGACGTTTTCCCCTGTAGAGGGCAGTGTGTTGTTAAGAATCAGCAGCATCACAGAAACAGACAGCAGTAAAGTCACTTTGAAGGTCACTTTGTCTGATGCATCTGAGTCAACGAAGAAGGAGATCAAATCCAGTAAGAGGAAGAAACATACTGGTATTATAATGTTCATGACATACAGAAGAGGATTCCTTTTTATGGTGATCTGCAATGAAGAGAGAGACAGAGAGAGAGAGAGAGAGAGAGAGAGAGAGAGGGAGAGAGAGGGGGGAGAGAGAGAGGGGGGAGAGAGAGAGGGGGGAGAGGGAGGGGGAGAGAGGGAGAGAGAGGGAGGGAGGGGGGGGGGAGAGAGAGAGGGAGGGGGGGGAGAGAGAGAGGGGGGGGGAGAGAGAGAGGGAGGGGGGGAGAGAGAGAGGGAGGGGGGGAGAGAGAGAGGGAGGGGGGGAGAGAGAGAGAGAGGGAGGGGAGGAGGGGGGGGGAGAGAGGGAGGGGGGGGAGAGAGGGAGGGGGGGGAGAGAGAGGGAGGGGGGGGGAGAGAGAGGGAGGGAGGGGAGGGGGGGGAGAGAGAGGGAGGGAGGGGAGGGGGGGGAGAGAGAGGGAGGGGGGGGGAGAGAGAGGGAGAGAGAGGGAGAGAGAGAGGGAGGGAGGGAGGGAGGGAGAGAGAGAGGGAGGGAGGGAGGGAGGGAGGGAGAGAGAGAGGGAGGGAGGGAGGGAGAGAGGGAGGGAGGGAGGGAGGGAGGGAGGGAGAGAGAGAGGGAGGGAGGGAGGGAGGGAGAGAGAGAGGGAGGGAGGGAGGGAGAGAGAGAGAGGAGAGAGAGAAAGAGAGAAAGAGAGAGAGAGAGACCTTTAACACACCTTTATTTCTACTTACACTATACAGACATTCCTCATAAACATCTATTTTCCACAGATGTACATTGATTACAACCACAAAGTTAATTAACAAGATTTTTTTCCTGTCTGATGCAACATATTTTGGTCCAAAAATGAAAAATTCATTATTGAACCCTACCCCAAAATCTCTGACCCACCCATCTAAGATCTGAAACAATCCTCTTAACCTTAGACAATTTAAAAACAAATGATCTACTGACTCCTCAGTGCCACAAAAAGGACATTCTTTCCCTACAGTGGGGTCAATGTGTGCCACGTGCCTGTTTGTAGCTACCGCCCAGTGAACAACCCTCCATTGGAGATCCGCTGTGCGTTTCTCTATAGGAGGTTTGTATAGGGACCTCCAGTATCCTCCAGGGGACGAGTCTGGCCCGAACAAATCTGACCATTTTGTCTCTTTACAATCCTTGAGCACGTTATAATGAGACACTTTCACGCAAATATTGTACATTGCCTTTTTTGAGACAGTCTCGAAGCCTTCCAGCACAGGAGTCCTGAAATGTAGAAGAGAACCTTCCTCTGGCTCCTCATCTACCGCTGCTGAGACTTCCACTTGGGGAAAAAGACTCCCTCCGTTCTATTCAGGAACCTCATCTTCCTCTGGGTTTTGTCTGAAGACAGAAGGCAATGCAGAGACAGTTCCATCCATTATTCTCTTCATTACCCTTTTGGACTTGATACCTGTCTTGTTGCACATCTCCTCTGGACTTTTCCAGTTTTCACCAGTCTTTAGGTCAGCAATTCTTGTACACCCCGCTCTTGCCATTACATTCTGGATGCTTCTGGGCTCCAGTGCCGGTGCTGGTATCAGCTGATTATTAAAAAGCGGTTCATTCTCTGTCCAGAGTCCGATATTTGAGAGCACCCTCTTGACCATGAACGTTGAGGTCTTGTAGAAAGGGGAAACATTCCTCAAGTCCATGTTGGCCAAGTTGATCAAAAACAATTGCACATCATACTTGAAAATGTTAATTTTCCTCAACACAGCACACGCCGTATCAGCCCAGCACGGCTACGCATACAGCAATCTTTGTGCCGCTTGAAGTCGGAATGTCTTTATTCTGCTGTTAATGTCCATTAGGCCTTGTCCTCCCTCTTGAATAGGTAGGAAAAGTACAGCAGATTTTTTCCAATGCTGTCCATCCCAGAAAAAGTCAATTAGCTTTCTTTGTAACTCTTTCACCACACTTTCTGGGGGATCCAGAACATTCATTTTGTGCCATAATGCAAATGCAGCCAGATTGTTCGTGACCAAAACCCTGCCCCTATACGATAGCTGGGGCAGCACCCACGACCAGCGAGACAACCGGTCACACATTTTCTCCACCATACCCTCCCAGTTCTTCTGCCTATATTGATCTGTTCCCAAAAATACTCCCAACATTTTCAAACCCTATCATTCCCATTTAACTCTCCCTGGAAGCACAGGAGGGGTCCTTCCCTGCCAATCTCCTAATACATATCCTTCACTCTTCTCCCAATTTACTTTAGCTGATGAAGCCTTTTCATAAACATTTAAAACATTTTTCAAATTCACTACATCCGTTTCACTTCTTATAAAAACAGTGATGTCATCAGCATAGGCCGAACGAGTGATTGGCCTGTTTTCACAACCATTAACTAGAAACCCTTGCAGTTTCTCCCTGAGTTTACATAGCAGATGTTCAATTGCTAGAGAGAACAGCTGTCCTGACAAAGGACATCCTTGTCTTATACCTCTCTGAACCAAGACTGGACAACTTAACTCACCTCCAACCTTTAACATTGCAGAAGCTCCACAAGAGATAAAGTTCTCACCAAAACCAAAAGCTTTAAGAGTTTCAAATAAATAAAAATGATCCACCTTATCAAAAGCCTTCTCTTGATCAATTGACAGAAAACCCACATCCTCATTACCCGCATTTGCTAAACTCATTATATCACGCACAAGAAACAGATTGTCCATTATTGTTCTTTTTGGCACACAATATGTCTGAAAATCATTAATAACATACTCTAAGAACCACTGGTCTCCAGTTCTTTAACAGTCCAAGGTCACATTTTTTGGTAATAAAGATAAAACCGCTCTTCTACAACTAGTAGGCAGTTCATTTTTCCTGTGAGAAAATCTAAAAACATCAAGTATATCATCTTTTAAAAGAGTCCAGAATTGTTTGTAAAATTCAGAGGGTAGTCCATCAATACCAGGGGACCGGCCATTAGAAAGTTTCTTTACTGCCTCTGATATTTCGTCCAATTGAATATCGGCATCAAGCCGTTGTCTCTGATCGCCGGTGAGCTTTGGCAAGTCTCTCAGTAGATCGTCCATGCAGTTAATGTCTCAGTCTCTTGCTTTGAATAAATCAGTATAAAAATTACTTGCATGGTTTCTCATTTCTTTTGGATTAGTTGTTAACGTTCCATCTGGTAGTTTTAAATGTAACATGAGTTTTCTTTCTCCTTCTTTCCGCTCCAAGTTGAAAAAAAAAAGAGCTCGGAGCATCTATTTCTTGTATTGAGGAAAAACGGGCTCTTATCAAAGCACCTTTTGCTCTTTCATTAAACAGGGATGCCAAAACAGTCTTTTTTTCTCTTAATAAATCCACTTCTTCTGAATTTTCTTCAATAATTCCTTCTTCAATTTCAGTTATTTCTCTCTCAAGTATTTTGATAGTGTCCTTTACAAGTTTGTTTGAGTGAGCTGTATAGTTCTGACAAAAGATTCTTATTTGTGCTTTTCCAATCTCCCACCATTGCACTAGATCTTCATAGTCACTTTTTTGTTCTTGCCACTTAGACCAAAATAACCCAAACTTTTCACAAAATAAAGAGTCATGTAATAATTTCAAATTAAAATGCCAATAATAACTAGAACGCTGTGACTTTTTTAAACTCATTTCAATCATGCACAAATGATGATCAGTAAAACCATTTGAAAAAATATTAGCTTTTAAAACTCTATTAGAATTATTTTTACTTACATAAAACCTATCCAACCTCGCAGCACTAATATAATCATGAGAGGCTTTAACCCATGTGTATTGTTTTACTGTTGGGTGTTTTTCCCTCCAAACATCAGATACGTCATATTTCCTTACAATACTGTTTAATGAATCAGCAGACTGAGGATACGGTTCTTCGCTATTTCGGTCTAGTGTAAAATCTAAGGTACAATTCCAATCCCCCCCAAGAACCATATGCATTATCAAATTTTTTTAATTCACGAGATAGTTTTTAAAAAAATTCTACCCTTTCTGCTCCATTATTTGGGGAGTAAACATTTATGAAAAGAAAAGGAAAACCCATTAGCTCCACCTGAACAATCAAAATTCTGCCCTCATCTATTTCATAGGAAGAAATATTAGTAATATTAAGCTTCTTGGAAAACAAAATTGCAACATCACCACTTAAATTAGAGCCATGACTTAGAAAGATCTTACCCTCCCACCACATTTTCCATTCTACTTCATTACCTGAATCGCTATGGGTTTCTTGCAAAACAATTATATCCATATGTTTGTTTTGAATCAATTCATACAAAGCAGCTCTCTTACTATTATTCCTTCCCCCATTAATATTAATTGTCCCTATTTTTATGCTCTCCATGAAAAGAGAAAAAAAGGAAAGACAGACAATCAGAAGGAAGCAAAAAGAAAAAAACACCCTTTGTGACCTAAACATTACATATTTATTTTTACTGCATTCTTTACTTTTTCCGTAATTTTGTCACAATTTTTCCAGTCTAAATCTTTTCCTTCGGCTCAATTCTTCGAATCCTACACTCTTCTGTATTTTAACTGCCGATCTCACAAATCTTTCAACATCAGGAAAAAAACTCTTGACATCAAAAGTCTTTCCAAAAGTTTCATCCAAGAAATCATTCATTTCTTTCACTGTATATAACTGATCATCACCACACTGAGAAGTGATGTCAGACATTTCTGAAAGACTATCGTCATCTCCCATCTCCTCCATTTCGTCATCCCTATCACCAACCTCGCCAGCACCTGTATGATCATTCCTGTGTCCAGTTTCATCCTCACATTGAGAAACATTCACCTCAGTTTCCTCAACTCTCTCACCACAAATACCAAGATTAATTGTTTCTTCACATCTTACATCCTGATTATTCTGTGTTTTGTTCCTTTCTAATGCATCTCCCTTTTCAGTTTCATCTAAACTCCTTAGGCTACTGCACTATCCATCTCATCATCATTCTCAGTTGACCCACTCGGTCCTGCTTTATCATTTGACCCACTCGGTCCAGCTTTTTCATCTGACCCACTCAGTCCAGCTTCTCCATTGTCTGACTCATTTTTTTTTTTTTCGAATGCGCATGCTCGTGTTTCTGAAATCGCTGCTCACGTTCCCGAGATTCTGAACGAGCGCGTCGGAACTGTGGTCCTGCACGCGGGAGGGGCCGACATCAGGCTGCGACAGACAGAGGTTCTGAAGAAAGACTTCAGGAATCTGATCGATACGGTACGCAGCACATCGCCTGATATAACGATCATTGTGTCAGGACCGCTTCCCACGTACCGACTAGGTCATGAAAAGTTTAGTAGATTATTCGCGCTAAATGAATGGTTAATATCATGGTGCAATGAGCAGAAACTGCTCTTTGTAAATAATTGGAATCTGTTTTGGGAGCGTCCTAGTCTTTACCGTGCTGATGGCTTACACCCAAGCAGATTCGGATCGGATCTTCTGTCAGATAACATCTCCAAAATGTTAAATACCTTTTGACTAGTAACCAAAAGTTCAAATCATAGTCTCTGCTGCACCAAATTAACTGATATAAATAGTGTAGAACATTGCATAGAAACTGTGTCTATTCCTCGTTTAGTGAGATCAAATAATAAATCTACTGCAGGATCTAGAAAAAATCAAATTGTTATTAAACCAGAAAATGTTGCTATTAGTAACCAAAAACAATTTCTAAAGCTAGGTCTTCTTAACATTAGATCACTCACACCTAAGGCAGTTATTGTAAATGAAATAGTCACGGATAATAGCTTCGATGTACTTTGCCTTACTGAAACTTGGCTTAAACCTAATGATTATTTCGGTCTTAATGAGTCTACTCCATTAGGATACTCCTATAAGCACGAACCCCGTCTGATTGGTCGTGGCGGCGGTGTTGCAGCGGTCTATAGAGATATTCTCAATGTTACTCAGAAAACGGGTTATAAGTTTATTTCGTTTGAAATACTTGTACTAAATGTTACGCTCTTAGATGTTAGAAAAAAATCCATATTATCTCTAGCCTTGGCTACCGTATATAGACCGCCTGGGCCTTACGCTGATTTCCTAAAAGAGTTTGCAGATTTTCTCTCAGATCTATTGGTCAATGTAGATAAAGCATTAATTGTTGGAGATTTTAACATACACGTAGATAATCCAAATGATGCTTTAGGGCAGGGATAGGCAACTCCGGTCCTGGAGGGCCACTGTCCTGCAGAGTTTAGCTTCAGCCCTGATAAAAACTCACCTGCCTGTATCTATCTAGTAATCCTGAAAACACTGATTGCCTTGTTCAGGTGTGTTTAATTAGGGTTGTAGCTAAACTCTGCAGGACAGTGGCCCTCCAGGACCGGAGTTGCCTATCCCTGCTTTAGGGGCTGCGTTTATAGATTTATTAAATTCCTTTGGGGTCAAACAAAACGTCACTGGTCCCACTCATCGTCTTAATCATACACTCGATTTAATTATATCATATGGAACTGATCCAACCGATATAGATATCATTCCACAAAGTGATGATGTTACTGACCATTACTTGGTAACTTGCATATTACGTACTGCTGTAATATGTCATGCGGCGCCGCGTTTTCGACCAGGCAGAACAATCCTTCCATCCACCATAGATAATTTCTCGAGTTGCTTGTCTGATCTGTCTCAGCTGCTGCCTGAACCCAAACAAACAGATGAACTAGAAGAACTAACTAGCACTATGAGCACCATTCTCTCTAGAACATTGGATGTTGTTGCACCCGTTAGATTAAAAAAGGTTACAGAGAAAATTAAAGCACCATGGTACAATAATACTACGCATGTTCTAAAGAGAGAAACCCATAATTTGGAGCGTAAATGGAAACAAACTAATTTAGAGGTCTTTAGAATCGCGTGGAAAGACAGTATGTCACGTTATAAAAAGGCCCTAAAATCGGCCAGGGCTGAGCATCTCCGCAAACTAATAGAAAACAACCAAAACAATCCTAGGTTTTTATTTAACACCGTGGCTAGACTAACAAATAAACAGACGTCACCCGAACAAAATATCCCGTTACAGTTTAGTAGTAATGATTTCATGAACTTCTTCACTGAGAAAATAGAAAACATCAGGACCACAATTGTAAACGTTCAATCCTCAATCGCACCTTATAATTCAGCCTCAATTTTCCCCCCGCAAGAACAATTACAGTGCTTTACAACTATAGAACAAAAAGAGTTAAATAAACTTATCACTTCATCTAAAACAACAACATGTTTATTAGATCCTATACCAACTAAACTACTGAAAGAAGTGTTACCTGTAGTGGAAGAGCCTCTCCTCAATATTATTAACTCGTCTTTATCTTTAGGTCATGTTCCAAGAACATTTAAACTGGCAATGATAAAACCTCTCATTAAGAAACCACAATTAGACCCGCATAATCTAGCAAATTATAGACCCATTTCAAATCTACCTTTTATGTCTAAAATACTAGAAAAAGTTGTGTCCACTCAACTGGGCTCTTTCTTGCAAGAAAATGATATCTATGAAAAGTTTCAGTCAGGATTCAGGCCGCATCATAGCACTGAAACTGCGCTCGTTAAAATCACAAATGATTTACTTTTAGCTTCTGACCAAGGCTGTATCTCAATACTAGTTTTGCTTGATCTAAGTGCTGCGTTCGATACTATAGATCATACAATACTCTTAGATCGACTACAAAATTATACTGGTGTTCAAGGACAAGCATTAAGCTGGTTTAGATCATACTTATCAGACCGCTACCATTTTGTCTATTTAAATGGAGAAAAATCGATCATAATTCCAGTAAACTATGGAGTGCCGCAGGGATCTGTGTTGGGCCCTCTGTTATTCTCAATATATATGCTGCCACTTGGAAATATTATAAGGAAACATGGAATTAGTTTCCATTGTTATGCTGATGACACTCAAATAAATATTTCATCACGGCCGGATGAAAACGCTAAATTATCCAAATTGACAGAGTGTGTTAAAGATATAAAAGATTGGATGACGCGTAATTTTCTTTTATTAAATCCAGACAAGACAGAGGTAATACTTATCGGTTCAAAAAACCGCCCACAGAACCTCTCACAATACAACTTTGACATCGTAGGATGTCCTGTTACTTTATCCTCTACAGTAAAAGACCTGGGTGTTTTACTCGACGGTAACCTGTCTTTTGAAAATCATATTTCGTATGTTACAAAAACAGCCTTTTTCCACCTTAGAAACATTGCTAAGCTACGTAATATGCTATCAGTTTCTGATGCAGAAAAGTTAGTTCATGCATTCATGACCTCGAGACTAGATTACTGTAATGCTTTATTAGCCGGTTGTCCTGCATCCTCAATAAACAAGCTACAGTTAGTCCAAAATGCATAGAGTTCTTACTAGATCAAGAAAATATGATCATATAACACCGATTTTATCATCACTTCATTGGCTACCTATAAAGTTCCGTATTAATTATAAGGTATTGCTACTGACTTATAAAGCCCTAAACGGCTTAGCTCCAGTCTATTTAATGGATCTTCTATCACCCTATAATCCATCGCGCTCTTTAAGATCAATAAATTCGAGGCTTTTGGTCATACCTAGGATATCCAGATCAACCAAAGGAGGGAGATCATTTTCGCATTTGGCTCCAAAACTCTGGAATAGCCTTCCTGATACTGTTCGTTGCTCGGACTCACTCTCCCAGTTTAAAACTAGATTAAAGACGCATCTTTTCAGCCAGGCATTCATATAATATTGTTAATCTCACAGTTTCAAACTACAATCCGGCCTCTAGTTCATAAATGCCAGAGGAGAACTGGCCCCCGACTGATATAGACTTGAGCCTGGGTTCTCCCAAGGTTTTTTTTTTCTCCATTAGGTCACCTGATGGAGTTTTAGGACACCATTAGGTCACTTGATGGAGTTTTTCGGTTCCTTGCCACTGTTGCCTTTGGCTTGCTCAGTTGGGGATATTTTGGGGATATTTAATTTTATTCTATCAATCAATAAATTCCACTAGAAACAAACTTTGTTGTATTATTTTATTATACTGTGAAGCTGCTTTGATATAATCTGTATTGTGAAAAGCGCTTTACAAATATACTTGATTTGATTTTGATTTGATTTATTTTCAGTATTCATTTTACGAGGGCACGCATTTTTTTTGTGTCCTATTTCACCACATTCAAAACATTTTAAACTCCCGGTACTTGCATAAAGCATGTAGGACTCGCCTTCATACATGACTCGAAAGGAAATGTCAAGAGCCGTTGAATCTAAAAACATAAACACTTGTCGTCTAAAAGACGTGACATGTTTCAGTGACTCGTTTTACAACCTACCCAGTGGGCATTTGATGTCAATTTAACATCAATGTGACATTAAACACTGATGTCAAAATTACGTCACGAAATAGGTCAAAAATGAAAGTCATATTGACGTCAAAGTGTTGATGTCAATTTGATGTCAAGATTTTGACCTCTGCTGATGTTACTTTTATGTTATTTTGATGTCATGCTTTGTTTGTTGGTATTTGATGTCAATTCAACATTTATTTGATGTCAAGATGTCATGTTGTAAACTGATTTAACTGATTCTATCTTAAATTCATCAATTGCCATTTCATATTTATACTATGATCTTATTTCACTTTTTTCTAAAAGATGTAATTAATTTAAACGAGTTAACAAAACATGGATTTAACTCAACCCTCTTGCAGATAAGTCTTAGCTAACAACAGCACACATGAATGAGTTGAAGACCTTAACAAATATCATCAACAAGTACACAATCACTGCCTTTAAATAAAGCATCATGATGCATTATATCAGCAGTGTTTCTCTGCTCATCCAGAACTGAAGCTCAGGCTCTACTCTTCAGCACAATGGTGACCCACAAAACTAAACAGAAACTCTTTAAAGGTCCCATTGCATGGATTATTTTATAATTTTAGAATGTTTCCAGGGGTGCCCTTATAATGTTAGTATTTTTTTTAGATCAAAAGTTGTTATAATTTAGAAATAAAAGGCATATTTCCTAGCCTTATTTTAGCCTCTGAACGCTCTGTTTGAAGGGGCGTGTCTGTGTGAGACTTCAGTTTAAACGCCCTTTGCTGTGATTGGCTGCTGTGAGACTTCAGTGTAAACGCCCTATGCTGTGATTGGCTGACATGCTTGCATATGAAATATTTAGCATTACATGTGAAACGCTCTCGAAAACATCGAGATTAACGAATCATGAGAAGTTTTTTAAGTATTTAGATCTATTCCCATCACATAAAACGTTGCAGTGATCCCAGTGGGCATTTGATGTCAATTTAACATCAATATGACATCAAACATTGATGTCAAAATTACGTCACGAAATAGGTCAAAAATGAAAGTCATATTGACGTCAATGTGTCGATGTCAATTTGATGTCAAGATTTTGACCTCTGCTGATGTCATTTTGATGTTATTTTGATGTCATGCTTTGTTGGCATTTGATGTCAATTCAACATTTATTTGATGTCAAGATGTCATGATGTTGATACCAGCAGGCACAGGATATGGACTACAGCGTCGGTCGTCGGATTTTGGTTGAAAATGAAAGTCGGGTTGATGTCTAAATCCAATGTTTGTTTGACGTCAGGCTCCAACGTTGGGCATTTGTTGAATTTTGGTTGGAATAAACCAAACAAAAAGGTGAAATGCATGGCTGTACATTTATTACCAGCTTCACTTAAAGCTAACCAGATTTACTTTATTTAATTTCTGGTTTAAAAAAATAATATTTTGTTTGTTAAAGGCACCATGATGGTGGTTAGCGTTTGCTTTAGTTGTGCTCTTGACTCTTTAACATAAAATTTTCTCTGGCTGCTATAATTGTGTGTTTATAAAGCACATTTGTTGTGGCAAAAAAGCCATGAGAAAATTTAGAGCAGATGATGATGATGATGAGATCATCATGTAATTGCCTGAATACCTGATCTTATTCAGTGTCTAATGCTTTGATTATATAGAACTTGAGTTTTTAATGTTGTTTTATAATAGAATCCACTTATTTTTACAGCATGAGAGCAATGTTGTTTATCAAATAATATAAAGGTTTTTAAAAACATTTAATGCATTAAAATTTCTCCTCTACATTATTACTTAGCCATCAAGAATCAGTGTATGACTCTCAACAATGGTGACAATAGATGAAATGCTTCATGCTGCAGTGCATGCTGGGTACCACCAATCAAAACTCACCCACATCTCCCAGCATGCATTGCGGCTTTAATAAATTATGCAGCTGGAGTTGATCTGATTTTCTGGATATTTTGTTTGATTGTCACCATTGTTGAGATTCATATGCTGTTTCTTGTGTGCGTCTAAGTACTGCCATAGATTAAAGGTTTTTGTGCACTGAATAGTTATTAAAAATCAAGTATATTTTTTTTTAATAAACAACACTGGTAGATATGCTGTATAATCAAACAACTTATATTATGAGTAAAACAATGTTATAACCACAAGTTCTATATAATCAAAGCATTAGACACTAAATAAGATCAGAGATTCAGCCAATTGCATGATGCCATCATCGTCGTCATCAACAAACAGCCAACATCACCTGATCTCATTTTCTCATGGCTTTTTTTGCTACAACAAATTGTACTTTATAAATACACAATTATAGCAGTCAGAGAAAAGTTTAATTTAAAGAGTCAAGAGTCAAGAGCACAACTAAAGCAAACGCTAACCACCATCATGGTGACTTTAAAATACAAAATATGATTTCTTTAAACCGGAAATTAAATAAAGTCAGTCTGGTTAGTTTTAAGTGAAGCTGGTAATAAGTGTACGGCCATGCATTTCACCTTTTTGTTTGGTTTATTCCAACCAAAATTGAACGAATGCCCAACGTTGGAGCTTGATGTCAAACAAACATTGGATTTAGACATCAACCCGACTTCATTTTCAACCAAAATCCAACATCTGACCGATGTTATAGTCTATATCCTGTGCCTGCTGGGCATCTATTTGACATCAGGATGTCATGATGTTGATGTCATTTTAATGCTATTTTGATATCATTCAATATCAAGCTTTAAGATTCAGATCAGATTAAATTTACCTTTTATAGTATATGCAGTTATAGTGTCTGCTGTCATTTTAAACGTGAACTAAATGTAAATATGCTAGGATTTAAATAAATAAAAACACACATGCAAAATACATAGACCTAGGTCTACAACTTTCAAGATCATTCAGGCTAGGTCTTTTAGATGTTGAAAATGAGTCACATTGATTTACAATGAGTAATAAATATACTTTTTTCAGACATTTCAGACATTGTTTTGACATAAATTTCACATCAATTTGACATCTTGTTTCCTGACATCAAATCAACATCGATTTAATGTCAATGATATTGACCTGAGATGTAGGGACCAGAAAAAACATGTCAGATTGATACCTTTGTTAGGCATCTTTACAACCACAAGGAAATAATTACAAAATATAATGAAAATATGCATATTCATGCATGTCATACATGGTGGTCAAAATCTTGACTATTTGTTGATGTCAAATTGACGTCAAGGTGCCCGCTGGGTAGTGGAACCATTTTAATTCCACTAGCTATTTTCCCAAATCTCAACAGTTCCTTTTCAATGTCATGATTTAGTATAAAAGGGGGACAATTCGAGATTGTTATACGGCTCGATTGAGACACCAGCGGAGAAATGACAACATAAACGCCAAATGCCGCTCTCAACCAACTGACTGGTTAGGTTCCGTTCCTTCAGAAAGACCACAACGGCCTTATTCATCCGTGAAGCCGAAACAACGTTATCATATCCCACCTGTTCGCCTATCGCCACGAGCACTTCTTCCACTGAAACTCCGGCCTCAGGTACACATCTAACTCCATGGCGGAGTGAGAGCCAAACACCCGCCAAGAGGTCAAAGTCAAAACAAAGAAACCGCTCACCTAAAACTATCGTAGGAAAAAAAAAAAACTAAAACAGGAAAAGATAAGAAAAATTAGAAGAAAAAACAACCATAAGAGAGAGAGAGAGAGAGAGAGAGAGAGAGAGAGAGAGAGAGAGAGAGAGAGAGAGAGAGAGAGAGAGACTGAGACAGAGAGAGAGAGAGAGAGAGAGAGAGAGAGAGAGAGATATTCGCATCACGAGGATTTAAAGAAAATTATAAATTAAATGCATTAATTAATTAGGGGTGTGCCATGTACACTGTTAACCCTTGCTGTAAAATTCTGACAATATTATACCATTTCCCATTAAAACAGTAATATACTGTAGAAAATAAAAGTAGCCTACAGGAATATACTGTGAATTAACAGTGCTCAAAGTCAACACTCAGAGGCTGTTTTCCCAATCACACCCTATACCCTCATTCACTATTCCCTACATTAGTTCACTAATATAGTCCACTTGAATGAAAAGAAGTGAGTGAATTGAGACACTGATGAACACTTGATAAGCAGAATCACTGAAGGACAGAGAAACAAGAACAGAAAAAAGAGAAACACAAGAACTACAACTGACTTTCAGCCACACTGAGTGTGAAACCAGTTTACAAACCAGTTTACGATTATTTCTTTCATACATGTACAAAAGTTCTTGTTGAGAATTAACAGAGATTTAGTTATTAATAAAATTTGTTGTCACCATGATGGAGATCAGTATTTGCTTTAGTTGGTCTCTTGTCCCTTGACTTCTTACCTTTCATCTTTCTCTGGCTGCTGTAACGGTGAGTTTATAAAACACATTTGTTATGGCAAGAAAAAGTCAAGAGGAAAATGATCAGGTGTTTTTATTTTTTTGTGATGATGTCACAATCATCCTGGACATGCCTGATTTTCAGATTTTTCCTGTATATAGTCATTGAAATTATAGTTCTCATATTTAGCATATATATATCTGTGAATCTACAAAATGAAATCAATATTTCTGTAATCAGGTCTTCTGAAGAATATTGTAATCATATAGTGCATTCAATTTTATTTTACTCCTGCTTGACTGAGACCCACACAGACATCAACAATCAGCACATGAATCTCAACAATGGTGAAAAGTTTCATGTCGCAGTGCATGCTGGGTTCCAGGATAATATAAAACTCCCAGCATGCACTGCAGCATGAATAATAATAATAATAAAAAAGAAATATTGCCACCATTGTTGAGATTCATGTGCTAAACTGTGATATCTCGGTGTTTCTAAAACACAGTGTAGCTCTGTTTCTCTGGTTATGCATCATGCGTTAAAAAAAAGAGTCATTGTATCTTATTGCTGCGTTTTCACAGTGGTGGTAATGTAACACTTTCGATTGAGGATTAAACTCTGAATAAGTGAGTGAATTCCTTAGTGAATGAACAGGCAATATGATGATTTTGTCATCATAATCATTATAACTGCAGTCATTCATAAACTGTGTGTGTGCACAAGTGTGACTTGCAAAAACACAGCTCAAGCAGCAAAAGAAAAACTAATGTTTTAGCATCAGGATCCCAACTAAAGCAAGCACTGATCTCTATAACGGTAACTTCAAACCAAACATTTTCAATTAAACATCTCAATAACAACTTCTGTATGACAGAATTAAAGTCATACTGGTTAATAATAAGTGTAATAATGTGTAATGGCTGGAAGTCAGTCATAGTTATTGTGTTTCTCTATTTTCTGTTCTTGTGTTTCTCTTTTCTTCAGTGATTCTGCTTACAATCATTTACATATTCCCTTAATTATCTCACTGCATTGTTACTTTTTACTCGTAGTGTGGATTTCCCTGAGGGGTTGAAAGGGTTAACTGTGTAAGATAAAAAAGACACACCCACAAAATGTATTTTAACAGTAATAAACTGTAAGTTATAAAACAGGTTTATACTGGCAACACTGTTGCCAGTAGTTTACTGTAAAATTATTTTTTGGGTCACCGTTGTGCAGAAGAGTGGAGCCTGTGCTTCAGTCCAGGAGAAGATCTACAAACATTGATGATTTGCTGCATGTTGCTTTATTTAACAGGCGGTGACTGTGTAGTTGCTGATCCAGTGGAAATCTTTTTATATTCAATAGTTTTTTAGTGGTCTCAAATGAAAGAAGTTCACAGTAATACTTTGCTCACATTATTAATGCATTATAAATTTTAGTTAATACATTTAAATGACAGTTGGTCAATTTAAGGCAGTCGGTTTCTGCAAGTGTAATTAGTTAACTATAATTTAGTGCATTTTTACAGAAACAAACTAGATTACAGTAAAAAACTGTACAATTAACAGTATTTTACTGGCAACAGTGTTGCCAGTATTTTACTGTAAAAAAACCCGGTAAGGTCTAACAGTGTAGCCTACCAGTTTAAAAGAAAAACCAGTTGGGTCTCATACAAGTAATAATTGCATTAAGAGATATTTCTAATCATAATTGTGACTAAGAATTTAAAGAGCTAATGTGATATATTGAGAAATAAAAATATTTGGTGATATATTAATTTGGTCAGAATGCCTATCCCTATATATTCATTTCCTTTCAATTTTAAAGGAGAAGTTCACTTTCAAAAAAACTTTTGCTGATAATTTACTCACCCCCATGTCATCCAAGATGTCCATGTCTTTCTTTCTTCAGTCGCAAAGAAATTAAGGTTTTTGATGAAAACATTCCAGGATTTCCCCCCATGTAATGGATTCTATTGGGACCCAAACGGTAGAATGTCCAAATGACAGTTTAAGTGCAGCTTCAAAGGGCTTTAAACGATACCAGACGATGAATAAGGGTCTTATCTAGCGAAACGATCGGTCATTTCCAAAATAAATAAAAAAGTTTAAGTTTTATAAGCACAAATGTTCGCCTTGCTCTGTTCTGTGATGCGCGTTCGTGACGTCACGTAATACGCAATTACGTTGAAAAGGTCACGCTTGAAAAATTTCTGTCCTGAAGAAAATGTTCTTTTTGGCTTTTTAATATTAAAACACCCAGGATACGCACACGAAATGGGCATTTTAAACGATAAACTGACACAAATACATTTGAAAATGTGTATATGGTCCTCCTTCCGCACATTTGTAAAAACGTCAAGCGTGACCTTTTCAACGTAATTGCGTATTACGTGACGTCTTCAACGCGCATTACAGAACAGAGCAAGGCGAGCGTTCGTGCTTATAAAACTTAAACTTTTTTATTTATTTTGGAAATGACAGATCGTTTCGCTAGATAAGACCCTTATTCATCGTCTGGTATCGTTTAAAGCCCTTTGAAGCTGCACTTAAACTGTCATTTGGACATTCTACCGTTTGGGTCCCAATAGAATCCATTACATGGGGGGAAATCCTGGAATGTTTTCATCAAAAACCTTAATTTCTTTGCGACTGAAGAAAGAAAGACATGGACATCTTGGATGACATGGGGGTGAGTAAATTATCAGCAAAAGTTTTTTTGAAAGTGAACTTCTCCTTTAATACCGATAAAGATCTGTGTTTGGTTAGGATTATTTTTTTCATTTTACGTTAAAACTACAATAAGTTCTCATTTGTTAACATTAATTATTGTATTAACTAACATGAACTAACACTGAGTAATACACTTATTACTGTATTTATTAATCTTTGTTCATATTAGTTAATACAAATACAGCTGTTCGTTGTTTGCTCATGTTAGTTCACAGTGCATTAAATATCTTAACAAATACAACTGTTGATTTTAATAATGTATTATTAAATGTTAAAATTAACATTATCCAACATAAATAAATGCTGTAGAAGTATTTTTAATTTTTTGATCTTGTTAACTAATGAAACCTTATTGTAAAGTGGTAACCATTTTATCTTTTATTTTACATTGTCAAATTCAACATCTCTTGTCAAGAAACTTTGCTGCCGTACCATGAGTCCAGCAGGCGTAATGATATGACGCAGCACCTGAAAATAGGTCTAATAGGTTAGACAAACTTAGTCCCGGTCACGTTGGAAGTTACTGAGCTGGGGAATATTTTCAGGCGCTGCGTCATATCATTACGCCTTCTGGACTCATGGTACGGTGGCAAAGTTTTTTGATTATTACGCAGGAATGAGAGTATAGTTCCTAGCCATATCAGCCTAGAAAATCACAACTTAACATTTTCCGTCGGTCTTAGTACACAATGTAACTACAGAAGAGTCAAGTTTTAAATAGGAAAAATATCTAAACTCTTTGGTCATTTTTTTGAGAGAGATGCTAATGGTCCTGTCCGATTCAATGATCTATGCTAAGCTATGCTAAAGTGGTACCGCCACACCCGGAGTTCGGCTGAATGGATTCGAAAACGGTAAAACTGGGAGTTGTAAAATGAGCCCTTTAAAACACTTTAAACACAAATGTCAAAAAAATTACTTGAATCAATGAACAGCATTAATAAAGCCCCAGTCTTACAGATCAACTAAAAAAAAGTTGTTTTAGGGTTTGGTTAAAACTGGGGTAAAGCAAAGAAAACTACAATTTACCTCAACAAGGCGACATAATGAACAACACTCATCTCATTCAAGAAGGTGGAAAAACAAGTCCTTTGTGACATGCAAGATTTGATTGTATTAAAATTTAAATGCAGAAAAAAAGGCATGAGAGTCGGCTGCTTTTGTCAATTTTAAGTTTTAATTTAAGATGTTTAAAATGTTTGCGATTTTAAAGTATACATGGTTAAATATTTTACCACTTGCTTGAGCAACTTAATATATAAATCTATATAGAAGTAGCCTATAATGCATTGAATAATACGTTGTTTAAATTGTGTTTAAACGTGAATAGGCTACGTCTATTAAAGAGTGTATATGTGTACAAAGAGACACTTTTTTACTTTTTTTAATACAAGTTGCTGCATAACTTCTGGATTTGAAATAAAAATAGTGAGTATGTGTTTGTGGTACAGCTGTGGATCAGTTACGCACTTCAAACGCAGCATATGTGAAAGCATTAGCGTGTGCTGCTCCTGCACCGCATACGCACTGCAAACAGAGTATGAAATGGGCGAGAGGCTGAACCTTTTGTGACTTCTAGAATGTTCTTTCCAGTGCAAAAAATAAGACAACATTTTAAGGAAGTGTAGTGCAAATATCTGTATATAATTATACTTCACAGCAAAATCCAGAGTTAAATTAACTCTGCTCAGAGAACATTTGGTCCCTCTCTACAGAGAGTTAAAATAACTCTGAAACAGAGTTAAAGTTAATGAGATACTTAAGTGATTAATTAAGTGATGATTTGGCATTAATGATGAACACCTGCTGTCAACAAGCAGAATCACTGAAGGAAAGAGAAACAAGAACAGAAAAAAGAGAAACACAAGAACTTCAACTGATTTCAGACACAGCCTTAGATGAAATCAACTGAAGACAAAATAAGACATTAAATCTGTGAAGATCTCAGCAGAGGAGGATTAAACAACTCCACAAACACCATTACCAGCTTCACTTATTACTAACCAGATTGACTTTATTTCTGTCATACGTTTACAGAAGGTCTTATTGAGAATTAACAGAGGTTTAGATGTTGATGATTTATTGAAAATGTTTGGTCACCATTATCGTGATGAGTGTTTCCTTTAGTTGGGCAGTTTGACTCTAGCTTATATTTTCATGTGTTTGTGGTTTTTGTAACAGCTTAAACCAAAACACGTAATTTGTTGCAAAGAATGCCAGACGCAAAGATGTTCAGGTGATCTAGTTTTCAACAACAAAAAGTAGAATGATGCACTTATATCATCACTGTCCAAAAGTGGTCATTTGACGTTAATAGATTATATTCACTAACAATACTCTCTTGCCACAGATTGGACATTTTGAATTTTTTAAATACATAATGAGGGATTTTTTTTTCTTCCCTAAGACACAGACATCAAGAATCAGCATATGAATCTCAACAATGGTGACATGTTTCATGCCGCAATGCATCCTGGGAGCCATGAGTTTTATACTATTGTGGCTCCCAGCATGCATTGCAGCATGAAGCATGTCACCATTGTTGAGATTCATATGCTGATTCTTGATGTCTTTGTTTAAAAAAAAAAAAAAAAATTCCTATAATGTATTTTAAAAATCTAAATTCAGAATGTCCGATCTGTGGCTAGAGAGTATTGTTAGTGAATATAATCTAATAACATCAAATAATCACTTGTAGACAGTCATGAGATAAATGCATTTTTTTACTGCTGTTAAAAACTATATCACCTGATCATCTTTGTTTTTGGCTTTCTTTGTAACAAATTACATGTTTTGGTAAAAGCTGTTACAAAAACCACAAACTCACAAGAAGAGTCAAACTGCCCAACTAAAGGAAACACTCATCACTATAATGGTGATCATGCATTTTCAATAAATCGTCAACATCTAAACCTCTGTTAATTCTCAATAAGACCTTCTGTAGACGTCTGACAGAAATAAAGTCAGTCTGGTTAGTAATAAGTGAAGCTGGTAATGCTGTTTGTGGAGTTGTTTAATCCTCCTCTGCTGAGAACTTGTTGACAGCAGGTGTTCATCATCAATGCCCAATCATCACTTAATTAATCACTTAAGTATCTCATTAACCTTAACTCTGATTCAGAGTTATTTTAACTCTCTGTAGAGAGGGACCAAATGTTCTCTGAACAGAGTTAATTTAACTCTGGGGATTTTGCTGTGTTCCAGAACTTTTTTTTCCAGTGCAAAACAATAATACATAAAAAAAACAACTAATAAAGAAAATATAAAATATGCAATCATTCAAAAACTGCATTCAAGCAATACAACACCCGTATGTTGTATTGAAATATGTATTCATTCAAAAACTGCATTCAAGCAATACAACACCCGTATGTATGCACATGGAAAATATCACAGAAACAAATAAACCTCCAGACTAAGCACATTGTGCAGCTATTTTTTCCATGTGTACTTTTTTTTATTTCTTGCAGCAGCGAGTAGTTGTTTGTCCTGTAGAGCTGCACTGTAGAACTCATCTCATACAAGACATCTCATAATTCAGAGTGATGATCAGCTCACTTTTTATTAGTCCAACTAAACATGTTTCGTACATCTGACCATTTATTTTTCATTGCCGAGAACACCCTCTCCACATACCCAGTGGAAGATGGGATGTATGAGGACAAAGGACAACACAGCAAGGATGTTTGGGAGATCAGCTGCCTGTAGAACTGCCATCCACTTCTCTGCTGTTCCCTTGGACACCCAGTCATCATGCTCTGTGAGATGCTTTAGAATGTTGTTGGCAGTAACACACTCATCATAAAGCATATCCATGGAGATGTTTTGCCTGCTAACCAGGTGAAGCTGCTCAGTGATCTTCTCCATGCCATCATAAGAGATACTCCCAGATGTCAGAGAGAGGGGCTGTAGATGGAAAAGCCAGTTGTCTTCTGAAAAATTTAACTGAATTTTTGTATGTACATAATGGCAGTGTTTAAGAAGGCTGTAAACTCCTGTCTGGCAACATCAGCATCAGGTGGAGAAAGGCGCTGAAGCTTTTGTTTAGTTAGGTAGCCATAGAACCCATCATCTCTTCTCTGAGATAGTTTTGTCAGAAAAGAGTGCATGATGGCATAGAGGTCAGCTGATGTGGTGTCATTCCTCTCCAGCTTTTTGACCACTTCTTCAAAGAGGGTCAGGATGTTGTTACAAAAGAGGAGATACACCTCCACAAGATCAGGCTCGTCGTCCTCAACGCCAGCAGCATCACTTGTTAATTTCAGCAATGTTTGCAGGTGCCTTGGACAGTCAACACCCATGCTAATGAAACAGGACTTGAGAGCAGTCCAGTTCTGGAGCAGGCGACTGATTGCAGGGTTGAGTGTCAGCCATCTGGTCACCACATGGCGCATAACTTCATGGAACTCGACATCACAAAAGGCACAAAACTCCTTCAGGGACTCTCTCCTTTTTGCAGAGATGGAAAAGAAACTGTAAACCTTCAGAACTACATTTTCTATGTCGACTGAGAGCTGATCCAGGGCATACTTTATGGTGTTATGGACAATAGCATGTGTTATGGACATGGCAGTTGCCTCTGAGGAGATCACTGTTGGAACTTTTTAATTTTGAGAATACTGAATTGTAGATTCCATAATTGACATTTGTATTATCTGCACTGAATGCAGACACATGATCCAAAGTCAGTCCCAGGTTTCCAAGAGAGCTCCGAATTGTAGTGACTATGTAGTGACATATTCCCTCAGCAGATTCATCTGGATTTTCAACAAAATCTATCAACTTGTTCATGACCCCGCTCTCTGCAGTAAAAAACTGTACAGCCAAGGGAAACATCTTGCGATTGCCCTTGTTCGATGCATCAGTTTGAATAGAGAATGGATGTGGATTCTCAGCACTTTTTAATTTGTTGATCACCTCCTGTACTGCCTTTGGGGCAAGGACTTCTGTGACGAGTGCCTCTGCTTTTGTTCTCCCACAGGACATCTTCTTGACAATATTAGAATCGCTCAGTGTTCAGTGACAGAGCTTAAGCCCACAGTCAGAACTGTTGTAGCTCAAATTGTGGTTCACTGTACCTAAAGAAAGATATATACAATTTCACTATTTGTAAGCGCTTTGTGACTATTTTGGCTGTTGCCTTTGGCTTGCTCAGTTGGGGATATTTTGGGGATATTTAATTTAATCAATCAATAAATTGATCAATAAATTGAAACAAACCTTGTTGTATTATTTTATTTTAATACTGTGAAGCTGCTTTGATACAATCTGTATTGTGAAAAGCGCTATACAAATATACTTGACTTGACTATTTGGTGGTTGGACTGAATGTCTGTAAAAGTATATCTCTCTCTGTGTGTGTGTGTGTGTGTGTGTGTGTGTGTGTGTGTGTGTGTGTGTGTGTGTGTGTGTGTGTGTGTGTGTGGTTTATACATAGGCCTATTTTAGGTTAGGCCTACCTAAGTATTAGTCTAAGCCATACAGAAAAAAAAAAGATAATAATTTTTTTTTTTTAAAGTGTCAAAACCAAATTTCAAGTGTCATTTGAATAAACTTTGCTAATCTTTGAACCCCCTTCAAAGACCCCACCCTTTTTTAAACCTTGAGCTATCTAAATCCATAATTATTTCCCTCCTCCAGATACCTTATTAAGAAACCCATCAGAAATGACACATTATGAGGGAGTGGGAGAACACAAGGGGGAACACTGGGTAGATGTATATGGATGGAATGTTAGGCTAAACCTGTACTATCTCTTTTAATATAATCACTTTCTTATCAACTATATTTGAGTTTTAAAAATCCACATGATTACATAGCCTACCATATCAGCCTCTGGAGACGTCTGACGGACAAGGAACCTTGACATCGCTCCCTCCTGTGCCCACAGCCTCTCGCTCCTCTTGTGATTATCTCCTGATGCGTGCTGCTTAATATCACACACTCCGCCGTGACAAACAGAAAAAACGCGACGGCATATGGTACAATTGGCCTTGTATTCATTGTCCCTAACGCATTCCAGCCACGGGTAGTCATTTTCCCATTCAATTCTGTATTTTTGTGCTCTTTTCTTTTTTGCCGGCTGCTCGGAGGTAGTCATTTTTACATTTCCCGCTGTTTTCACTTGTCGTCATCGTTGCTATGATACGCAACTCACAATAACTGAAACGACCAATCCTCTGATGATGTTCCAAGATGTTTAAAACGCTACGCTAATCATCAAACAAGGGGGGAGAAATTAGTATCTACTGAACCGTTTTCTTTTTTTTTTTTATCATAGCCTACAAATGTCTTCGTTCATAGTCTGATATATATTAGAAGCTATGTGTCTGTCATGGATTTGCACTGAATTGATTCTCAAAAATACAGAACAAAGTGCGTTCCGTATCAGTTCAATACGGAACAAGACTTTTATGTGTCAAATACGGGACGATTCCGTATTATACGGAACGGTTGGCAGCTATTTACATGACGGAATTTGACGGTGGAAAAACTGAACACTTCTCTAGCGAGGAAACAGATCTTTTCGTGTGTGCACCTGAACACACCTCACACCTGAACATTTGTTATTTAAACAACGTGGCGCAGGAAGTGAAAATAATAAGTCGGGCGGAAACTAAAAGACACTTGTGTCGTGCCTGGCACCGCATTACACCGGGTGTATGTTTTCATTGTTGTGATTTGTTTTTCAATTCTCTGCCACTGTGAAAAATTTATATCTTTAGTATTATTATTTTTTTTATCAACATGAATGCTTTATTCCAAACAAATTTAACTGAATGCTGAAAAATTATTCATGGTCTATTAGTAATAATTTCATTCTGATATACATACACACATCTCCCTTCACATTCACAGATTCCATGCAACATCTGGTAAACCTCTGGTGTGAGAACCATATTATTAAAGAATATACTCTCTTGAGCAACAAATATAATTTACATGTTGACTTTGAACATTAAATTACATATAAAATAATGTATACTATAATATATTATAGTATGATTTCACACTTTAGTGTAGTGTTTATAATTGAAAACAAACAAAAAACAAATAAATGGTTAATTTAGAAGATAATTGATACCCCTGCCTTTTTAAGGTTTACACATTTTTTTTTAACAAACTCATAAACAAGTTGTTTTTGTTTTTATAAATTAATTGTATTTATATATTCAATATTGGTTTACATTCCATATCCAGTGCGCTGTACCTTAAAGATCAGCTGAGACACGTTACGCCATCCAAGATCATCATCAGTGGTATGATTACTGTTAGTTATATTGATGAGATCCCACTCTCCCTGGCTCTGAAAGATCTCTTTCGACTTTTTAATAATATGATGTTCATCAAAAATTGCATAAGACAAGGTTGTCATATTAATCTCCTGATCTGTGGGAACAGACATGAATATTTTATTATTTTATATTTCAATATAAGTCAAATAGTATAGAAGAATAAACCATGTTATGTTGTGTTTGTTTGTCTAAACTGATTCATGTGTTTCAGATGTACCTGAATACGCTGTAGACTGAAGTGTTATATTGCAGATTTGGGTGTCGAAGGGAAACCTGTAGAGATCCATCTTACAGGCCGTGGTCAGAGCTAAAACATCAGTTGAGACTGTAAAGCCGGAACTGAGCAACAGCACATATGGAGACTCCTTTGTTCCAAACTCTGTCTTGATGCTGAATAGATAAAATATAAATTAGCACTGATTATTAAAGACATGATTGAAGACAGCAGGTATTCAAATCAAAAGTAACTTGCAGACTACTGGTCATCATGTTATGTCAGGGGTGTCTAATCCTGCTCCTGGAGCACCACCCCAGCTAACAGAATTTTGTTCTCTTAATATTCAGTGTTGGTTCTGGAAACATAAAAAATGTCCAGTTTTCTTGACGTTAGAGGAACATGTTTTAAAAGGTATTCTTACAACTTAATTTTGATTTAAAATTCAACATTCCAAGAACGTAAAAATGTCCAGTTTCCTGAATGTTACTAGAATGTTATTTAAAGGTTAGTGTGATGTTCCTGAAACATTCTTTCAATCATCGTTCGAAAGAGTAATAAGAACACAAACTACAACTTTATTCAGACACAGCCTTGAACTGAAAAAGACAAAAGACATTAACGCTCTCAAGATCTGATTAAACAACTCCACAAACAGCATTACCAGCTTCACTTATTACTAGAGGTGTATAGTCCAGGGGTCAAAGAGTGAAAGTCCTGCCATATGTTTATTCCACCCATAAACTCAATCAGCTGATTTCACTAATTAGTTCTCTCTCCTGCTGAATTAGCAAATCCAGGTGACTGGAACAAAATACTGAGGAGGACTTTTACTTTCTGAACCTGGACTTTACACCTCTGCATAGCAATGCCACATGTCAGCCAAGAGCAAAGAAATAAACCAGAACTGGACCTTATCGTAGCCAAAAAATCTGTGTATATTAAATATGGAGTCATCTCATCCTTAATAAGCCTGTTAACAAGCAGAATCACTGAAGGAAAGAAAAGAACAGAAAAAGAGACGAGCAGAAACACAAGAACTACAACTGACTTCAGCCACAGCCTTAGATGAAATCAGCTGAAGAGAAAAGAAGACATTAAATCTGTGAAGATCTCAGCAGAGGAGGATTAAACAACTCCAAAAACAGCATTACACAGGATTTGTGATGTGAATATATTAGTGGAATAACGTAATTGTTAGATTATAAAAACCTCAGTGAATCAGACTGTTTCATGATGATTATAAAACCATCAACAGGTAACCATCATCACCTGATTTCTTTGCAGCTGTAAATGTGTTCGACAAACACACTGTCACAGCAGCCAAAAAAAAGACTAAATATATAATAAGAGTTAAGAGCCCAACTAATGGAAACACTAATCACTGTTATAGCGACTTCAAATGAAACACAGAGTTAAACCTCTGTTAATTCTCAATAAAACTTTTGTAGACGTCTGACAGAAATAAAGTCAGGCTGGTTAGCAGAGATGGGGGACTCGAGTCACATGACTTGACTCGAGTCAGACTCGAGTCGCAAATTTAAGGACTTGAGACTTGCTTGACTAAATTAAGAAAATGACTCGACTTGACTTTGACTTGCGATCCAATGACTCAGACTTGACTTGAACTGTATGACTCGAGAATGACTTGATATACATTTTTATATAAATCATCGCAACATCAATTGATGAACAAAATGAAAAGCAACGGAATCATTGATGCCAGTCATCAGATCCTGCGCGATTGCGTGATGCTGCACACAAGTATGGGATTAATATCCTGCCATGATTCAAAACTGAAAATAAAGTTCTGAAAGGTTGAAACTAAGTGTTCGAAAACTCAAAATCGTACAAAAAAAGTTTGGCAAGATCGAAAAATAAGATTTGCAAGCTTGCAAAATGTAAAAAAAAGAAAAATATCTCTGCAAACATTGTTGTTTTTGAGATTTCCTTCTTCAGAACTGCAACATTTTTTTTACGATGTTGCGCAAACAATTTTTCAGAGTTTCAAATTTGTCAGTGTTCTCCCACTGTATTAGTTTGTTTTCCAGGTTTGAAACCTTGTAAATGGTGATCTGAAAACTGGTGTGCAAATGTGTGAAAAAAAGTTTTGAAACTCTGAAAACAGAGTTTTGCAGGCTTGCAAAAGTGGTAAAAAAAATAAAATCTCTGCAAACATAATTTTGTTTTTGAGTTTTCCTTCTTCAGAAGTGCAACACTCTTTTTTACGCTGTTGTGCAATCATTTTTTCAGAGTTTCGAATTTGTCACTGTTCTCCCAGTGTATAGTTTGTTTTCCAGATTTGAAACCTTGTAAATGGTGATCTGAAAACTGGTGTGCGAATAGGTGAAAAAAAGTTTTGAAACTCTGAAAACTGAGGTTCGAAAGGGCGAAACTTACTACATTACATTACATTTGCACTCCTATTGCAGACTTTTTTTTCAGAGCTGAGTTTACAACACCCACTTTGCGGAGATACGCACACACAGTTGCGAGCTTGTGACTCACGTGATTTGTGGCAGTGTTGTCACGCAGCTCTCCTCTGAAACTCTGAAACTCAGACTGAGCGAAAATGAAGCTTCGCAACCTCACAACTTAAAAAAAAAGCCTGGAGGGAGGGCCTTCTGCTCTTGGCCAATGCTTTGCTGTCTGCTGACGTACAGTCCAATCACAAGTCGTATTTACTGGAAAGGTGGGATTGACCGACTGCTCCGCCAATGACGAAAGCGCACAGGATACGCAAACAGGATGCACGTTTATCTGTATCATATGTTATAAATATAAAAACACATTTTGAATGTTTCATTTGTTTCCAAATTATTAAACTTCTTATCGTCAGAAGCCTACATTATATATTATATTAGGCTATTGTATTCACTATCAGTCGCCACTTAAACTAAATTAATGCAGAATAGTATTTTTTTGTTATTGACGTTTTAATCAGGCTATTTGTCTGGTCAGGCAAGTAAAATTCTTTCACTTGCCCCTTCAAAAAATCCAGTTTGAAGAATTTTTTTTAGATTTTTATTGTAGTAACCACTCAGCTGTATGTGGAAATGCATATTTTAAAAAAAGGTTGCAAATAAAACCATAGTCCACAACTTCTGTAGTTTTAACTTATTTTAATATATAAATTCAGTGAAATCATCAAACGTTTGTATGACTTGCCAGTGACTTGTGACCCAAGCTACGACTTGACTTGACTTGCTTTTCACAAAATTGACTTGGACTTGCTTGAGACTTGAAGGTTAAGACTTGAGACTTGCTTGTGACTTGCACATGTGTGACTTACTCCCACCTCTGCTGGTTAGTAATAAGTGAAGCTGGTAATGCTGTTTGTGGAGTTGTTTAATCCTCCTCTGCTGACATCTTGAGAGATTTAATGTTTTCTGTGACTGAAGTCAGATGTAGTTTGTGTGTTTTGCTTTTTTATCTTCTTGTTGTTCCTCTGACCTTCAACTGTAAATTAATTTACGGCATCAAACTGTAGAAAAACAGCAATTTACTGGCAACCACAGCTGCCAGTAGATTACTGTAAAATCAAGGAAAAAGAGTAATATACTGTAAACAGTCAGATTTATTAAACGAAAGAAGTTAATTTCACTGAAATATTAGTAAAAGTTCATAGAAAAAAGCTATGCAAAGTCAATAACTGATAAGGAGAGTAAATATTAAACTGAAGTATTTTATGTGTTTTTGCTAAAAGATGATATAGGAGAGATCTGGGCTGGGTTTCCCGAAACCTTCTTAACGCTGCGTTGTTCTTAAGTTACATCTTAAGCTGTACCCTATTCTTAATACGTGTTTCCCGAAACGTTCTTAGTTAAGTATACCTTCTGTAAGTCATACGTTTGGAAGATTGGTCTGGACCACTCTTAGCTTTACCTTATCACTGTTGCAGGTCTATACGAATATAATTCTGAAGTTTTAATACACACAGACAGTGTTCAGTTAGGCTAATTCAAGTATTTTCATGCAAAGAATAAAATTGTCATTACACTGATTGTTGTTAGAATTTTAAATATATTATTATATATATTATATTATTAATGTAATAAATGAGTGCTTTTAAAGGCCAGTGAAAGCATAGGCTGCTGTCAGTCAAGTCCTATTCGGACGCTAATTTTTTCTCATGGGCTCGTCCGGTATTTTAAACATTTACAGGGGTAAGTCGGTGATTTTTGTGCCGTCCGAATCCATAATATCAGTGTTTTTTCTCACCCAACCCGCGTAAAAATCCCTGGCCAAATTAGTACCTACTGTTTTTTGACAAACAGGTCATGTGGTAATTTAATTGCCGTCTGAATCCACATCTCTGAGTTTACAAGAACAGATTCAAAATTCACTGTTTAAATCCTTTTTGATCACTGCCGAGCACCGTACGTAGGATGTACACTTTTATTACTGAAATGCTGGAAAGTATTTACAAGAACAATAGTCAAGTCAAGTAATTTATATAGCGCTTTTAACAATGTAGATTGTTTCAAAGCAGCTTTACAGAGACAGACGTATAATTTATGGTAACAGAGATTGTTTTGGCTTTATAGCGGTTCTTTAATAAAGTTATTTTCCAGCTAAAGTTAGTTTTGATTGATTCGCTTCCGTCGCAACGATCATTTGTTATTAAATTAGAGGCAGCTAAGACGACACCATTCTCTCTACACAGACTTTAAACGCGAACCTGTGAGAAACACTGATGGCGTTCACATGCGCATTAAGAATTGGTTCTATAGTTATGTGCGTTTGAATATATGTGCGCAGGTTTGGAATACCCTACAAGCCAAGCCTAAACGAAGTACTGGTGTTTCCTTATAAATTTTGATACAGAATTTTATTTTATTTTATCACTTCGGGGTAGGTAATCACTCTGGACATGTCTGATTCACTGATCTCATACTGTGTTTAAAATGTATTTATTATATATATCTGTGACTCTACAGTATGATATCCAGCAATGTTTCTGTAATCAGTTATTCTGAAGGATATAGAAATCATATAATGCAGTAAAACATTTTGATCTCCTGACTCAGACATCAACACTCAGCATAAAATTCAACAATGGATGGATCCAGGATAATATAAAACTCACAGCATGCAATGCAGCATAAATAAATATATATATATATATATATATATATATATATATATATACACAGTAAATTCCCCAGTGTTAAATTAACACTGCTCAGAGCACATATGGTCCCACTCTACATGGTGTTAAAGTAACACTGAAGCAGTGTTAAAGTTAATGAGATAATTAAGTGATCAATTGAGTGATGATTGAGCATTATTGAAGACACCTGATGTTAACAAGCAGAATCACTGAAGGAGAAAATCACAAATTGTAAGTTACCATTATGGTGATGGGTGTTTGATTTAGTTGGACTCTTGACCCTTACTGTATATTATTAACTTTAGATTTTGTTTGTCTGCTGTTATTGATTTATAATAGTCAAATGAACAAAGAAAAAGTATGATCTGATAGTGTTGGTTATGTTTTGACATTATCATGCTGTGATCTGAAAATGAAACTTATTGAGATAGTTTGGTATAACTTGTTAGCAGCAGCTCTGTGATTCTACAGTATATGATTATCAGCAGTTTTCTTATAATCCAATATATTTAATAAACATTGTTCTGATCAAAACACTTTCAAATTTATTAATTTAGAAACACAGACATCAATAATCAGCCTGTGAATCTCAACAATGGTGACAGTAATAAAGCATGTTGCAGTGGCTGCCACCAATCACAACTCATTAATGGCTCCCATCATGCATTGCGGTATGAATAAATTATGATCTGAATTCTCTATGTAATTTACTTTTCCCAATTGTCACCATTGTTGAGATGCATAGACTGAATCTTTATGTCTGTGTGTGCCTAAAAGAAACATTTAAAAAAAAAAAAAAAAAAAAAACTTCTAAGAAATTCTTTATATTATATCTAAAAATCTGGATATTTATGCAGAATCACAGTTATGCTGTAACCAACAACATAAATCAAAAACATAAAGTTCAAATGATGATTGTCATAACATAACCAACACCATCAGATCACTTTTTTTCTTTGTTCATCTGGCAGTTGTAAGTCAGATACAGCAATCAAACAAAAATTAAAGTTAATAATTTAAGGGTCAAGAGCCCAACTAAAGCAAACATCCATCACCATAATGGTGGCTTACAATTTGAGATTTTCTCCTTCAGTGATTCGGCTTGTTATCATCAGGTGTCTTCAATAATGCTCAATCATCACTCAATTAATCACTTAATTGTCTCATTAACTTTAACACTGCTTCAGTGTTACTTTAACACCATGTAGAGTGGGACCATATGTGCTCTGAGCAGTGTTAATTTAACACTGGGGAATTTACTGTGTATATATATATATATATATATATATATATGTTGGGATTCATGTGTAGGATCTTTATGAAGTGAAAAAAGCTGGAGAATTTAATTTAAAAAAAAAAAAAAGAACTGTACACAATAAGTTTTAAACCTCTTCATTGAGACAAACACAAACCTCAAGAATCAGCGCATGAATTACGCAGTAACGATGACATGCTTCATGCTCAATGTGTTCAGTTTTTCATAGCTCCCAGATTGCATCGCAGCATGAAGCATGTCACTGTTATTGAGATTCACATGCAAAATCTTGATTCTAAGTAAAACATTAATTCAAAATCTTTATTTATTTTATTTTTTTATACAGAATTTTTTATTAAAACTTTGTTGGATTAGTAGTAAATTTGGATCATTTTACTGACTCAAATCTTCTTGTTCATCAAAATGAACATTTTTATTCCAGTCATTTCGCTTATTTCGTTCATTTCAGCAGAATGTATTTAAAATGTTAGATGTTAATAGCCAAATTCCCCAAACTCTTTAAATGCTGATCATATTTAGAATAAGAAAAAAATTGCAATGCAAGGAAAAGGCCAAAGTACACAGTAAATTCCCCAGTGTTAAATTAACACTGCTCAGAGCACATATGGTCCCACTCTACATGGTGTTAAAGTAACACTGAAGCAGTGTTAAAGTTAATGAGATAATTAAGTGATTAATTTAGTGATGATTGAGCATTATTGAAGACACCTGATGATAACAAGCAGAATCACTGAAGGAGAAAATCTCAAATTGTAAGCCACCATTATGGTGATGGGTGTTTGCTTTAGTTGGGCTCTTGACCCTTAAATTATTAACTTTAATTTTTGTTTGATTACTGTATCTGACTTACAACTGCCAGATGAACAAAGAAAAAAAGTGATCTGATGGTGTTGGTTATGTTATGACAATCATCATTTGAACTTTATGTTTTTGATTTATGTTGTTGGTTACAGCATAACTGTGATTCTGCATAAATATCCAGAATTTTAGATATAATATAAAGGATTTCTTAAAAGTAAAAAAAAAACAGAAAAACTTTCTTTTAGGCACACACAGACATAAAGATTCAGTCTATGCATCTCAACAATGGTGACAATTGGGAAAAGTAAATTACATAGACAATTCAGATCATAATTTATTCATACCGCAATGCATGATGGGAGCCATTAATGAGTTGTGATTGGTGGCAGCCACTGCAACATGCTTTATTATTGTCACCATTGTTGAGATTCACAGGCTGATTATTGATGTCTGTGTTTCTAAATTAATACATTTGAAAGTGTTTTGATCAGAACAATGTTTATTAAATATATTGGATTATAAGAGAAATGCTGAATATCATATACTGTAGAATCACAGAGCTACTGCTAACAAGTTACACCAAGCTATCTCAGTAAGTTTCATTTTTCAGATCACAGCATGATTATGTCAAAACATAACCAACACTATCAGATCACACTTTTTCTTTGTTCATTTGACTGTTATAAATCAATAACAGCAGACAAACAAAAGTTAATAATATACAGTAAGGGTCAAGAGCCCAACTAAAGCAAACACCCATCACCATAACGGTGGCTTACAATTTGTGATTTTCTCCTTCAGTGATTCTGCTTGTTATCATCAGGTGTCTTCAATAATGCTCAATCATCACTCAATTGATCACTTAATTGTCTCATTAACTTTAACACTGCTTCAGTGTTACTTTAACACCATGTAGAGTGGGACCATATGTGCTCTGAGCAGTGTTAATTTAACACTGGGGAATTTACTGTGTACGTCATCTTCTCAACAGACACCTGATTAACTTCCTCTGACTTTTTCTTGCCATAACTAATGTGTTTTATAAACTCACAGTTACAGCAGCCAGAGAAAATCCAATATTTTAAAGACAAGGGTCAAGAGACCAACTAAAGAAAACACTGATCCCTATAATGGTGACTGTAAACTTTATAATATTCAATAAACCATCAACAACTAAATCTCTGTTAATTCTCAACAAGTACTTTTGTACATGTATGAAAGAAACAATGTTAAACTGGTTTGTAAACTGGTTTCATACTCAGTGTGGCTGGAAGTCAGTTGCAGTGTTTCTCTGTATTTTCAGTCAAGTGGACTTTATTAGTGAGCTAATGTAGGGAATAGTGAATGAGGGTATAGGGTGTGATTTGGAACACAGCCTCTGAGTGTCGACTTTGAGCGCTGTTAATTCACATTATATTCCTGTAGGCTATTTTCTCAAAAACAACAAATATTACCCAGAATGCTTTCTACGGTATATTACTGTTTTAATGGAAAATGGTGTGATACTGTCAGAATTTGACCTTTTTTTTACCGCAAGGGTTAACAGTGTATAAACAAAGCCTTTGAATCCTTCAATTTTTTTTTTATACCTTTCCATTATGCCAATGTCTGGAGTCCAAAACATATTTTTGGGGGCTGCAAATGTTCTAATTTTACAAAAATCGCCTGGGTTCCACTTCATTCTCAAATTTGGCCACGCCTGGAAAGATAATTGAAGTTCAGAATGATTATAAGACAGATAATGTATGCTTGAAAATTAAATAAAACCTCTGATCATGTTACAATATTCTGTAAATTGAGTAAAACTTTGTGAAATAAGAATGAAATAGGTTTTTAACACTTACAGTTATCATTTTGACCTGTGTTGTGAGACTCTGGGCTTTTTCATCCTGTAGATAAAAAGATTTGTTGAGAGATGATACTACAACTACTTGACATCCCATGATGACTTGAATGAGAAGATAAATCATGCTGGACTCATACCACATTGGTGATGGAGGACACATATATGTCCACATAAGTGTTTGCAGGCTGGTTGCCATAAAAGGGGTTGTACTTGTAGTTGTTCATCAGGGGCCACATTCTGTCATTCTGAGTGGTATTGTCTTCTAAGCCGAGATATTTCCAAAGTTTAATTTTAGCATCACCATATTGTGTTGAATTGCAGGCTTTAGCATCTGACCTCCGCCCTGTGTGAATGAGACATTCAGAAACAAAGAGAATTTGAATAGAAATAAAGTTTATATTTATGAATGTAAGCATGTGTAGCCTACTCAGTTCACATGAAAAGAAAGAGGCAGAAAAGAGAGAAGCTAGAATGAACGTACATTAATACTGTCAAAATTAGCAGGTTTGGGATTAATTAAAATCATGTTGGTTGAAGAGCACGGCATACCTTTAAAATGTTATTAGTTTTATTATAAAACTAATACAATTTTATTACATACTGAATTGGTTTCTCTGCGTTTTCTTTATTATGTTGGCTTGAGAAAGCCAGCATATATTTAAACATTATTGTTATAATTTATTATTATTATGAGAAATTGACTCCGCCTAGAACTTTAATGCTTCACCAAACTCAGCTCAGACCTTCAGACTGGTGTGACTATGTCTTTATCAGAGATTCAGGTCAAATGATTGTGAAATAATGATTGTTAAAACTAGGACTGGGCGATATATCGCACGATATTGTTATGCGCATCTCATCAGTAAAGCTGGCTCCTTGATTAGTAGTAAATCACCATCACCTGCTTTCAGATGGAGCGGCATTTACTACAAAGAGCCGTAGTTAACTGACAAGCTGAGCCATATCGCATTAATATTGCGGACGTATCGCCAGTGATAATTATGACCGCCGAAAGTGGTCATATAGGGATTGTCAAAGTTTTTTTTTTTTTTTTTTCCCGTCATTTTTTTTGTTTCCCGTATTTTTCCGTCAACGATACCAGGGACAGCGAAACACCGGGGAACATGAAATTTGGTGGGCATGTAGCCCCACTAGACTTTTACGGAAAAATTTCGTTTGGTCCCCGGGGGCCACTCCCCCCCCCCGCGCTGGGCCCCCCCAAACCCACAAAATGCAGTTTTTCCTAAATAACTACCTGAACTGTGGCACCGAGGATGAAGAAATTTTTATGGTATGTTGGTCTTAAGGGCCCACATCAACCTAGCCCATAATCGATTGTCAAAGTTTTTTTGTTTTTTTTCCCCGTCATCTACTGAATTTTCCGTCAACGATACCAGGGACACCGAAACACCGGGGAACATGAAATTTGGTGGGCATGTAGCCCCACTAGATTTTAACGGAAAAATTTCGCTTGGTCCCCGGGGGCCACTCCCCCCCCCCCCCCCCCCCCCCCGTGCTGGGCCCCCCCCAAACCCCAAAAATGCAGTTTTTCCTTAATAACTACCTGAACTGTGGCACCGAGGATGAAGAAATTTTTATGGTATGTTGGTCTTAAGGGCCCACATCAACCTAGCCCATAATCACTCATTTGTGATTTGCGCCCCTCCCATAAAAAATTAAAATGCAATATTATTCTGCTTTAATCGCCCCTATCTTCAGTTGAGATGTTCAGAACTGCACCATATTTCATGTGTATGATTAACTTGACATCCTCTTGGGGTATGCTAAGGTTCGTAGAATTTCATCCATGGGGGGGTATAAAATAAATTCATTTATGTGCACATTTAGTGACTGTACACTCATCGGCCTGTAGATGGTGGTGTTGAGCGAAGGGTTGCTGGTTTAGGATGATACTGTCACTAAGGTTGCCAACTGTCCCGAATTAGGCGGGACGTCCCGTATTTTGGGCCTAATTTATTTGTCCCGTGCGTGACCTCCCGTGTCCCGTTTTTTGACAAGCTGATAAACCACTGACTGATACAACAGCAACAGCAGCAGTGCTGACCACGACACTTGAGAATGATCACCGACACCTGTCATCATCCAATCACAGCTTTTTTTAATCATTGTTTGAGACAAATCATTGTTTGATTTGCGAACATCCTCTGCCGTCTGGTCGCTTCCGCTTCAAGCCGGACTCGTCTCGCGCTAACGGTAATTTCCTTTCACTGTCCACGTTTTGATTTCGGCTAATCAATTTTGGCGAATGCAAACAACGTGATTATTGTTCATGAGTCTAACATCCAGCTACGCAAGAAAACATGTAATCTACCTGAGGGAATAATATGCTCAAAAAACATTTCTGATTATTATTAATGTTGTAAAGCTTTTAGAAAGTACATAGAAAGCTTTTGTAACATTATCTTAACTGTCACTTTTGATTAATGTAATGCATCCTTGCTGAATAAAAGTAGGCAATTACTTTCTTTATTTTTTTTCCCAAAAAATAATCTTACTAACCCCAAACTTTTGAACTGTAAGCCTAGTGTATAATGTTAAAAAAGCTTTCTATTTTAGATAAATGCTGTTATTTTGAACTATGGTTTGTTTGTAATGTGACTTTTTTCATGTATGACATTAAAATTATTTTTAGAATTAAATACATAAATAGGTTAAGCAATACAAATGTGTTTATGTCTGATAACCTTTTAAACACAAACTTAACTGCAGACACTGAAATGACGTACACTGTGTGATACAGTACAAATATTTTGAGTGTCCCTCATTTTCCTATAAATAACCACGATTGTCCCGCATTTTCCTTTTCTGAAGTTGGCAACCCTGGTGAAAAAAAAGTATACTTTATTATATTTGAAATATATTCCCTTTTTTCAATAGTACATTGCAAATATATTTAAAAAAAAATATACTATCTTTAAATATATTAAAAGTATATTAGCATCATGCTTTTTATCTATTTTTATAATACAACTTTTAACACACTTTAAAATAATAGTACTTTAGTATATTTTCTAAAAATATATTTAAAAGCAAGCATACTTTTAACATATTTCTAACAAGTGCACTATAAGTTCATTGGTAATAAATATATGCTTAATTACACTTTTAAGAAATATGCTAAAAACAAGCATACTTTTAATATATTTCTAACTAGTGCACTATAAGTACATTGGTAATAAATATATGCTTAATTACATTTTTAAGAAATATGCTAAAAACAAGCATACTTTCAATATATTTCTAACAAGTGCACTATAAGTACATTGATAATAAATGTATGCTTAAATACACTTTAAAAAAAATGCTAAAAACAAGCATACTTTTAATATATTTCTAACAAGTGCACTATAAGTACATTGGTAATAAATATATGATTAATTACACTTTTAAGAAATATGCTAAAAACAAGCACACTTTTAACATATTTCTAAAAAGTACACTACAAGTCCTTTTAAGTTTTTGTGTATTTAAAGAAAACATACTTATGTTGATCTACTTAAAATAGATTTGAGTATGCAGTGTACAAATGGCTACTTTTGTAATTGTGATTTAAGTATTTTTAATTTAAGTTTATACAATGTTAAAGATAGGCACAATGTACAATAAACACAAATCCATTACAAATTTTACATCAACAATCACACCATTGGAACACACAAGAAAATGTGTTTTCTACTGTACAGAAAGTGGCAGCTACTGGATTGTGATGTCACAAGTGGCCGTTTAACATGCAGCCAAGTAAACACTGGCTATATTGCATGGCCAAAAATGGAAGTTCACTCACTAGGGTAGGTAATCCTGTTCAGAAACACTTTTTTTTATACTGGGTGAAATGGTCCTTCCATCCTGAGATTAGTCAATACATTATGTGTTCAGAAAAAGGAATGAAAAAAATCAGACCTCTGTAGCAGCTGCAGGACAGTAAAAACTCTGACCAATCACTGCCATTCGGTGCGAATGTAAAGAACCAATCAGATGCCTTCATGTCTCGTGCCCGAGCCCCACTGCGTGCGCTGCCCTGCGTGCACTCATCACATGTCACCGTTCCGGAAACATTCAGCTCACTACACCGAGTAAGCAGGAGTTTGCGGCACAATGGAAGAGAAAATGCAGCAAAATCTACCAATGCCAGCTTTGCTGGTAACTGCTCGCCCTGATAAAAAGCCTAAAAAAAAGAAAATCGGAGGCAGAAAAGGCTGCAACGAAACAGGCACTGGATAAAGCCAGAGAACAAACTTGCGTCAACATTGCAGCATTTTATTCATTTATTCATTCAATCATGGCGGCGCGTACAGACGCAGCGGCTCGACGTCTCTCCAGTATTTACAATTTAGTGTTTATTTACCTGGCTATTTTGCTTGTTTTCACTCGAAACACTCGGGCGAACCGTACGTACAGCAGATACATTCTATTGGATATTCAACAAAGCTGCAAGAACTCTGTTTTGGATCATCCATTCAGCTTCGATCAAATACCTCTGGAGTTAATCAGACAAGCGCGGCCAGAGGAACAACTCATCCCGAGCGGTAATGCTCACCGCCGGCGACGCGATCGTAAACAGAAACGGGGAAAGCGTGGTGGAGTGCGATTGAGGCTAAAGCTTAACCCGCACCGAACTGCACTCCCCAGCATATTTCTTGCCAACGTGCGTTCCTTGTTAAATAAGCTGGACGAACTTAGGATCTGGACCCTCACACAGAAACGACTCATGGACTGTAACATCATGTTTTTCACTGAAACGTGGCTTAACAAAGACATTCCAACCTCCGTGGTGGAGTTAGAAGGACGTTCTGTATTCAGGGCGGACAGGACAGCGGAGGCTTCGGGTAAGAGCAGAGGAGGCGGTTTATGTATTTATGTAAACAAAACTTGGTGCACAGACTGCGTCACTGTTAGTAACCATTGTTCTGCTGAACTGGAATATTTAGTCATCAAATGCAGGCCCTTCTACCTTCCACGTGAGTTCAGTTGTATTGTTGCTATTGCTGTGTATGTACCACCTGATGCAAACAGCAAAGCAGCAATGAAAGAACTTTCCTTTGCCATTAACAAGCTTCAGACTCAACATCCAGACGGGGCTTTTATTGTCACTGGGGACTTTAATCATTGCAACCTAAAGACTGTGCAACCTAAATTTCACCAAAATGTCTCATGCTTCACTAGAGACAATAAAACCTTGGACCACGTTTACACGAATGTGACTGGTGCCTACAAAGTCACACCCCTCCCCCACCTTGGTCAGTCTGATCATCTCTCTTTGTTTCTCCTGCCCAAGTACACCCCGGTCATCAAACGTGTGAAACCAACAACTAAAGCCGTTAAGGTCTGGATGGAAGATGCAGACTTCATTTTACAACAACAGTTCCAGCACACTGACTGGAATGTGTTTACTGCTGACGCCATTATAGACTCCCAAACAAACATTCACACATATACTATTTCTGTTTTGGATTATATCATTGAGTGTGTAGAGGGAGTGACTACACATAAAACAGTAAAATTATTTCCTAATCAGAAACCATGGATGAACAAAGAAGTTCGCCTTCTCCTCAAGGCTACCCACATAGCAACATTGTGTCGGCCCAGATCCGGCCCACATCTGGCACACGTGGAAAGATGATCTGGCCCACATGCAGTGTGGATCTACGGCACTTGAGTGGGCCACTCCTGTTTGCCAGATCTGGGCCACAAGCAGGCCATAGCAATGCCACATGTCAGCCAAGAGCAAAGAAATAAACCAGAACTGGACCTTATCTGAGACACAAAGTCTGTATATATTAAATATGAAGTCATCTCAGCCTTAATAAGTTAACAAAAAGAATCACTGAAAGAAAGAAGAGAACAGAAAAAAGAGACGAGCAGAAACACAAGAACTACAACTGACTTCAGACACAGCCTTAGAGGAAATCAGCTGAAGAGAAAAGAAGACATTAAATCTGTGAAGATCTCAGCAGAGGAGGATTAAACAACTCCACAAACAGCATTACCAGCTTAAATTATTACTAACCAGACTGACTTTATTTCTGTCAGACGCCTACACAAGTTTTTATTGAGAATTAACAGAGTTTAACTCTGTGTTTCATTTGAAGTCACCATAACAGTGAATAGTGTTTCCATTAGTTGGGCTCTTAACTCGTATTATATCTTTTGTCTACTTTGGCCGCTGTGACAGTGTGTTTGTCAAACACATTTGCAGCAGCAAAGAAAGCTAAAGTGAAATGAGTTCAGGTGATGATGGTTACCTGTTGATGGTTTTATTATCATCATGAAATAACCTGTTTCACTGATGTCTTTGAAATCTAAAAATTGTGTTGTACCATTAATATATTCTCACCACAAAGCCTGTGTTACTGCAGCATGAGGTTCAGCAATATTATAACAATCAGTTAGAAGATCTTAACAAACATGAGCACAAAACATGAAGCAATGGTGACACACAGAGATATCAAAAATCAGCACATGAATCTCAACAATGGTGACAATATTTTTTTTTTTAAATAAACAGATTAATTCAGAACATCACTGAAAAGCTACTAAATGTCACAACAAAAACAACAGCAAAAAATAAAAGCAAATATTTAGAATCAATCATATTATAGGACAATTCAGCTGCATAATTTATTCATGTTGCAATGCATGCTGGGAGTTTTGTACTATGCTGGTACCCAGCATGCATTGCAGCAAGGTACTTTTGATTGTCACCATTGTTGAGATTCATATGTTGATTATTGATGTCTGTGTTTGTCATCAAACAGTAATGTTTCATGCTCATGTTTGTTAAAGTCTGCTAACTGATTGTTATAATGTTGCTGGATCTCATGCTGCAGATGTTATGTATGTATGCATGCAGATGTATGTAATATGAATATATTAGTTGAACAACATAATTTTTAGATTTCAAAGATATCAGTGAAACAGGTTATTTCATGATGATAATAAAACCATCAACAGGTAACCATCATCACCTGATCTCATTTCACTTTAGCTTTCTTTGCTGCTGCAGATGTGTTTGACAAACACACTATCACAGTGGCCAAAGTAGACAAAAGATATAATACGAGTTAAGAGCCCAACTAATGGAAACACTATTCACTGTTATGGTGACTTCAAATGAAACACAGAGTTAAACTCTGTTAATTCTCAATAAAAACTTGTGTAGGCGTCTGACAGAAATAAAGTCAGTCTGGTTAGTAATAATTTAAGCTGGTAATGCTGTTTGTGGAGTTGTTTAATCCTCCTCTGCTGAGATCTTCACAGATTTAATGTCTTCTTTTCTCTTCAGCTGATTTCCTCTAAGGCTGTGTCTGAAGTCAGTTGTAGTTCTTGTGTTTCTGCTCGTCTCTTTTTTCTGTTCTCTTCTTTCCTTCAGTGATTCTTTTTGTTAACTTATTAAGGCTGAGATGACTTCATATTTAATATATACAGACTTTGTGTCTCAGATAAGGTCCAGCTCTGGTTTATTTCTTTGCTCTTGGCTGACATGTGGCATTGCTATGGCCTGCTTGTGGCCCAGATCTGGCAAACAGGAGTGGCCCACTCAAGTGCCGTAGATCCACGCTGCATGTGGGCCAGATCATCTTTCCATGTGTGCCAGATGTGGGCCGGATCTGGGCCGACACAATGTTGCTATGTGGGTAGAGATGCAGCCTTCAGGTCAGGGGACCAGGAGGCGTACAGCTCAGCCAGATCCAACCTGAGGAAAGGAATATCCAGGGCCAAACTCCACTACAAGAAAAGGATTGAAGAGCACTTCAGCTCCTCTGACCCCCGGCGTATGTGGCAAGGCCTACATGCAATTACCAACAAATCCCCTTGTAACTTTCCTCTAATCTCCAGTATTTCCCTCCCAGACGAGCTGAACCATTTCTATGCTCGATTTGACCGAGAAAACAATGAGACTGCCTGTAAGCCAGTTGTTTCACCGGACGAGGACATACTCCAATTTTCCACCTCAGAGGTATGCAACATCTTGGGCAGGGTGAATGCTCGGAAAGCTGCTGGCCCTGATGGAGTCCCCGGACGTGTGTTGCGAGCCTGCTCTGAGCAATTGGCTGGTGTCTTCACCAACATCTTTAACATGTCTCTGACACACTCAACAGTCCCACACATCTTTAAATCTGCGACTATTGTTCCGGTGCCTAAACACTCTACAGCCAATGACTGAATGACTTCCGTCCGGTTGCACTGACACCCATCATTGCGAAATGTTTTGAGAAGCTGGTCCTCTCAAAACTGAAATCCTGTCTGCCTGCTACACTGGACCCATATCAATTTGCCTACCGACGCAATAGATCAACAGAGGATGCCATTACCACAGCACTCCATCTGGCACTCACTCATTTGGACAGCCCCAATACATATGTCAGGATGATGTTTATTGACTTCAGCTCAGCATTTAATACTGTGATCCCTTCTAAGCTGATCTGCAAGCTCAGCCAGCTCGGCATCAGCAACTCACTCTGCAGCTGGATTATGGACTTCCTTACTAACAGACCCCAGACTGTTAAATTAGGTTGTCTGTCCTCATCCATCATCACCCTGAACACTGGTGTGCCACAGGGCTGTGTGTTGAGCCCCTTGCTCTACTCCCTCTTCACCCACGACTGCGCCCCTGTTTATGGCTCCAATGCTATAATCAAGTTTGCAGATGACATCACAGTGGTGGGTCTGATCAGAGGGGATGATGAAACAGCATATAGAGATGAAGTGCAGCACCTAGCTCTGTGGTGCAAAAACAATAACCTGGCACTCAATACCCAGAAGACCAAGGAGATCATTGTGGATTTCAGGAGAGCAAAGAGCAGGGCACATATCCCCCTCCACATCAGCGGTGCTGAGGTGGAACGAGTGTCTAGCTTTAAGTTCCTTGGAGTACACATTACTGAAAATCTTTCATGGTCTCTCAATTCTTCCAGTTTGGTGAAGAAGGCACATCAGCGCCTTCACTTTCTACGAACTTTGAAGAAAGCACACCTATGCCCTAAGATTCTAACAGACTTCTACCGTTGTACCATCGAGACTATACTCACTAACTGCATCTCTGTATGGTATGGCAACTGCAATACTGCTGATCGCAAGGCACTACAAAGAGTAGTGAAATCTGCTCAAAGGACTATTGGTTCACAACTCCCATCAATCCACGACACATATCACAAACGCTGTACAAATAAAGCAAAATCCATTGTTAAGGATCCCACCCACATAAACCATGGTCTTTTCAGTCTACTTCCATCTGGCAGGCGTTACAGGAGCCTGCGCTCTCGCACCAGCAGGCTCAGGTACAGCTTCTTTCCAGAGGCTGTAACTCTGCTGAATAAAACTTCACCCCCTGTCTAGTATTGCACTTCAGCTGTTACTAGTTTACCTGTTTACTTTTTATTACTGCACTGTTTACCTGTTTATACTGCCACTTATATTGGTAGACACACTGTAAAAAATTGCTGTAAAAAAACGGCCACATTTTGACAGTAAAATGCTGTTTTCCATTAAAACAGCAATATTCCGTTGAAAAAATGCATTCTGGGTGATATATGTCGTTTTCGAGAAACTAGCCTACAGGAATTTACTGTGAATTAACCGCGCTCAAAGTCGACACTCAGAGGCTGTGTTCCAAATCACACCCTGTACCCTCATTCACTATTCCCTACATTAGATCACTAATATAGTCCGCTTGACTGAGTGAATATTTAGGGCTGATGAGATAATTAAGTGATTAATTTAGTGATGATTGAGCATTATTGAAGACACCTGATGTTAACAAGCAGAATCACTGAAGGAGAAAATCACAAATTGTAAGTTACCATTAAGGTGATGGGTGTTTGCTTTAGTTGGGCTCTTGACCATTATATGTTTTCTTTAATATTTACTGTTGTTTGTCTGCTGTTATTGATCTGTAACAGTTAAATGAACAAAGTAAAATGTGATCTGATAGTGTTGATTATGTTTTGACATAATCATGCTGTGATCTTAAGATGGAAACTTATTGAGATAGTTTGGTTTAACTTGTTAGCAGCAGCTTTGTGATTCTTCAGCCTATGATTATCAGTACTTTACTTATAATTCAAAATATTTAATAAACATTGTTCTGATCAAAAGACATTCAGATAAATTCATTTAAAACACAGACATCAATAATCAGCCTGTGAATCTCAACAATGGTGACAATAATAAAGCATGTTGCAGTGGCTGCCACCAATCACAAGCAGGTGATGGTGATTTACTACTAATCAAGGAACCGGCTTTACTGACGAGATGCGCATAACAATATCGCAATTTAAATCGCCCAGCCCTAATGATTATCGTATCACTGTGATTTTACATATCAAGATCTGTCGGAATTTTGACAACTAGAAAATATATAGGATTTTAAAAAGTTATTTTTTTTTTAATTTTTTGAACTTCGACAATAGACAGACACACACAGACAACAAGAATCGGCACATGAATCTCAACAATGGTGACAATCAAAAAAAGTGTCATGCTGTAATGCATGCTGGGTACCAGCATAGTACAAAAAAATTGTGGATGACTCCCAGCATGCATTGCGGCATGAAAAAATTATGCAGCTGAATTTTCTGGTTATTTTCTTTAATGTTTACTTTTATTTTTGATGTTTGTTTTGTGTTGACTTTAAATAGTGTGTTTTGTAATGTTCAGATTTGATATCTTTTTTGTTGATTGTCACCATTGTTGAGATTCATTGGCTTATTCTTGATATCTGTGTGTGTCTAACTGAAACCGCAGTTCAAATTTTTTAGTGAATGATGAGTTTAAAAATACTTCATAACTGATTGTGCAGGATGCTTGATCTTTTGCTGTAACTTCACAGTGCAGAAATATAAAATTAATCTGTAATAAAAAACACATTTTAGATAAATGATTTGACTCTGGATGACATTGGTGATACAAACATTATGTGACGAAACATTCAAAACATAACCAGCAACACCTGATCTATTTTTTGTTGGCTTTGTAACAAATGTGTCTTAATAACACAGTTACAGCCAAAGCGAAACTAATGTTAAAGTCAAGGGTCAAGAGCCCAACTAAAGCAAACACTGATCTCCTTAATGGTAACATCAAATGAAACAAAACAACATCTAAACCTCTGTTAATTCTCAATAGGAATTTCTTTAGACGTATATGAAAAAAGAAATAAAGTCAATCCGGTTAGTAATAAATTTAGATAGTAATGTTATTGTTTTAGAGTTGTTTAATCCTCCTCTACTGAGATCTTCAGAGATTTAATGTCTTCTGTGGCTGAAGTCAGTTGTAGTTCTTGTGTTTCGCTTTTTTATCTTCTTGTTGTTTCTCTGTCCTTTGGTGATTCTGCTTGTTAACATCAGGTGTTCATCACTAATGCTCAATCATCAGTTAATTAATCACTGAATTATATCATTAACTTCAACACTGCTTCAGTGTTACTCCAACACTCTGTAGTGTGGACACACAAGTGTTCATTTAAAACTGAAGTGGGGTTGAAAGGGTTAAATGTGTCAAATAAAAAGAACACAGAGTGAAGCGTAATTTAACAGTAATCAACTGTAAATTAATTTACGGCATAAAACTGTAGAAAAACAGCAATTTTCTGGCAACCCAGCTGCCAGTAGATTACCGTAAAATCAAGTAAAAACAGTAATATACTGTAAAATGCAACAGTCAGATTTACTAAACAAACGAGGTTAATTTCACTGAAATATTAGTAAATATTTATAGAAAAAATGTATGCAAAATCAATAACTGATAAGGAGAGTAAATATTAAATTTAAGTGTTTTATGTGTTTTGCTCAAGATGATACAGGAGAGATCTGTTAGTTTAATTCATTAGTTTTGTGTGTCACCATTGTGCTGGAGAGTAGAGCCTGTGCTTCAGTCAAAGATGAGCACAGAAACACTGATGTTACGCTGCCGGTTGCTTTATTTAAAAGCAGTAACTGTGTATTCTTGATGCAGTGACAATCTCCTTGCTAAGTACTTTAGCACATACATGTATGCTAATGTTCGCTAAATGCGAACTGCAAAGATTTTAGTTAGTCACTTTTTTTATGAATTCGGTGTTTACAGTTTAATATTAAGAGATATTAATTTTCAGTGGACTCAAATGAAGTAACTTCACAGTACTATCAGTATAAATGGTAGATTTTAAACTCGAACTGTTTGCAATTGGTTACCCAAATGAGTTACCTTCTTTGGTATTTTTACGGTAATATACTGTAAAAAAGAGAGCTGTATATTAACGGTAGAGGGCTGTGAATTAACAGTACATTGCTGGCAACCACAGCTGCCAGTATATTACCGTTATTTTACAGCGCAATTTTTTACAGTGCATGTCATTTGGAAAATTTGTATTGTCCAACTATACACTGTACATTATTTATCTCTATTTATTTATAAATTCATATTTATTGTCTACACAGACATACTCAACTTGTACTTGGTACTTAATGCTTCTTTGTACTTCTGGATGGATGTCAACTGCATTTCATTGGCCCTGTACCTGTACTTTGCTAAATGATAATAAAGTTGAATCGTAATCGTAATCGTAATTTGGATGGTGGAGACAACTGAGGGAGCAAAAGTGATGAAAAGCGATGCCGAGGTTGCGTTCTTTCTGCTGAACAGGTAATTATTTGTTTTGCTTCGGGGGGATTTGTTATTTCCATGATATATGTTACGTTAGGCCACGTAGCTACTTTTGTAGCTAGTGCTAACTAGCAATGCTAACATTAGCTTCTCTGTCGGTGTAAGCCAGTTGCGTTACAGGTCTGCTTATCTGACTTTTAGGACATGCCATTTTGAACATATTGCACAGCCATAGTCGCAAGTGTCTGCATTATAATTGTGATAAAATGACGTTAATATTGCTTATAAACGGGACAACTGTGGTGATGTGGCATATGTGTTTTGTTAGCTACGAGAAGAAATGTTTGTTACTGTGTGAAATGGAAACAAAGTTTTGTTGTCATTCTTTGTGTGTCTTTGAGATGCAGTAATTATTGTCAGATGTGTAATTGTGATATTCTTCCTAAAGGTAAATCACTGCCAAAGGAGTAGATCACCACAGCAGACGACGCCTCATGCAAAGCCTGACCTGTCAGCCATCCCTGGACACTCCTTTTCTTATATATATTTATTTATTATTTATTATATGTAAATACAGATTGTTTATGACAATCAAAAGCAGCGAAAGTACAGATACTTGTGTAAAAAAGTATTTCTCTTAGGTCTCTCTTGTTCGTTTAAAAAAAAAATAAAAAAAAAAGTGTTATACCACATTCATTGTCATTATTCATTTAGCATGTAAGGAGGTAAGAAAAGTAATAGCTTGTTTATGCTGAAATGGTAAAGGAAAGGCATTTATCGTTTCAAAATATTTATTCCAACATGACAAAAATACTCTGCTTTCCTGTGACCTGCAGCTGACTCCGACTGTGGATGCGCGTTCATGTTTGTGGGGGCGTAGCTTTGGACGGAGTACTGACGGGAGGGGGTGGAGCTTAGAAGAGGTGCCACTTTCAAATCTTGCTAGCTCTCCAACATTACCTACTATAGCTTTAAAGTATATTGTACAAAGTATAGCTAAGTAATATTTGTTTATTAATGTGCATTTGTTATTGAAGACAAAGTGTGCTATTTGTAGTATTTGGATTAAGCCAAAGGTATTACGGAGAATATCATTTTTACTCAAAAATAATAGACTTGTATATTGCTCGTAATGATTTTGTAATGTACTTGTAACACAGATAAAGTACACTTTATTATCACTTATCAAGTATGTAAATAGTCCCTACACAGGCATATACTTAAAGTATACTAAGTATACTTGAAGTTGTTCCAATTTAGCACACAAAAGTACACTAAATAGACTTAAAGTTATGCTTTACTACAACTTCATTACTACTAAAATATACTTAGTACAAAATTAGTTGTTTCAAAATAGCACACTTTAAGTTAACTAATCATTAACACACTTGAAGTATACTAATAATTAGTCTGGCTTCAAGTATACTTAACATATTTTTTTTTCACCAGGGAACCCTAACTGTCACACACACACATGCAGGAATACAAACAAACGCAAGCATGCACACACACTGACATCCACACGCACAGACACACACCCATACACACACATACAAATCCACATGCACAGACACACACACACACACACATGTACGCACGCATACATACACGCACAGACACACACATACACAAACACACAGACAGACATGCACATACTACTACTTTTTTTTAGGTATATACATAAACACGCAATACAGCCAAATTGCTCCACGTCATTTATTTTTGTGGAAAGCCAGTGCAGGCCTGAGCGGCGGTCATATTTTGTACCGCCATGCGGTACATCTAGTTAAATATATATCCAAGAGAGCCCAACTAAAGCAAACACTCATCTCCATAACGGTGGCTTACAATTTGTGATTTTCTCCTTCAGTGATTCTGCTTGTTAACATCAGGTGTCTACAATAATGGTCAATCATCACTCAATTAATCACTTAAAGGTGGGGTATGTAATTCTCTTTTTTGGCCATTTTTTCAAAATCACTTAACCCTCTGAGTTCGGCAAACGCGCCAGCGCGTTTTGCCGGATTTTCTCCACATTGTAGCACTATAAACTTAAATTACTCCATCATTTATGGTCATACAGAAAAAAGAAATATAAAAAAAGAATGTGTGATATTTCTCTTTTTGTATGTGTCCACTTACAATCAAATCAAAACATTGTGCTTTTGTAAAATAAAGTAAATAAACAGGGTGTGCGTTCTGTCTCTCTGTCGCGGTGAACTTTTTTTTCTTGAGCACGTCTATAAACTGAAACAAAACTCAGCGAATACTTGTCACACATTTATGAGCCATATACCTTTATAAACATTTAAGTGTGTACTTTTAAATAATCGGATTCAAAACGAAAACAAATATTCTCTGTTTAAGTAATTTGTATAAAACCAACAAGATGTCCAGCTTCTCAAAACGCTTGCTCATTACAGTTAATTTGGCCACGCCTACTCGTGCAAAAGATATTCACGTGCAAATCTCCACATGGAACGGGAACTCGCTCATTTCCTCAACAACAAAACACTTCACTTCACTTTTCGTCGAGTTTGAAAGACGTGCCTGAGCTTACATTGGATTTACGCTACCTCAGAAGAAGAAGAACGCGATTTGAAGACAAGAAAGATGTAAGGTAAGAAATTCTTACATAGCCTAGTTTGTTATTGTTGCATAAATTTCACGTTGCAGTTGAACTGTTGCTAGATATATGGGGAATATTATAATATTTAGACCCGTGTTTACTGTGTTTGTGGATATCTGCTCAAACATAGATATATGTTTATGGTAACCATAATGTTTTATATTTTAGCGTGATCGCGTTTGAATGTATCATATTTTGCAAGCGATCGCGTTTGAATGTATCATATTTTGGATGAAAGCAAAACGCACCAAACGGCTTCATGTTTTTATTATTATCTCATTTCATATCATCATAACGGATGGAAACATTTGAAGTAACATGATAATCAATATATTTTTCTCTAGCTTAGTTGTTACTGAAATCTTTTGGAAGATTTATAGGCTGCTATAGGTTATTTATTGTTATTATTATTTTATCCGCACTGTGCATATACCTTATGCCTACAAGGCACAACAAACCTGGTGTTCATTATATTATCGTTGGAAACGTGTGTGTGTGTGTGTGTGTATGTGTGTGTGTGTGTGTGTGTGTGTATGTATTCTGTGAATTTTAAAAAGGAATTTTAAAAAGCAATTTTAACCAGAAAAATCTAATATTTATTTCCAAAATCGTGCAGGCCTTTCTCTTGATATCAGTATGTTCACTTTTTTTTTTTTCAGGTCCCAGATGCCACTGAGGACTTCAACATTCACATGAGTCTCTGTACGTGAACATGGTAAAGTGAAAATCTTGGAAATGAAAGGTATGTACAATGTTTTTAGGAATGGCACAAAGGTCTCTGTCTTTGAAGTGCTTTTTTGGCATTTGTTGTGTATCTTTGGATTATGTTGTGTTGTAAATAAATCCAAACAATTTAAAAGCCATTCTTTTTTAAATCTCCTCATTTACAGTATTGTGCAAGGTTGCTCAGAATGACAGGGCCTGATAGCTCCTAATAGGGCCGTTAGGGGAGGTTCTTTGTCTTTCTCAGGTGAGAAAAGCTTACATATTAATGAGCTCTCGCATAAGGCTTTTTCACACAAAACACGTCGTAAAATTTTTAAATCAATATATTGTCTTATCTGAATGAGCAGTCAGGGTGATTTTCACATAGTTTTGCAGCAAATATTCTAGGCTACGTCATACAATTTTCAAAAGTCTTGTGAAGAAATAATCAGTATCGGTCATACCACCCCCCCCTCCCCCATCCCCCATCCCCCCCTCCCCCATCCCCCATCCCCCATCCCCCATCCCCCATCCCCCATCCCCCATCCCCCATCCCCCATCCCCCATCCCCCTCCCCCATCCCCATCCCCATCCCCCATCCATGTCCATGTTCTTTGAATGGGTGGAGTCAACGGAAAGAAGGTAGGACCATTTGAGTTGTGTTATTTTCAAAATCTGCCGGCCGTTTTGCAAATCACATACCCCACCTTTAATAATCTCATTAACTTAATTTAACACTCATATTTTTACACTTTACACTCTTGAGTGTGGACTCATATACACTCCCAGCCCCAGGAGTAGGGCTGGGCGATATATCGCACGATATTGTTATGTGCATCTCGTCAGTAAAGCCGGTTCCTTGATTAGTAGTAAATCACCATCACCTGCACAGTAAATTCCCCAGTGTTAAATTAACACTGCTCAGAGCACATATGGTCCCACTCTACATGGTGTTAAAGTAACACTGAAGCAGTGTTAAAGTTAATGAGACAATTAAGTGATCAATTGAGTGATGATTGAGCATTATTGAAGACACCTGATGATAACAAGCAGAATCACTGAAGGAGAAAATCACAAATTGTAAGCCACCATTATGGTGATGGGTGTTTGCTTTAGTTGGGCTCTTGACCCTTACTGTATATTATTAACTTTTGTTTGTCTGCTGTTATTGATTTATAACAGTCAAATGAACAAAGAAAAAGTGTGATCTGATAGTGTTGGTTATGTTTTGACATAATCATGCTGTGATCTGAAAAATGAAACTTACTGAGATAGCTTGGTGTAACTTGTTAGCAGTAGCTCTGTGATTCTACAGTATATGATATTCAGCATTTCTCTTATAATCCAATATATTTAATAAACATTGTTCTGATCAAAACACTTTCAAATGTATTAATTTAGAAACACAGACATCAATAATCAGCCTGTGAATCTCAACAATGGTGACAATAATAAAGCATGTTGCAGTGGCTGCCACCAATCACAACTCATTAATGGCTCCCATCATGCATTGCGGTATGAATAAATTATGATCTGAATTGTCTATGTAATTTACTTTTCCCAATTGTCACCATTGTTGAGATGCATAGACTGAATCTTTATGTCTGTGTGTGCCTAAAAGAAAGTTTTTTTTTTTTTTTTACTTTTAAGAAATCCTTTATATTATATCTAAAATTCTGGATATTTATGCAGAATCACAGTTATGCTGTAACCAACAACATAAATCAAAAACATAAAGTTCAAATGATGATTGTCATAACATAACCAACACCATCAGATCACTTTTTTTCTTTGTTCATCTGGCAGTTGTAAGTCAGATACAGCAATCAAACAAAAATTAAAGTTAATAATTTAAGGGTCAAGAGCCCAAGAGTCAAGAGCCCAACTAAAGCAAACACCCATCACCATAACGGTGGCTTACAATTTGAGATTTTCTCCTTCAGTGATTCTGCTTGTTATCATCAGGTGTCTTCAATAATGCTCAATCATCACTCAATTAATCACTTAATTATCTCATTAACTTTAACACTGCTTCAGTGTTACTTTAACACCATGTAGAGTGGGACCATATGTGCTCTGAGCAGTGTTAATTTAACACTGGGGAATTTACTGTGTGCTTTCAGATGGAGCGGTGTTAAATTAACACTCCTGGGGCTGGGAGTCTATATGAGTCCACACTCAAGAGTGTAAAGTGTTAAAATATGAGTGTTAAATTAACACTCAAGAGTGTTAAAGTTAATGAGATAATTAAGTGATTAATTTAGTGATGATTGAGCATTATTGAAGACACCTGATGTTAACAAGCAGAATCACTGAAGGAGAAAATCACAAATTGTAAGCCACCGTTATGGTGATGGGTGTTTGCTTTAGTTGGGCTCTTGACCCTTTTATGATTACTTTAAATTGTATTGACGTTTGTCTGCTGTTATTGATTTATATCAGTAAAATTAACAAAGTGAAGTGTGATCAGGGGGCTGTTCCATAAACCAAGATTAGAGTATAAGCCAGGCTTATTTCGGTTAGTCAGGCTTATTTTTGGTAGATTCGGTTTCATAAATCAAACTTAAAAAAGTTCAAACTCAGTTACCCTGGCAACTTATGCTGGGAAACTAGCCTGGTCCAGGCCAGGCTAACTGTCAGGCTAAGCCTCAGTTGTTACACAAATCCTCTAACACTGACCAACAAGAACACAATGATATTACCACTGACACTCTCTCATACCATTATTGGACTTTATTAACCATTATTAGTCCAAACATAAATACACAGTATACAGAACATCAACTTAAATAAGGCTACAATGATACATTAGACAATATAGACTTATGAATACATTTCTCTCTGGTTTGTTTGGCAGCTGTAGAACATGTTTATGATTATTAGAAGAACATTAGAACACAATCTAAAAAAAAACTTTGTAAAGTCACAAAATTAAAAATAAATAATTACTAAAGAACAGTATGAATTTTAACTGGTAAGATGAATCTGAGCTTAGTAATTGACAGTATATTAGCCTACATTTGAATATATCTTAAAAATACACTTGTAGGTTTAAAACTCTAAATAAGGCACATCTAATGTCCAAATAACAAATATTTTAGCACACACACACACACACACACACACACACACACACACACACACACACATATATATATATATATATATATATATATATATATATTATGTACTTTATTATGTCTTTCAATTCAAACACATTTAACACAATTATACAAATTGACAGTTCCTTTAAAGACATCATATTTTCCCCCAATAAATATTCCTTATTTTTCCTTCTACTTTTTTTCTTTTGTGATAATACCCACCAACACACATGATTAGAACAATAACCAAGAAGTACATAGTTAGACACTTTTACATATGATTTAAGGGGGAAAAGCCAAAAAACAATAAATAAATATTAATAAAAATTTAACATTCACATATTTATATCAAACTCTTATAATGACACATAATTCCTAATAGTTATTCAAGTAATATTATTTGAATATCAAATATTCAATATAAAATAAGCAAATAAATAAAATATCAAATAACTAGCCTAGAAATAAAAGGGAGGGAGGGTTATATAAAAATGTAGTTAATGTAGACTAATATATATTCCTTTCTTTTATGGAATATTCTTTGATTTTAGAGTTGCACATATCTTTTCAAAATGTATACATTTGCTCTTAATTTCATGTTATCCTCTTCATAATGTAAAGTACATTAAGAATATATTATATTATATGTATAATATATAAAAAATAATTCTAGAAACTAAATCTAACCACTCATTTAAAACTGGGGATTCTTGCTTTATCCAAAAAAAATATTGCATTAAAAGCTGTAATTCTCAGCATTCTAAATAAGTATACATCATCTTTATTAAGTAGCATAGGTCCTATACCCAAAACTATATTTTGTATCTCTATATATTTAGTTTCTTAAAAAAAAATCTTCCCTGAATTAGGCTACTTTTCTGTTCACTGAAGTACTTCTGTTCGCTAGAAGTTCACTGCAACTTATCCAACATCCTAAAGATAAATTATTATAATTAGAAGATATTTCTAGTGTTATAAAATATCGCATATTAATTTTCCAAGCAAAATGTATATTTTAGTCAGAATTATTGCGCTCCTATTTGCCGCGCATGCGCGCAGCGGTGCTCGTTCAATATGAAGATTAGCAGTAAAATTGATACATTTGCTCGACTTTCTAACATTTACAGATGGAGAATATAACTGTAAAATGTAAGTTTTGCACTGAGGAAAAAAAAAAAAAACATGTCACAAACGCATAAAACAGCACAAAATATAGGCTGTTTGATGGTGGATCGATTTGATCCACGATCGACCTCTAGGGCTGCTTCGGAAACACGTGCACACGCAATTATCTAGACTAGATAAACCTGGATCAAATTAGTGAGATTGCGTGAACTTCAATTACCTTTTATGGAACCACTTTAGCCCCAACTTATTTGTTAGGCTCATTCAAGTCCGGTTTTGGAGTTTAATCCCCGCTTTTCTAAGCAGCTTTTATGGAACAGCCCCCTGATGGTGTTGGTTATGTTTTGACATAATCATGCTGTGATCTAAAAAATGAAACTTATTGAGATAGTTTGGTTTAACTTGTTAGCAGCAGCTTTGTGATTCTACAGCATATGATTATCAGTACTTTACTTATAATCCAAAATATTTAATAAACTTTGTTCTGATCAAAAGACTTTCAATTAAATTCATTTAGAAACACAGACATCAATAATCAGCCTGTGAATCTCAACAATGGTGACAATAATAAAGCATGTTGCAGTGGCTGCCACCAATCACAACTCATTAATGGCTCCCATCATGCATTGCGGTATGAATAAATTATGATCTGAATTGTCTATGTAATTTACTTTTCCTAACTGAATATTCTGCTCGTCACCATTGTTGAGATGCATAGACTGAATCTTGACATCTGTGTGTGCCTAAAAGTATGTTTTTTTTTTTTCAAAACAACTTTTAAGAAATCCTTTATATTATATAAAAAATTCTGGGCATTTACGCAGAATCACAGTTATGCTGTAACCAACAACATAAATCTAAGTCAGAAATAAGGATCTTAATGAGTTCAGTGATCAAGTTCAAATGATGATTGTCATAATATAACCAACACCATCAGATCACTTTTTTTTCTTTGTTCATCTGGCAGTTATAACTCAGATACAACAGCCAAACAAAATCTAAAGTAAACATATAAGGGTCAAGAGCCCAACTAAAGCAAACACTGATCGCCATAACGGTGGCTTACAATTTGTGATTTTCTCCTTCAATGATTCTACTTGTTAACATCAGGTGTCTTCAATAATGTTCAATCATCACTAAATTAATCACTTAATTATCTCATTAACTTCAACACTCTTGAGTGTTCATACACTCCCAGGAGTGTTAAATTAACACTGGAGTTTTTGCTGTGTACAAAGAGCCATAGTTAACTGACAAGCTGAGCCATATCGCATTAATTATCGCTGGCGATACGTCCGCGATATTAATGCGATATGGCTCAGCTTGTCAGTTAACTACGGCTCTTTGTAGTAAATGCCGCTCCATCTGAAAGCAGGTGATGGCGATTTACTACTAATCAAGGAGCCGGCTTTACTGATGAGATGCGCATAACAATATTGTGCGATATATCGGCCAGCCCTATAATCAATTGTCGAGTTCACGTGCATAGGTTTAGTTACCTATGATCACGCGCGTGAACTCGACAATCGATTACTCGACTAAAAGCAGGTTTAAAACGTGCCCCATTGAAGTCAACAGGGTGGAAATTTTAAAAAGAGGATAACACGGTGTAGGCAACACCAATTTTTGCCGTTGTTCTCTGTATTGACAGCACTTCAAATTTACTAAAAAATGAGTTCTCCTTTAACTAAGACGAGTTGATACATACTTGTCTCGTCTCAGTGCTTGCACTCAATCGCTCTGGCGCGCGGCGACACTTTGATAGCACTTAGCTTAGCCCAGTTCATTCATTAGGGACCAAACAGAGATGAAGTTAGAAGTGCCCAAACACCTCCATGTTTTCCCTATTTAAATACAGTTACTCGAGTAGTTACACTAGAGCTTAAATCGGGCCCAAAAAATCAAGCCCGACCCAACCCGAGCCCGAGCACGTTGTGTCCGAGCCTGGCCCGACCCGACACGATCACTGTAATTATGAGCCCGAGCCCGATTTAAACCCGACCATTTTTAATATGTGGGCCGTTATAACCAGGGGCGGCGCCAGAATTTTTTTTAAGCAGGTGCTGCTGTGCTCATTTAGGCTACAGGAGGGAGCTGCGCAGTTATATATATATTATAAATACTATTAATAAATGAGCAAAAATTGGCCACGCAATATTCAATTATTTTAATTATCACAATTAAAGTTTTAATTTTATTAAATTGAACAAGCACAACATTCAGCAATTAATAAAATATTCTTAAATATTCATTATTATTAATAATGTTACTTCAACATATTGTTATTTCAACACAATATGTGTGAGCAACAAGCAAGATGTGCATTTGTAAATTCGGTGACAGCGTGTTTTACGAGTTTCAAATGGTGTGACCGTGGCGCGCCGGCGACTTCATGTCATGATTATAATATCTGCTATATTGCTTTTTATGTATTAAAACCAGGCAATTGGTTGATGGAAAATGTATTAAAATTAAGACACAATTTATACTAAACGAAATTCACTTTAAAGAAAAGCTTTCTTCAAAACAAAACTTAACAAACTTGAAACTATGTGCTTATTTAATGGCTAAAACACGTACTACAGATTCTCTTTTTGTACAAATTGCAGCACATTCATTTAATTCTGAATTTTGCACATGTAAGTTGAAAGGCATTTGTTTGTAGTAAAACATATCTGTAACATTTATCAAGTTCATAATTGTGCGTGCATTCATTAATTATTATCTTAATGAATAGACCTAATGCGACAAGGAAGAAGCATGCAAACTGCGTTGTTTGTTTATTCAGAAATAGTTGAATGGATCGGAAAACAAAGTAACAAAAGCGGATATTGAGGCCTGAGGCTGACTACTATAATAATTTCTGTCATGGCAAGACTGCTTGTCTGTTCATCGTGGAAGTCCCCGTTTTTTTTGTTTGCTGTCATAGGTGCGCATTTAATGCATGAGACAAAGCCAACACATTATGTTGTCACTCCCCACGACTAGTTTAAAATGTGTCCATACCTCCGATTTTCCTCCAAACTTGCTCAAAGTTAATTCTCCTGATTTAATTTTTTTCTTTGCTTCTTCAAGATCCATGTCGCACTTAGAATAGCAACAGAATAGCCTACAGCACGCACAGCAGGTGTGATGCGTCACGTGTGCGAGACTGCGAGTGCGAGTGGACTAGATGCAGCGCATGACACGTGACGTGCTTTATCAAGGGCCCGACCCGACCCGGCCCGAGGACAGTGGCGGGAAATATCGGCGGGTCGAGTCCGGGCTCGGGCTCGGGCAGAGAATTAAAGCTCTAAGTTACACAACCAAGTATGGTGACACAAAATAAAACGTGGCGCTTTTCTAAGCGGGTAAAAAGGATAACTATAATGTATGGCAGAATAGCACTTGGGAGCATTTCAATTCGGCGCAGTAAAAAGTCCAAGCACTGCAACATGCTTTATAATTGTCACCATTGTTAGGATTCACAGGCTGATTATTGATGTCTGTTTAAAAAAAAAAATATTATTTGGATTACATTGTAAAAGTTACAAATATTATGCTTTTCAAGAACAGCGCTGCTATAATTAATAAACAAAATCTAACTCAGAAATTGGGCTCTATATGAGTTCAGTGATTCAGGTTAAATGATTGTGAAATAATGATTATTTTAAAACACATCAGATCACCTTTTCTCTTTGTTCATCTGGCTGTTATCACTCAGATATAGCAGCCAAACTAAATCTAAAGTTAATGATTTAAGGGTCAACAGCCCAACTAAAGCAAACACTGATCACCGTAATGGTAACATACCAATTACGGTTTTCTCCTTCAGTGATTCTGCTTGTTAATATCAGGTGTCTTCAATAATTCTCAATCATCACTAAATTAATCAATTATCTCACTAACTTCAACAGTGCTTCAGTGTTACTTATAACACTCTGAGTGTGGACTCATATAAACACTGAGAGTGTTAATTTAACACAACATGCCACTGCTGCTGGCCTTTCCAGCGGCCTTTTGCAGCGCTCCGCTTGAGTATCCTGGTCTGACCGCAGTGTTAGGCAGAAAGTAGGAGCTCTAAGCAGAGGTCACTCACTGCTGTTCTGCAAGGCCCATTCAGTGTGACTTATTGGATTACGCTGGGAAAGCTTGCTCTTGGAGAAGGGGATGCGGATGAAGCCATGTCCTACCCCGGAGGGAGGCACTGTGGTTTGTTACACATATGGACTAGCCAAGCAGGGTAGTGCAACATATGGCAGTCTCTGGGGTGGTTCCAGCCTAGTTCTAGGGGGGAAAGAACACTAGCAGAGACAACAGAGTGGTCTCTGTTGAGGAAGACACAGACTCATCAGCAGAGGTGCTGATCGTGGAGCACAACAAAATCCCCAGTGTTAACTTAACACTGCTCAGTGTTTATATAATCCACACTCAGAGTGTTATAAGTAACACTGAAGCAGTGTTAAAGTTAATGGGATAATTAAGTGATTCATTGAGTGATGATTGAGGAATTATTGAAGACATCTGATCTGACAAGCAGAATCACTAAAGGAGAAAAATCACAACTTTTAAGTCACTGTTATTGTGATCAGTGTTTGCTTTAGTTGGGCCCATGACCTTTACATTTTTAACTTTAAATCTAGTTTGGCTGTTCTAACTGAGTTCTAACTGCCAGATGAGCAAATAATGTATTATAAAAATCATTATTTCACAATCATTTGACCTGAATCACTAAACTCATATAGAGCCCATTTTCAGCCCGTTAGGCTTACTTTATTAATTATAGCAGCTCTGTCTTTGAGAAGCATAATTTAACATTTACAATGTAATCCAAATAATTTCTTAAAATTTGTTCTTATACAAAAAAAGGTTTTTTTTTTTTTTTTTTTTTTTTAGAGAGACAGACATCAAGAATCAGCCTGTGAATCTCAACAATGGGGTGACAAATATAAAGCATGTTGCAGTGTATTCTGGGTGCCACCAATCAAAACTCATTAATGGCTCCCATCATGCATTGCTGCATGAACAAATAATGAGCTTATGTTTAGATCTGATCTCTTTATCTGTATATACGGTTTGTCACCATTGCTGAGATTACTACGCTAATTCTTGATGTCTGTGTGTGCCTATATGAAAGATTTTTCATGTTTGGTATCATGTCGTGGAAATTACTTTCACAACTTTAAATAATAATTGGAAGACAGCTGAAAATTTCAAAAGTTATAAAGATCTTTATTTCTTGCAAGAAATTGGCTGTTCACACATCAGTCAGAGTCTGATATGAGAAGGGCGCTGACTTCTCCTTTTTGCCCAGCTTATATACCCTTAACACATCCTGGTCTGTCTCAAAAGATCGCCTTGGTTTACCTTAAAAGGCAACACATCTTTGTTCAAGATCTTGTCTAACATAAATTCTATCTAGACAGAACAATATCACGTCTGCAAAAGTTTCCTGTTTTTAGCTGCTGCTCTTATTCACACATTTTGCTTATATCTATTTCTATCAAAGCTGCGCACATACTTTTCACACTTGAAGTACACAATAGGTCACTTGAAGTACACATTGTCTCTTTGTTACTTAGTCTTCTAACCCAGAACATTTTGTCCCTGCAAGCTTATCTTAACTTATACATTTCTAAAACTTGGTTACATATCTTTAATAATGTACTTTAGCTTATATGATTATATTTCTTTAAATGCTTATGAGTAAAAATAAATGTTCAACGTTAACACAAGTTGTACACACCTAGAAGTAAAAAAAACACATCTAAATGTAAAATTTCCATTACAATCAACAACCAAATCCAAATAGTTTGGATTTCTTTGAAAAGGCTAAAATTGTTATGCTGTCCAAGGACAGTGCTGCTATAATGAAAAAAGTAAACCTAACCTTAGAAATTAGGCTATCAATAATAATGGTATCATAATAATGATTGTTAAAACACAACAAACACCATCAGATCACACTTTCTCTTTGTTCATCTAGCTGTTATAACTCAGTTACAACAATCTAAAATAAAAAAATGAAGGGCCAAGAGCCCAACTAAAGCAAATACTGATGCCATAATGGTGACTCACACATTAAAATTTTTTCCTTCAGTGATTCTGCTTGTTAACATCAGGTGTCTTCAATAGTGCTCAATCATCACTCAATTAATCACTTAATTATCTCATTCACTTTAACACTGCTTCAGTGTTACTTATAACACTCTATGAGTGTGGATTACATAAACAATGAGCAGTGTTAATTTAACACTGGGGATTTTGCTGTGAGGAATACACACAGGGACTCGAGTGTGCTGTGTAATACTTACCTGGTTCCTGGGTGGAGCAGAGGGTGCGTGTGAAGGCCTGGTATAGCGTCCCCGAACCGCACACTGCTGCCCGCTGGCGATAGAGGGGGATAGGAGTGGCAAAGCATGGAAGCGTCACTCACTGCCATTCGCCCCATTTTGAGACCCAGAGATAGAGAAGCTGCTCTTACTGAGAATTTTTGTACCAATGACTGAGACACCAGTGGAGGTGGTCTCGTTGGGGAACCCTAATATGCCCTAACTTACGGTGGTGCTGCTCAGCTGGTGACCCGGACATGTGCACTGTCACTGTCTCCTCTCAAAAGGAACTGAATATATTACTGAAGGGGGCAAGAAAAAAATATAGAGATACAATAGAAGATAATTTTGCTCGACCCGTTTCAACCCGTTTCAATTCGCATATAGGGACAGGCGAGGTACTGAAGATGTCATTAATTGCATCTCTCATTTGGTTAGCAGTAGCGGTTTGGTTAGCAGTAATACTCCCAAGGAGTGAGCAGTCAGTAACAAGTAGTAGTAGAAGAAGAACGCCGTAATCTCAGTTCTCGCGCATGCGTCCTGGCGCTTCCGTGAACTCTCGTCAGAGGCCCACATTGAAGAACACTAATAGTTGGATAAAGTCGTTATTTTTGTTGTTTTTCCGCACAAAAAGTATTGTCGTCGCATGATAAAATTAATGTAGAGCCACTGTAGTCACTTGGACTATTTTAACGTTGTTTTTAATAACTATTCTGGGCCTGCGAGTTTGGGTCCCTCTGAAAGCCTATGGAGGAGTGAGACAGCTCTCAGATTTCATCAAAAATATCTTAATTTGTGATCCGAAGATGAACGAAAGACTTACATGGTTGGAACAACATGAGGGTGAGTAATTACTGACAGAATTTTCATTTTTGGGTGAACTAACCCTTTAACTTTAACACTCTTGAGTGTTAATTTAACACTCATATTTTAACACTTTAACACTCTTGAGTCTGGAGCCATATAAACTCCAAGGAGAGTTAATTTAACACTGGAGTTTTTGCTGTGCAGGTCTAATCGACTAAAAAATTCCTTTGTTCCTACTGCAATTTTACAAATTTCCCAGTGATGGGACTAATAAACAGTGTTGGGTAAGTTACTTAAAAAAGTAATTAGTTATAGTTACTAGTTACTTCTCACAAAAAGTAACTGTGTTAGTAACTGAATTACATCATTACAAAAGTAACTAATTACTAGGGAAAGTAACTATTGCGTTACTTAAAAAAAAAAAAAGTTTAAATATTAGAAATTTCTTGGTTCCCTATCGTTCGGTCACTACGACGTACGTCGTGGTGAACGACGAATAGGAATCTCGCTAGAGAGGCCAATCTACTTTGAGTGAAACTAAACAAGCCAATACACATTGGCGTGCAATCATTTGCATCAGCTGTGCAGCCTCGCAGCGCGGGTATTTAACGAGCAGCTGGTGAGATTGCACTTCAGCTTTTTGCTTCGGAGCCAAGCACTTCGATGCGTTCTACAAACAGAGTGACTTTGACAAGCCTTATTTGGACCTCTCCTTCCGGTGCGGGCGTTACAACACAGCAGCGCGAGCAGTCTTCTTTTTCCTCTCTCTTCTTTTCTCTGTCTTTTTTTGTTTTTGTTATAAACTGAGCAAACAAAAAAGCTGTTATAACAGCTGGTAAGGTGCGCCAGCAGAGCGCTCAAAAGCTGTTTTTACAGCTGGTAAGACCTGCCAGCAAGAGAGAGAGAGACAGCGCACAGACAGGTGCACATTCCTGTCTGTGTTCGCAGTGACTGTTCCCCTGCGTGTTTCAGCACCAGTGAGAGCAGTCCCTAAAAGAGCTTACACAGATAGAGAGCGTCTTTTTCAAAAAGAGAAAAAAATGACTTTCTATCTGTGTGTTTCTGGATGCGGTCGTTACCTGGGCTCACAGGATGGTCACAAACGCTGCCTCGTGTGTCTGGGCATTGAACACGCTGAGGCAGCGCTTGTGGATGAGTCATGTACCCATTGTGGGAAGATGACCATCGCGGAGCTGCGGTCGAGACTCACGTTCCTGCAAAGGGGCGGAGTCCCCGTGCCGCTGCCTCGATCAAATCCTCCTCAGAGGGTGGCTTCGGGCAGTGACATGGGTGACCTGAGGATCACGGTGAGCGCGGCTTCTTCGGGGAACCAACCCCCTAGGAGCCCTCACTCCTCTCATGCTCCGCAGCCAGTTGAGCCCCCATTGGAGAGAGCTGGACCATCCTCGCGGTGTGTACCGGTTGTCTCCTTTGGGGCTCCCTGCGAAGACCAGATGTCGATCGCGGCATCGGAGGGTGGGTCAGACGTCTCTGCGGATGACGACTCAGCGCCGTTACCTCCTTCGGGTGTGTCAACGGTGCCTGAGACGGACCCGGAGATGATGGCCATGCTTTCCCGGGCCGCCAACGGGGTCGGGCTCGTGTGGAACCCTCCACCGTGTCCCGAACCCTCGAGGTTGGATGATTGGTATCTCGGGGTGGCGCGCGCTGGTTCTCAGCAACCCACCCCAGTGCCTTTCTTCCCGGAAGTGCATGAGGAGCTTACGGGGACGTGGACGGCACCTTTCACTGCCAGAAACCGTTCCGGTGGCTCCTCCTCCCTCACCACCCTTGATGGCGGGGCAGCTAAGGGATACACGCGCATCCCGCCAGTGGAACGGGCCGTTGCTATGCAACTGTGCCCTAACTCCACTTGGCGCGGAGAACCGTGTCTCCCTTCACGGGCCTGTAAGTACTCGTCGGATCTAACCGGCAAGGCTTACAAGGCCTGTGGGGAAGCTGCCTCTGCCGTGCACGCCATGGCGTTGCTGCAGGTTCATCAGGCCAAGGCACTGAAGAACCTGCACGAGGGTGGTCATGATCCCCAAGTTCTTCAGGAACTTCGTATCGCGACGGACCTCGCGCTTCGTGCGACGAAGGTGACCGCGCGGTCGGTGGGTCGTGCGATGTCCACCATGGTGGTCCAGGAACGCCATCTCTGGCTGTGTCTGGCGGACATGCGGGAGACCGACAAGCTCCGGTTCCTTAACGCCCCCGTGTCCCAGACCGGCCTCTTCGGCGACGCGGTCGAGAACTTCGCCCAGCAGTTCTCGGCTGTACAAAAGCAGACTGAGGCCATCCGTCACATCCTGCCGCGGCGGCCAGCTGCTGCTTCCACCCCTCCGTCTGCGGCTCCTCAGTCTGCTCGTCGCCGAGGGCGGCCTCCTGCGTCTGCCCCTGCTCCCGCGCCGCAGCAGCAGCCTCCACCCAAACGGCGCCGTGGAGCCAGTCGCAGGCGGTCCGCCCCGCCCGTCCAGGACCCCACCAAGAAGGGCGGCAAGGCCAAGGGCAAGCGGCCCTAGGACGGGCGACCCAGAGATGGCAGGGACTGCTCTCCAGGAGACGATGACGGCATCGCTCCATCCCCCGGAAGAGGGCCGGGTGGAAAATCCTTGTTTTCCTTTTCTTTTTGTTCCGCCGCTGGCCTCAAAACCAGCGGTACCCAAATTTTCAATAAAAGAGCAGTTTCTTCCGTCTCTGGGTCCGAAGAGGGCCCGGAGAGCAGTGGGGGGAGAGAACCCTTACCACTCTCATCCACCTCTTCTATCGCCAGCAGGCAGCAGTGTGCAGTTCGAGAACGCAACCAAGCCGTCTCCTGCACCTCCCGCCTCGTGGAACCAGGTAAGTGTTGCGCAGCACACTCTGACTCCGCTACGGGCCGCCTCCCAGAGAGAGCCTCCCGAGCCGAGCCCCTGTGTTCCACCTCGCTGCCCCACTCCGGGTACGCCTACGGTCCCTTTGGTCCCGCTTGTACGGTCTCTGCGAGCCTGGCTAGCGCTCCCCAGCCCGTCTCGCTGGCTCATTCGGACCATCAGGCTCGGCTATGCGATTCAGTTCGCCCGGCGTCCCCCCAAGTTTCGGGCCATCCACTCCACTACAGTGAGAGCAGCCGATGCCCATGTCTTGCGCGCGGAGATCGCAGTCCTACTGGCGAAGGACGCGATAGAGCCGGTCCCTCCAGCCGATATGAGGTCAGGGCACTACAGTCCCTACTTCATTGTACCCAAGAAAGGTGGTGGGTTACGACCGATCTTGGACCTGCGAGTTTTGAATCGGAGCCTTCACAGGCTACCGTTCAAAATGCTCACGCAGAAAAGCATTTTCGAATGCATCCGTCCCCAAGATTGGTTTGCAGCGATCGACCTGAAGGACGCGTACTTTCATGTCTCGATTCTTCCTCGACACAGGCCGTTTCTGCGCTTTGCGTTTGAGGGTCGAGCATATCAGTACAAGGTCCTACCCTTCGGGCTGGCCCTGTCCCCCCGTGTCTTCACGAAAGTCACGGAGGGGGCCCTTGTTCCCGTGAGAGAACAGGGCGTTCGCATTCTCAACTATCTCGACGACTGGCTCATATTAGCACACTCTCGAGATCAGTTATGCGAACACAGGGACCTCGTGCTCAGGCACCTCAGCCAGCTGGGCCTTCAGGTCAACTGGGAGAAGAGCAAACTCGCCCCTGTGCAGAGGATCTCTTATCTCGGTATGGAGTTGGATTCGGTCGCACAGACAGCGCGCCTCACAGAGCAGCGCGCTCAGTCGGTGCTGAACTGCTTGAACACGTTCAAGGGCAGGACGGCGGTCCCACTGAAATTCTTTCAGAGGCTCCTGGGGCATATGGCAGCGGCAGCAGCGGTAACTCCGCTCGGCCTGCTCCATATGAGACCGCTTCAGCACTGGCTTCACGGCCGAGTCCCGAGATGGGCGTGGCATCACGGCACTCACCGGGTGGCAATCACACCGGAGTGCCGTCAAACCTTCAGTCCGTGGTCAGACCCCTCATTCCTCCGGGCAGGAGTCCCTTTGGAACAGGTGTCCAGGCATGCTGTGGTTTTCACAGATGCCTCTGCCACCGGCTGGGGTGCCACGTACAACGGGCATGCAGTGTCAGGGGTGTGGACGGGCCCCCAACTGCACTGGCACATCAACTGCCTCGAGTTGCTAGCAGTACATCTCGCTCTGAGCCGCCTGAAAAGGCCGCTACAGGGCAGAGACGTGCTGGTCCGTACGGACAACACTGCGACCGTTGCGTACATCAACCATCAGGGTGGTCTACGCTCCCGTCGCATGTCGCAACTCGCCCGCCATCTCCTCCTTTGGAGTCAGAAGCATCTGAGGTCGCTTCGAGCCATGTATGTCCCCGGTGTGCTCAACCGTGTGGCCGACGAGCTATCACGAGCTGTGCTTCCGGGAGAATGGCGACTCCACCCCCAGGTGGTTCAGCTGATCTGGAGAGAGTTCGGAGAGGCTCAGGTAGACCTGTTTGCCTCCTCAGAGACCTCCCACTGCCGGTTGTTTTACTCCCTGACCGAGGGAACACTCGGCACGGATGCACTGGCACACAGCTGGCCCCGGGGCCTCCGCAAATATGCTTTTCCCCCAGTGAGCCTACTTGCACAGACCCTGTGCAAAGTCAGGGAGGACGAGGAGCAGGTCCTTCTGGTGGCTCCCTATTGGCCCACCCGGACTTGGTTCCCAGAACTCATGCTCCTCGTGACAGTCCCTCCCTGGCCCATTCCTCTGAGGAAGGATCTTCTGACTCAGAGACGGGGCACCCTTTGGCACCCGCGTCCGGACCTCTGGAAACTCCATGTCTGGTCCCTGGACGGGACGCGGAGGTTCTAGGTGACTTACCCCCAGAGGTACTTAACACCATCACTTCTGCGCTAGCGCCGTCTACGAGACGTGCGTACGCCTTGAAGTGGAACCTGTTTGTCGAGTGGTGTTCCTCCCGCAGAGAGGACCCCCGAAGATGTTCGATAGGGTCAGTGCTTTCCTTCTTGCAGCAAGGGTTGGAGCGAAGGCTGTCTCCCTCCACCCTTAAAGTACATGCTGCTGCTATTTCAGCATATCATGACCACATAGATGGCAAAACAGTTGGGAAGCACGACCTGGTCGTCAGGTTCCTTAGGGGGGCGAGACGATTAAATCCTCCTCGTCCCCCCTCCATACCCTCTTGGGACCTTTCCCTGGTGCTTCGAGCACTTCGGGATGCTCCCTTTGAGCCTTTGCAGTCAGCAGACTTAAAGCTTCTCTCCTTGAAGACTTTGCTGCTGGTTGCACTGGCCTCGATCAAGAGGGTAGGGGACCTGCAAGCATTTTCGGTCGACGAATCGTGCCTAGAGTTCGGGCCGGGTGACAACCATGTTGTACTGAGACCCCGGCCTGGCTATGTGCCCAAGGTTCCTACCACTCCCTTTAGAGATCAGGTAGTGAACCTGCAAGCGCTGCCCCTGGAGGAGGCAGACCCAGCCCTGGCTTTGCTCTGTCCCGTTCGCGCTCTGCGTATGTACGTGGACAGAACACAAAGCGTCAGGACCTCAGACCAGCTCTTTGTTTGTTACGGAGGCCAGCAGAAGGGAAAGGCTGTCTCCAAGCAGAGGATGGCCCACTGGATAGTGGATGCCATCGCCTTGGCTTACGAAGCTCAAGGCGTGCCCTGCCCGCTCAGGTTGCATGCACACTCCACGAGAGGCGTTGCATCCTCCTGGGCGCTGGCACGTGGCTCCTCGCTAACAGAGATCTGTAGAGCTGCGGGCTGGGCGACACCTAACACGTTCGCTAGATACTATAGCCTACGTGTAGAGCCCGTGTCCTCCCGTGTTCTCACCCTAAACGGGTAGAAGCACTGAGAATACCGGCTCTGTCGGCTTGCTGCACCCTACTGTGCATCCTTATTGCTCCAGAGTTAAAACCTGTCGAGTCCTCCAAACACCCTCGGCCTGGACGTGGCGGAGCGTCCAGTGCCAGGCCTTTACCCGCTGAATCTTTGAGAACCGGGTCTAGGCTGGGTCCCATATGTGTGACCCTACGGGGATCCCATATGTGTATATCTTCCACGGCTGCTCTTAAACGGAAGCCTGTGTCTTTCCCTTGGGCTAAGTCACCCCTTATTCATATGCAGTACAACCCTTGGGTTAGTCCATATGTGTATTCCCACATAACTCTTCTTAAGAATGTGGTTTCCGCAGCGTTCCCTTCCCTCAATTCGGGCACGCTTCCCAGTGTTATCCAATAATCTCACTGTATGGGTTATCACGGAACAACAGTGAAGGATACTCTCGGTGTAAGCCCCTTCCTATCGTCCTTCCAGGCAAGAAGGTGTAGAGGCTTACTCAGGGCGCTGGATGGGGTGCAGCAGCTGTGGCACTTTGGTAGGGATTCCTATTCGTCGTTCACCACGACGTACGTCGTAGTGACCGAACGATAGGGAACGTCTCGGTTACATATGGTAACCCTCGTTCCCTGAGGGAGGGAACTGAGACGTACGTCCCGCTGCCACATCTGCCGCTACCCACCGGGGCGACCAGCTTTTTCAGGCTTGGCTCCTCAGCAAAAAACTGAAGTGCAATCTCACCAGCTGCTCGTTAAATACCCGCGCTGCGAGGCTGCACAGCTGATGCAAATGATTGCACGCCAATGTGTATTGGCTTGTTTAGTTTCACTCGAAGTAGATTGGCCTCTCTAGCGAGATTCCTATTCGTCGTTCACCACGACGTACGTCTCCGTTCCCTCCCTCAGGGAACGAGGGTTACCATATGTAACCGAGACGATACCTCCAATATGAAATGTTAAATGAATGAAATGGACACTAAATAGAACATCTTATTATTATTAAACATTGTACACTAATCTACACTATTTTAAGGTTGCTGTGGGACAATGTGAGAGACACCTATTAACTTAAATATTAAAATATTATCATTACTATAGTGGAACAACAAAATAATAGATGGTTTAGAACTTTTACTATTTATTGTACAGACCACAACTGACCAACAAATAAGTCTAAAAATAAATCATGCTTCTAAAGAAATGTACCAAAAATAAATAAATAGTAGCCTAATAAAAATATTCATACACATTTTAATATAATTAAAATGATAAAACACACACCTTTACAACTGGTAGACATTCTGTATAGCCTACTTGAAGTTTTTTCTTCCTCACAATAGTAAGTTTAACAAAAAGTGCTCTCAATATAATACTGAACAATGTACCAACATAAATAATAATAATAATACAATATAATCTTTTGTGGGTTTATTTTTATAACCTACAGAGAACGTCATCATCAGAGGTTATTTATTTTAGCCAAATTCTAGTCATGTTTGCCGCACGTGTTCACAACCGTCAAACAAATATGTTTGAACGTTCCCTGCAGGTTATTTTGGAGTTTATGTTATATAAACTAATTAAAACATTGCATATGATAGCCTACCAATATGCTACATATATTATTCTAATGCTGAAATGCGTAATTTATTTATAAATAAAGTATTTATGCTCGGACACATTCAGTCTCTCTCGTGCACTGTCGAGCGCGTTCTCGGACACACTCGTTATCTCTCGCACACTGTCGAGCGCGTTCTCGGACACATTCAGTCTCTGCCGCGCACTGTCAAACGCATTCTCGGACACACTCGGTCTCTCTCGCGCACTGTCGAGCGCGCTCGCGGCATTCGCCTCGCTTTTGTCCAGTCCAGCGCCTCATAAACACTCACACACCAGAGAAAAAACTTTGCAGCTACTATGGCTGAGAGAGAGCCTACTCGGATGAAAACCGCTTCAGTGAGCTCAACTATAGTAACGCCGCATTTTTATTGACAGTAACGGTAACGGCGTTGTAATGGAGGAAGCAGTAATTAGTTTGATTACTCGTTACTGAAAAAAATAACGCCGTTTATTTATAACGCCGTTATTCCCATCACTGCTAATAAAGTATAAAGTAAAGTAAAGTATAAAGTAAAGTAACCCTCACTGTTATCCTCAGATCACCAGTGCTATTAGCCAAAGTAGCCCTTTTCTGGTGGCCACCAGAAGAGGAACTAGATTAGGGCAATAGGCAAAGGGACTCGTTTGAGGCACTTGATTCTCGACCGCGCATCTAGAGCACCGAATAACACGCGCTGGGTTGCCGTGACAACCCACGCAGTCAGCCAGCAGCTCGACGGCACATGGCACGCTGAACTGCTCAAGCCTTTACAAGAAAGGGGAGACGAACAACGTGCCAACATGGTCATGCTCTCATGAGAGAACATGAACCACCCACGAACGCAGTCTCAACACGCTTAAGCTCAGGCATGTGAAACAGTGATCGTGGCCGTCAATGAGGACAGGAAACGACCACATCAAGAAACACACGGTTTGAATTACATCTGAAAAAGACACAGTGTCAAACCTTGTATGCTATTTCAGGAAACTGCTCTCTCTGGTGCTAAAGCACCCAGGGATGACCGCGGCTACACAAACAGGACGATAGTGCAAGCCTGATGTGAGCACTGACATTGTCATTGAAGTTGCAACATTCTGAGCTGTGAAAACAGCTGTTTTGCTCTCTGTGAGATCGCAGCCAGCACTGTCTGCAATGTAACACCAACACCAGCTTGAAGAGGCATTCTCCTGAAGCAGACTTGTTTCTTGAAGTTAAAACACTCTCAGATAAGATTGCAGAGCAGGAACAGCAATCATCGTCTGGCTCCGAAGAGAAAGACAAAAGATGCGATGCACCTGCCACTCATTATATGCTCGCGCTGCGATGCACAGCAGCTGATGTAATTATCGTAGGGCTGTAGTACTCGAGTCCGGTCTTGGACTCGAGACCGCTTTTCTATGGTCTCGGACTTGTCTCGGACTCGCTGGTATTCGGACTCGGACTTGTCTCGGTCTCGGCCACTGGTCTTGCCAAATATGGCTTTTGGTCTCGACCGAGTCCAGGTGTCTTTATTATGTTCCCAGTAATCACACATACGTCGCCGCGATATTAAAACAAAATATTATTGGAGGGAAAGTGAAACACTGGCCACCTAATAACTATAGGGATTTCGGCTCTTTTTCGTGAGCCGGCTCGTTTCACTCAGCTCACTGAAAGAGCCGGCTCTTTTGACTCATAAACGGCTCTATAAAAAATAAATGTTTAAATAAACTCGCTGAAAGTCCACCGCTAGTGCAATGTGAATATCACATTTTTAATTATCCATAACACCCCGAAAACTAGCCTGCTTGCCTTGCACATCTAATTAATGAGCAAAGTTTTCCGACTTTTTTTCTTACCTTTCTTTCTTTGCCTATTCTACGAGTGGTAGGCTAAAATATTATTTTTCGTCACGTCATCCGCCCGATCCGCGGTTTATCCGCATCTCTTGTGTGTGTGTGTGTGTGTGTGTGTCTGCGAGTTGGCTCGGCCCTCCCTCATGCAGTTTAATTGGTTGCCATTGCGTGTATGATTGACAGGAACAGAATGTAAGGCTGATCAGACAGTCGAAACTTATGTGTGTGCTCCTTTAGGCCTATATAATTATTATTTTTTTGTTGTTCTTTGAATTAGTCAATTATTTTAAATAAAATTAAAATTATTCATTATTTCATGATTTAATTTCTATAGGCTAGCCTATATTTTTTTAACAGACTGCTTTTTTTTTTCCTGTCCTGGACTCGGTCTTGACTCGGACTCGAACCTCTTTGGACTCGGTCTTGACTTGGACTCGACTAGTCCTGGTCTTGGACTTGTCTTGGACTCGACAAAGGTGGTCTTGACTACAGCCCTAAATTATCGCATGCCAATGTGCATTGGCTCATTTAGTTTACACTCAAAGAAGATTGGTCTCTCTAGTGAGATCCCCATTTCATCAGTCATGGCGTACATCAGAGTGACTGACAAAGGGGAACTGATAAATGCTGCCATCTGAGGACGAATTCCAAAGTAGGAAGGCATAGAGGCACGTCTGAGTGCAATGTTAGCTTCACTTCCTGTCTTCTGCATTTGATCAGTTTTTGCAGAATGAAAAATGAATCTTGTCATTTCCTTGCTTTAAATAAGCAGTGATGTCTCTTAAAAAGACGTTGCCTTGATGGCAGCATTATGCAAAAAAATTCTCATGCCATAGCCAGACAAAAAGCGCATCCTGTTTGTTTTTCTTTTTCCTTTATTTTACAAGAAATGTCTTCTCTCCTGAATGTAATGTTGTCAGAAGCTTTCAACCACTATACTTTCACAATTAACTGATAAAATAACAGTGTATCTTTAAATTGTAGAGAAATGGATTCACCTTTGTTGTCATGAAATAGCATTTTCAAGTTGATTTTAGTAAGTTTTCTAGTTATTTTACTTAATAGTTATTTTTGAGTTGAGCGCTTATAGTAAATAAGAATTTATTGATTTATTAAGTGAACCAGTACTATATAAAAGTCAAGGGTCAAGAGCCCAGCTAAAGCAGACACTGATCACCATAATGGTGTGTAGCCACACTGGGTAGTACATTAAAGCAGGGCTCAGTAGTTTCGGGATTTCTTCGCTGTATTCTCACTTTTTGCTCGCAGGTTTCTCTCTAGAGCTCCCCCCACAGCTTCGGAATAGATATTTGACAACACTGTTGTAAAAACTCGGTGGCGATTCTCAGACACCAGAGGCTAGTAGATCAACGACATCAAAGCAGATGGGACATTCTTTAAAACGTCTTCTTCATTCGGGTTCGAACAGCGTGAGGGAGCGCAATAATGACAGCATTTTAGCAGATTTCTTTTGGCCGTAAAGCAATTGTTTACATCGCGAGACCTGATATCACGCGATACTTCCTGACGCGGCGGCCGGCGGCCCGCCGGCTCAAAGTTGCAAGTGCGGATTTTCCGCTCACGGGCACCAGGGGGGTGCGAAACGACCATCATTCAACCCGAAATTAGTAATATAACCATTCCAATGACTCCGAAGCTGTTCAGTTAAGGTAAAAAAAAGTTACTTAGAGCACCTTTAACATTAGCTCAAATGATCTATAGGTAATTTTGATACTAATTTAATTTTGATAACTTATCAACTTCTCAATAAAGTAATCACTTCTTACAAACTCCAAGAAATATGAATTTTCTGGCCGTGAACATTAATTTTCCTGTGTTTATAAATTTAAACTACTCAACGTAGTAAATAATAAAAGCTTGTAGCTAGGATCAACATTTCATTGACTTCGTGACATGAGCATTTTAGACAGAAGCAATCAGGAATATTGGATTTTAATAATTGAACTAATAATACATCAAACTACGATTCACACTGAGTAAATATGCGCATAACAATACAAACAGTAAAAACAATACAAGACAAAACGGATAACAGATGAGAGAGAGAGGATGAAAGGGTGAGCGAGAGAAAGTGAAAGCAAAATGTGCGATCCGAGAGAGATCACAATATGGCCAAAATCACAGACCAGGTAACCTTTGAGAGAGACAACAAGAAATCAAATCACATTAAAAGTTCCATAAAACTATACTTGCAAAATGGTTCTCTTTGTTGCTGAAGAACGCAGTCGTGCTCGTGCGTGTGTCCTTAAGAGCAGTGTGCGTGTTCCATCGTGTCTTCTGGGGCGAGCAGACTCGCAGGAAGATTTAAAGGTTCACCGAACGTGAAGTTACCAATGAAACAATTCAGAGTTCATCTCACTCGTGGAGGGAGAGGCGAATATGAAAATAAAACTTAGTAAAGAAAAGAAAACGGAAATGAGAGCTCCCTAAGGAGCCAGGGAACCAGAAATTCTTTCAGACGAAGTGCTCGTGCGTGTGTCCTTAAGGAAGAGGAGCTGAGCACGGTCGCGGGAATTTCAAAAGAGTCTTTTTCTTTGAGTTGAAGTTGCCGGCTACGTTCGCTTCACTGAACGTAGGGAGAGTCCAAAGATGAAAATAAAGAAAAGACTTAAAGACAAAAGAAAAGAGAAACGGAGGAAAGCTCCCGAAGAAGCCATGGATCTTCTCACTGACGAAGAGGGTTCGTAAAAGTGCTCAGACAGAAACTTCTGTGTCAGTCTCTTATGGAGAGGATGGGTTCACGCCCAGTTTGCATACGTGGACCAATCACTTTCAGAGATTTCCGAGCGGGAAGATTCTCTTTGTCTTGTCAGGAGAACTCATTTGCATAGTTTATGATAGTATAAAAATTCATCAGTTATACTCCAGCAAGATGGTACACATATAATAATACACTTTACTGTAAACTCCTGTATATGGTTGGTTTAGGCAGAACGAGACAGTTAAACAGATACCAAGAATGAATTATAAAACAGCTAAGGATATAAAGTTACAATCACATGCACGAATAGAAGCATTTAAAAGTTCGTTCCTTCAAATAAACGTCATAAACGAAGTGAATATAACCTAGGAAACACACAGGAGTATATGAAAAATTACATGCTTATATTCTAAGTTTAATGTTCAAAGTTTGTGTATGTGTGTGTGTGTGTATGTTGGAATGTTGCTTGTTGTATCTCTCTTGTAGAGGAGCTGTATGAGCTGCTGAAACTTTATGACCTAGTCCGAGGTCGGGTTACAAGACAATATTGGGGAACATTCTTTCAATAAACACTTAGAATTCAAAACTACACATTAGAAAACGTACTCGGTTACTAACGTAACCTCGGTTCTCTCTAGAAGAGGGAACGAGTACTGCGTAAGTAGCTTACGCTAGGGGAAAACCTCTTTTCCGCGAGATATTGAAGCCAAAAAATGATCCTATAATTTTGTATTATTGCAAAACGCGTTGCAGCAGCATGCAGACATGGGCGAGACAACCCATTGGCTGCTCTGCGGCAACTGCATCAGCCTACCGAGCGAGGCCTATAGTGACGTCAGGCCAATGAGGGCGCTTCGCGCCCACTGCGTCATGTCCCGCCGAAACGGGCGTGGCTTAGGCCTATAAAAGGAAGGCTCGGGGCAGCTGATCCCTGGTTTTTCATCGCCGAAGCGAACCAGAGTGTGTTGCATGCACGGCAAGATACGCAGTACTCGTTCCCTCTTCTAGAGAGAACCCAGGTTACGTTAGTAACCGAGTACGTTCTCTTACGAGAGGTCTCTCGTACTGCGTAAGTAGCTTACGCTAGGGGACCCAATGCAAAACGCTGTGCGTGCTGGGATCTAATACCAATAAACCTGAAGGCGAAGCCCAAATTCTAAGCACGCCGCGCTCACCAAGAGCGCGTGTAGGTCACCTATGCGCTTCACTGAAGCGAGAGCCAGTAAGAACACTGTTTTGAAAGACAAGTGTTTGAAGTTAACCGTTTGGATAGGCTTGAATAGGTCACCTTTCATGGCTTCCAACACCGTAGAAAGGTCCCACACAGGGACTAAGGGAGGTCTGGGAGGATTCAGCTTCCTAGCTCGCCTGAGGAAGCGGATGACTAAATCATTCCTTCCTATTGACTGACCGAGCAGTTTAAGGGTGAAAAGCCCCGAGCTGTGCACCAGCCGGAGAATACTGACCACTTTGAGGAATAGAGCCGTCTGGTAGACGGGGCTCTAGCCTGAGTGATAATATTCAGCACTCCCTCTGGGAGGTCAGCGGGTACCCGTTGAGCGCCCATACATGAAGGGACCACAGCTCCGGGTGAGGATGCCAAATCAAACCCCTGGCCTGAGTGAGGAGGTCCCTCCTCAATGGCACTGGCCATGGGGCAGTGTCCGCTAGCTGCATCAGAACTGGGAACCACGGTTGGTTCTTCCAGAGCGGCGCTACGAGCAGCACTGAGCATCTCACTTCCCTGATCCGTTCTATCACCTGAGGCAGGAGAGAGACGGGGGGAAAAGCATAGAGCGGGCAGCGCGGCCACGTTTGGGCCAGCGCGCTCTTGCTCTTGGAGAAGAAAACCGGGCAGTGAGTGTTTTCGTGAGACACGAACAGGTCCACTTTCGCTCCGCCAAATCTCTCCCACAACAGTTCGACTGTATGTGGGTGTAGAGACCATTCGCTCGCCGGAAGGTTGTTCCTGGACAGTCTGTCTGGCCCCAAATTCTGTAGCCCAGGCACGTGCACTGCTCTCAGCGAGCGCAGGTTGCGCTGAGCCCATAACAGGAGGCGTTCCGCCAGCCTGTATAAGTTTCGGGATCTGAGACCGCCCTGGCGATGTAGGACACCACCGACATGTTGTCCGAGCGGACTAAGACTTGGTGGCCCTTTATCTGAGAACAGAAGCACGTCAGCGCGTTGTCCACTGCCAGCATTTCTAGGCAGTTGATATGTTTAAGCTTTTCCCGTTCTGACCACTGGCCAAAGAACGGTCTGCCCTCGAGCAGCGCTCCCCATCCCGAGGTGGAGGCATCCGTCGACACCACTTTCACCCTCGAGGAAGTCCCCAGGCTTACATCTGATTGGTACCAGTCATTCGCTTTCCAAGGTTTCAGAGCTAAAACGCAAGTCTGATCGACCTTGAGACGAAGCTGACCGGATGCCCACGCTCTGCGCGGTACCCGCGCTTTTATCCAGAACTGCAGGGGGCGCATGCGGAGCAAGCCCAGCTGAAGAACTGATGATGCTGAGGACATGAGACCCAGCATCCTCTGAAATTTCCTGAGCGGAACGGTCGCGCCACAGCGGAAAAAGCTCGTTGCGCGCTGAATGTCTAGTGCGCGCTGTGATGACAGCCGCGCTATCATATACTGCGAGTCCAGAACTGTGCCCAGAAAAGATATCATCTGACTGGGGTTCAGAGAACTCTTCGCCCAATTGACTCTGAGACCTAGATTCTCAAGGTGATTGAGTAAAATGGTCCTATGCTCTACGAGCTCCGAGTGAGATTGAGCTAGAAAAGAGCCAATCGTCCAAATAGTTCAACACTCGCATGCCCCGGAGTCTGAGGGGCGCGAGCGCTGCGTCCATGCACTTTGTAAATGTACGGGGTGCTAGGGACAAGCCGAACGGTAGGACTGTGTACTGATAAGCCTGGCCCTCGAAGGCGAATCTCAAGTATCGCCTCTGATGTGACGCTATCTGTATTTGAAAATATGCATCCTTCAGATCTATCTGCGAATTTGCGCGAGGATTTTTCTGGTCGTGAGCATTTTGAATCGGCGTTTCGCCAATGCTTTGTTCAACTGTCTTAGATCCAGTATAGGTCTGAGACCCCCATCTTTTTTCGGTACCAGGAAGTATCTGCTGTACAGCCCCCCTTTGCTTTGAGCTTGAGATAAAGGCTCTATAGCCCCTTTGCTCAACAGTTTTGATATTTCGGCTCGAAGTAGGTGTGCTACTTCTGTATTCACCGTGGTTTCGACGCGCGCCGTCACACGGCGAGGGCGTCGACAGAACTGTAGCAAATAGCCTCCTTTTATAATATCTAGCACCCACTCCGAAACCCCGGGAAGCGCTGCCCACGCATCTGCATGGGTGGCTAGGGGTTGGATGCGAAGCGCGCTCTGCTCGCTTGACGGCAGAGGCGCTTCGGTGTGCTGTAACATAGGCGTTATGCCTGTGACATTTGAGGCGGGGAGCGCGCTGATCACAGCGGCGGGAATGCCCGCGCTCGACCCCGCTACGGTGTTTAACTGAGTGAGGGAGGGCTGGGCGAGTACCGTAGGACTTGTAATGTCTGTGAGTAAGTGTGGGTGCGGGGGAGCGGGCACATTTACAGCTTTGAACGTGCTGTCTGCCTGAGCAGAGTGAACGTGCACAGGTTTCGTTTTTACAGAAACCGTGAGACATGCAGAACATAGTGTTTGTGGGCACTGTGCAGTGGGCACGTTTACTATGTTGAGTGCGCGATCGACCCGAGTCAATTTTATGAGCGCGGGCCCTGTGTGAATGGCTGTGCTTGTGTGTAGGGATGGGCACTGGGCAGTGGGCATCTTCTCTACACTTATAGCACCATCGGCCGTGGCCGGGACACCAGAAAATACACTCTTTATGGGATTTATCTGGGTAGCCGTAAAAACGGCTTTTGTGTGCAGGCAAGCGGGAAGCTGTTCCGGCTTGTACACTGCAGAATACGCTGGAACAGTCACATTTCCTGGAACTGAACGAGCGACGCGCGAGCGAGCATTGACGGCATAACATTTTTTATTTTTTATTTTTTTGCCGGTAGACCCAGGATTCGAACACGGGTCTCTTACGCAAAAGCCTGAGAATCTGCCACTGGGCCACAGGGGAAGACACATTGGCATTTAGTAGCATGAGTATTATCAGAGAGCGTCAACACGCTGGCGTTTGTTTGCAGGCGTGCGAGTAGTACAACAGGCTCGCTCACTGCAATATTGACATTTCCAGTCGCCTGAACTTCGGAGGGGAATGAGAAATGTGCGAGAAGTGGATGTCGGCCTGAGAACACTCTTCTCTCCTTTCGCCAGTGACGCACGGGAACCATAGAAACGGTGTTTGGGTGCAGTTGAGCGGGTTTTACTACACGCTCGTTGGCTGCAAAATGCACATCTGCAGTCGCCTTTCAGGGAACTGACAGAGCGAAGCATTGGCGGTATAAATAACTGCCGTCAGACCGGGATTCGAACACCGGTTTCTCGTGCGAAAAACCTAAGATTCCGCCACTGAGCCACAGGGGGGAACACACAGGCTTTCAGATGCACGAGCATATAAGAGAGCGTCAACATGTTTTCTTCGGCGTTTGCTGGCAGGCGTGCGTGTTTATAACATGCTTGTTTGCTGCAATATTGATATTTCCAGTCGCCTGATCAGGGAACTGAGAAATGTGTGAGAGATTGAGGTCAGTCCGGCCTAGGCGGGACTGAAAAACACTCTTTTCTCCTTTCGCCGGTGAGTGACGCGTGAATGGGGCACAGGGGCAGGGTAGCTTTCTTGTAACGTAAAGAAAAACTAACCCCGACTGTCCGCTTCCAACCTCCCTTGTGAACGGTGCAGTTTGCGCGGCTCGAACTGAGGGAGAGAGAAAACTAGCCCCGTGACCATCCACTCCTGACATCTTCTGTGAACGGCGCGGTTTGCGCGGCTCAAACAAAGGGAGAGCAGGCATCATCTCCCAAGCAGGCAAGGTAAGCGGGCGAACCGGCGAGCTTTGCGGGTTGGGGGGGTGGAGGAGCAGCCTCGGAAGGATGCCAGGTGAGTCCTCAGAGTCACCATAGGCAATAATTGGCTCGCAGTGAGGGCAGTCGCCGTCAGCGAGCGCGAGAGCTGCGTGATCCTCTTAGGAAAGGGGGCGGCGGCGAGCACACACACATACATAAAACACAGTAACAGAGAAAGGATATAGGCACCGGATAGCGCAGCGGGTGCGGCAGTAGAAGGCGGCATGGCCAGCGGCTTCAGGTGATGGCTCATCCCTCTGAAAGGCATCTTCAGACGGCGCGGCTTCTCTCTCGGGATCCAACGATGCGTGAGCTTCGCTGAAGAGATGAAAAATCAGGGATCAGCTGCCCCGAGCCTTCTTTTTATAGGCCTAAGCCACGCCTGTTTCGGAGTGACATGACGCAGTGGGCGCGAAGCGCCCTTATTGGCCTGACGTCACTATAGGCCTCGCTCGGTAGGCTGATGCAGTTGCCGCAGACAGCCAATGGGCGCGCGAGCTGTCTCGCCCATGTCTGCATGCTGCTGCAACGCGTTTTTGCAATAATACAAAATTATAGGATAATTTTTTGGCTTCAATATCTCGCGGAAAAGAGGTTTTCCCCTAGCGTAAGCTACTTACGCAGTACGAGAGACCTCTCGTAAGAGAACCACACCTCTATTATAAGGCAAAACTAATCACACATGCATATAGGAATGTACATACATTAACCCTTTCATGCATGAATTATGATAACCTCAGTCAGGATTTTTTTCCTATGTGTTTTTATTGCTCTTAGGGCATGAAAAACAAGAATTGATTTTTATTTTATTTTTTTTACAAATTTTTCAAAGAGATCTTCAGATGTCCACTTGAGTGGACAGCATGCGGTTGGTTTAAACTGAAGATATACTGTATTAAATATCATAAGACAATAATCAAACAGATAAAGTATGTGAATTTAACAAACTAATCAATGCAATTATATCAAATAATGTGAAAACTATAAAATATATACAAAAAATATAAATGCAAAATATTGCAATGGCTTCATACAACTTCATACAAGTTGCACTTCGCGTATCTATAATATCAGAACATGAGGACGTGATTCCATCAGAATTGTCTACAGCCTGTCAAGCTACAACTGTGGAAACCACTCACATGCTCCCTCCAGTGCACCAGAGTATGGAGATTTACCCTTATCAGCTGATAATTCTGATTATGTTCAAGATGGACATGCACATTTCTATCATAGCCCTCCTCTGAGAAAACCTAGTGATAAGTTTTTTCAATCTCATCTGAAATGATCAGTGTTGGATGTAATGCATTACAAGTAACATGCATAACACATTCAGATTACTTTTTTGATGTTACAAGTAAAGTAATGTGTTACAAGTAACATGCATTACCTAATCAGATTACTTTTTGATCTAACAAGTAATTAACTACAAGTAATGTGCATTACCTAATCAGATTACTTTTTGATGTAACGAGTAAAGAAACGCATTACAAGTAACATGCATTACGTGATCAGATTACTTTTTGATGTTATGAGTAAAAAAACGCATTACAATAATGCACATTACATAATCAGATTACTTTTTGATGTGATGAGAAAGGAAACGCATTACAAGTAACATGCATTATGTAATCAGATTACTTTTTGATGTTATTAGTAAAAAAACGCATTACAATAACATGCATTATAAAATCAGATTACTTTTTGATCTAACAAGTAAAGTAATGCATTACAAGTGTCATACATTATGTAATCACATGACTTTTTTCGATGTCAATGAAAATTACATTCTAATAATACAAATACATTTATTTACAGTAGAAAAAGTCAATGCATATTAAGTTTTTAAGTTTTAAATTTCAAAAACAATATTCACATTATAATTATGAATTGTAGCTGAAATATAGCCATTGCATGCATGACGTCCACTACAGTGGACATGTGATTAATCAGAGTGTTCTCTCAATCTAAAATCAAAACTTGGAAAATTTTACTGTGATATGACTCATTAGATATTGCTTTATGCTGCAATATTTTTTTTTACCTACAAGAGTCTCCTAGGATAGAAGGAATGGGTGGATATTCTGGAGCAACTTGGCATGTCTGACTGACCCTTGGCCATCTTGGTTTGGAGGGGGAAAAAATCGAAACACAAAGGCTTGCCACTTGGTTGCAATTTATAGGATGATGCAAAGTTGCACGTCCAATGAAGAGATTGATGTGCAACTTTGCCATAAAAACCCGTGCAAATTCAAGAAAATGCTTTTTTAATAGCTGTCCACTGTAGTGACCACTATGCGTGAAAGGGTTAAAAAGGATATTTCTATCCTAAGTTACACCCAAAGGATGTTTGTGTGTGTGTGTGTGTGTGTGGCGTGTGTGTAATGTCACATAGAAAGGCTTGCGGAACTCGCAGGAGAATGTTGATTTTAGGTTCTGGAGTGTGTCTAGGGTGCTATAAAGTCTCGGGGTAGCCGTAAAAGTTGTCAGAGAGCCATCTAAACCCAGCCACACTGGCACCAGGCCTATGAGTTACATTTACAACTTAAACGTTAAAGGTTTTCCCAAAATTTATAATGACAAGGCTTCTGGAGTTTTGTGTGCAGGGAAAAACAGAATCGTGATTCTTGCACATCCGTTACAGGTGACATCAAATGAAAAATAAATCATCAACATCTAAAGCTCTTTTAATTCTCATAAGAACTGCTATAGATGTATGACAGAAATAAAGTAAAGGTTTTATTTAAAGGTTTTTATGATAAAGTACTGGCAACAGTATGGACAGTATATTATTGTTTTTAGTGTCATTTTTTTTAGTATTTCAAGTGTTGTGTTCTTACCTGGAAAGGAAGTTGAGCAAGATTTTTCATGCGGGAGGAATGGGGTGTTTATGTCTGATGCTGTAAATGCTGAAAACAGAAAAAAAATTAGATGGGGGAAGTGTTTTGATTACATCAGACAAGTAATCAGTCATTACTTAATCAGATTACTTTTTCAAGTAACAAGTCAAGTAATGCAGTAATGCTCTTCCCTGAGAAGAGGGAACGAATATTGCGCAAGTAGCGTACACTATGAGGAAAACTCCTGATCCCTGATCTAAGCTCAGTAGCATGCCGGGTTACACAATACTTGTTCCCTCTTCTCAGGGAACTGAGGTTACATTAGTAACTGAGACGTTCCCTTTCGAGAGGTCTCTCATATTGCATAAGTAGCTTACGCTATGGGAACCCCTTTCAAAATGCTGTGTGTGCTTAAAACTTCACCAAATACTATAGCCTAGGGCAGAGTGCCCGAGGCCCATAGAAGAGTAAAGTTATGAGTCCTAATAGATTAGCCAGACTAGTGACGAGACTCATATAGGGAACCAAGGAATGGGCCTTAAAAGGGGCCAAGTCCCTTATTTATAATTGATTGATTGATTGATTGATTGATTGATTGATTGATTGATTGATTAATTGATTAATTGATTGATTGATTAACTTTATTAATCCCCGGAGGGAAATTTAGGTGTCGCAGCAGCACAACCATACAATGAATAAATTAAAACAACTTTAAAACAACATTCACAAACAACACATGACTCATTCTCCAGTATCAAGTCGCAAAGCATTGTGATTATATACAAAAACATAAATCATCATAAAAAGTATGTCATCTTGAATAACACTGATTATACAACTTAATTGCAGTTGGAAAAAAAGACTTCCTATAACGCTCCCTGTAACAGCGTGGATGGATTAATCTTAAACTGTGAGTACTCATAAAATCATGAACTATTTCATTTAGGGGATGACAATCATAATTCATCATAGAAAAGAGTTTCCCGATCATTCTATCCTGTATTATCACCTCTAAGGTGGGTAACACACTCCCTACAACAGAACCTGCCTTCTTTATCAGTTTATTTAACTTATTCTTCTCCTTTTCTAGCAGTCCCCCTCCCCAACTTGTGACAGAGTACAAGATCACAGATGAGACCACAGAGTCATAGAAGGTCTTAAGTAGTACATGACTTACACCAAAGGACCTCAGTCGCCTTAACAAATGAATACGACTTTGACCTTTCTTATAGACTTGCATCGTGTTGTCAGACCAATTGAGCTTATTATTCAAATATACACCCAAATACTTGTAAGTTTTTACAATCTCAACTTCTGACTCTCTTATTTTTACTGGTACCACTTGCTGAGGAAATCTACTAAAATCAACTACAACTTTCTTTGTCTTACTAGCCTTTAGCCTGAGACCATTTTTCTCACACCAGTCCACAAAACTCTTTAATAACTCCCTATATTCACTCTCATCATGGTCCGTTATACAGCCAACAATTGCAGAGTCGTCAGAAAATTTCTGAAGGTGACAGGATTTAGAATTATACTGGAAATCTGACGTATAAAAAGTGAACAAAAATGGAGCTAAAACCGTTCCTTGAGGGACTCCAGTGCTGCACTTCACTACTTGAGAGACACAGTCCTGCATCCTCACATACTGTGGTCTATTTGAAAGATAGTCAATTATCCAATTTACACAGTAAATTCCCCAGTGTTAAATTAACACTGCTCAGAGCACATATGGTCCCACTCTACATGGTGTTAAAGTAACACTGAAGTAGTGTTAAAGTTAATGAGACAATTAAGTGATCAATTGAGTGATGATTGAGCATTAGTGATGAACACCTGTTGAGTTATGTGACTATATTATTGCAGCTGACGTTGCATTCGGAGGAAAAGAGTGGAAGATAGAGATGAGCCATCTTTAGCCGTTTTCGGCATATTTATTTCACGAGCTGCAGACACATCAGTCTCACGCTCAGACAGCCTTAATACGGTAGAACATTTGGGACAAACAAACAATAATACAAACGTGTCCTCTTTAGCCTGCACCTTAGTGCCCTCTTGTGGCTTATGCACAATACAGAACAGTACTGCATTACATTCTTAATATACAACTGAGGACATAATGCACATATTTTAACACCCCCACTTGTACTCAGATTGCTATACTCTAAAGAAAACAACAACAACAACAACAAAAAAACAAATAAAAAAAAAAAACAATGAATGTGGACTCCTGTCATACACACATCAATCTCCAAAAAGGATACCTGCAAACTTCATTAGTTTCAACTTATTTACAGGTTTTGTCATTACATCAGCAATCATGTTATCAGTAGAACAATACATCAAAGTCACTCTTCCCTCATTCACAGTAGACCTGATAAAGTGATACTTTGTCAATATGTTTACATCTTCGTCTGTTTACAGGGTTTTTGGTGAGAGCGATTGTTCCCTGATTGTCCTCATGTACTATAGTTTGTGTGTACTTGTAGTTATCTATACCTCCCAGTAACTGTTCTAGGTATAGACACTCTTGTATGGTTGATGCCAGTGCCATATATTCCGCCTCGCATGTGGATAGCGCAACAGTAGGCTGCTTTCTAGTTTTCCACAAGATCAGAGAGCTGTTCTGACTTAGGCTCACATAGTATCCTGTGGTACTGCGTCTGTCACTGTTATCAGCTGCCCAGTCGGCATCACTGTATGCCTGTATACCTAGTTTCTCAGTGACTACGTTTACATGCAGCCAATAACCCGTTCAAAACCGGGATATTAGCAATAACCCGGTCGCGCACGGCCATGTAAACACCGGCAAAAACCCGGATATGCTCATATCCCGGTTTTTAAAAACCCGGATATTATACCTGGGGTACCCCTTTTCTAACCCGAATATTTGGTCATGTAAACGCGTATCGGCATATCCCCATCAAAAGGAACATTGATTTGTGCTCTGCGCATGTTCTATTCGCAAGGAATCTTGGTCTTTTGAGTAGAGACGGCACATAAAAAAACCTGCGTGCAGTATACCGGAAGTAAACAAGTAGAGGATAACATGGCGAGACGCAGCACAGCACCACACTTTTGGAGCGAGGAGGAGACCAATTTCTTTATTAGTGTGGTGAAAACCATGAATATAAATTGAGCGTCAGCGTCAGTTCTGGCAGGCCAGGTAGTCAAGACGCTGCTAATGCTATTGCTAACAACACTGTCCCGTCAGCTGATCTGCTCCAGCTGAGCTGCATTAGCTGGTTAACTCCCCTCGCTGCTCAATGGCCAAAGCTCAAACAAGGCGCCCTATTTAAAGCACATTCAGTTGCTCATACATGCTTGCTGCTCGCTTCTGCTGATCTGTACGCTGGTAAAAAGCTGTTTAATTCCTTCATCTAGCTCGTTTCTCAGAAGGTGGCTTAGTCATCTCTTCATAGCGCTTACACTGTAGACTGTCAAAACAGTTCAAAGACAGATAATTCTAGGTAACAGCATGTTTTAGCTATTGTGGTCTTGAATTGTCATTTCAGTAATTAATTAATAATTTTTACCATAATATAATTGCTAAATTAGGGTGGCTCAGACGACACCGTTCGAGACACTCAATTTCTGTTTTGGGGGGAATAGCTCATCTAGTCAAAATAATGTGAGAGCCCTTATGCTGCTGCTGCATCCCCTCATGCTGATAATGCTGTCCCTATATGCGGCTGCTATCTCATACTGTGCTGTCCCCTGACTTCTGCTAATTCATGAATGGTCAGGGGACTCATCTGATCAGAACATACTGCTGCTGCTGTCCCCTGACTCTGCTAATTCATGATGGTCAGGGGACTCATCTGATCAGAACATACTGCAAATTATCCGTGTATATTTGTAGATTACTAAGCATATAAATTGTTAAAATAAAATCATCCTCTGTTCTCAGAGGATTGCCAGGTGTGGTTTTGTTTGGGGGGATATTTTAGCTCTCACAGTCCTAAACTGTGTGAGCATTCCCTAATGCTGCTGCTGCTGCTGTCCTCTGACTCTCTGCTATTTCATGGTGCTCATGAAAGGTCAGAGGACTCCCTGAACAGAGCCATACCGCCAAATTTCAATTCAGGAACATCAACCTGTTTGCAATCTATTCAATATAACTTCTTTAATTATTTTTATTGTCTGTGTTCTTGACTTAATGGACCTGACAGAATGTCTTTTATTGACGGCAGAAAGTACAGAGATAGTGAGATTTACAAGAAGGTGACCGAAAAGTTGTGCGAAGCAGGGTTTGTACGGACACCAGACCAAATCAAGTACCGCTGAAAGACGCTGAAAAAGGCATACTTCAAGGCGAAGAAACAAAACGGTACTAGCGGGTCCGACCCGTCTTCTTTCCCCCAGTTCGACCTAATGGATGAGATTTTGGGGAATAGGCCCATCGCTACTGCCGAAAACAGCGGGGTAGATGTCGGCTTTGAGGACAAACAGGAACAGTTACCTGACGACCAAGGTAGGTTAGCTCGCCTTATCTGAGCAAAATAGCTACGTAACTAAGGTCAATTGTTATAATAAATAGTAATGCTACTCATTAGTACCACAACTGCTGCCTACCCATACACAAAAGAAATATATTTGAAATATATTTTCAGTATATATTTTGGAATATATGCAAATATTTGAAATTGCCCCAATAAATATTTTTCACACTTAACATTATATTTTTGTTAAATTTCAGAATATATTTCAATGTATTTTTTTCTGTATGGGTCCCCAAAAGTGTCAAAATATATGTGGCATATATTCCAAATACATTTAAATATATTCTGAAATATAACAAAAATATATGATGTTAAGTGTGAAATATATTTATTGGGCCCATTTCAAATATTTGCATATATTCCAAAATATATACTGAATAAATGTATATAGCACTGTCCCTGATAAATAAGTAAAATAAACGTCAAATTAATGTAAAGTAACGTCAGTGTAAGGCAGTGTCTATTGCTATTTTGCGGTCTCCTCATGATGATGCGTAAAAAGACGTCTCTTGTTTTTTGTTAATTTTATACACATAGTATTTATGCTATTTTGCAGAGAGTGATGCAACGTTTGACCTGACAGACACAGCAAGCAACGTAACAAGTGGAAGTGGCTCACTAGATCTTGAAAGAGAGGATGATGATGGTGTGGATGATAACACAGGTAAGCGGTTAGCTTAATAGGAGAAGTCACCGAACAATAGCCTTCCCGACTATTCTAACAATCAAGCTTTAACGTTTTGCTTGTTTTTGGTGTCTTTTTTGGCCAGATGCAGAGAATGGAGCATGTGGACCTCCTACACAACCATCGGGTGCCACTGCGCCTCCTCAGTCTACACAGCCATCAAATGTCACTGCAGCTACTCCTGGTAGGATTTCTAAATAGTATTACTAAGGCATAACTGGTTAGAGTATAGTATTGGAACACTAAGTCAATCCTCTTCCTTGTGTAATGTCTGAAAATAATCAGTTTCTTTAATGGTCACTTTGATTATAGTGATTAAGAAGAGATATTATGTAGTATAGCTGATGGTGCAAGCTAAGGGCTGTCTTGTCTGCTTTAGGTGGGTCAAGTCGCAGGTCAAGGCCCCGTGGAACTGCTTCACTTACTCAACAACAACAGTTCATGGAGAGAATGCAGCATGCACAGAACCAGTGGAGTGAGCAGCAAAGGCAGTTGAGCCATGCCAGGGATGAAGCACTCATGTCTCAACTGATCGCAGAAACAACCCGTTCAACGAGTGTCTTAATAACCCAACTCCTCACAGGGTTAGGTGCCTTATTCCAGCGGCCAACTCCTCATCCTGTCTTTACCAATTCTCAGCCCCAGCCAATGTATCATCCATACAACAACCATTTTGACAATTATGGGCAACCCCCTGCTCCTCCACATCGTGTCCCCTACTCACAAACACCTCAGCCAGAACGTGATGACCACAACGATGGTGACCAAGGTTTACAAGATTCTTCCAACTGTAGTGTCCCACCTTTTAGCCCATACCACTTTATGATTAATGAGACCGTTGTGTATGTTCTAAGTATGTTCTTGAAAGTATTTTTGTAAAAGGTTTACACCTTTACAATTTTTATTTATTACAAAACATTTTCAGAGGCACTTTGTAACACACTTGCTCCATATGTTTAAAGCTACTACAAGTTGACCCTTATGTGAACCTCAGTTTTACCTCATTTGTAAAAACAAAACAAACAAAGCTGTTACTTTATATAATATGATTTATTTTGAATAACAAATGTTATATAAAAGTTACTTGAAAACTTGCAGGTGCTGAACTTCTATTAGAAATTGTAAACACAACTTTTAGATACCTCTTCTCTGTCTTTCATAAGTAGGGAGAAACAAACTCAAGCTGGTTTCACACTCCAGAGAGCAGATAAACATTTAAAGACCTTAGAAAAAACAACGCGATGCAAGTAACAAATCATTAGCTTAGATCCGCTTCTTTCCCATCACCCCCCATTCATCTTACTCTCGCGCGTTCTCCTCCTATAAGCGCCTACGGAGTGGGACATGTGCAGCAAGGTAATCTGTTAGTGCCCGTCTGATGGCTGTGGCTGCACTGTTATTGGCCCTATTGGCCTGTGACACAGGCTGTGGAAACTGCCTTCCTGCAGATGTTGCCTCCTCTGCCCATCTGGGATTCACATGCTCCTTCTCCATCTCACAAAAATTGTGCAGAGCACAACATGTTGCTACCATGTATGGCGTAAATGTGTAATGGAAATCACTGCGCTTCAACAGAACACGGAAACGAGATTTCAGTCGACCAAATGCTATCTCAATACTTGTTCTAGCAGAACTCAAATACACATTGAAGGATTCCTCCTGTGGTGTCAGTCTTGGAGACTGCAGATAGCCCTTCATTAGCCAGGGCATCAGCGGATAAGCAGGATCTCCCAGCAGGAAGAAATCCACATCCTGCCCCTCGATCTGCACTGCTCTCTAAATGGGACATTGAGATATAAATATTAGTGTCCGAAATTGTCATTACACATTTTAATTTTGTCGCAAGTATAAAATCTAAAACTCTGGTTTAATAACATTAATAGAAAATTAATAACATACCTCTTACATTTAACAACCAAACAAGATTTCAAATGCTGTTTTCATGCATTACCTACCTTTGGGAAGGAGTGGGCATTCTGGAACAGTTGGGACTGCCTGAGTGCATTGGCGCCATGCGCAGAACCAGGCATTTTGCAGCTCACACTCCAGAAGCTATGGAAAAATTATCACAGTGAATCAAAGTGTAATTGGGGCTGCTTGATTATGGCAAAAATTATAATCCCAATTCTTTCAGGTCAATAATGAGATCATAATTATTTGAACATGAAGCATGTTATATTTTTTTTAAACTTCTATTTTTCTTTTTAACAGTGGACCTTGAACTCTAATTTAAAAAACTTCGTAAAACATTCAATAGATGCTAGGGAGGGGTTCTATTATAGCTTAGTGGAGTATGTCTGTCAATATTATATACAAATTATTATCATCAAAAACTTAAATATAAAAGCTGGGAATGGCAAAACACTTACCAGTATTGGTCATCACAGACTCCCTGGAGGATATAGGAGGGCCATCCCTTCCTATTTATGAAGTCCCTGTAGCCATCACTTGGAGGCAAACAAGGGATGTGACTCCCATCCACACAGCCTATGATAAAAAAATTAAATAAAAATAAGTTTACACACTGCAGTGTAGCCTACACACATAGTACGGTTCACATTTAGCCTACTTTCAGAAAACTGCACTGAAATTATCAAGACAAAAGAGCAGGAAATATTTTTACCTATGATTTGAGGAATGGAGTGGGCCCGTTCAAATCTTTCTGCGATGGCACATGCCTCCTCCAAAGTGGGTACTCTAATAAGTGTTTTGATGACAGAGTCGACCATTCCGTGGCAGAATAAATACACCATCTTCTTCACGGTGCTCTTGTGCACTCCGAATTGGTTTGCAATCACGCGATACTCTGTGCAGCTTGCTAGTTTGTATAGCACTATGGCAACACGCATCCCTGTAGGCACTGGTGTGCGAATGGTTACTTCACAGGGCTCCATCACTCTCTCCATCATACGGCAAAGTTTAACAAAAGATTGGCGTGACATACGAAAATTGTCACGCCAGTCCGTGTCGGTGAACTCCATCATTACAACCCGTTCCCACCAGTCCTGACTGCGCACCTTCATCCAAAGTGTCCGGGGGGCTCCGGCTCTGGTGGTAACGGGTATCGTGGATATGTGTGGCACAGCTCCAGCTACATTTCCCATCTCTTGCTCACCTTCTCTCCTTCTATTAATGAAGACCATGAGGCACAGTAGTGTCAAGTGCTGCTGGTGGTTTAGTACCAGCGCCAAAGCGCAAACAAAGGCGATCGCTATCTGCCCCAAACTATTCATTATCCACCTGCTGCTGCTGTTGTTGTTGTTGTCTTTACAGGAAGAAGAATCGGAAATGACACATATTGCGTCTTAAGGTTGTCCGTACGTCCAGACGCTAACCGTGCGTCACCGTTTACATCGGGATATTGCCAATTGATTACAGATTCCATGTATACAGGAGTAACTCTCTCTGCTCACGCATGTAAACGGGTTATTCCGAATGTTTCAGAAACCCGAATAGTGACCCTAACCCGACCATAACCCGGATATTGGCTGCATGTAAACGTAGTCACTGTCGTTTCTCCTAAAACTTAACCCTTTCTCTGCTGTACCTTTGAGATACCTAAGTACATGCTTCACAGTGACCCACTGTTCCTCTGTAGGCTCAGCAAAGAATTTTGACAACCTGCTCACAACAAAACTTAAATCTGGTCTGGTGCAAACAGTCAGATATATAAGACTTCCCACAGCCTCTCTGTACATCCTGGCATCTTCCATCTTTACTGCATCCTCAGTATACTCTAGCTTTTGCTCACAGGGTGTTTCTCTTGTTCTACAGTCTTGTTCTACAGAAAATGTTTAAGTTTGCCCAGATCTTTCATTTTAAACTTTTCTGCAAGCATCTCTTTCACATTTTTCAGTCTCTCTTTATCACTGGCTGCAATGATCAAATCATCGACCCATATGATTATGATCACCTTTCCTTCTTTTGACTCCTTGGCATAAACACAGTGGTCGGCTGGGTTTTGTTTAAAACCATCCTCAGTTAGGCAATCGTGCAAAACCCTATTCCAAAGCGATTTCTCTTGCTTATAAACTATACCCTCTTTCTCTTGATAGCCTTCTGGTGGATTGATGTAGATCTCATAGTCTATGGGAGCGTGTAAGTACGCTGTTTTCACATCCATTTGGTGTAGGAGTAAATTCTCCTGTGTTGCTTTCTGTAGCACAATCCTAACACTTGTCAAGTCTGCAGTGGGTGAAAACGTCTCCCCATAATCTACTCCCATTCTCTGGCTGTAACCCTTAGCTACAAACCTTGCTTTATATTTGTCTTTCCATCTATATCAGTCTTGATGGAGTACACCCATCTACCCCCAACTGTTTTCTTGCCTATTGGTAGTGTTGTCGGGGTAAAGGTTTTGTTCTCGTTCAGGGACTGGATTTCCTCATCCATGGCTTTTACCCATTCTTTTGAGTTAGCTGACCCCATTGCTCCCCCATAAGTCTGTGGAATGCCACACACGGCTCTACAGCAATAGTCTACTGTGATATGAACCCCGTCACTATCACTGTCTTCAGTTACAAAGTCATCTAAGTAACTCGGTGTTCTTCTTTCTCTAGCTGGATACCTCCTACTCTTGGGTTCACCACTTGTCACACTCTGTTGTGCTTTATTATGGTCATTAGACCTTGTTTCTGCCCCTGGACTATCACTATGAGCACTTCTACTCCGTACACTTGGCTCTGGAGCATTTTCTGTACTCCTACTCTGTGGGGTCTCGCTAGTCAGTGGTCTCACATTGTCATAGTCGTTGCTTGGATCTGGCTCACCCGTGTGTGTCTGTTTTTCTACAGCTGCCTTGCTCACAAACTTCACTAGCCTGTGTTTTTGAACTTTGTTTGCATCTGTGTCATACACCAAATAAGCCGGGCTGTTCTTATCGTAACCTACAAAACGCCCCATGTCACATCTGGAGTCAAGTTTTCCCTTTTCCTGTTTGTAAGTATACCATACAGACCCAAACTTTTGCATCTTAGATACATTAGGCTTCTTGTCTGTCAACAACTCATAAGGAGTCTGCCCTGTACGCCTGTTAAAGCACCTGTTGCGTACCATTGCTGCTGTTTGTACTGCGTAGGGCCATAGCTGCTTTGGTAGCACACTTTCAACTATCAAACATCTACCCATCTCAAAAAGAGTACGCCAACCCCTTTCTGCAGTTCCGTTTTGGTGTGGGGAATACGGAGCTGACATTTCATGTCTGATATTGTTTTTCCTCAACAGCGCTTGAAAATCACCACATGTAAACTCTGTTCCGTTATCGGATCTGATGCACTTCACTTTCCCGTATGGGGATACATCTGCTAGGAACTTTTCCGTAGCCTGTATGGTGTCACTTTTCTTCTTTAGAAAATATACAAATACTGCGCTTGAGTAATCATCAGTGAATGACTGCACATATTTGTAACCATCTATTGACTCTGTGGCTACTGGACCTGCGAGGTCTATACCATCTGCAAGGGAGCCTTTGCTCTGGTATCAGGGTCCCTATTTCTGGTTTGGGCAAATTTTCCCTGAATACACACCTCACACTCTCGTTCGGGTCTGCCTGTTTTGCCCTTGAACATCGTCATAGTTACAGTGGCCCAATATCTCGTGCCATGTCTGTATGTCATGACATGCGTTACACTTATCATTAGTCTCAGCTTCAGTATGCAAAAAATACAACCTGCCGTATACGTGAATGTTAAACCTGGTACCGTCTCTGGTTATTAGGGTGTCTTTATCTTTTTTAAAGACAACCGTAGCCCCACTGGTGGTCGCTGCCTTCACTGAGAAGATGCTTTGGGGGTACGACGGTACGAACAAAGCGTCTTTCAGCACCGCCTTGCGTCGCTGTCCTCTGCTGTCCATGAGGGAAACCTCAGCATTTCCCCTCCGCTGAGCGATCCCGCTGCACCGGGTGCCGTCTGCCAGCTTGACACTGTGCGTTTCTGGCCTGAACGCGCAGTCAAATCTCTTGAACATGGTTATGTCCATGATGATATGAGAGGTAGCCCCCGTGTCCACCATCAGACCCCTCTCCTGGATGCTGCATGGCGGCTGCCGCTGGGTACTGGCCCCTCCGTCTCTCATCTTGAACACGTAGTCCTCGGCGTCTTCTGAGGCTTTACTCGCACCATCCTTTTTGCTCTTACTGTCCTTGTCCTTACGCCTACACGTGGCGTCTTTGTGTGTGTCACTTCTACAGAGACTACACCAGGTTTTCTGTCGACATCCTTTTGCTCTGTGGCCTTTGGTGCCACACTTGAAACACACCAACTCTGCGTCGTCTTTTATCCAGCCACGTGCGCTCGTCTTGGCGGGTCGCCGTCCGGTTTTCCCTTGAGTTTTCATCACACTGTCGCTTGACTCAGCTGCTTTTATCTTTTCTGTCTCTTCAAAACTACGTAGTTTAGTCTTGAATTCTGCAAACGTGATTTTATCGTCTGCATGAGCCACATGTATTGCGAATGGCTTAAAACTCTCAGGCAATCCCTTTAAGACCATAGCAACTAGCAGTCCGTCTCCTAACGTTTCACCCGCGTTCCGTAGTGCTGTGATGGCGGTTTCGGCTCTGATGATATAGTCCATTACACTTTCATCATTTGCCTTCTGAAGCGATGTCAACGTGGTGTACAAGTTGATTATATGGGTCTTTCCCCTCCCTGCATTATACTCTCTCAATATATCCAAAGCTTTTCTTCCATTGTTGGGCGCATCTCTCATAACTAATGATAGACTTTTATCGTCTAAAAGTAAACTCAACTCTACATACGCGTCCGCGTTTTTCTTTTCATCTGCTGCTATCTCGGCTTCTGACACCGGTTCTCTCAGCACCGTGTCCTTTAGCCCTGATAAATGAAAATGTCCCAACATTTTGGTCTCCCAAAGCTCATACTTAGTCTCATCTCCGTCGAACGTCAGTCGAGGCAACCTCCTTCGTTGTTCCGTCATGTTGGCTTACTCTTTTTCTTTTTCAGTAGTCCGTTAGCACGCGGTCCGTTGTGACTTTCTAAATGGTGGAAAACAACGAACTTATCTTCCGAACAACTTTCTGGGCCCATAACCTGTTGAGTTATGTGACTATATTATTGCAGCTGACGTTGCATTCGGAGGAAAAGAGTGGATGATAGAGATGAGCCATCTTTAGCTGTTTTCGGCATATTTATTTATTTGCTGCAATATTTTATATTGCAGACACATCAGTCTCACGGTCAGACAGCCTTAATACGGTAGAACATTTGGGACAAACAAACAATAATACAAACGCGTCCTCTTTAGCCTGCACCTTAGTGCCCTCTTGTGGCTTATGCACAATACAAAACAGTACTGCATTACATTCTTAATATACAACTGAGGACATAATGCACATATTTTAACAACACCTGTTGTTGTTAACAAGCAGAATCACTGAAGGAAAGAGAAACAGTAGAACTACAACTGACTTCAGCCACAGCCTTAAATTAAATCAGATGAAGATAAAAAGACATTAAATCTGTGAAGATCTCAGCAGAGGAGGATTAAACAACTCCACAAACAGAATTACCAGCCTCACTTATTACTAACCAGACTGACTTTATTTCTGTCATATGTCTATTAGGGCTGGGCGATATATCGCATGACATTGATATGCGCCTCTCGTCAGTAAAGCCGGTTCCTTGATTAGTAGTAAATCGCCTTCACCTGGGGCCTGTACCATGAAGGTAGCTGAACAAACTCGGGGTTACAGGATAAGTTTTGAGTTGACAAAACCAAACCGATGCAATCAGGCTTTATTGGTACCATGATGCAGCTCATCAACTTTCTCTGTCAACTCAGGCTTTGATCCTTAAGCTATGATTACTCCACGCGCGCGTGCACATAAAAGAGTGACGTCGACACTGAACAACCAATCGCGGGTCGCGATTTTTCCGCGGAGGAGCAAGAGATAATCATTCATAATTACGATGAATTTAAATATGTATTTCAAGCTCGAAACAATACGGTCTCTGCTGCCAAAGCAAGAGAAGACTGTTGGAGAAAGATTGCTGATTGTTAATGTGTAAGTTAAACAAATACGTTCTATATTTATGTAAAATTATGTATGTGTAGCCTATACGTGTAATATAGCCTATAGCCTATTTTCATAATATATAAAAATGTGCATGTACCGGTACTAAGAAAAATTAATATTCATTGATTTTTAGATGCAACCCCAACTCCAAATGTTCTTGGCAGCAGATAAAGACAAAATATAAAAATATAATTCAAAGTGGTGAGTATTTACCACAACCTTTTATTATTTTTGTGAACATTTTATCACAAACACTTGTTTGCAGAAAACAGAAATAAAGAATTAAATTCAGAAAAACAGAATACACTGTGGCAGAGTAGTTGGCTCTGAGTAGGCAATAAGGGACGGCCGATTATGGATGGGATTACAGGTGCTACAATCTGACCCTGGTGCTGGCTCCTCTAAGCAAGTAACACTGGGTACGTGTGCAATACATTACTTTTTTAAGTTTTAAATATGGCTGACTGTATGTTCTGCAGTAGAGGGAAATACAGTGTCCCTGTTGAAGCCAGCACACACACAGTCTCCCACACAGAGGTCAGTATGCAGCAGACAGAACACCAAACATAACCTGCTTTACAACAGTTATGCTTTACATTGGCCTATTTTTATTTATTAGGGTGGAGGAAATGATGAAGACACTCTGTCTGTGTGTTCTCAGACAGTTGCTGATGTGAATGCACTGGGCTTTTTATTATGGAAAACATTTGAATGTGTGGCATAAAGGGACTGGCCCTTACACATCTCTTTTATTGTAGGATTTTTCACAACCTGCCCCAGAAACTGAAGCCTCTACCTCAATGGGCTTCAGAAGAAATGTGTAAGGATTTAAAACCCTTGACCTAGATTACAGTCAGTCCTGTGTTTGTAGGAAGTCAAGGAACTTTTTGTGATTTTGATGAGCCTCCAGAAAACTTGTAATGATCATGTTTGTGGTGGAATTATGTTTCAGGTGGAAACAGACTCAGTCAGGGCCCTGTACAAAAGGAGACTCGAACTAGACTGCACACTAAAGGAGCTGACTGTGAGCTGAGGAGGCTCCAAACAAAATCAAACAGCTGGATAAAACTGATCTCAGTATGTATGTATATATATATATATTAGTATAACTTATTTAACCAAGTAACACTTTAGTATGAATATTTATTAATGCAACTTTCTCTTGCTCTCTTTCTCCCTCCCATCCCACAAAACCAATAAAACTTTTATTAAGTGTAATATTGTATGGTGATTGCATCTACGTCTGCACCAGCTGGGTGGTCAAGTGTGATCGGGTCAGTGTCATCGGGGAGAAGCTGGTTTTGTGGTGTTTCTCGCTCCTTTCTACTGGCTATATTGTGCAGAATGGCACATGCAGCCACTATCTGTGATGCCCGCTCTGGTGACTCTTAAGGGCCGAACACCATTGAAACGTGCATTTAGGATGCCAAAGATCATCTCTATCTTCACTCTGGTTTTACTGACGGCCACATTGAAGCGGTGCTGCGGCCCTGTCTGAGGGTCATGATAGGGGGTTATTGTGTAGGTTTTTCTATCTCAGTTTAAATGAACAGTGTTTTGTATTGTACCAAATTTAACTTGCTTTCCTCAAAGTGCTGACACAACACAGACTCACGGAAAATTCGTGAGACAAGCACTGGAGCCAGGCCATTTGGCATCCAAACTTGATCATACATGTTCATGACCACAAGTCATCTGCAGACTGCAGACGAAATGTTTAGTAAATCATTGTTATATCTGTTAATGTTACTATTAATTTAAAGATTCATCTCACAGAAAATAATCATCTCACATATTCACATCATCTCTACCTGAACATTAAGGCTGTGATAGGACTTCCTATTAACACAATCTGCCTCATGTTCCCCTAGAGCAGTGGAGATTGGAGCAAATAGACTGCATACATGCAATGACTTGGGAATCCTATCAAAAGATTAACAGAAGTTTAATAAAAAAAAAAATTCAAAATAATTCTTAACATGTATTATATTGTATACACTTGTGAAATTTGCTTAAAAAAAAGTGTTCATGTGATGTCACCCTATCAATATATCTTACTGGCAATTTTATAAAAGCCCTCTTTATGGACATGCATGTCGATAAATGTCCGGGGAGCACTATTAATGAAACTTTTCATGTACTCCTGCAGAGCGAGGACCACCTTACGAATGGTTTGACAAACCGTGTTTTCCCCTAGCTTCTGTGCGTCACCCACCGTGCAAGAATGTACCACTTGCAAAAAAAACAAACAAAAAAAAAACGCAACGCAATATTTGCGGTACAGTAAGTGCATGAATTCGACGTGTTAAATTCTTTATGTGCGGCTCAAGAGGTTCTCAAAGATAAGACATTCCTTCCGCGGAAAATCTGTATCTTTCATACAAGTAACTTTTAGGAAAGGCAAGGGGATTTTGTCTGGCTAAAAATTCTTTCTAGTGCTCGTCAAACAATTTGCGCTGAGATGTCCACCGGATTTGGAAGAAAAGGTGAAGTCATTGTAACAGACACTTGGAATAAGTTACGTCACCTATATGTTTCTTTGCTCTCAGCTGATTGGTCAAACTTCAGTCTGAGATCTTGAATCCAGAACATAACCTGCCCCGGAGCAGGTTAGCCGTGCAGCGTAAGATACCATGGCAACGAACACCGATTAAAGCCGAGCTACTTTCATAGTACCTAAAACCCAGGGTTGGCGGAAACTAAGCTGAAACATAGCTGGCTAGCCACCTAATCCGGCTTCATGGTACAGGCCCCTGCTTTCAGATGGAGCGGCATTTACTACACAGTAAAAACTCCAGTGTTAAATGAACTCTCCTGGGAGTGTATACGAGTCCACAATCAAGATTGTTGAAGTTAATGAGATAATTAAGTGATTAATTGAGTAATGATTGAGCATTATTGAAGACACCTGATGATAACAAGCATAATCACTGAAGGAGAAAATCTCAAATCGTAAGCCACCGTTATGGTGATGGGTGTATGCTTTAGTTGGGCTCTTGACCCTTACTGTATATTATTAACTTTAGACTTTGTTTGTCTGCTGTTATTGATTTATAACAGTCAAATGAACAAAGAAAAAGTGTGATCTGATAGTGTTGGTTATGTTTTGACATAATCATGCTGTGATCTGAAAAATGAAACTTATTGAAATAGTTTGATGTAACTTGTTAACAGCAGCTCTGTGTATATGATTATCAGCATTTTTCTTATAATCCAATATATTTAATAAACATTGTTCTGATCAAAACACTTTCAAATGAATTTGTTTAGAAACACAGACATCAATAATCAGCCTGTGAATCTCAACAATGGTGACAATAATAAAGCATGTTGCAGTGGCTGCCACCAATCACAACTCATTAATGGCTCCCATCATGCATTGCGGTATGAATAAATTATGATCTGAATTGTCTATGTAATTTTCTTTTCCTAATTGAATATTCTGCTCGTCACCATTGTTGAGATGCATAGACTGAATCTTTATGTTTGTGTGTGCTTAAAAGAAAGATAAAAAAAAAAAAAAAAAAAAAAAAACACTTTTAAGAAATCCTTTATATTATATCTAAAATTTTGGATATTTATGCAGAATCACAATTATGCTGTAATCAACAACATAAATCAAAAACATAAAGTTCAAATGATGATTGTCATAACATAATCAACACCATCAGATCACTTTTTTTTCTTTGTTCATCTGGCAGTTGTAAGTCAGATACAGCAGCCAAACAAAAATTAAAGTTAATAATATAAGGGTCAAGAGCCCAACTAAAGCAACCACCCATCACCATAACGGTGGCTTACAATTTGAGATTTTCTCCTTCAGTGATTCTGCTTGTTAGCATCAGGGGCCTGTACCATGAAGGTAGCTGAACAAACTCGGGGTTACAGGATTAGTTTTGAGTTGACAAAACCAAACCGATGCAATCAGGCTTTATTGGTACCATGATGCAGCTCATCGACTTTCTCTGTCAACTCAGGCTTTGATCTTAAGCTATGATTACTCCACGCGCGCGTGCACATAAAAGAGTGACGTCGACACTGAACAACCAATGGCGGGTAGAGCGAGAGCGATATATTTTTCCGCGGAGGAGCAAGAGATAATCATTCATAATTATGATGAATTTAAATATGTATTTCAACCTCGAAACAATACGGTCTTTGCCGCCAAAGCAAGAGAAGACTGTTGGAGAAAGATTGCTGATTGTTAATGTGTAAGTTAAACAAATAGCCTACGTTCTATATTTATGTAAAATTATGTATGTTTATATGTATGTGTAGCCTATGTGTAATATAGCCAATAGCCTATTTTTATAATATATAAAAAATGTGCATGTATGTACTAAGAAAGATTAATATTCATTGATTTTTAGATTTTTAGATGCAACCCCAACTCCAAATGTTCTTGGCAGCAGATAAAGACAAAATATAAAAATATAATTCAAAGTGGTTATTTCAAGGAGTTAATTCAAAGAGTATTTACCACAACCTTTTATTACTTTTGTGAACATTTTATCACACTTGTTTGCAGCAAACAGAAATAAAGAATTAAATTCAGAAAACCAGAAAACACTGGCGGAGGAGTTGACTCTGAGTAGGCAATAAGGGACGGCCGATTATGGATGGGATTACAGGGGCTGTACAATCTGACCCTGGTGCTGGCTCCTCTAAGCAAGTAACACTGGGTATGTGTGCAATACATTACTACTTTTTTTTAAGTTTTAAATATGGCTGACTGTATGTTCTGCAGGGAAATACAGTGTCCCTGTTGAAGCCAGCACACACACACAGTCTCCCACACAGAGGTCAGTATGCAGCAGACAGAACACCAAACATAACCTGCTTTAAAACAGTTATGCTTTACATTGGCCTACTTTTATTTATTAGGGTGAAGCAAATGATGAAGACACTCTGTCTGTGTGTTCTCAGACAGTTGCTGATGTGAATGCACTGGGCTTTTTATTATGGCAAACATTTGAATGTGTGGCATAAAAAAGGGACTGGCCCTTACACATCTCTTTTGTAGGATTTTTCACAACCTGACCCAGAAACTGAGGCCTCTACCTCAATGGCCTTCAGAAGAAATGTGTAAGGATTTAAAACCCTTGACATAAATTACAGTCAGTCCTGTGTTTGTAGGAAGTCAAGGAACTATTTGTGATTTTGATGAGCCTCCAGAAAACTTGTAATGATCATGTTTGTGATGGAATTATGTTTCAGGTGGAAACAGACTCAGTCAGGGCCCTGTACAAAAGGAGTCTCGAACTAGACTGCACACTAAAGGAGACTTGAACTAGACTGCACACTAAAGGAGACTTGAACTAGACTGCACACTAAAGGAGACTTGAACTAGACTGCACACTAAAGGAGCTGACTGTGAGCTGAGGAGGCTCCAAACAAAATCAAACAGCTGGATAAAACTGATCTCAGTATGTATATAGTTATATAGTATATATATATATATATATATATATATATATATATATATATATATATATATATATATATATATATAACTTATTTAACCAAGTAACACTTTAGTATGAATATTTATTAATGCAACTTTCTCTTGCTCTCTTTCTCCCTCCCATCCCACAAAACCAATAAAAGAGTTTGAGACCTATCTGCAGTTTCAATGTGCTTTTATTAAGTGTAATGTTGTATGGTGATTGCATCTACATCTGCACCAGCTGGGTGGTCAAGTGTGATCAGGTCAGTTTCATCGGGGAGAAGCTGGTTTTGTGGTGTTTCTCACTTCTTACTGGTGGCTATATTGTGCAGAATGGCACATTGCGCCACTATCTGTGATGCCCGCTCTGGTGACTCTTAAGGGCCGAACACAGTTAATGTGCCTTTAGGAGGCCAAAGATCATCTTTATCTTCACTCTTGTTTGAGGGCCACATTGAAGCGGTGTTGTGGCCCTATCTGAGGGTCATGATAGGGAGTTATTGTGTAGGTTTTTCTATCTCAGTTTAAATTAACAGTGTTTTGTACTGAACCAAATTTAACTTGCTTTCCTCAAAGTGCTAACACAACACAGACTCATGGAAAATTTGTAAAATCTCACATATTCACATCATCTCTACCTGAACATTATGGCTGTGATAGGACTTCCTATTAACATAATCTGCCTCATGTTCCCCTAGAGCAGTGGAGATTAGAGCAATAGACTGCATACATGTTGCAATGACTTGGGAATCCTATCATAAGATCAGAATCAGAATAATAATAAAAAAGATTCAAAATAATTCTTAACATGTATTATAGGCCTATTGTATAGTACATTTGTGAAATTTGCTTTTTGAGAAAAAAAAAAAAGTGTTCATGTGATGTTACCCTATCAATATCTTACCGGCAATTTTATAAAAGCCCTCTTTTATGGACATGGTCGATAAATGTCCGGGGAACATTATTAATTAAACTTTTCATGTACTCCTACAGAGCGAGGACCACCTTGCGAATGGTTCGACAAACATATGTTTTCCCCTATAGCTTCTGTGCGTCACCCACCGTGCAAGAATGTACCACTTGCAAAAAAAAAAAAAAAAATGCAACGTAATACAATTTGCGGTACAGTAAGTGCATGAATTCGACGTGTTAAATTCTTTATGTGCGGCTCAAGAAGTTCGCAAAGATAAGACATTCCTTCCGCGGAAAATCTGTATCTTTCATACAAGTATCTATCATAACTATCAGTTAAGGCAAGGGGATTTTGTCTGGCTAAAAACTCTTTCTCTACGAAGTGCTCGTCAAACAATTTGCACTGAGATGTCCACCGGATTTGGAAGAAAAGTTGAAGTCATTGCAACAGACACTTGGAATAAGTTACGTCACCTATATGTTTCTTTGCTCTCAGCTGATTGGTCAAACTTCAGTCTGAGATCTTGAATCCAGAACATAACCTGCCCCGGAGAAGGTTAGCCGTGCAGCGTAAGATACCATGGCAACGAACACCGATTAAAGCCGAGCTACTTTCATAGTACCTAAAACCCAGGGTTGGCGGAAACTAAGCTGAAACATAGCTGGCTAGCCACCTAATCCGGCTTTATGGTACAGGCCCCAGGTGTCTTAATTATCTCATTAACTTCAACAATCTTGAGTGTAGTTCTACTGTTTCTCTTTCCTTCAGTGATTCTGCTGGTTAACAACAACAGGTGTTAATCACTAATGCTCAATCATCACTCAATTGATCACTTAATTGTCTCATTAACTTTAACACTGCTTCAGTGTTACTTTAACACCATGTAGAGTGGGACCATATGTGCTCAGAGCAGTGTTAATTTAACACTGGGGAATTTACTGTGTACCATACCATGATGTACTCCAGCATTTTCCATCTTACTTTGCAGTAGTGAGGGCTGAATAGTATTAAACGCACTAGAGAAGTCAAAGAAAGTGATTCTGACAGTACTGTCCGAGGTCTCTAAATGACTTAAAGATTTATGCAAGAGGTATATAAGTGCATCGTCAACCCCAACACCGGTTTTATAAGCAAACTGAAGTTTATCCACAGCACTACACAATACTGACTTTAAATGATCTAGTACTAGTCTCTCAAACAGCTTCATTAACTGTGACGTTAAAGCTATTGGTCTATAATGTGAGAACTCCTTGGGATTTGTTAACTTGGGTACGGGTACTATGCATGATGTCTTCCATAAAACAGGTAATTTCTCCAAGCACAGACTCAAATGAAAAATATAGTGAACCACCCTACAAATCTGATCAGCACAGGCCTTAAGGACTCTAGGATTAATGCCATCCGGACCTTGAGATTTATTTATCCTAATTCTCCTTAACCCATTTCTTACTTGTTCAACTGACATAGAAAAGCCAGGAATATACTCACAAATGGGAGAAATGGGAGAAAAGGATGAGCTAATAGCTGGGGGTAGATATAGTGGAGAGCTCTGTGGTAAACTACTTAGCGGGAGATGTTCAAGATCATCATTAGACCCAGCATCAAATCTATAAAAAAATAAATTTAATCCATCTACCCATGTCTGACCAGCAGGGGCAATATACCTCCTTACTTTATTTTCATGTCCAGACATCATATTTAGATCTTTCCAAACCCCTCTCACATTCTTTTGTTGTAGTTTCTGTTCCGTTTTTAACTTATAACTCTCTTTCCCCTCTCTAACTTTAACTTTTAGCAACATCTGTACTCTCTTTTGCTCATCCTTATCACCCACTAGAAAGGCCCTCTTTTTCTCGTTTAATAATACTTTTAACTCAGAGGTGACCCAAGGCTTGTTGTTTGAATAACATTTGATCTTTTTGGTAAGTACTGTGTTTTCAACACAGAAGTTAATATAATCTGTAATACATTCAGTTAAACTATCAATGTCCTCTTCATGTGATTTGCACAGAACCCCCCAATCGGTTGTTTCAAAACAGTCCATTAATGCTTCATAGGCTGAATCAGACCATATCTGAACTGTTCTCAATACTGGCGGTTGCTTCCTCACAACCGGCACATAAACAGACCTAATGTAAACAAGGTTATGATCTGATCGTCCCAATGGAGGAAGCGGTGAGGATCTATAGGCTTCTTTCACATTTGCATAAAACAAGTCCAATATTTTATTGTCTCTTGTATCACAGTCCACATGAGTAAACGTGGGGAGAGTATTTTGTAGAGATGCTTGGTTAAAATCACTAGAAATAATAATCAGTGATTGAGGATATTTTAGCTGCATCCTGGCTGTAATAGTATTAATATATTCACAAGCATTAGTCACATTGGCCGAAGGAGGGATGTACACCGTTATCACGTAAGAAAATTCTCTTGGCAAGTAATACGGCCTCAGACCCACCACAAGTAGTTCAATATCCTTATTGCACAGTTTTTCTTTAACCGTGATATGACCCAGATTGCACCAGCGTTCATTAACAAACAGTGCCAGCCCTCCTCCTTTCCTCTTAGGGACCATTCGGTATTTATGGAAGGGGCCACCGGAGTAAAATAGGGGAGGGCCATGTCTTTTTATTCTTTGTTGAGGGGAGGGTCATCCAACTTTTTTTAGTCTAGGGGGAGGGTCACCCAACTTTTATATTCATGAAAACAGCAACATTTCAAAGTGGCTTGTTTGGTGCTATTTTTTTCCATTTAGCTCCATGTTGCTCTCGCGGTATCAGCCCCCCTTCGATATCAGATGGGTCTGACCCAACAAAAATCCAGTTTGGCGCTGTTTGACAGTGCGCGCGCACTTCAGTTCGCGCTTAGAAAAAGTGCATCATGTCAGAACAGAATGCCAAAGAAATGTTTACCTGGCAAAGCTTTAAAGCACGAGCAAATAATGAACTTTTGTGAAGTGCACAGTGTCCTGTGAGTGTAACTCTACCGCTGCATTAACGTGATGTGAATGTACGTCGAGTTTTACAGTATTGGTACTGAGGCGCCAGAACTGATAGAATGTGCGCTGTAGCGCGATACTACCATGTTTTAGTTTCCATTCTTATTTTGTTTCCACGATGTGTAAGATGTAGGGCTACCACATCTTTAAATTACTATTAGTATTATTTAAGTTAACATAAAATACGTAGACCTACACCACAAAAACTAGTTGAGGATAAATTCGTTAAAATTGGGTGATTCCAGTGTTATGGACATGACATTTGCAGTCAAAACTTGAAATATAAATTCTCAGAAAATGCATTTAATACCAATATTTTGAAACGTCTGAAAGGAGTCAAGACATTAGAAAAATATCAGTCTACACATGCGTTTTATATTTAATATGAGGGAAATACACATGTGACGTGACACAAAAAATCTTTAACTTTTAGGTGGCAAATTTTTTTTTAGTAATTCTATAAATTACACTGTGCAAACCAAAAGATATATACCCACCGTATGAATAAAGATCGGCCTCCACAGAACATAAAATATTATATTATTTTTATTTTATTTTTCGTGTTCGCATTTATGTGAAAAAAAAAAAAAATGTTACGGGCGTGACAGTTCTCCATTACGGACATAACTGCTCTGAAAGCGACTTTAAAAATTTCACAGAGACCTCAAACAGAAAGCACAAAGCCTTTCTTTAAAGTGAATTTCGTTTTTTCATTAATTGTATCTTAATTTTAATCAATGTTTCATCTGGATTTAATAAATAAGAAGTAAATATAGTAGAAAATAGATAGGCCTAATCATGACACGGAGGCGCGGGCGAGTGAACTGGACTCGTCTCATAAATGAACCGAAACTGCAGCGTAAGGTATGCTACTTGACTCACAGACCTGAGAAATATATATAGAAAGCTTGAAATGTCTACTTTTAAACAGAACAATTCATAACGAAGGAAAACAGACTGCTTTCTGCTTATGGAATGTGCATTTCTCTCTGGCGCGTTCTGAGAAGATCGCGACGCATCGTCAACTTCGTCTTTGCAGTCGACACAGAAAACACTTGTTTATTAATAAACAATTAAAATGTCTCCTTGCTATATTTGACATATTAATAATCATTACTTTTGCCGGTTCTTTGTGACAGCTTTTAGATGCTTTATTCGCAACGCCACCCACATGTTGAACGAGTCACACCGCATCAGCACCGAAAGCATGATTTTTTTCAAATCTAAAATCAAAAATCGTGATACGAACCGAATCGTAGGTTTGGTCTATCGTTACAGCCCTAGTAAGATGAGAAAGCAAGAGTTTATGGTTAAAAAAAACAAAAAAAAACAATGGCTATCTGAACATCTTTGCCAAGCGCAAACCAGTACAGAAGTAGGCTAATCAATAAATTATCGGGGAGGGTCATGCCTTTTTTCACAATCATTTTGGAGGGTCATAGAAAAATGTATTGCTGGCGAAGGGAGGGTCATGTCTTTTTTGACAACAGATCTCAAAACTCCTCCGGTGGCCCCTTAAATAAAAAACGAACAGTCCCTTAAACTTAAATTGTGTTCATATTAACAAAGCTTACTATTTGTGTCTAAGATCAAAAATACTTTGAAATTTCAGTGGTTACACTTTATTTCGATGGTCCACTTTAGACATTCTACTACACAGCAAAATCCCCAGAGTTAAATTAACTCTGTTCAGAGAACATTTGGTCCCTCTCTACAGAGAGTTAAACTAACTCTGAATCAGATTTAAGGTTAATGAGATACTTAAGTGATTAATTAAGTGATGATTGGGCATTGATGATGAACACCTGCTGTCAACAAGTTCTCAGCAGAGGAGGATTAAACAACTCCATAAACAGCATTACCAGCTTCACTTATTACTAACCAGACTGACTTTATTTCTGTCAGACGGCTACAGAAGGTCTTATTGAGAATTAACAGAGGTTTAGATGTTGACGATTTATTGAAAATGTATGATCACCATTATAGTGATGAGTGTTTCCTTTAGTTGGGCAGTTTGACTCTTCTTGCGAGTTTGTGGTTTTTGTAAACTTTATGATGTTGAAAACTATATCACCTGACTGTCTTTGATGCTAACTTTCCTTGTAACAAATTATGTGTTTTAGTAAACACTGTTACAAAAACCATAAACCCCCATAAGAAGTCAAGAGTCAAATTGCACAACTAAAGGAAACACCAATCACCTTAATGGTGATTTTAAAACATCAACATCTATACCTCTTTTAATTCTCAATAAGAACTGTAGACGTAAATAAAATAAAGTCAGTCTGGTTAGTAATAAGGGAAGCTGGTAATGCTGTTTGTGGAGTTGTTTAATCCTCCTCTGCTGAGATCTTCACAGATTGAATCTCTTCTTTTTATCTTTAGTTGATTTAATCTAAGGCTGTGACTAAAAGTCAGTTGTAGTTCTTGTGTTTCTCTTTCCTTCAGTGATTCTGCTTGTTAACTGCAGGTGTTCATCACTAATGTTCAATCATCACTCAATCAATCACTTAATTATCTCATTAACTTTAACACTGCTTTAGTGTTACTTTAACACTCTGTAGAGTGGGACCATATTTGCTCTGAGCAGTGTTGATTTAACACTGGGGATTTTGCTGTGTAGGAATCTCCATTCTAGGTACAGATGACATTGCTGTATGTTGAAGTGCCAATAGTTGTTCTTTTGAAGAAATGATGGAGCTAAAGTTTGGTGCTCCTGAAACTGTCCCCAGAGTTCCAATTAAGAATGCCAAAATATAAATAATCACAATCCAATGCTTCTTGATACTCTCAAGCTTGGGTCCACACTTAAACACATTCCTCAGACATCGATACAATTTTTTTAAGAAAATAAAAGAGATAAAATAGGTTAAAAACATTCAGAGCTGCTGCAACAGGCTGCCACATGCACGGCACCATCTTGATGCCCATGATGTATAATGTATAATGTACAAGAACCATAGTTTGGGTTGAACCAGGACCAGATATACATCGGGCCTTATAATATGGTGAATTGTGCTGAACACTTATTATATTGAAAGAACCTTTGCTTGTAAAGCAGGAACTTACAGGTTACAAAATCTCATAAATTTGGATGACGAGGCCCAGCTGGCCGCCACACAGATATCTTCAATTGGTATTCCAATCGACCATGCCCATGATGAGGCCTTGCTCCTTGTGGAATGAGCTCTGACGCCTATGGGACAACGGAGGCCCTTAGACTCATAAGCCAGCGAGATAGCGTCCACTATCCAGCTTAATAATCTTTGCTTTGTCACAGCAAGCCATTTGGTGCGGCCGCCAAAGCATACGAAGAGCTGTTCTGACTGCCTGAACGGGGCAGAACGCTCTAAATAGACTCTAAGAGCCCTGACAGGGCAGAATAGATTCACATCTCTTTCGTCCTCTAGTGAGGTAAGAGCTGATAGCGAAATGACATGCGCTCTGAATAGAGTGGAGAGCACTTTAGGAACATACCCGTGCCTCGGCTTAAGGATGACTCTGGAGTTGTTGGGCCCGAATTCAAGGCAGGAAGCGCTTGAAAATCACCTACTCACTTGACTGATGCCAGTGCTAGTAAAAGAGCAGTTCTGAGCGAGAGAGGCTTCAGGTCAGCTGACTGAAGCAGCTCAACTGGGACTTCCTTCATGGCATCCAAGACCAAGGAGAGGTCCCAGACCGCCACAAAGGGAGGTTGAGTTGGGTTTAACCTTCTGGCCCCTTTGAGGAAGTGCATGACCAGGTCGTTTCTTCACAGTGATTGCCCGGCCACGTGAGCGTGAAATGCTGCTATGGCTGCTACATATACTTTGAGCGTGGAGGAGGTACGCCCCACGTCAAAAAGCTCTTGTAAAAAGGAGAGCACCTAGACACTCCACATGAGTAGGGGCCCAGGCTCTGTGCTGTACACCAGTCGGAGAACACTGACCATTTTAGAGCATAAAGACACCTGGTTGAGGGCACTCTTGCTTCAGTGATGGTTTGTCTCTTGTCTCTGGATAGCATATCCACACCCTGGTTCAGAATGCCAGGCACATGCTCCGCTCTTAGCGAGTGTAGGTTGTGCTGAGCCCATATTATGTGGTCTTAGGCCATGGTGTGCAGGTTTCTCGACCTGAGTCCACCCTGGCGATTTATATAGGACACCACTGACATGTCCATCTGGACCAAGACATGGTGGCCCTTTAGATATAGGAGAAAAGCTTGCAGCGATAGAGCGACCGCTCTCATCTCTAGACAGTTTATATGTAAGTGCCTCTCCAGGCTCGACCATAGGCCGGAGATGGGCCTGCTCTCGTGAAGGGCCCCCCAACCCAGGTTGGAGGCATCTGTCGAGATAACTTTCCTCTTTGAAATCATGCCCATACTCACGCCGGTTTGGTATGGCTGCTTTTCAAGGAGCCAGGGCTCTGATACAGCTGTGGTTCACTTTGATGCGTAAGTGGCCAGATCGCCACATGGGAGCCAGTACACAGGGGTTTAACTAGCGCTGAAGAGGACGCATGTACAGTAGACCTAGCTGGAATACTGATTATGCCGAGGCTATGAGACCTAATATCCTCTGAAATCTCTTGAGAAGCGTGTTAGTGCCCGCTCTGAACACTGCCACTAGGTGTTGAATGTTGAGTGTGCGCTCTGACGTAAGCCACACTCTTATTTGTATAGAGTTTATGACTGTTCCCAGGAAGGAAATGCTCTGGCTGGGAGACAGTGCACTTTTGGAAGCATTGAACCTGAGACCTAGGCATTTATGAACTGCGCCTCCAATTGAGCTAAAACCAGCCAATCGTCCCGGTAGTTCAACAGTCGCCCTTCCCTGTTGTTTCAGGGGGCTGAGAGCTGCATCCATGCACTTTGTAAATGTACAGGGTGCTAGAGATAGACAGAACGATAGGACTGTGTATTGATAAGCCTGCCCCTCGAAAGCAAATCTCAAAAATGGCCTGTGATGGGGCGTTATCTGAATGTAAAAGTAAGCATCTTTCAGATCCACTGAGAAAAAACAATCCCCTGGGCGAATTTGCGCGAGGATTTGTTTGGTTGTCAGCATCCTGAACGCATGGGTGTATGCAGGGGAATCTAGGGGTGCATACTTCATCGTGGGCACACAGTGTACATTTATTACACTTCCAGCGTGAGCTGATACTGTGGGGACAGTGCTTATGTGCAGGGGTGCATACTTTGTAGTGGGCACACAACCTACATTTATTACCTTTCCAGCATGAGCCAAAGGGAGAACAGATTGAAAATTGCTCTTTTTATGTGTTATATTTGGGTCGCCGTGAAAACGGCATTTGTTTACAGGTGAACATGTTTCAAAACAGTCTTGTTTACTGCAATATTGACATTTCCAGCCGCCTGAGACAGTAGCGTAGCCAGAAAAGAGACTCTGGGTGTGCATCTGAAAATCTGGGTGTGCCACATTTATTGTCAGATTAGGCCAGCCTTAAAAATATTCTTGTTTGCCGTAACCTGACCGACCCTGTCAATTTACAACACCCTTTTAGTCCGTTGTAAACTTGCATTAAGACCGAACGTTTTTTTTTTTTACTCTTAAAACAACTAATACAAATGCAATACAATTATATTAATTATATTTTAGTCAGTATTGTGAATTGAAATTGCCCATAGACCTACATACAAACGTAATACGCTCTTTATTTGAAATAAAAACCTGTGGTGTCATCTATGATTATAAGGGCTGTAGGCTATATGCGAAATGAAACTGAAATCACGACACTCAGGGCTACGAACCTGTGTCGCGGTCAGTGTTGGGGAAAGTTACTTTAAAAAAGTAATGCATTACAATATTGTGTTATCCACTTAAGTTACTTTTTAGAAAAGTAATGCGTTACATTACATTTGCGTTACTTTTATTTTTCATCTGGGCTGGCCTTGTTTTTTATAACAAAAAAAGTTATATTTTTGGGCAAATGTAAAGACCCTTTCACACCAAAAGTGAAATAATAATTTTCAGGCTGAAGGAAATGCAGATTCACGTGTGTACAGTAGGTATAGAGTACAGCAGTGTACAGTAGAGGAAAAGCTCAAACAAACCTTTCAGCTGCTGTTATTCTGGATGTCAGAAGCAAGTATATTATTCAATAAAGTGAGATTAAATGCATAAATAATTGTTTTATTTAACATTTAGTTATTGGAGGTTTGCATAGTATTCTGATTCTGCATTACACTGATTTTATTCATATTGAGGAATATTGAATCTTTTTTGTGTGCAAGTGAGATGACGCCAAAGCACGCTCACATTTAGTTTAGAACTACACAGTAAATTCCCCAGTGTTAAATTAACACTGCTCAGAGCACATATGGTCCCACTCTACATGGTGTTAAAGTAACACTGAAGCAGTGTTAAAGTTAATGAGACAATTAAGTGATTAATTGAGTGATGATTGAGCATTATTGAAGACACCTGATGTTAACAAGTAGAATCACTGAAGGAGAAAATCACAAATTGTAAGCCACCGTTATGGTGATCAGTGTTTGCTTTAGTAGGGCTCTTGACCCTTAAATTATTAACTTTAATTTTTGTTTGGCTGTTGTATCTGAGTTATAACTGCCAGATGAACAAAGAAAAAAGTGATGTGATGGTGTTGGTTATGTTATGACAATCATCATTTGAACTTTATGTTTTTGATTTATGTTGTTGATTACAGCATAACTGTGATTCTGCATAAACATCCAGAATTTTAGATATAATAAAGGATTTCTTAAAAGTTTTTTCTTTTTTTAGAAATCTTTCTTTTAGGCACACACAGACATAAAGATTCAGTCTATGCATCTCAACAATGGTGACAATTGGGAAAAGTAAATTACATAGACAATTCAGATCATAATTGATTCATACCGCAATGCATGATGGGAGCCATTAATGAGTTGTGATTGGTGGCAGCCACTGCAACATGCTTTATTATTGTCACCATTGTTGAGATTCACAGGCTGATTATTGATGTCTGTGTTTCTAAATATATACATTTTAGTGGTGGAAATTTTGATTCTTTCCAGAGACTCGTTCATTTTCAGTTCGTTCACCAAAATGATTCATTCAGATTCGTTCACTGATTCGTTCAGTGATAATTTCTTCATATTACATATATACTGCAGCAGGTGGCGAAAAAGAGTGTATTTTATGCTATGTTTTAATGAACGTATTTACTTGTTACAAAAAAAAGTGATTTGGCTTTGTTAAAATGTGTGCCTTATTTACTAAATTAATAACATAAGTATAAATAAGTGGTTCAGATGACCAAACCAAGGTTTTCTTGCATAATTAACATTTTAATTGTTTAGTCAGACATACCGTATTTTTCGGACTGTAAGTCACACTTTTTTTCATAGTTTGACTGGTCCTGCGACTTATAGTCAGGTGCGACTTATATATCAAAATTAATTCAGACTGAGGTGAAAACATTACCGTCTACAGCCGCGAGAGGGCGCTCTATGGCGGAGTTGTTCAGAAGCGACACCAAGGATGAAGAAAATTCAATGGATTCAGTGATGTGGAATGAGATCGCGGGAGCTTGGTGAACTTGTTTACTGGTAACTTGCTTGTTGGACTCGCTGGCTTATGTTAATTTAGCCTATTCAGCCTCCCAGGTATATGTTCTTTATGCTATTGTGTAGCTGAATAACTGTTAATGTGTTGCGTTAACATACCGGATACCTACTCAGCCTGTTGTTCTGTGTGCTACTGTGTAGTTGAATAACTTGCCTTTCCATATTAAATGTCTGTTCTTGGTCTTGGATTTTGTGAAATAAATTTCTAAATAAATGCGACTTATAGTCCAGTGCGACTTATATATGTTTTTTTCCTCTTCATGACGCATTTTTTGACTGATGCGACTTATACTCCGGAGCGACTTATAGTCCGAAAAATACGGTACACATTCATAAATCTGGGATTATATTAAACGTTGATGTTCTGTATGTTGAATATGAATATAAACAATTATATGTGCACATCTATAACTGCGCTTTGAATGAGATTGAATCACATGCTAAATGACCGATCTACCCAGTACTCTCATTCACGAACAAAAGTACCAGTTAGTTCAATTCGTTCACGGACGAGATCTCTCTCTCTCGTTCAGACTCAAAACAGAGCGATCTCAGTCAGTGATAGGCATATTCGTTCAGTAGATCCAACCAAATACATACCCCTTCACAGCCCAAACTGAAATGCTATTTGCTGACGTCATGAGACATAACCAATACTGTCATATTTTTTTGGTTTGTTTTAGTTTTTAGAGAAGTGCATATGACATGAATAAAACGTAATGAATTCATTTTTGATAATACAAAATGAACACAAGTAGTCAAGTAAATTGTTCAAAGTGCAAAATACCACAAAACTAAGACTAAAACACACAAACAAAATATAAGAAAAGCAGGTAACGAGAAGTGTAAATTTAAATCAAGTAAACAGTCAAGTGCACCACCCTTAGCTCAAACCAAGTAAAAAATGACGATGTTAATTTGTCTTTGTTATATTTAACCAATATCTAGCATTATTAACCTGTTTTCATTACAATGGTAAAGTGTAAATTTGTTTATTTGATGCAAACATGCTACACAAACCTAGCTCTATCGGTTCGCCATCATTATCGTTCAAACAACTGGTTATTTTCGTTCATGAAAGACATGTACCAGTTCGTTCAACTCGTTCACAAACGATAAGTTCTCTCTCGTTCAGACCTATGGTTCAGACTCAAAATCAACTCGGTCAGTCAGTGAAGGGCGTATTCGTTCACTACATCCAACAAATCACATGCTCCGTCACATCTTATACTCGAAGGCTATTGGCTCGAGGTTCATTCTTTGACAGGTTGAAAACACCGGTTCACTGCTGCGCATGCGCTGCTAATAGCGCCGCGCTGCTGTGGAGGGAGGGATTTCAGTGAACGAGAAATATGAGTCAATGGATTACGTGAATGAGAACGATTCGTTCACCTAAAGGATTCGTTCAAAAAGAACGATTCGTTCACGAACGTAACATCACTAATACATTTGAAAGTGTTTTGATCAGAACAATGTTTATTAAATATATTGGATTATAAGAAAATTGCTGATAATCATATACTGTAGAATCACAGAGCTGCTGCTAACAAGTTACACCAAACTAGCTCAATAAGTTTCATTTTCAGATTACAGCATGATTATGTCAAAACATAACCAACACTATCAGATCACACTTTTTCTTTGTTCATTTGACTGTTATAAAATCAATAACAGCAGACAAACAAAGTCTAAAGTTAATAATATACAGTAAGGGTCAAGAGTCCAACTAAAGCAAACACCCATCACCATAACGGTGACTTACAATTTGTGATTTTCTCCTTCAGTGATTCTGCTTGTTATCATCAGGTGTCTTCAATAATGCTCAATCATCACTCAATTGATCACTTAATTGTCTCATTAACTTTAACACTGCTTCAGTGTTACTTTGTATGTAGAGTGGGACCATATGTGCTCTGAGCAGTGTTAATTTAACACTGGGGAATTTACTGTGTATAATTAATTATAAATATTTGTATCAGTTAATAGAATTAACTTATTATAGTAAAATTAATATTACAATTAACCCACCTGTTCGTCCCATGAACACTCAGTGTTAATTGTTCATTAATTCTAAGAAATTTTCATTTCTGGGGAAGGGAAATGTCTTTCTTACTGTACAGTACTACTAAGAGCCTATAGTCAAAATCTAAATCGTAAAATAAACTTTGTTGCAAGCAGAGAATCAGAACCAAATACATATTGTGCACAAGTTTTATTAACTAAATCACAAACATAACTAATCTAAACACACATACATGCATAGGTAAAATGGTGAGTGATAGAATGGAACCGGAAGCAGGAAATGGAACTATGGAAAAGATCCATTAACTATGAAAAGAACCATTAGCTTATAATTTTTAGAGCACCTCATTAAATTGATACTTGCATGGTCTGTGCAGTGGACACAATTCTTGAAGTTATTGAAAATTGAAGTTGTTGATTCTGTGAGTATCAAATGTTAAAGTTGCAATCGTTTTCATCTCCGCTGGATGGAGAAGATATGATGAATAGGGCTGGGCGATTTAAATCTCGATATTGTTATGCGCATCTCGTCAGTAAAGCCGGTTCCTTGATTAGTAGTAAATCACCATCACCTGCTTTCAGATGGAGCGGCATTTAGGGCTGATGAGATAATTAAGTGATTAATTAAGTGACTATTGAGCATTATTGAAGACACCTGATGTTAACAAGCAGAATCACTGAAGGAGAAAATCACAAATTGTACGTTACCATTAAGGTAATGGGTGTTTGCTTTAGTTGGGCTCTAGACCCTTTTATGTTTACTTTAATATTTACTGTTGTTCGTCTGCTGTTATTGATTTATAACAGTTAAATGAACAAAGTAAAATGTGATCTGATAGTGTTGGTTATGTTTTGACATAATCATGCTGTGATCTGAAAAAAGAAACTTATTGAGATAGTTTGGTTTAACTTGTTAGCAGCAGTTTTGTGATTCTTCAGCCTATGATTATAAGTACTTTACTTATAATTTAAAAAATATATATAATAAACATTGTTCTGATCAAAAGATATTCGGACAAATTAATTTAAAACACAGACATCAATAATCAGCCTGTGAATCTCAACAATGGTGACAATAATAAAGCATGTTGCAGTGGCTGTCACCAATAACAACTCATTAATGGCTCCCATCATGCATTGCGGTATGAATAAATTATGATCTGAATTGTCTATGTAATTTACTTTTCCTAATTGAATATTCTGCTCGTCACCATTGTTGAGATGCATAGACTGAATCTTGACGTCTGTGTGTGCCTAAAAGTAAGATTTTTTTTAAAACAAATTTTAAGAAATCTTCTATATTATATCAAAAATTCTGGGCATTTATGCAGAATCACAGTTATGCTGTAACCAACAACATAAATCGAAGTAAGAAAGAAGGATCTTAATGAGTTTAGTGATCAAGTTCAAATGATGAATGTCATAATATAACCAACACCATCAGATCACTTTTTTCTTTGTTCAACTGGCAGTTATAACTCAGATACAACAGCCAAACAAAATCTTAAGTTAATAATATAAGGGCCAAGAGTCCAACTAAAGCAACCAATGATCGTCATAACGGTGGCTTACAATTTGAGATTTTCTCCTTCAGTGATTCTGCTTGTTAACATCAGGTGTCTTCAATAATGTTCAATCATCACTAAATTAATCACTTAATTATCTCATTAACTTCAACACTCTTGAGTGTTCATATACACTCCCAGGAGTGTTAATTTAACACTGGAGTTTTTGCTGTGTACAAAGAGCCGTAGTTAACTGACAAGCTGAGCCATATCGCATTAAATATCGCTGGCGATACGTCCGCGATATTAATGCGATATGGCTCAGCTTGTCAGTTAACTACGGCTCTTTGTAGTAAATGCCGCTCCATCTGAAAGCAGGTGATGGCGATTTACTACTAATCAAGGAACCGGCTTTACTGACGAGATGCGCATAACAATATCGCGATTTAAATCGCCCAGCCCTAATGATGAACTTGTATTTCAACGCTGTTCTCATGGCTGGAGTGCAAATTGTGGCCTGCCAGCCCTGGGCCGGAGAGGACACGCAGAGTAAATTTTGGGAGTTGCAATGGACTTCTTCTTCATTGAATGAAGACACTGTGCCAAACTCCTGAGGTTGTCCTTGATTCTGTTGTGGTTGAGAGAGTCCTCTTCAGGAGGAATGAGCACATGGCTGGTTGTGAGTCAAGACCTGTTGCCCTGGGGCCTGCTGAGGCCACGCTGGACAGCACGGCACCCTTAGCGTACTGAGAAGGCCAAGAGAGGGAAGGGCTTGTGTAGAAGCCATTTAAAGGCTGAGAAAGGTCACAACTGTCAGAGTTGGCTCAACCAATAAGAAAGGGGGAATTTCTAAGCGGGAGATTCCTCTGTTTGGCGGATTTATGAATCTTTGTTCTAAGTGTACTCCTTTGCATGTGCAGCTGGATTGGTTGCTGATGAATAAACTAAGAAAGATTCTTGTAATACTAATATGATGCGCAGCTATCAACATATCATATACATAATTTCAATCTTCAAAGTACAAATTTATAGAGACCAAACATGGTATAGGTTGATTCAATGGTCTATGACCATTGATTCTATTGTAAAAGACACAGCATCAACAAAATAACAGTGTTAAAAGCCATTACACAAGACAGTAAATTATTCACAAAATGTTCTGGGATGCATGCTCATTTATAGATCAGTTTGTCGATAAATGAGTTTTTTTCCATGTCCAGGTCCTCCAGCTCTTTCTCTGCTGCTTTCCTCTTTAGCTCTTGTGTGGCACTTTCCTTCTTTTGACAGTGGAAACGGACATAATTGGTATGGTATACCATACCATACTGTACCATACCGGTCAGTGGAAACGAGCCATATTTACAGTATGTTACTGTAAAAATGCACTAAATTAAAACTCGAGTTAACTAATTTCACTTGGAGAAACCGACTGCCTTAAATTGACCAACTATCATTTAAATGTATTAACTAAAATTTATAATGCATAAATAATGTGGCCAAAGTATTACTGTGAACTTATTTCATTTGAGACCACTAAAAAACTATTGAACATAAAAAGAGTTCCATTGGACCAGCAACTACACAGTCACTGCCTTTTAAATAAAGCAACATGCAGCAAATCATCAATGTCTATCATTCTTCTCCTGGACTGAAGCACAGGCTCTACTCTTCTGCACAATGGTGACCCAAAAAAAAATTTTTTACAGTAAACTACTGGCAACAGTGTTGCCAGTATAAACCTGTTTTATAACTTACAGTTTATTACTGTTAAAATACATTCAGTGGGTGTGTCTTTTTATCTTACACTGTTAACCCTTTCAACCCCACAGGGAAATCCACACTACAAAGAGTAAAAAGTAACATTGATGCAGTGTTGCAGTGAGATAATTAAGTTAATATGTTGAATAATAAGTGAAATAAGCGAATGAGAAATAAGTGAATGAGAAGAACTACAACTGACTTCCAGCCATTACAAATCATTACACTTATTATTACTCAGTTTGATTTTATTTCTGTTATTAATTTATTAATGTTACCATTATAGAGATCTCTGTTTGCTTTAGTTGGGATGCTGACCCTTAACTTTTTATCATTAGATTTTTCACTGGCTAATTGAACTGTGTTTTTGCACATATGCACACACACGGTTTGTAAATGGTTGTGGTTATATTGATTGTGTTGACAAAATCACCATATAGCCTGTTCATTCACTAAATCGCATTTAGTTTTTAATTCTGTATCAAAAGTGTTTCATTATCACCACTGTGAAACTACACTAATAAGTTATGATGTTTGTTTTTGTTTTTTTAACACATGCACAGCCTAAAAAAAGAAACAAAGCTACACTGTCTTGTAGAAACACAGAGATATCAACAATCTGCATATGTCTCTCATCAATGGTGCCAATCATTTATTTTTATTTATTTATTCATGCAGCAGTGCATGCTGGGAGTTTTATGCTCTCCTGGAACCCAGCATGCATTGCGACTTGAGACTTTTGATTGTCACCATTGTTGAGATTCATGCGCTGATTGTTGATGTCTATGTGTGTCTAAGTCTGGCAAGAGTTCAAAATGTTCTAAAGCACTATATTATTTCAATATTCTTCAGAATAACTAATTACAGAAACATTGTTCTATTTCATGTTGCAGATTAACAGATATACAGTATGATAAATATGAAATACCCATAAATTTAATGCTTATTCACTAGTTAAGACCAGATAATCTGATATGTCCAGGATGATTATGTAATCATCACAACTGTCAGAAACACCTTATTATCTTCCTCTTGACTTTTTCTTGCCATAACAAATGTTTTATAAACTCACAGTTACAGCAGCCAGAAATAATTTAATGTTAGAAAGTCAAGGGTCAAGAGCACAACTAAAGCAAATACTGATCTCCATCATGGTGACAACAAACTTTATTATTTTCAATAAAACATCAACAACTAAATATCTGTTAATTCTCAACAATAACTTTTGTACGAATGTTAAATAATGTTAAACTGGTTTGTAAACTGTTTCCATACTCAGTGTTGCTGCAAGTCAATTGTAGTTCTTGTGTTTCTCTTTTTTCTGTTCTTGTTTCTCTGTCCTTCAGTGATTCTGCTTATCAGGTGTTCAACAGTGTCTCAATTCACTCTATTTCCATGCACTCTGTCAAGTGGACTATATTAGTGAGCTAATCAGGCATGTGATTGGCTAAGGACAAAAAAGCAGGAAAATATACTGCGCAAAAACTGCAGTGAGTCATCGAGGCTGCGGGAGAACAGGCTCGAGTGTCCAGACTCAAGACGGTAGTCGGTTCAGAAAAAATTCCATTTACAGTCTCGTGTGATTCAGCTCCAAATGCGAGGCCTGAAATGTCTGTATGTGATGGATGGGCCGGCTCTGATTTAACTCCTAAATTATTGTTTTAATGCAATGTGTCTCTGGACTGCTGCCTGCATCAGCAAATTCACGATTAACAAAAAAATTACTGCCTTGTGTATCGACCAATCAGCGTGTTGTTAAGGTAGAATTTCAGGCAAGACCAATCATATTAAACAGAGACATAGCAAATCATTTAAATAAGTAGACATTTTGAGTTCATAACACTTAAAATCTTAATCCAAAAGATTTTTGCTGCCAAATGAGTTCATTAAACACAACTGTGTAATTTTTGATGCAAAAACTTGCTATTGCAAGTGATGTTATGTTATGATAAATTGATTTATTTTTTAATGACAACACTGGGGTTTACATTACGGACTTCCCATCACTAGTTTCTAAACTCATCACTGGCCTGGTTATTATCAATAGATTTTCACCAAAAAATACTTTCTTGTCACAGATCAGACAATAATAATTAATAGCGTTGTGTCAGTGATGAATAAACGCAATTATAAAGTAATGCAATTTTAAACCTGGAACACACTGTAATTCATTTCACACTAAAATGTTTAACAGTGCAACAGTTCTATCATACCTCAATTAAACTCAGTACAAATATATATAGCCTATATATGCAAGAATGTGAATAAGGATGGAAGATGGCAGTATAAGTGGGGTAAATTTGCTGTAAAAAATTGCCAAGAATTTACAGGATTAAAGAGTATTATTTTATAATAAATTACTGTAGTCAGAAATTTACCGTGAAATTAATGCATGGGTCATTTTCTTACAAATTACTTACAACAGCAGAATGATGCTGACATCACAGTAACTTACTGTTTTACTGTGAAATCACATTATAATGTTCAGGGTTTGAAATTAACACCCGCCAACTCGCCAAATGCAGGTAAAATTCAACTGTGGCGGGTAACACTGTCAAATCACCAGCCAATTTGGCGTGTTACTCACTTTGCTAAATTAGTGTACATCTAATGAGATGTATCTCATGAGTCATCATGATATATTAAATACAGCTTATTGCGCAGAATCTGTGCATATCTGGTTTACTTGAACACACACGTCACTACGCAACAAATAGCGGCACGCTTGTTCATTTGCATTGAAGCAATAGTGAAGATTAAAAAGCAGTTGACAGATCAGACATTCTGAATTTTGAATTTTTAATACATTCTGGGTTAAAACAAGTTTTAGAGGCACACAGACATTAAGAATCAGCATATGAATCTCTACAATGGTGACATAATGCATTGTGGCATGAAGCATGTCACCATTGTTGAGTTTCATATGCTGATTCTTGAGGGTTTTTTTTTTCTTCTCACAATGTATTAAAAAATCAAAATTCAGAATGTTTGGTTTCTGGTAATAAATTGTCATTGCTGAAAATGTGTTAATAACAATTAATAGATTCTGGTCAGTGATGAGTAAATGCAATTATAATGTAATGCAGTTATACACCTGGAACAAACTGTAATTCATTTCACACTCAAATGTTTAACAGTGCAAGCATGAATGAACAATAACTACAACTTAGCATGATCAAGATTAACAGATATTTTAAAAATGTTAATTGTTGCCATTTTGAATGCCTAATGCATTAATCATGAAAACAATTTGAAACTTATTGTAAAGTTTTATCATTAAACAATATTTACTTACCCACTGAGGCAAGAAAAAATATTAGCCAGTGCAGGTGCATGTTCAATAGTGAAATAAAACCTCAAGTGCCTGAGATACTTCTGCTGTAGGATGAGGAGTCACTCTTGAACAGATGTCAGTCATTTGGTCATATTTATACACTGCAAGTGAACAACACATTCTCACTCTAAACCAGTGGCAGAGCCGGATATTTTCATAGGAAGGCCAGACAAGAGCCAGTAAATCAGCCTCGGGTGTCACAGATATCTTCATTATTTCAACATAGAAAGGAGTTTGACAACAAAGTGCTGGACTGTTTTAGTGCTTGAACAATAGCAGCAGGTTGGGAATTCTGAACTTAAATGGACAGTTCACCCAAACATGAACATTCTGTCATAATTTACTCACGCTCAAGTTGTTCTAAACTTGTACGAGTTTCTTTCTTCTCCTGAACACAAAAGAAGATATTATGAAGATTGTTGGTAACCAAATATTTGATTGGCCCCATTGACATCCGTAGTATTTTTTCCATCTATGGAAGTCAATGGGGCCCACTCAAGAAATAAGTTCACAGTATTAATATACTCACATTACTAACATAGTATTAATATTAAATAGCAATTGACCAAGGTTTTAATTCAGTGCATGTTATTATTACAGCGACGTACTGTAAAGATTACAGTAAAGAACTGTAATTTCACAGCTGCTCTTTTTTTGCTGTTTTTCAATTATGCTGTGTTATAACAGTTAGGAGCCAAGCACCAAAGGTGTGGAGGCACCTATTTTATCTGTTCCTGTTCTTATTACAGTTTTTCTCAATTGCTAAAACACAATTTCTGAAACCTTGCTCCATTTTCTGAAAATATTAAAGACAAAACCTCATCTTCAAGCACAATTCACAAAACCTCTAACTCCTCTCGCAAAATTAAACTTTCGCCTCAAAACAGTTTTACCTGTGTTCAAAATCAAACACTGCTCTCAAATGCTCTTGTTTCTCATAAACAAAGTGATCAAAATGATATACACTATCAAGCAGTCAGTAAACAATACACCAACACATTGTTCAAAACATAGTTCTCGAAAGATATCTATGGACTATTATTCTGTTTAGACTTACCCGTGACACCTTCCTGTACCATCAAAAAGTTCAGGGAGAAGTACATTTTTAATCCCAAAACAAATTTCATATTTTTCCATCATTGTCTTTTGATGAACGAAATCATGTTCTATCATAGTACACAGCAAAATCCCCAGTGTTAAATTAACACTCATCAGTGTACATATGTGTCCACACTACAGGGTGTTAAAAATTAACACTGAAGCAGTGTTGAAGTTAATGAGATAATTAAGTTAACACTGAAGCAGTGTTGAAGTTAATGAGATAATTAAGTGATTAATTAAGTGATGATTGGCCATTAGTGGTGACACCTGATGATAACAATCAGACTCACTGAAGGAAAGAGAAAAAACAATAACAGAAAAGAGAGAAACACAAGAACTACTGACTTTGAACCATTATTGCACTTATTATTTTACCAGTTTGACTTTATTTCTGTCATACATCTACACATGGTCTTATTTAGATTTAACAGAAGTTTAGATGGTAATGTTTTATGGAATGTTTCGTTTCATGTCACCATTATGGTGGTCAGTGGTTGCTTTAGTTGGGCTCTTGACCCTTTACTTTTTAACATTAGTATTTCTCTGGTTGCTTCAACTCTGTGTTTATAGAGCATATGTGTTGTGGCAAGAGAAACTATGATTTGGGCTGTGTTTCCTGAAAGCATTGCAAGCCTAATTTGATCGTATAGACCATTTGTTGTAGTTGGTCTGTGATCAAGTTAGGCTTGAGATGTTATTGGAAATGCAGCCCTGGTTATGTTTTGATGATGAAATTACTAGTGACGTCATTTACTGATGGTACCTGTCATTATAAACTGATTATATAAATGTTTTATTAATTTTTCACTACAGTAGTTACTTCCAGCAATGTTTTAGGAATCTGAAGGTTTTAAATTCACACACTGACATCAAGAATCTACATATGAATCTCAACAATGGTGACAATCAAACAAATGCTTAATGTTGCAGTGCATGATGGGAGACACCAATCAGAATGCATCAATGGCTCACATCATGCATTGCAGCATGAATAAATTATGCAGCTGAATTGTCCTGTAATTTTCATTGTTTTTTTCTGTTGGCTTTTATTTTGCTATTGTTTTGTTCTGACTTTAGTAGCTTGTTTTGTGATGTTCAGAGTTGATCTGTTCGTCACTAGTTTGTTTATTGTCACCATTGTTGAGACTCATATGCTGATTCTTGATGTCTGTGTGCTTAAACCCAATAACTTCATTGCACAAAGTATTTTCAAAATTTTTCATATTGCTGTTGGATCTCAAACTGTAGAATCTCAGAGCTACAATCACCAATACTAAAACGAGACATCAAGCATATAGTAAAATATTTAGACTCTGAATGACATCAGTGAATCTGGACACTACATGATGATATTTTCACTATCACCAAAACATGCTGTGAGCAGGTCATGTTTTCTCTTGCAGTAACAAATGTGCTTTATAAACACAGAGTTGTAGCAACCAGAGAAAAACTAATAATAAAAAATAAAAAGGGTCAAGAGCCCAACTAAAGCAAACACTGACCACCAAAATGGTGACTTGAAAAGAAAAATTCCATAAAACATTACCGTCTAAACTTCTGTGAAATCTCAAGAACTTTTGTCGATGTATGCAAGAAATAGAGTCAAACTGGTAATAATAAGTGAAACAATGTGTAATGACTCGAAGTCAGTAGTTCTTGTATTTCTCTTTTTTCTGTTATTGTTTTTCTCTTTCCGTCAATGATTCTGATTATTAACATCAGGTGTCACCACTAATAGCCAATCATCACTTAATTAATCACTTAATTATCTCATTAACTTCAACACTGCTTCAGTGTTAATTTTTAACACCCTGTAGTGTGGACACATATGTACACTGAGGAGTGTTAATTTAACACTGGGGATTTTGCTGTGTAGCTCAAAACTGATCAGAAATTACTACTCTGCTTTGCTCTTTGCAAAATTTCTTTGTTCTTCCTCCTCCTTGTACCCCTATTTTTACAGTACTGTACCCTGCATCTCACAAACTTGTCATTTGTCTCTGTGATACTGTTCTTGTTCTTTGTTGATATGAACCTGCAACCAGTCAAAATCTATTGAGCAGTCAGTGCTGTTACAGTTTTTACCAATTGCTTACACACGTTTTCAAAACTAAGTCTCCTTTTTTCAATACTCTACACACAATTCTCAAAACTGCACACACAAAATGCAAAATGCCTCACATCTCCTTCAAAATGTAACACTGCATTCAAAATGTCATAAACACAAGTCAGAATGAAGCATTTGCATCAAATGGCAAACATAATAGTTTCATCTTTCATAATAGTACATTTTTGGATATACCATGTAAACACTGTTGTTCTAAATCTAAAGCTCTTTGGTCTTTCATAATTTTACATCTACATTTCAATACAATGTTCTACAGTGAAAGTAATCTGATGTATCAAGTACACTGTAAACACCAATGCAATGTAGAAACAGAAAATATTTATTAGGCCTAACATTATTGTTGTTTACAGTAGCATACAACAAAACCAAAAACATATGTACTGTAAACCAAAAGTATATTCTTTATAATACAGTAAAGAACACAATTGTGTGTGTGTGTGTGTGTGTGTGTGTGTGTGTGTGTGTGTGTGTGTGTGTGTGTGTGTGTGTGTGTGTGTGTGTGTGTATGTGTGTGTGTGTGTGTGTGTGTGTGGGGTGGTGTATTGACAGCTACCTCGTCGTGATAGGTACAATACCTAAATCACACAGAAAACAGACAGCCTTCTTATACCCCTTTCTTCAAAATCTCTTCTCCTGTAATTTTCCACTCACCCCGTAAATTAGATCTAGCTGATTGTTAGAAATACAATGGTCCTTCTAACCCCCCTGGGCTTTACTGTTTTCCCACCTGTGAGGTCAAAAGGTCTTTATTTATGGCTAAATAATCCCTCTGTCTTTCCTGAATACAAATTACCCATACTAAAGAGTTAAAAGGCTCTTTCTAACCATTTGTGTCTTTGTTCCTGCCAGGTGCACACATACATTCCAGGAGAGAAACACATGATTGAATTGAAAGAAAACCCACACAATGTCTAAGAAAGTAAATAAGGAAAAAGTAAAATATTATTTTTTTCCACAACAAAGCATAAGAACTTTTTGCGCTCATATAAACCTGTAATTAAAATAATCCAATGTTGTTTATTACAATGTAAAGATAAATAGACAATCAGAATATGCATTAATATTGTTATGTGCACATATTAGCAACATTTTAAATGCTTTGTGATAATTGCATCAAAAGAAATAATGTTATTTCAATGATGAAAAATCATCAAGATGGACATAAAAATTTGTTCAACTTAAATTAAATCACTTATTTATATTGAATCAACATTGAAACAATATCAAATCAGTATTTCTTTATGTACAGCAGGATCTTAAATAAATCTTAAACAAATAAAATAAATCTAATTTTCCCACTAAGTAAAATGATGTCCAAAATACGTCTTTTCAACATCTTTGTCACAAAAGTTATATGTTGAAAAAACGTCCACTGAGGAGGCAGAATGAAAGTTTTTGTGATGGTTTTTTTTTTTTTTTTTTTTTTTTTTACAATGTTCTGCATGTCTGATGGCATGGATCCTCCATGCAAGGTTACTTAAAATTAGTTCAAATGTGGTCATTGTGGACATGTTTTCAACATCATGTATGGTCTCGTTTAGATATAATTTATACTGTTTCTGGACCAAATAAACACTCTCAGGATGCAATAAATTAAAACATGCTTATTTCAATGTAATTTCCTTTTGTAATTGCAAAGCAACTCACAGACAGTTTGTGTTTGTCCAAAAATCATGAACATAAAGAAAACTTCTGTAAATCCCACATCTTTGGATCATGAGAGAAACCAGATCTGAAGGAAAGACTTTTTAGCTTAGACACTTGTGCTGCCCTTAATCACAGACATAAAATACAGATACTTTGACCATTTCTGTCAGACATCTACAGAAGATCTTAGTGAGAATTAACTCTCAGACGGTCCTCGGTCATTTCTGACCAAAACATTTTCTGTTTTGAATTTCTAAAAATCACAGCTTCATCGGAATGTTATGAAACTTGGTGACTTTTATGGCATTAGGTATATGGACCCCATTGACTTCCATAGTAGGGAAACAAATACTATGGAAGTCAATGGGGTCCAACTGTTTGGTTTCTGACTTTCTTCAAAAAAATTACTTTTACTTCCTTAAATAAATTCTGATTTGAATATTTCGCTGCACCAGTTCAACATATTCTACAGATTCCCAGTTGAAATCTGAATGGTGCATAGCGCTGTGTGTTTTGCATAATGAAATAAAGATAATAGACGTATCGTCCATCATCACGTGGGACTTTGACGTGTGTAAAGGCAATGTGATCTTCAACATCTATCACTCCAGAAGAGTCCCTCAGCCAGCTAAAAGAGAAGGTCTGAGCATGCACAATCTCGCCTGTCCCGGCGGAAACAACGTCCAGCTCATTGACCGATCGTGGATGCTGGGACAAGACTACAGCATGGTGGTGACGACCCTCACCTGCAGAGAGGGAGAGAGCGTACAGGTGAGGGAATCTCACCAAACCTGTCAACAACATGGACGACTCAAATGAGACAAACTCTCATTCTCTGCTTTGGTTTCCCATCAGGGCTCTCATGTGACGCGCTGGCCTGGATTCTACATCCTGCAGTGGCGTCTTTACAGCACTCCAACATGCACTTCATCCAGTCGGCCGCGTGTCGATGATGTTCTGGCCTCTCTGCAGGTCTCCTCTCACAAATGCAAAGTCATGTATTTCACAGAAGTGCTGCAGTCCACTGACTTCAGGTCTGGATGTTTACATATTGCAAAGTGCTTAGCATAAAAATGTGAATGAATCATGAGCCCCTTTCACACAGATATTCCGGAAAATACACGGATAAAGTGCCCCGAGATTTGACCCGGGTTCGTTTGATTTTGGTTTTCACACTGCCAGTGATTTTCCGGAATCAGAGAGTGCATTCACACACAACCCGTAAAAATCCCGTAAAGACACCCGACATCGATGTGACTTGTAATGTACACAGTAAATTCCTAGGGCTGGGCGATTTAAATCACGATATTGTTATGCGCATCTCGTCAGTAAAGCCGGTTCCTTAATTAGTAGTAAATCGCCATCACCTGCTTTCAGATGGAGCGGCATTTAGGGCTGATGAGATAATTAAGTGATTAATTTAGTGATGATTGAGCATTATTGAAGACACCTGATGTTAACAAGCAGAATCACTGAAGGAGAAAATCACAAATTGTAAGTTACCATTAAGGTGATGGGTGTTTGCTTTAGTTGGGCTCTTGACCATTATATGTTTATTTTAATATTTACTGTTGTTTGTCTGCTGTTATTGATTTATAACAGTTAAATGAACAAAGTAAAATGTTATCTTATAGTGTTGGTTATGTTTTGACATAATCATGCTGTGATCTGAAAAAGCAAACTTATTGAGATAGTTTGGTTTAACTTGTTAGCAGCAGCTCTGCGATTCTTCAGCCTATGATTATCAGTACTTATAATTCAAAATATTTAATAAACATTGTTTTGATCAAAAGACATTCAGATAAATTCATTTAAAACACAGACATCAATAATCAGCCTGTGAATCTCAACAATGGTGACAATAATAAAGCATGTTGCAGTGGCTGCCACCAATCACAACTCATTAATGGCTCCCATCATGCATTGCGGTATGAATAAATTATGATCTGAATTGTCTATGTAATTTACTTTTCCTAATTGAATATTCTGCTCCTAACCATTGTTGAGATGCATAGACTGAATCTTGACATCTGTGTGTGCCTAAAAGATTGATTTTTTTTTTTTAACAACTTTTAAGAAATCCTTTATATTATATCAAAAATTCTGGGCATTTATGCAGAATCACAGTTATGCTGTAACCAACAACATAAATCGAAGTCAGAAAGAAGGATTTTAATGAGTTCAGTGATCAAGTTCAAATGATGATTGTCATAATATAACCAACACCATCAGATCACTTTTTTCTTTGTTCAACCGGCGATTATAAGCCAGATACAACAGCCAAACAAAATCTAAAGTTAATAATATATGGGTCAAGAGCCCAACTAAAGCAACCATTGATCGTCATAACGGTGGCTTACAATTTGAGATTTTCTCCTTCAGTGATTCTGCTTGTTAACATCAGGTGTCTTCAATAATGTTCAATCATCACTAAATTAATCACTTAATTTTCTCATTAACTTCAACACTCTTGAGTGTTCATATACACTCCCAGGAGTGTTAATTTAACACTGGAGTTTTTGCTGTGTACAAAGAGCCGTAGTTAACTGACAAGCTGAGCCATATCGCATTAAATATCGCTGGCGATACGTCCGCGATATTAATGCGATATGGCTCAGCTTGTCAGTTAACTACGGCTCTTTGTAGTAAATTCTGCTCCATCTGAAAGCAGGTGATGGTGATTTACTACTAATCAAGGAACCGGCTTTACTGACGAGATGCGCATAACAATATCGCGATTTAAATCGCCCAGCTCTATAAATTCCCCAGTGTTAAATTAACACTGCTCAGAGCACATATGGTCCCACTCTACATGGTGTTAAAGTAACACTGAAGCAGTGTTAAAGTTAATGAGACAATTAAGTGATCAATTGAGTGATGATTGAGCATTATTGAAGACACCTGATGATAACAAGCAGAATCACTGAAGGAGAAAATTTTAAATTGTAAGCCACCGTTATGGTGATGGGTGTTTGCTTTAGTTGGGCTCTTGACCCTTAAACTATTAACTTTAATTTTTGTTTGATTGCTGTATCTGACTTACAACTGCCAGATGAACAAAGAAAAAAAGTGATCTGATGGTGTTGGTTATGTTATGACAATCATCATTTGAACTTTATGTTTTTGATTTATGTTGTTGGTTACAGCATAACTGTGATTCTGCATAAATATCCAGAATTTTAGATATAATATAAAGGATTTCTTAAAAGTTTTTTTTTTTTTTTTAAATCTTTCTTTTAGGCACACACAGACATAAAGATTCAGTCTATGCATCTCAACAATGGTGACAATTGGGAAAAGGAAATTACATAGAGAATTCAGATCATAATTTATTCATACCGCAATGCATGATGGGAGCCATTAATGAGTTGTGATTGGTGGCAGCCACTGCAACATGCTTTATTATTGTCACCATTGTTGAGATTCACAGGCTGATTATTGATGTCTGTGTTTCTAAATTAATACATTTGAAAGTGTTATGATCAGAACAATGTTTATTAAAAATATTGGATTTATAAACATATATTTATTGCGAGGATTAACCCCTTGAGATGAAACATCTCGTTTTCGAGGGGGTCCTCCAGTACATCAAAGCAAAATAAGAACCAAAACAGCAGAGCAAATATCACAGTCAAAGACAGCACAACAAAACACAACAACACACACACACCGGCTCATAATGCTCAACCCCACCCCACCCAACACGAACCCCACAAGTAACTTGACAGAAAAACAGACACATGATTAGCATTGCACAAGGTCAAGGACTAAGAGAAACACAAATAACAATAACAATAAAAAAAAATAAAAAATAAAAATAAAAAGAGGACATAAAGATAAGAAATAATAAACACATGACCAATGAAATCCAAGGTCAAACAAACAAAACTAGAAACAAAGACAAATGTTCCTAAGATGTTCCACGAGACCCCTTTGAAACGCTGTAAGTGAAGTTAAAGAACGAATAGAAAATGGAAGATTATTCCAATCATATGGAGCCTTAAAACAAAATGCGTATTTCCCTACCTGTCTTTTAACTCTAGGAACAACAAAAAAAATCTGATCATTGTGTCGCAGACTATATGGCGAATTATAAAGCACTAAATGTTGCTTGAGATAAACTGGATAATTAAAATAAAAACTTTTAAAAATAAACTGTAGCCAGTGATACTGTCGCCTGGCAGAAGGGGCAAACCAGGACAACTGTCTGTACAACATACAATGGTGTGTCCTAAATGGACAGCGGAGAACAAAACGGCAAAGACTGTTGTAGACCACATCAATGGAATGCAAACAAGAAACAGTAGTGTTCTGATAAATAATATCGGCATAGTCCAAAATAGGCAAAAGCAGCTGTAAAACTATTCTTTTCCTGACCAGATAATTAAAACAATTAACAGATTGATAAAGTATTTTAAGACGAGAGTTGAGTTTGCTTGTCATTGCTTGTACATGAGTTTTAAAAGATAAATCAGTTTCCAGCCAAACACCAAGATATTTAAAGGTCTCAGTTGACTCTAAAGGAGAGGAGTCGAGAAAACAAAGCTTAAGATTATTTTCACATATATCCAAGGCTTTTCTATGGAACAATAAAGAATAGGACTTTGATTTATTAAGGAGAAGTTTATTAGCCAATAGCCACTGCTGTACAGAATTGAAGTCGTGCTGTAAAGAGCGGTTTATCCCAGAGATGGTAGGTTTACTACAGTAAATGACTGTATCATCGGCATAAAGATGAATATTGCAGTCTGTACAGCATAAGGGCATATCATTAACAAAAATAGAAAATAATAAAGGTCCCAGAGAAGAACCTTGAGGGATGCCTTTCACTATGCCTGTATAATCAGACTGACAACCCCTGTAGGACACGCCCTGACGACGATGATGAAAATAACTACTAAACCAGAGTAAAGATGATCTCGAGAGGCCAATAGCATGCAATTTATCCAATAGAAGATAGTGATCAACTAAATCGAACGCTTTGGAGAGATCTAAGAAAATGGCACCGGTACACAGATTATCATCAAAACTAGAAAAGATATCATTAGAGAGTTTTAATAGAGCAGTGGTAGTGGAGAAGTATTTTCTGAAACCTGATTGGCATTGAGTAAGTAAATTATTATCAGATAGATAATCAGATAATTGATTAAAAATTAATTTCTCAAAGACTTTAACCACACTATTAATTATTGATATTGGCCTATAATTATTCAGAATTTGTAAGTCTCCACCTTTATGCAAAGGAATGACTTTGGTACATTTCCAAGCGAGGGGCACTTCACAGGTATTAAATGACATATTAAAAAGCACAGCTAGTGGTGGTGCTAGTACATGCGAGGCAAGTTTAATAAACTTACCCTCAAGGCCATCAGGGCCAGGACCACTGCTATTGGAAAGCTTATTAATAGCCTGTTGAACATCCGTTGATCTAACCTGCCTAAATTTGAAAGTGCTACCACAGGGTTGGCTGTTAAGACACGGGTCTGCGTGAAAAACAGAAGGTAGAACATGCGGTGTTTGAGAAAAAAGCAAACTAAAGGCATTGGAAATCACGGCTGGATCATTTGTTATTTCATTATTAATTATCATATTATTTGAAGTACTATTGGACTTACCAACTAAGGTGTTAACCCTCCTCCAGAATTGCTTTGGGTTACTTAGATCATTTGACAAGCTATCACGGTAATAATTGGCTTTAGCATTTCTTGTTTGAGTTGTACAGGAATTTCGTAATCGTTTGTATTTCTCCCAGTCATCAGGCAGTTGTGTATGTTTATGTTTAACCCAGGCCCTATCCCTCTTTTTAAAAAGATTAATAAGATCACCATTAACCCATGGCAAATGACGGCCTTTAACCTTAATGGATTTCCATGGAGCATGTCTATCAATAACTAGCCCAACTTCAGTATGAAAAAAATCCCATGCAGCTTCAACATCAGGAATTAAGTAAAGCCTGTCCCAATTTATCCTTCGAAGGTCATTGACAAATAGATTATTATTAAATAATTTAGTTTCCCGTACCTTGATATATTTAGGAGGAAGATGAGGAGTTGCAATTTTCCATATACAATGGATAATGGAATGATCGCTAAAGCAGTCAGAGAGAACTCCAGAAGTGATTATTCTGTTTGGATGAGAAACAAGAATCCAGTCAATGAGAGATTTAGAGTTAAAGCCGACTCTAGTGGGCTCAGTGATGATTTGAGTCAAATTAGCACCATTAACCATATTACGTTCTGTAAATGTAGAAGAATCATTCCAATTTAAATTAAAATCCCCCAACAGAATAATTTCTCTTGAGTCTCCCAATAATGATACCGTAGCTAAAATGTTCTTAACCGACTCTAATTTAGGAGTTGTAGGTGGTCGATAAATATTGCCAATTATCAAATGTTTATTTTCATGAAGATTTACCTTAACGAAGATGCCTTCAAAAAGCTCAGGTTTCACCTCAGGAATAATTAGCTGTGAACTCAGATTAGATGAAATATAAGTAACGACTCCACCTCCCCTGGATCCTCTGTCAGCCCTATACATTACATAATTTTCAAGGTGAACAATAGCATCAGTAGTACTATTAGTAAGCCATGTTTCAGATAAAGTGATTATATTGGGATTGTTATAGGACAGCCAAGCTCTAAGCTGATCAATTTTAGGAAGTAAACTACGGATGTTAAGATGGATAGCATGGAGACCTTTACCCATAAAATATATATTCGTGATCAATGAAGATAGAGCGAACTAACTTTGTGAGGTAAAAATCGTGAAAGTGAAGAAGAGATGAACATGAGAGCCAACACCATATACATACACACTCAACCATACCCACATTTAAAAAAACAAACAAAAACAAAACAATAACACAAAGATGCACACACAAAAGCAAAATAACAAATTAAACTAAACTGTCTTCATTCCCCCTCCCTGATTATAGGACCACTGAGTTTCTTACGGCCATACAACTAAATGCTTCAAGAATTAATATAAATCCCTTAAAATGAATAAGTAAAAGAAAACACACATACACAATACAATTTTGTATGCTTATATTCAAAATAACCCAGTGGAGGAATATAAAATAAAACAGCATTATACTAAACAACTAAAAACAGCAATCTTCATGGTCAGAGAAAAGCAAACATTCAAGTACAAAGGCAAAAAAAAAAAAAAAAAAAAAACCCAAAGAACAAAAAAAGACCGGATACCCAGGAGACGTCGTACATAACATAGGCAAGGCTACAGGATATTGCAGGATTATAAGAAAACTGCTGATAATCATGCACTGTAGAATCACAGAGCTGCTGCTAACAAGTTACACCAAATAAGTTTCATTTTCGGATCACAACATGATTATTTCAAAACATAACCAACACTATCAGGTCACACTTTTTCTTTGTTCATTTGACTGTTATAAATCAACTAGAAAAAAAAGTTTGTTGAGACAAACTTTAAGTTGGCTTGAGAAAGTCTGACCAGAGAGTTTGAAGAAGTTTAAAGAATTTAGAAGTTTAAAGAAGTTAGAAGTTTAAAGTAGTTTGAAGTTTAAAGTAGTTTAAAGTTAGATTGATAGATTAGTTAGAAAGAAAGAATAGTTGTGAAGAAAGAAAGATTAGTTAGAAAGAAAGAAAGAAAGATTAGTTAGAAAGAAAGAAAGGATAGACAGAAATAAAGAAAAAAAGAGAAATAAGAAGGAAAGAGTAGGTAGAAAGAAAGTTAGATTAGTTAGAAAGAAAAAAATATAGATTAGTTAGCAAGAAAAAATATAGATTAGAAAAAGAAAGATTGATTAGAAAGAAAGAAAGAAAGAAAGAAAGAAAGAAAGAAAGAGAAAGAAAGAAAGAAAGAAAGAAAGAAAGAAAGAAAGATTGATTAGTTAGAAAGAAAGAAAGAAAGAAAGAAAGAAAGATTGATTAGTTAGAAAGAAAGAAAGAAAGAAAGAAAGATTGATTAGAAAGAAAGAAAGAAAAAGAAAGATTGATTAGTTAGAAAGAAAGAAAGAAAGAAAGAAAGAAAGATAAGTTAGTTAGAAAGATAGATAGATAGATAGATTAGTTAAAAAGAAAGAAAGAAAGATAGATAAGTTAGTTAGAAAGATAGATAGATTAGTTAAAAGAAAGAAAGAAATATAGATATGTTAGTTAGAAAGATAGATTAGATTAGTTAAAAAGAAAGAAAGAAAGAAAGATAGATAAGTTAGTTAGAAAGATAGATAGATTAGTAAGAAAGAAAGAAAGATAGATAAGTTAGTTAGAAAGATAGATAGATTAGTTAAAAGAAAGAAAGAAATATAGATATGTTAGTTAGAAAGATAGATTAGTTAAAAAGAAAGAAAGAAAGAACGATAGATAAGTTAGTTAGAAAGATAGATAGATTAGTTAAAAGAAAGAAAGAAATATAGATATGTTAGTTAGAAAGATAGATTAGATTACTTAAAAAGAAAGAAAGAAAGATAGATAAGTTAGTTAGAAAGATAGATAGATTAGTAAGAAAGAAAGAAAGATAAGTTAGTTAGAAAGATGGATAGAT